>NC_089648.1:79305733-80001566 GCF_037042795.1 Molothrus aeneus | reverse complement strand
GGTATCTATCTCCTGGGCCAAACTCCCAGGGATTGCTCACAGTGCCAAGGGAGAAGCTCAGGTGCAGCCTACTTCCCAGAGAGCAATCAAAGCAACACCTCCTTGTCCTGTGTGTGTGCCCTGGTTTTCTGTGCGTGGTCTGATGGAAGTTCTGTCACCTGTCAGCCCTCCTACAAGGGAGATGCAAGCACATCTGGTGGGATTTGTATCAGCCTAAATCTGAACTCTTGCAGAGGAATGAGGTCATAGCAGAAGGCTCCTGTTAGAGCTGTGGGGAGAAACAACCCCATGAGTTGTAGCACATCGACTCATTTAACCTACTTTGGTGTCTAGTTTAGGATTAAGTGAATCACATAATGGAAATTATATACCCTAAAGGTACTGTAAGAAGGTTTATCCAGCCACTAATATCAACACTGTAGGTTTCATCATTGGCCAGATGGTTCTATGCAAGAAGCTAGGCTTCGGGAGGAACACAGATTTTGTTTCTTCACCAAATGGGAGGTGTAGTAGCCACATCCAGAGATTTACCTCCCAGTTTAAGCAACAGAAGCAAAAACACAGACAGAGGTATGTTGAGCAATGTAATATCTCTGCGCAGGGTTCCCTGCTCTCCCATCAGTGAGGATATTTTTTACACAGCAAGTGACAACAGGATCCAGAACGCTCCCAGCCAAGAAAGCAAGCGACTGATATTCACCAGCACTCGTGAAAATACTAAAACAAAATTGTATGTGACAGAAAATCAGGACCTCAGAGTTAAGTACTATGTTCAGTACATTCAGATATCACTGACTGTTAGACTACCCAATGCTTGAAAACACTTTTCATATGCCATTACACATGCCTCTGCCTCACTGCTCATTTAAGTTCCATGGAACAATCAAAAATGCAAAAGAGGATAAAAGGAAGGAGAGAATTCACTGGAGGTTTCTACTTTTCCAGGTTAATTTGCTTCTAGCACAAGAGTACTAGAGTAAGACAGGAACACCTAAGGATACCTACAATCAGTCCTGCAGTAGTGTTTGAACAAAATTTGTCATATTTAACACAAAAATAGACTTTCAACACTCACATCACCCGTCCCTACGTTTTAACTGAAGGACAGGTGTGGACAGATGAACTAGGCTATAGAGAACATTTTTTGGATGAGGTTGACCTGCCCTTTCTTTAGAGATGGGCAACCCTATAGATAACCATGCTGACCCTGAAAACAGTCACAAAAAATTTGATCAGTGCTTGGAGATATATTACAGATGAAATACATGCTTATTTTTAAAATTGTGCGTGTGGGGGAGGTTTGTTTTGCTTTGCTTTGTTTCAATTTTTTTTTCCATTTTTCACTTGTCACTATTCTCCTTTTCCTCCTGCTCCAGAGAATGGTGATGAATGTTCTTACTGAAACAGACTTTCTGCCCTCTTGGCCCACTTAGAGCAATTCCAGTGGAAAATAAGATACCCAACACATGCTCCTTCACATCTCAGCTAAGTCAAGCTACTCAGACAATCTTAATAAACTAAATTATTCTCTTAATCCTCAGAACTGTCAGATATTTGAAGCCGTGTAGCCTCCTCTTGTGTATGCCACTCATATAAGTGGATAATTTTTCTAAATCTAAATGGATAGCAAGTGTAAGCAAAAATAATAATTATATAAGAAATAATAATACAACAAATCTGGTCTTATTATTTCATGGTACTTTGACCTCTAGTCAATATTACCCACCAGTATTTATTTTGATTGGTGTCTGAGCCTGAGCTTGGATTGAATAGACTGCAAAATCTTGCTAAGACATGGTAAATTCAGACATAAATGGTTGGGAAAATGCTCAGGCAAACTTAAGCTTGTCCTTTAGGGAAGAAGCTTTAAAAGATTGAACTTGCTGAGACTAATAATGTTCTTCCCTTCTTGAATTATATTTCCTTTCCTCCCCTCCTCCCCTCTTTTTCTTTTTTTTTTTTTTTTTTTTTTTGGCTTTTGTTTTGTTTTTCTCTTAAATTTCTCTCCGCCAGAACAGTTAAGCTGCAAATTTAATGATTTTAGTCAGCTTCTGGAAATCAGTGTCAGAACATTATTTACATTTTGAAGCCAAGCCGTGTCTGGAGAATTTCAATCACGTCACTTTTATGAGTTTCTACAAACTGAATGCTGAAAAGTCTACTGTGGCACTTTTTTTTTAAAGCCAAGTAGGAAGCAGAGGAGAGGAAAAAACCTCAGAAAAACAGAGAGGAACTTTGCACAATAAATGCATGTTTCATTTTTTAGTATTAATAATTCCTCAATGAATCTGTATTAACATGGTGTTGTTGCTGTAGATTTGATTTAGAATAGCTTTATATATAAGCTATGCTTTGATACTGAATTTCATTTCACAGAATCCATGCTTAATCTGGCCTTAATGAAAAAGAAATGTTAGCAAGAAAATAGGAAGATGTACAAGATATTCTTCACAGCTGTGGAGGATGTTTCATGCCTCATACACAGCACAAAGGGGAACAAAAATTTGTGTTCACTGTAAACAAGCATGGAATCTGAACTAGAAGAAATGGTCTCAAAAATGTAATTTAACAGGGAAAGCTGGCAGTATCATGTTGATGGATGTAAAAGAGATACAGCAAAAACACGATTAAGTTGTTGTTTAACATAAAGTGATAATTCTAACATGAAGAATTTAATAGTTAACATAGCAGATCTGTGCCACAGACACCCATCATCATTTACATTACTTGAGTGAAAAGAATGGCTAACAAATCAGTCAGGCAGAGACAACAATTTGAGAATGTCCAGGTGCTTTGCCATTCCTAAAGAACTTTCACCCTGATTTTATTAAAGTGGTATGGCCTGTTAATGGAAAAAAAGATAAAAAGCACATTTGCTTCTGAAGTAATCTTTCCAGTCTCATTAAAGTCAATGGAACTGCATGAAGCAATGAAAAGCAAAATTTGTCCTTATATATTCCTCCCGGAACAACCTATCCAGCAGCAGAAATGAAGTCCCAGCAGACATTAAAGTTGTATGTCTTTTCCCAGTAGGGCCTGATTGGATGGATTCAAATTAAATCTTGCTACTTCTGTTTTTTGCTGTTAAGCTGTTTGACTTTGAGGTAATTGATAAGCCTGTCTGACTACTGATATATTGAAAATGGCAGTGATATCTAAGAATGGGCTATCTTTTTTTTAAAGACTGATAAAAAGTAATCACTGTAAGTGGATGTGGTTAAAGGTTAGAACAACAGGAATCCCAGTCTATCTTAACAACAATAAGTATAGAATCACAGTCCACAGAATCCTGGCCCTGCACAGCAGCATCCCCAAGAGTCACACCATGTGTCCAAGAGCATTGTCCAGATGTTTCTGGGCTTTCTCAGTCCACTGCTGTGACCATTTCCCTGGGGAGCCTGTTCCAGTGCCCAAACACCCTCTGGGTGAAGAAAACTTTTTCTAATATCCAACCTAAACCTCCCTGACACAACTTCAGGCCATACCATTCCTGTCACTGGTCACCACAGAAAAGAGATCAGTTTCTCCCCCCCCTCTTCTCCTCATGAGGAAAGTGAAACTACAGTGACATCTCCCCTCAGTCTCCTCCAGGCTGAACAGACCAAGGGACCTCAGTCACTCCTCACACAGCTTCCCCTCAAGGCCCTTCACCATCTCTGTTGTCCTCCTTTGAACTCTAAAAGCTTTCCATCCTTCTTGTACTGTGGCACCCAGAGCTGCCCCCAGCACTGGAGGTGAGGCTGCCCCAGCTCAGAGCAGAGCAGGACAATCCCCTCCCTTGCCCAGCTGGCCATGCTGTCCCTGATGCCCCAGGACAGGGATGGCCCTCCTGGCTGCCAGGGCACTGCTGGCTCATACCCAGTTTGCCACTGACCAGGACCTCCAGGTCCCTTTCCATGGCATTGCTTTCCAGAATCTCGTTCCCCAGTCTGTCTGTATATCCAAGGTTGCCCTGTAGCAAGTGCAGAATCCAGTGCTTGTCCTTATTAAACTCCATGTTGTTGTTGATTGCCCAGCCCTATAATTTATTGGGGTGTCTCTACAGAGTCTCTCTGCCTTGATAATTTGTATCTTCAGTCAAAACATTGCACAAACATGAATAATTCAACCATTGCAGCCATGTTCAATTGTATTTGTCTTTTTTATAGTTGAGAAAAGCAGAATAAAAACAAGCCATATATTATGCTCAGCATTGTAGCACCCAAGGACATGTAGTGATAGGACAAGGGCTTCAAACTGAAAGAGGATAGTCCTAAATATAAGGAAGAAATTCTTTACTGTGAGAGTGATAAGGCTGTAACTGCCCAGAGAAGCAGTGGATGCCCTATTCCTGGAAGTGTTCAAGGACAGGTTGGATGGGTCTTTGAAAAACCTGGTCTAGTGGGTGGTATCTCTGCCTACAACAGGAGGGCTGGAACTAGGTCCCTTCCAAACCAAATAATTTTATAAGCATTTCCACTGTTTCTAGATGACAAGTCCTGATATTGTTCACACCCATGCTACAATGCCTTTCAGTTTGTATTATCTGCAAGTTCATGTGGAGCAGGGAAGAGAGGAGTTAATGCAGCTACACCATTGGTCCTTTCTGCCTTTGGTGCTTGAAAGCCACAAGGTAGATTAGCAACATTACTGTCCTCCAACTTTGTTGTCTAATCTTAAGCCTGTAGATTTCTTAATTTTCTGATTTATGACTCACCATGAAGTTCTGCCCTCAGGTAACAAAAACCATGATGCTGGACAACAGCTCATTTAACACTTAGGTTGTATCACAGTCTTTCCTGCCTGTGTTGCCAGGGATGATTCACATGGGATTGCCAAGCAAACATCTAACCCAGGTAACCATAAATAAAGTTACAGTTGTGTTGCTGATGGCAGGAAAGAAACTCCTGGGAGGCAGGTGATGGACAACAGTGCAACATCCTGTGTGTGTCTAGGTGCTGATTCTCTTGTGATTTTACAGATACATCTGCAGGTGAGATCCTGACTTTGGATACTATTTTCTAACACTGCTGATTGCTACCCAGCAGCATGGCCACCATCATTCAGCCAAATTCTTCTGGAGGATCTGCTCCACAAGACACATGATCATACAAGCTCATTGACACACATCTCAGTTGCCAGAAGACAAGCTGTGCAGAGAGGAAGGATTCTTTTGATATTTTGTTTCAAAAGAAGCAGAAGGGAAGGACTGGCACGTGGTGTTGGTAGTCCTGTTAGCTTTTTCTGCATCTTGACTAGGACGTTACAGAAGGAGGCCACGCCTTTCTTATGATGAGTCCATATTTCCCTTGTCCTTACTTTCCCAAAAGTTTTATTGATCCACTGCTACCCCCAAGTAAGGTACTATCTCTTTATCCCAAAGATCAATTTTGCCATTATGCAGCCTTGAACAGAGAAGATAGAAGCATATACTCCTTTTTCCCCCTTCTTTTCTGTCAAAAAAGTGCCTCTTCAGCACACTGATGAGCAGGAGAAGGTCTTTCTTTAATTTAGGGTCAGGATGATCACATATGTATTTCTACATTAGAGTGGTTTCTCACTTAAATTATCTCATATGTATCTATTTTAAAATAGATAAATCTCTGTTGATAAACTGGCCCTCTATATGCCCATCAGAGGTTGGGGTCCTTGGATATTTTTGTCTCTCACAGACACAGTATGGAGAACACAGACTGTCTCAGCGTCTCATATCTAGGTAACAAAATTATGGGAGGGTAACAATTGCTGGAAGTTTCTGGCTATTCACATGAGGAATTTAACTGTTTGGCCTTACAGAAGCTTTTCCTTTTGCTTGCTTGACTCAGTTGTAACACCACAGATAGTATAGATGAGAAAGACTCATTTATAAGTCTCACAAAAGTAATGGATGCTTTAAAGAGATATCATTGTTTATTGCACACATGGGTGAAGGAAGAGAGATGTGAATTCATGTATTTATTTTTTTAATAGCTATGAGAATTGGGAGAACTAATTTACAGTTTATCAGCATGGTATTTTATAGAAGGGAAATATGAGAGGAAGACACAAGAGAAACACAATTCATATTTCTTCATTTTCTATGTAAGAGGAATTGGAGAGTAAGGAACTTTATCAGTATTTTAGCCTTTGTGAGGAAGATTTCAGAAAGGCATTTTTATATCTTATACATCATATTTGTCTACATTGTGTCTTGCAGCTGTTTTGATGGCCATGAGCATTCAAGAAATATGCTTTTGGCTATACTTTCTTAGCCACGTGCAAAAATTTTACTTTAGCACTGAAGAGGACTAAAGAAAGCCTTTCAGCATGTGTGGCATGAAGTGCCCTAAGGCAGAATGTGCCAGCATGGAATGCATACATGGGACACTCCCACCAGCAAAAACTGTGGTAGGACACACATGCAGAAATTATGAGAGCTGTGAAGGTTTATGTGCAGAGAGACAAAAAAAAAAAAAGGGCTATGCTATAGCCATCAAACAAAGACTTGTGACATGAATACCCCACATGAAGAAAGAGTTCATTCCAGAAGGTAAAGTCATTGAGCAGGACACATATGAGATGTTCTGACTGCACTAGGGGCTAGGGGCTCCCTCCTGGTATGAGAGTGAAGGCATATCCTAAATACCTTCTAGGTTTTCATGTTATGGGTGTATGAAATTACTTTTATAAGTCTGTGTCTTGGGGATCCACTCATCATCACACAAAGGTCCTTGAGAGCTCCAGACACAGAAAGTGTAAATTAACACAAGAAACAAAAAGCTGCTCTCTTTCACTCCATTTCACACACATAACCATAAATCAGAGAGTGAGGAAAGTCACTGGAGGCAGAAACCCTCATTTGGCTTTAAGTCCAGATTTCAGCTCTTTTCTGTAAATTTGTTATTGTATCTGTCTTAGTAATATGAGCTGAGAGGAGCTGTAGAAATCCACGAGGGGAAGCTCTTCCAAAAAATGTTTTATTCCTTCAGCCTTTTAAACAGCTGGTTTCTTTCTGAGGAAAAGCTGACAACTACACCAGACTCTGTTGAATTATGTATTGTACATTTGGGGAGCAAGCTGCAATATGCAATGCAGTGAGCAAAGCTTTCCATATGCATTTGTCTAAGGATAAGACACAAATCCTAGTCCAAGAGGTGATAAACCCAGTGGTTTGTGTTCCAATCAGTTATAGCTGTGCTCAAAAATAATACCTTGTAAGTGCACATTAGGGGCAATGGACCAAAAAATTATACATGCAAATGTAACTCAAGAGACTGAGCCTTGTTGTTGGAAAAAGATTCTTCTCTATTGTAAAAGAGCACTGAAGAGGAGAGCTGTTTGCAGGGTTACTGTGCATTCTGTCTTCTGAATTATGATCCTTATTGACAAAGAGAGCAGGTGTAAGAAAGTTGGAAATCAGGTAAAAGAGGTATAACAGTGTTGTAGGACAACATTGAACCAGAAATTCTTTGGCTACAAAAAAAATTCTTCTTATTATGAGGATCACTCTGTAAATGGAGAAAAAGTGAAGGTTAGGCCTTGGCATTAGTAGTCATGTTCCCCATTATTAATTCCAGCTGCTCTTCCAATAACACAATATTGTACAGGTGCCATGGTTTCACAGCAGCCATCAGACATGCCCCACGCAGCCACCCACTCACTCCCACCCATGGGATCAGGGAGAGAATCAGAAAGAAAAAGCTGGAAAGTTCATTGATTGGGACAAAGACAGTTTAATAGGGAAAGAAAAAGCCACTCACAGAAGGAAAACAAAACAAAAAGGAATTAAATCACTGCTTCCCAAGGACAGGCAGCTGTTCAGGCATCTTCAGGAGAGCAGGGCCCTATCACAAGTAACAGTGACTTGGGAAGACAAATACCATCACTCTAAAAATTCCCACACACACTTTCTTCCTTCTTTCTCCCAATTTAAATACTGAGCATGATGTCATGTGGTTTGGGATATTCCAATGGTCAATTTGGGTCACCTATCCTATCTGCATATACTCCCAACTTCCCATGCACCCCCAAGCTCCTTGCCAGGATGGGAGTATGGAAAACAGAAAAGGCCTTGGCTCCTGTGTGAGCCCTGCTCAGAAACAACAAAAACCTCTCTATATTATCAGCCCTGTATTCAGCACAAATAAAAAACACAGCCCCATACATACACAGCCCCAGCCACTGGAAAAAACATTTACTCTACCCCAGCCAAAACAAGCACAACAAGCGGCAGGTTCAATGTCAAAAGCCCAAGAAATGGCTAAAAGAAGAAATGTTCATGCAACATCCCCACTCCACCTTGGTAAATTGCAAAGCTAAGGACAATAGATTTGACATTGTTGGGAGAGAAGAACACCTCTGCAAGCCTCAGGATCCTTCATTTGCACAAACAGATTCACAGTGCAGTGCTCCCCATACCTTACCATGTAGACAGCATGATTCCCTGCCATGAAACATCTGGCCCTGAACTTCCTGACTCTAATTAACATTCTTTTCCCACTAGCTATTTTCCCTCACCTAGAGCATTTCTGAAATAATTTGCTACTGCTTAATGGTAAATGTAGGTCCTTAATACTTATAAAGGTGCCTGGTAAATTCAGCCTCTGGATATTCCCTTGAAAGGTGTTGTTCAGGTTAAGCATCTGCTCTGTAGGTGGTTAATTAGCAATAATCAAGTTGTCTTCTGGATGCTAACAGTGATAATATGTTAACACAGTTCCAGAAAAACAAAAACCACCAGACAAATACTTAATAGAAATTGTTCAGTATTGGAAATTTATTATTACTAAAACCTTCAGATATTTGTAACGCGGATGTCCCAGAATGGCTGTGGGCTCTGCCCTGAGGAGCAGACCACAAGCCCAGGATTTTGTTATTGACAGAAGCTGTTTGTGTTCATTGAATTAAGAACACAGCTGACTCTCTTAAGAAAGACAAAAAGAGAGTGATGATTGACATTAAGATGGGAAGATGGTGCAAAACATGGGTGAAATGAGAGCAAAAGCATTGAAATGAGAGGAAGACTGAGAGCAGAAGAGGAGATGAGATACTGAGGAGACAGAGACTATGAAAGGACAGGTCTAAGTGGATTCTGCTCTGTGGACTCTGGATGAGATGCTGACCCAGAAATATTAAAACTGTAGAATTGTGGAATTATTTTGGTTGGAAAAATGTCTTCAAGATTATCAAGTTCAACCATTAACCCAAGACTGCTAAGTCCACCACTAAGCCATATCCTTCCATATCCTTAAGTGCCACATCTCCATTTCTGTTGCATACCTCCAGGGATGGTGACTCTAGCACTACTTGGGCAGCCTGTTCTACACTTGACAACACTTTCTTTTAAGAATTTTTTTCCTAATATCCTATGTAAAATGACACTAGATAATTTATTTTCTATTTTTACACTTTCTTTGACATTACATTTGGAAGTATATACCTACGAATACAGAGGAGTTTTGGCACAAGGACAAGAAAGATTTGGAAGGCTGGCAGCCTGGGATGGCACATTTAAGTTCTGCAGAAAGATAAGAGTCACTAATAGGAAGGCAATTCCTGGCTGTAATTACGTCTAGCTGCCATGCAGCTGTTACCTGAATAGGGTTTCATTTGTGAGGATAAAAGTTACCAAGTCTGACAAATGAACATGAATATCAAAATTACAGATACATACTTCAAAATTTTTCTAATTTTTTCCCTTACGCTGAGAAAATTTGGAAGGGCTCATTTTAGGAGGTGGGGGACAGCTCCTGCAGATTGAGCAGGATGTGTGGTATTGCACCAGTGAAATCCCTCATTGAAGCACTGGCACAAGAACAACAAGTGATCCTGACAGGGTTAATGACATTTCAGCTGGGAGAAGACAATAGAGGTAAAATTCCACTAGATGGAATAGCTGAAGCAGATATTAACAGGCTGTGTGTGGAAAGATAAGTTTTGGGCCAACACATCCTGTTATCAACTTTACTTGGAAGAGGAGCAGAAACACTCAAAATACACATTCCTACTTATGCTTGGGAACAAGCAGAAACAGTACTTTTATGAAGTCTTCCTGTATCAAAGACAGCATTTTTATCTAAGGTTTTACCTAGAATTTTAGTTATTTGATAATAATGTAGTATTAGTAGCAATAGTTTTATAGGTATATTAAATAAGATAAAAAAATCAGATTGAATAACTGTTTCTTTAGTGAATTATTTAAAGTACTAATAGGCAAATATTCTGTTTTGCTGTGACTTAATGAGATACATGAACCTGTTTTGCAATGGTGAAATTAGGTCCAGCCATCTCTCCATTTAGAGTGGAGTGACAGACTAGAAGCCTCCTCCATCAGCAAGAATGTTTATCAAAGTACTCAGAATGTCAAGTAGACCTGGCAGGATGAGAGCTTTGTTGACAGGGAACTCATGACTACACTTCTGTGCAAAAATGCAGCAAAGGTGGACTACAAAGGAGGAATTTAGAAATATTGCATGGCTGCATGGGAATGGTAAAATCCCAGCTGAAGATAAGACTTGTAAGGGATACTGAGGGCATCAAGAGTTTCTATCACTGTATTAGTAACAAAATGAGGAACAAAGGGAGTGTGGGACTGTTGCTGAATGGGGCAGGGTGAAAGTGAACACAAAGCTGGGATAACTTTGGGATGAGAGGAATAGACTTCGAGTTAGGATGAGCAGAAATGATCTCAAGCTGTGCCAGAAGAAGTTTAGATTGGATATCAGGAAAAAAATTATTCACTGAAGGAGTTATTGGAACAGGCAGTCGAGGGAAGTGGCTGAGTCACCATCCCTGGGGATATTTACACTTGTAGATGTGACACTTGGGAACATAGTTTATTGGCGGAATTGGAGGTGCTGGATTAAGAGTTGGATTTAGTGATTTTAGAGGTCTTTTCCAAACTAAACAATTCTATGATTCTGTGATTCTACTTTTAAGGCTCTTCAGTTTCAAAATGCAAACACTGTTTTCAATATTTGTGAAAAACTGAAACAAAGTATCTTACTGAAAGGAGAGATATTTTTCTTGAAAGCATTTATAAAAACATTTCAGTACTTTCAAAACTTTCTTATGTTCTCTTTTTTCTTAAAAACGTTTACAAAAAGAGAGAGAAAACTTTGAAGATTTGTTTGCTAGATGTTGATGGGCAGCTGCTACTTACTCTGCAACTACTTTTTTTTCTCAGTTTCTTACATTGGAAAACATTTTATCCTGCTTGAGGGCAAAGCCCAGATGTGTGAGAACTGTGTCAGGGTCTTGACTCTCAGAGATAGCTTCAGAAGATAATACTGGAGTCACCATAGGGCTGTCTGGGAAAATACAGAGAATTCCTTTCACCAGTTCCCACCTCCCCCTGAAAGCCTCCCACTTTCCACCTTTTGTTGCTGGCATTTTTGACACAACATCATTCTGGAAATTGCAGCCCAAGGTTTCTGTGGTAAAGCAATATGTCTCACTCCTTTGTGCACCTGGTCAATAGTCTCTTGTGCTGCTGCACTCAGGGCACAGATGGTTTACATAGCTGAAAGATCCACCACACTCCTACTGCAATATGACCCACAGCCGGGATTTGGTTCCTTAGGCAGAAGACATTAATTTTTATTTGGTAGGATGACTAAAACACCCTAATGAATTTCAAAGTTCCATTAAAATCTACTTAGAGAATATAATATACTCTGAATATTTGTTACAATAAAAAAATTTTTGAAATACTAATGCATATGTGTTCCATAACTTTTATAGAAGAAGCTTTTGTAACATCACAGCAATTTTTCTCTAGTCTGGATTTCCTGGATATCATTAGAGTTTTAGAGTCAATAAAAGATGTGAAATTTACTGCAATGCACATTAAGTCATATTTATTCTACTGTTCTTAGAAGCTGACCTGGTGGAGAAGCACTTCCAATAACACTCAAATCTGGACCCAGCTTCATCACTGAAAGTCATACAAGTATATTAAATGCATAAATGTCTTCCTGACCCAATTATTCCTAATGGAATATATGTAGTAAAAATCAATGTCACTATCTTTCGAGTGATGCACTCAGAATGCTTGAAAATTAACCTCTAGTGCATTCCTTCATTTTCCAAACTTTTGCCTACTTGTGTAACTTTTGCCTTTGGGAATTAAGGCAATCAATTATCACTGGGTAAGCACCATTCTTCTGCAATGTCTCAATGAGTATTAAGGGGATAGGACAATTGCACTACAAGCAAGGCTGTCACATCTACTTCAGGAAGTGGTTTGAAGCTGTCGACTTGATGCTTGCCAGGGCTGAAGATTGCTTAGAGGAAAGCAAAATGCCTTGAAACAAAATGAAAGTGAGCTTTTAGGTGTTTTAGGTGTTTCTGCACTTTCCACCTTTGTGTCAGACCTTATGTCAGATTTTGAGGAGTAGCAGCACTAGCCACAGTGATTTCCAAGCTGATATCTGAACTTCCATTGCATGGGCAAAAGTCAGCCTGGACAAGGACACAGAATACAAACAGGACTTGTTAAATGTGAACTCAAATCCTCCTATGCCACCATTGTGACAGGGATGGTAACTTCTGGCAAGCTAGCGGGACAATTGGATAGAGGTAGAAACCCCTGCAGAGAAATTTTCAGAAGTCCCTCTAACAGACTCCTAAATTCTTTCTCTCCACGTAGGAAACTGCCAGCTAAAAAAGGGCATTTCTGATATCTCCAGCCATAAATCCTTGCAGTGCTGTGGCTCAGCTCCTTGGCTGTTCACCTTTACCCTCACCAATCTGCAGGCACACAAATAGTGACACCTCTATCCAGTCAGTGCAGCCCAGTGTTCCCAGTTTCAGACACAGCATTTCCCTGCAATGGTTTTGCAATCAGTTTTGTCTGACATTTATACCTTTACACATTCACTTCAGGAATACCATGCTTCCCCTGAAGAAAAGCATTCTGAATGAGTAAATATTAAATATATAACTATTTTTATTGTTTTTATATATTTTTGTGTATCAGTTAAAAGCAATTTTCCCTTCAAATCATTGATGCTGGGGTTTTCTTAGACAAACAGAATTTAATTTAATTTACAGTCAATCAATGCATAGTTTATTCCACTCAGGTTTTCTTAGATATTGCAGGGTGACTTGCAGAACAGAATTTCACTGCTCCAAGTCTTTCTTCACTTTTACTTTCTTTTTCTCTCTCTTTCTTTCCATCCCAATTCTGATGTTCAGCAATCATATCTCATTAATAGCTTCATCATATTCACTCTATTAAAGATACACAGATGTTGACACTGATGTTTCTGGAGTCAAGTTTCAAAATTATTCTTATGGGAAACCTTCTTGAAGATGATGAGTATCACAGTTTTTGCAGAAATTTTCCATGACTTGATGTTCATCTGGGGTAATTATCATGACCTCCTACTTTTTTACAGGTGTTTAATGTTTTTCAAATAATAAGCTGGAATACATACAACATACACTCATGTTTTTCAGACAATTACCATAATTTTTGACTCTCATTGTGACCTACTTTTTTTACATATAGCCAACATTTGGTAACAGTTAAGAGTGTGTTTATATATACATATGCTATCCCTTGTTACAGGATATTTTCCTAACCATAAAGGGTGTGCAAATCTAGACCTGAGAACCCATCATGTCTCATCCAGAAGCTGAGCTGCTGAACCAGGAATGCAAAACTCAGGGCTATAGAAAAAAAAGACAGACAAAGTCCAGCCCAGCTACACAGATTAGTAGCAAGATTGCTAAGATAGAAGGAGATCTGAAACTCCAAATGCTAAACCTGGAAGTATTTCCATTTCTTGATTGCTGATTGTGTATTGAGAATGCAGTGGTTAGGGGGCAAGAAACAGAAGTTTATAGATATTATACTCAGTGGATTTATGATCAGCATCAATTCCATGTACAGTGATAATTTTGAGAGTTAACTTTATTCCTCATTTCAGCAATGAAATCTGTACAAAAAGGAATAAGAAAGTAAAAGGTAAGTTTTTTTCAGAATCAAACAACTACTTAGTGTTTTTCAGATAAGGGTGCTCTGTGCATTAACTGCTAGTTAGAACAAATTTTCCTCTGCTTTAGGCATAAGCCTGTGACCTCTTTTCTTTCCCTCTTTTAAGCACCTTAAAGTACCTATTAGCAGTGCTTGATTAATTGACTCTTAATTTTAGTACTATAGCAGAATAATCCTCACAGTCTGTCCAAGAATAACACACTATATAATTCTGCTTCTTAAAACAGAAAAAAAATGCACTTGAGGGTATGTTGCTTTTCAATTTCAGATACACCTCTGTTTATTTAAAAAAAAAATTAATTAGTTAATTACAAACTTTGCCAGGTGGCTACCCATTCATGAAGATTTCAGAGAACAAAAGACAACCAAAGTAAAACCTCAGGTAAAAAAAGCCATCAAAGTTTAAGAATAAGAGGAACACAGTCTTCAAAATCCTAACAGACTTGTAGGTAAGGTGTAAAGAAAGCAAAACTAAGAAACTGAAAAGCAGGTGATACCAAAAGTGGAGATGGAAGCCGGGTGGGATTTCGTGCAGTGGCCCAAGCATCGTATGCACGGTAGTGCACATGGTAGTGGTGTTTTGTAGCAGTGACAAGAAAGCATTAAACATTCTGTAGCTTTTGTTTCTCACTGCAAAGCACCTAGGATTAACATGAATATGAGTATATGTCATCCTAAATATTAATTAAACATTTGCTGCTCATTGGCTGTGCTGACACACATCTCAGGATATGCAATCATCAGTGCCTGAGCAGCGTAGCTAAGAGCACACCTCAGCCAGTGCTCCTCCAGAGCTTCCTCTGCCTTTCCTTTGCTGCTGCTGAAGTGAAGGATGTGTTTTACTAGCACTTATCCATCTATCAGCAGATGTATTTTACCTGGCAGTTAGTTCTGACAGTCTGATTAATTAAATTTTTCTGTTGCTCTCTCTTCATTTTAAGCAATTTTAGTCAGTTTCTTGATCTCAAGCGCATTATTCTTCTTTCCAAGCCTTTGTTTTATTCTTCCCTCTTTGATGATTTGGTTCATTTCCAGGTTAAACTCAATGGGACAGGAGCCCTTTTAATGTACATGTTTGCTCAGAGGCGCCTGAATTCTGACTGACACCTCTAGGTACAGCCACAACAGAAACACGCTGGTGTTTGTTCTTTCTAAAAGAAGAAATTAATTTAAAAACACACTTCCATTTTTACTTAGATAAAAGCTTGCAAACTCAGATTTATTTTTTTACATTTTCCCTATCCATTTCAATACAGAGTGATTGAAAATTAAAGGAAAATATGACTGTAGATTTCCTGACACCAAAGTTATTTGAGTTAGCCAATAAAGCATTAGATCCACACCACCTAATTAGACCTGCAATGTAGCTTCAGGTGCAAACAAAGCACCAGGACTAAAATAGATGGAGATCTGTGTCTGGTCAGCAGATATCCCCAAGAGAAAAACCTGTTGCACAATTTATACAAGACAGCCTCTCAGGAGAGAGTTCAAGAGCACTTGTCTTTACTGATTAAATAGGATGTACTTGCTTGTGGAAGATGGGTTCTCAAGGCTACACACCTACACTATATTAGATTTGTTTGGGACAACTTTATGTCACTGAAGCTGATTGACAGGGTACAGCCTGTGTGCAAGTTGCAGTCAGCTCTCTTACCCTCCAAAACCAGATAGCTTCCCTTAAAACACCAATGGCAATTTTTAATCCCACCTAGGTTCTGCCATCATGCAAATTCTTCAACGGCTCTGTTTGAAAAAGTGTTAGCTGTCAGAGGAAAATATTTCTAGGATAATTCTGCCAATTAAACTCTATAAATCTTAAAGTCCCAGTACTTAGTTCCTGTCCCAGGCTTTTTAATTTACTAGCATAGGTGTATCCTACATCTTCAAAAAGCTGGAGGAAGTTAGGCAAACTGGATCCTACATAAAGGCACAGACTTAGCCACATCCCTGAAATCAATACTCTCTTTTAGAATACTGAGGAAGGCAAGAAAATGGTGTGTAGGCTGCAACCTGAAAAATGAGGGGAGTACTTTCTTTTTATAATTCTTGTACTGGTATTTTGAACACTGAGAAATGGCTGCTTGGAAAAAAACTTGATTAGCTCAGATCATTGCAGAAATAAGAATAATAAATCAAATATAAATAATAAGTACATAATTCCAAGAAAACATAGGTTTAGCAGGTTTCAAAAAAAAATGTGACTATCCAGTTATACTGGTTAACATTTAAATGGAATGTTGGGAGTAATATAAAACCTGATGTTTCAAGTTGTAAGTACATCTTAAATTTTAAAGATTAGCATGAGATCTTCCTGGCAAGTAGATGGGGACAGATTATCCCCCATGTGACTGCTGTGGAATTTCCTACATATTTTCTCTGAAGTATCTGGCACTGGCTGCCATCTGAAATAGGCAAGGCTGAAAGCTCCAAGGTTTTCTACACCTCAGTCCTCCCCAAATGACACTTTCTGTGCTTCCAAATTGAGATGGAGTTGATTGCTTTTTGCTGATTATTTTCTCCACACCATTCTGCACGTACACTAAGATTTATGATTTCTGGGGCTCCTTTTGGTTGTCATTTTCCGTGGTTTTATTAAAGTGTTAGCTCAGGGACCATTGCAATATGGGTTACAATCAATAAATCTTCAGCTGTTTGTGCTTGCTTTACCATAAAAGTTATATTTCTCTCTTTCAGTCCTCTGATTCCTAGAGCTTTTTTCCTACAGCTTTTTTTTTGCATGCTTATTTTTCCATTGTTCCCTCTTGCTTCTTCAACCAACTGATGTGAGTTTCTGCCAAAGTGCAGAGCTAACAGCAATCTCCCTTGCAGCAGCACCACTTGCATAGCTTCTGCTGATTTAAGGAAACACATGCTCAGGTATTCTACAGCAGAAACCAGATCGTTCCCTGAAAAATGGTCCCACAATCTCTTATCAATTTGTTGACAGATATGAGGATCTGCAGCCTCAGCAGATAAATATTCAAAAGATTTGTTGGGTTCCCAGATTACCACTATAACTTCTTGCAAAGAAGCAATCAGATGATGCACTATGTGATGAAGAATTTTGCAATAGGATTTGCAATAGCTGCTCTGGGTTTCCTATACATTCTCACCTCACATACATAGAGTAGAATACATAGACCAGTAGAGAATTAAAGACAGAAATGTTGCAGGACCTGTTACTTTGGACATATAATTTGAAGTAAACAGAAAGCAGAATAAGCATCTCTGAGTTAAATAAAAAGAAAAAAAAAAAAAAGAAAAAGCTAGAGGGTTGACAGCAATACTGGAAATTTCACCTCCTAGAACATTTCCCCAGTCACCTCCATGCCTTGTGTATTCAACCACCAACTCCAGAACTCCAGCAGTTGGTAACAGTTTCTTTTCAATTGATGACATCTAGTTAAGCATTTTGGAACATAATTGGATTCCACAGAAATTAGAATATGGAGTGAAATTCCAGCTTGTTCCTCCTTGTACTTCAATAGCAGTAATGTGGCAGTTTTGTTTGGCATTTCTACTTACTGGCTGTTCTAATACATCCACATGCATGCTCATCCTTTTTAAGTAGGTGAAAGAGAAATAAAACCCAGAAGATAAACCCAATTGATTCTGTTTCTTTAGGTAAGATCTTGGGCTCATGATGAAGCGACGAAGCTTTGCAGTGGATTCAAGTTACACACAGGAGCATTAAACACCCTCTTTGAGGGGTTTACTCTTGATTTCTGCAGTCTCAGCTTCTCAAAATACATTATAACCCCAAGTGCCAAATGCAGTTGTCAGCATTTGCCAGTTTTCCAAATTTTCAACAAATGAATGGGGTGGCAGCCTGCTGACCTATTATCTGATGGAGAAATCAGAAAAGCACCAGCTGGTGTCAGAAGATGTATTGCTACTAGACTAAGAACCTGGGGAATGTCTTGAATAAAAGACTTACCTGAATGTTGGAGGTTTCTACAAATCAGAGTTGATAAAGTATCATGAAATCAATCTTCTGCTTTGCAAAGCATTTGCAACCAATGACAGCATGTGCCTTGCACACTGTAAAATGCAGCTGAATAAATCATAGAATGGTTTCAGTTTGAAGGGACCTTAAAGATCATCTCATTTCAAACCCCTGCCACTAGCAGGAATACCTCCTGTCAGAGCAGGTTGCTCAGAGCCCCAGCCCAGTCTTGAACACTTCCTGAGATGGAGCATCAGCAGCTTTTCTGGGCACCTGCACAAGCACCTCACTACCCTCACAGTAAAGAATTTCTTCCTAATGTTTAATCCAAATCTACCCTCTTTCAGTTTAAAGCCCTCCCTCCATGTCCTACAAGCTTGGCACCCAGAAGAGCTGAGACCAACAGGTATCACAAGGTACAAATGTCAATCTGAATGTCCACCACCAGCACCATAACAAAAAAAAAGGATAATAATTAAAAAAAAATTAAGTTACCAGCAGGCCTGTAAGATTTCCTCTCAAATGTGAGTTGCATTTTGTTGCTTTTTTATTACTGAAATGTCGAAAAATATGAAATGTGTAAATAATAAGCAAAAGACTATTAAAAAGGAACAGAATTAATCAATACTACAGGTAGGAGTCTGGGTGGGTCTCTACCACCTTAGGTACTTAAAAGTTAAGCTGTCCAATTCTTAGGTAAATTCCAAAGGTAAGGAACATGTCATCTTCTGATAACACCTACTTCTTTCTGTCCATAATAAAAGGAATCTCTGTTTGACTAAATTAGACAATTAACTTGAAGGCAGCTAAAATTAGATGAGGAGAATCCCACTTTACATGACCATGCTTCTGAAGTAAAATTAGCATCTATTGAACTGTGGAGATTTTTTCAAAAACAAAAGGGAAGAAAATGATTTCCTACATAAATGCTCAAGAAAAAAACACTACAAAAAACATCTTCTGTAAGGCTTTTACTTCAGATATCCAATGGATTACTGGTCTCATTTCTAAAGCTGGGGGCTACAAGAAGTCAGGGTAATAAAACAGTGACTTTGTCTTGGCAAAGAAGAACATGATAAAAAGAAAGTGACCCTTAGAAGCCTTAAACATAGATGGTGGAAGTGAGAACAGATTCATGAGTTGAAAGAACAGAATATACCAGCTGAGATTTCAAGGGTCTTTAAGATCTCAGTGCTACCAGCATCTCTCTGGAACATAGTTAGCTGACAAGTTAGATTTTTATTATTTTAACACTTTTTAATTTTTTTCTCAATGTTTCTGTTCCAAATACATTGCTTTAAGGAGATTGTTGCTTTTCTGGCTATAATTGCTATTGCTCCCAGCATGAGGAGTCATCCAGATGATGGATATGCCAGAGGTGCTGGGGTAATTGCTGTAAGGCTCCATAGGATTTCAAACTACAGATCTGGCCTGAAAATGGGAGAGCTGTGTACAGCTGAAGTGATGATCAGACCTCAAAATAGGTTACACTGTATGAGACCAAAGTGACAATCAAATGGTGAAACCCTCCAGTCTCAACTGGAACAACAGTAGTTCAAGTATGCAAAGAGATTACAGACTAGTTCTGAGATGTAGAGAGATGTTTTCCCAGTTATTTTTCAGACTAGTCACTTTGCAAAATCTTCAGTGTGAAGGTAAGAACAAGCACTGCCTGCCTCAGAATTGGGAGTCTTAAAGGTGCATCTGGACACAGCTCTTTTGAGGCCTCATCACACTGTCAGAGTGTTTACTGATAGCAACTATTTAGAAGAACATTTCCAGTTGCATTTTCACTTTGATATTGGGATCTTTCCCTGTCACTTTATCCAGGTGACATTCTGAGTTTTTTTTCCTCTCAGACACCATGGTAAAACCAACATGAATTACATGGAGTAATTGCTTTTTCTCCATGTGCTTTTTCCCCATGTTCCCTTGATATAATTTCCAGGGTTTATGCTTTAATGATAGTTCAAACCATTCCTTGTACTTTTGTTAATCTTGCAGAACAGATCTACTCTTGCAGACAGGTCCTCTTGTTTGCATGCCAGCACAATGTTAAACCCTTGCAGCCTGATTTGAGTGATTGACAATTTCAGTTCTTTTGAGCAGTCTGGGAAAACTGATTTGCCACCGTGGGTGTAAATGCTTTCTTTCCAACACTGCTAATTTACCAAAAGAATTGTGTTCTTGTGCATTTACTGAGAGTAACAGAATTTGGAAGTGAAAATTATGTAATTCAGTTGCAAACTTACTCTGAATATTTCACTAAAACTGTTTTTTATCATTGCAAAAATAGACTCCATGTACTGCCGTTAATTAAGATATAATTTACACAGATAAGTATCATATTTTTATTTCTAAGTAAATAAAAAAATCCACCTCTGACATATAGCTAATGTTCACGGAAAAATCTGTACTATAGCAATAATTTCCTGTGTGTGTCTTTTATGATTGCTTTTCTTATTCTTCTTCATTCTATATAACTACAAATGAAACTGCATTAAAGTCAAAGAATTTGTAGTTAGCCCAGGATTAATTTCAAATTCAGGATTTAACTGAATTTACATTGAAGGAAAAGAAGAGAAATTTAGACATAGTTAATTACTTTCATCTGCTTTATTTCAACTTGTTGTGGTTTTGTGTTTTGGTGGGGTTTTTTTGTTTGTTTTATTGATTTTTGTTTTGTCTTGTTTTTTGTCAGAAGCAAGGGAGGTATGGCAAAGAATATAATGATATATTGAAGTGTGGAAACAAATGTTACATTAAGTACCATATGAGCTTGAAGAGCTCTCTGTGGCCTTGCTATGCTTAATATGAGCTCTGTGCTCTTAGGCAAGTAGGAGATAACTTCCTTGCTTTGCAGTATGACGATTTGAAATTAAACAAGTCCAGTTGGAGATGGACTTAAATCTTTTTTGAAAATTCCCCCTCATCAAAACCAAAACTGTTTTCATAATGGATTGAGTATCAATGTTTTCAGTTTTATAAAATAAATATGATAGATTTTCTTTATTTTTCACATTTGCTATAATTCCTGTCATTTGGTAAAGACATTCTATTTCACAATTTCATGTTGATTTCTTATGTACTAACACTCAGTTATAGAAAGAAATACTCCTTTTTAAATTGGGACTGAAATTAGAGATATAAAATTAATTTCACTTCCTGATTGCTATATATGTCAGCGTTACTCAAAATAACTTTAGATTACTATGACTTTAATCTCCTTGTTATTGTACAGTGAAAACATTTCCCCAACTTTTTTTCTTTTAATCTTAATTTAGATTTAAAATTTATTTTAATTTAATGTATTTTTCATTTTTATCCAAGCCTCACTTGTAGCATATCACTAAAGGAATATGAGCATTTACTATAAGAAATCCCTGATGGTGTTAGCAGAGGGAGTTAGTATATAATTACCTGAAAGAGAGAGCAATAAAGTAACTTATTTTGAAATTGCTAATAGAAAAAAATGTTGAATAGTGAAGAAACTAACCAAACTGACCACCTAATCTCCATATATAAATCATACCTTATTGAAGGACCAGGTGAATATTTTAAAGCAAAATTTAAAAAAAGTTTTAGTGTATTCTCAGGGCGTGGTAAACCTATAAAACTGCTGAGGAGCACTAAAGGAAGAAACTGCCATGCTCTTACTATCAGTGCTCTGCTGAGTCCATTGATGTGAGAGTAAGTGGGGAACTGGGCCCAAGATGTTCATCCCTTCCAGGCAGCTCCTCTGACCAGCATCTACCAAGCACAGTGCTCAATCTTTTGAAGACATGCAGATGTGGCACTTGGAGACATGGTTTAACGCTGGACTTGGCACTGCTACGTTAACAGTGGGGCTCGAGGTCCTTAAGGGTCTTTTCCAACCTTTTCCAAACTATTCTATGGCTCTGTGATATCCCAGAGAGCACACACCTAAAGGCAAGCACCAAGTGAGGGTAAGTGTATTTAAGCCTTGCTACTGGTGGCTGCTGTGAGGCAGGAGCATGAGCTCCAGGAACATGGCAAAAGAGTTTAAGGAGCCAAAGAAGAATTACCCAGCGTAACAGGCACCCTAGAAAACACAGTTCAGTTAAAAAGTAACTTTACAGCACAAGAGAGGAAGCAATTTCAGGAACCCTGCAAGCGTCCCATGCCGGGAGTTTGCATTGCCATGTGTTCGCTGTTACCGTCAGCCAGCTCACGAGATAACACTGACAGTTTGCTTTACATTGGGATGGATACACCCATCTGAGCAGGACATGGACTCATCTCCTCTAAGGAGTTGCTCTTGCTCTTCCTAATCTCTGTGGTGTTGAAGAGGGTCTGTCCCAGTGCCTGCTGGGCTGGCAGCCCACTGCTAAGTGAGCAGCATTTCCAGGATAATGGCTATGGGCAGTTGCATCTCAGTGCAGGGTCAGTTAAAAGGCACACAGCAGAATGTTTTGAAATGGACATCTGGCATGCAGTAAATGCATTTAGGAAGCAATAAACAGCTCATTTTGAATGACTTCTGCAATTGGTTTCAACACAAGCAGTTGGTGGAAAAACAAGCTTTTAGAAAGGTCATTTATTTCCATACATAACCCATCTCTTCCAGTTAAATTGCTTAGCAATGTACAAAGCAAATCCCAGCCCATTTCTGGTCTGATAATTAATAGAGTCTTCTACTCTAGCTGGAGCTGCACAAAGAAAGTGAATGTTGTCCTTGTTATCCTGACTTAATAATTCACCATTTGAGTTGTCAGGGTGTCTTTGAAAGAAGCTGATTGTTGAAATCTAAGTGCAGTACATGTGAAATATTGTATATTGTATCTTCAAGATGAACATGGAATTCACATGCTTTTAGTCAGTAATAGATTGCTGGCAGCCCCTAGAAAGATCATATTTTTGATCGTAAGGCATAGCACTGCACTTTTCTTGCTGCTGTTCTGTTCAAAGACTTTGAATAAAATATGAATTCTAAAGAATTTAATTTTCTAACCCTCACTAGAGCAAAGGTATTCTCCTCCCCTTATTTCTAACTGGATGAAATAAATGAACAGTGTGAGCATTGCTAATGTAGGTGTCCAGTGAAAAATAGAAGAACTGGATTTCTAAACTGGCCAGAAAAATTGACAGTGATACACTGCAATTATCCTGAGAGAGGCTGTTAGTTCCCAAAATAAGTAAATATATTTGAGTTACTAAGCTGTGACTTCTAGAGAACATTGATTCAACATGCTCAACAGTCAAAACTGATCATCTTTTCTCCTGAAAATCAATACATTCAGTTTGATTTATATACATCAAGCCTGTACTTATATAATTGAATGCAAGTAAAGCACATTTTAAATTGTGCACCAAAATTGCACTGCCCCAGGACAGGTTATTCTGATGTTTTTGTGCTTGTAAAATTGTCATGAAGAGAGTTTAGTGATATGTTTCAGATTATTATTTTATTAACTGAAAATATTATGGTCTCAGCTGTCTCTTCATGAATCTACTCCATGGTGAATAAAAACAGCAAAAAGGGAAGTGAATTTTGGAAAAGTTTTATATTCTTTAGGGAGAAAACATAGTGCACAGTCCTGCCTGGGCCTGACTCAGAAAGAATAATTTAACTTTGCCAAAAATATCAATATTTAAGACTTTGTTTCCATTTTGTAGAGCAAGGCTAAGAGCTTTAACATTTTGATTAAAAAGTCAGGAGAGCAGTGCTGTGTCATCATGGCATCACCTTGATCCTTCCTCCTTCTGGTGTAAGGACAGTGGAGTGTTCCTGGGCAGCCTGGCCCAGCAGCCAGCCAGTGCCTGCCATGCTCCAGCTGAGACTGGGCTCAGAAAGGCCACTGGTCCCTCTAACCTGGGCATCTGAGAAAACTGCCCTGTGATAATTCTAGGGTGGTATTTGCTGTGAAGTGCTGTCACAATGGATGATATACATTTGTAGTGATGAGCAGGAATAGGAAGAATGACAAAACCTAATTCTCTGTGTACCCTTCCCACATTCCCCAAATTGCAGGAGACTTCTGCTGAAAGCACCTGTGAGGAGGTGGTTAAGTGTGACCTTAAATGGTCATAAATAGGACTGTAACTTAATGAGTTATTGAATCCAGGAATTCCAGCTGTATTTCTTCAGAAACTGCTATTCAAAGTCATCTGTCTCTGAATCCTGCCACAATCTCATATAAGGTATGATGGCACTTGTGGCTTGTGTAGACACAGCCAACCCTAATCTTGCTATTTCACTGCAAATAACATCAGAGAGCTCAGCAAGGACCAATCAGCGAGATACTCACTCAGGCTGGCACTTCAGACCATGGTTCATCAGAGCCCCAGCTACCATCCCTGGCCTTCTAAGCCAGGTAGGTCAGGGTAGGACTGTAAAGCAGAGACACCACCTCTGCTTCACAAGTCCTAAGAGTATCACGTTGCTGGGAGATGGGAAAACACACTGCACACACGTTTCTCTGCACTAGTCAGGGCTTCATGGTCCTTTTGACTCTTTTGGTTGGTGGTGGGACACAGCACTAGCTGGAGCAGCTCGCTGTCTGATCTTCTACAAAGGTTCTTGAGTGCTTCCCTGGCAGATATATCTCTAAGAGCATGCAGCTCTGGACAGAGATATGAACCTATCATGAGAGCATTTAATTTTCTGATGAAGCTCTTAAGGGCTTCAGTGTGCCAACAAAAATATTTATCCCAGCACAGGTCAAACACTAGTGTGCATACAAGCAGGCTATCTCCTTTCTCCTTGCTTATGCCTTGACACCACTTTAATAACCATTACTTCAATAATCATAGAGTGCCACACAGACTGATGAGACACAAAGCTGAGATGGAGCATTCATACCAAACCTCTTGCAGAGGATTAGTGCTGTTCAGGAGCTGGAGACTGCCAATGAGGGGAAGATCACCTGCTTGTTGAAAAAGTTAAACATTTCACTGAACATAGAGACTGGAGAGTGGTGCATTGCATGCTGGTGACTTATTCACACCTAGCTGAAAGTTTATACACATTAAATCATCCTGCACTTCTCCCACTTAAAGGAGAATCAGGTTGGGCTGGATACCTGTCAGAGCAGATTGTATATTTCTGACTGTAGCTTAAGATTGTTCTTTCTTGCTAAACCAATATTTGAAATATTGAGAGTGCACTAATTAAATAAGGGCACAGTTAAGGATCACTTTTGGCCACTCCAGCACCTTCGAAATTTTATGGTACCTAAATTATTTAGGTGCACAATGGTTTTGGTTGGACATAAAATAAATTATATTAAAAAAAATCTTATATAAAATTGAGTAATATTAGAACTTAATTGCAATAGAAACTATAGAACAAAATACTTGTAAAATAACAAGGTGCATTTTTATAGGATAATTTTGCTTCTTGCAGCCCATTGTTTGTGAGAGCAGCACCTTGATTCCAGCATTTGTTTCCAATGCTTTCAAAAGACTGTTTGTAACCAGGGAATTTGGAGGGGGGAATGTGGAGGCCAGCTGACTTTTCTCCTTATTTGGGGAGGGGCTACATAAATACAAACATACATATATGCATGTATACAAACAGGTTGAATTCAATGTCCAGATATAAATATCAGCCTAAGGTACTAATAGATCAGATTATGTGAAGAAGTTATCAGCATTGTGATGATTCTGTGCCAAACACTTTATTGGCACCTCAAAGGTTTCAGAAAGCATTTTGGTTGGAGAAATGCCTGATTCTCACTTGAGGAAATGGATGCAGGCAAGCCAGGAGTGGCATAGATCTGCTAAGTACAGTAGGTGAAGGAAATTGAGATGGTGTCCTTGCACAGCAGGTTCTCACACTAATTACAAAATGGGAAAAATGGGTATGAGAACAGTTGACCTTTGAAAAAAACAACTCAATTTCTTCCGCTCTGTTAGTTCATCCACATTTATGACTCCTCTATATCTTAGAAATAAATAATAATTTTATGCTTGAAAAACAAAAATTTTATTACTTTGGCTCTCCTAGGCACTATTGTTGCCCAATCCTTGCTTAGCACCACAACAGCTAATAATCTCTTCTCATTCAAAAAAAAAGCCAAGTTTTTAAAATTGACCTTGATCATTTGAGGGAGACCTTTCCTCCAGAAAACTGGCATAATTCCTTACCTTCAAGAATGGAGTCAAGGAGGCACATAGCTGTTATAAGAGCTACAACCAGCCTGAATTCACTACCTGCACATGACAAAGATGTGCAGGAATAAATATCTTCTTCAAACTGGGATGTGTTGGCCACTCCTTAGACACCTTCCTCAGCAGAAAGCTGGGGAGAAAATCTTACAGACCTGACATGAGGGATGGTATAAAATCATAGGTCTGAACTGACTCCAAAAAGAAAATTAAGGTACATGGTTGTATTCATATGCCTTCTAAAGTTGTCAAGCCCCAATTTTTTATAAACACTCTAAGCAAAGAATGAACTCAGAACAAACTTTCAGCATTAAAGATGAGCCTGCAGGGACACACAATTCAACAAGAAGCAAAGCACAGAGAAAGAGGGCTTTGTTCTCAGTCCAATCCACACAAAGCTGTCTTCCCTCAAGAAACAAAGCTCTGCAAGGAACTGATCCCTGATTTCACTCTGACCCCCTGGGCAGATGTCACAGTGGTCAACATACTGAAAGTGGCTCAGTGTGCAAGAAATGAACTAAGGATGCATCAAGAATGTGAGAAAGGACAGTACCAGTCATATTGTAATTCTAGTTAATGATTTGATGGTACTCAGTGGTGTTCTAAAAGTTTAAATCCTACATCATGTCAATAGCCTAGGGTGATTGGCTCATTATCCTGTGGAGGGACACTCAGACATGCTTGGCATACACACACAAGGCTTGGGATGTTTCTGGCCCATGGCAGGTATCCTTAATATGAGCTACCAGTGTCTCAAACCAGGCATTTGACTCTCACTTAATAATCATAGAATAAAAATGAGCCTCTTTACCATTGAATTTAATAAAAAAGAAAAAGAAAGGAAAAAAAAAGAGGTGTAGCATTAATCAGACAAGTTATTATAAAAGGAGACAAGCAATACTCGCTGTGAGATTTTGGCTCCTTGATGCAGACACAGTGATTCTCACCAGCAGTGTCTGGGTGCCTGGGCTTCCCAAGAGTGCCAGATCCAGCAGATCTACCCAGCATGGAATTACCTCATGTGGAGGGCACTCACCTGGCTACAGAGGGCAGAAGCTAGCTGTGGTCAGTCTCAATATATATATATATGTTGGGAACTATGAGCAATGACACCACTTTAAGCCTAGAGAACTGGGGCCCAGTGATGGTGCAGCTTATCAGCAATGCCTCTCCCCGCATCCTCAGCACTAACCTTTGAACCCACCAGTCAGCCACAACTGGGTAGTGTGGGGGCACCCTCAGCAGCAGCTATCCTGTGAGCTTTGGTGCTTTCATGAATTAAGACACTGTTTTAAATATTGCTCCTGCTGTCAATGCAGTCTCAAAACACTTTTTCTTTTTTTTTAATGAGGGATTCTCATTTCTCTTACTTGAAAGCACCTTTTTTTTCCCTTTAACTGCTGTCAGAGCTCACAGAGGGATTGCTCTCTTCCTCCTTTGGTCTTCAGGAAGGGCACAGAAACAGAGGGTCTTCAGTTCCTCTGCTGAGTTACTGGAGGAAAGACATGGAAAGAAGAGAAGCAGAAAGCAGAGTAATTAAAATTAACTGCAGGCATATATGATTAATGTTATTTATATAATAGCATTTAACCAACAGCAGCACCCTCATAACAATAGGTGGTTTGAGAGAATGTTGTGGCAAATGGAAAGAGCTGCTGGTGGTGGATAATAATGTGCTTCTGCAAAAGGCTCTTTTTATGATTCATGTTTTAGAATTGCAAAAATAACAATAAGGGGAAAAAAATAGCTCCTGGGTGCAAATATCAGAATGCAGCTGAACCTAGACAGCACCTTTATGAATATTACAAGGACATTGACATCACTGTTGTGTTTTCTGCATAACAGTCTTCAAATTGCTAATGGGAGTACGGGAAACTAGCTGCAAGCTAGTTTCTCTATCTGTATCCTACTGTAGTACCTAGACCTTATAAAAATCACCAAAATAGTGTTTCAAATGTTTAAGCCTGAAGATATTTTGGCAGAATTATCTTCCTGTACTACCTTTTCCAGTAAAAAAATGCAAGCAAAAGAAAATTGCCCCAAACTTTTTTTTCCAAAGGCTAGAGAAACAGACAGCTTTTATTCTAAATGCTTGCACTACTATTCCTCTGCAGCCTACAGGAAATCAGGTCTGTGAGGGTCACATCCTTAAGTCATTTTTCTATGGCCATCTAATGATTTGTTCGAGTCAATTTTCCATGCTGGTCCTGGGAAACATTAGAAATGTTCTGTTGCACAAGCTATGGCTCCAGCCCTAGAGAGACATGTGTGATTTGCTAAATTTAACCCCCTCCAAGTCCTGCTGGCTCCAATGACATTATTCATTTGAGCAGAATAGTTCACCAGTGTTGTGATTAACCAGACAGGCAGCTAAATATCACCCAGCCATTCACTCACTCCCCTTCAGTGAGATGGAGAAGAGAATCAGAAAAAAAGGTTAAATTTTTGGTTGAGATAGAGACAGTTTAATAGCACAGAAAATTAAGGCAAATAACGATGAAAAAAGAGGAAAAATTAATGATGCTAAAAGGGAAATAATAATGATAAAAGAGTGCGCAAAAAAAGTGATGAAAAATGTGATTCTTCACCAGCCACTGACTAATGCCCAACCAGTTCTTGAGCAGAGCGCCATCATCCCCAGCCAACTCCATTCAGTTTTGTTGTTCAGCATGATGCTACGTGGCAGGGAATATCCCTCTGGTCAGTCAGAGGCAGCTGCCCTGGTTGTATCCTCTTCCAGTTCCTCATGCATCCCCAGAATCCTCACTGGCAGGGCAGCATGAGAACCTGCAAAGTCCCTTGTCTCTGTGCAAGTCCTCCTCAGCAACAACCAAAATATTGGTGTGTCGTCAAACTTTTGCTCACCAAAAGCACAAAGCACCAAAAATCCAAAGCACAGCCATGTTCCAGCATGCTTTTAAAATCTTATGATCTGATTTAACAGAAATCGGAACACATGAGACAGGGTTCTTCATTACACTTCTGAAATTAGGATTGTACCCAGATGAAAAAGAAGCACAAATATAACTACACTAGGCAATTACATGGTATCTGGAACAGGATTAACAAGAGGGTTAAAATAAAATAATACCTTCACAGAAGCAAGCAGCATGGTTTCATTTCTTCTGCTGTGTACAATATTGACCATTGTTCATGAAGACAGAATTTCCAGCTGATTTTGCTGGCAGCATCAGACGTGTTTTGGGGCTATTTGTTTCACTTCACCATCTTTCAGGAGGAAGCAGCAGATTTCAGAGGTTAGAATCAATGAAGTTGTTGGAAGCAACACACGTTTGTAACATCCTAAACTCCTTCAGTGCTTGGTTCCACCTTCTCTTACAGCCTGCAAATACATAGATCATCTCTACACTGATGACATTTATTCATTAAGAATTCACTCCAAGAGTCACAAGAATGACTTTTCAGTTTTCAGCCAGATGGGATGATGGCACTTTAGACAAGACTTGGTTCTACTTAATATTTCTATTAGAAGTTATGATCACAGTGATTTTAGAGAAGAATTTTTTTTCTATATAGATGTTTTAGAAGGGAGATTTGTAATAATATTATTTTAAAATAATTATTTTCTTTCAGTGTAAATGATAATGGATTAATTATTTTCTCTGTAGATTTCATTATTATTGGCTGTTCTATCATCCACAGGTGTGTACAGTTATTGAAGTTTTTCTTTCCTTGCAACAAGCTTATATAATTACATGAATAAATTAAAATTTATTCTGCAAGAGAAGTAACCCCCTGCTAAGAGTTTTTTAATGTCTTGGTAAATTTGCTGTTGTGACTGTTTCTAAAAAATAAATGCAGTATTATCTGCAAGCTCATCTAAATGCCAGAGAATATTGATTTTATTTAGAGGATTGCTTGTTTTCTGGTATTAAGCACGTTGATCTGTGGATTGTTTGAATATTTTAATTGTATATGGCAGGTTACATTTTCTATGTTTATTGTGGGGTCTATCATTTTAATGTTAATGGACCACTAATGGTATACCAATTTTTTGATGAAATTAACTCTAAAACCCTAATTTGGAATTCAAATGCATCTTAAGAACAACATAGTTACTGTTGCAGAACTATCTAAAAGGATCTGGCTTTAGTGGATCATGGGAAGAGTTACATAATGAGTCCAAATCAGTTCATTACCCAGTTTTTATTGACACTTGGATGTTGTCCCACCAAAGGTTCAGGACCTTGCACTGGGCTTTGTTGGTTGTCTTTGCATGAGCCCTCTCCTCAAGCCAGTTAAGGACCCTTTGCATGGCATCCCTTCCCTCCAGCAAATCAGCTGCACCTCTCAGCCTGATGTCCTCTGCAACCTTGCTGAGGGTGCACTCGACCCCTGTCTGTGGGGTCGAGTGCACCCTCAATGGGGATGTCAGGTAGGAATGGTCCCAGTATGGACTCTTGAGACACATCCCCTTCAGTGCTGTTTTTCACTTGGACACTGAGCCATTGACTGTCACTCATTATCCATCTAAAAATCCATCTATCAAACTCAAATCTCTCCAGTTTAGAGGTAAGAATGTTGTGGGGGATTCTCTCAGGCCTTACAGAAGTGTATGTGGATGCATCCCTTGTCCACTGACACGGTCACTCCACCACAGACTAGGCCAACAGAGCAGTCAGGACGTCTACACTCTAGGATGGGCCTATGACTTTTCATATCTCTGTAGTGAGGATATAACATTTATATGTGATAGACTGTCCTATTATTCTTTATGAAATTTGAGGAGCAAGAGAAAAGTTCATATGGTGGGAGTATGAGAAATGGTTGTAGGGGACTCATACAAAAGGACTATGCTGACCTTAGCAAGATGAATAAAAAGTTAAATGTTTATTCTGATTTACTTTTCCTCTGTGCTTTAAAGGTTGCCAAAATAAAAAAAAAAAAAAATAGAGTGTTATAGAATTAAAGATCATTACATAGGCAAAAGAAGAGTGCTAATTCTATGTGTCAGCTCCATTCTGGCACTGCATAACTCGTGTATATTTGGTCTTTTTGCAACTGTGAGATTATATTGCAACTTTCTGTACTTAATTCTGGATAGTATGTTAAGAATTCAGTTAATATGCTCTGCAGAGCATGACTTAACTAAGAGTAGCTGGTTTGAAACCTGAAATTCAATATTTCATCATACCTGGAATAATTATGACAGGAGGGATAAAGACACACCTTTGACACCAAGACAGCCTTTTAGTTTTCCTGTTCCTGCTCAAAAGCTAAGTCCTCTTCAAGCTTTTCAGTTTAAACAGTCAAAAAATAACTTCATTTAAAAACACAGGATATATGTCACTGGAAGAAACTGCTTTCTTGTGTTAACTGTGGCTTGTTTGTTTGTCTGTTTGCTTGAGTCATTTTGTTGTAAAATCAAGCTGTGGCACACACAGGGAAAATTTTAATTGTAAACAGACAAAGTCATAAAATTTAAGGAACTTAAACCTTTCTATCAACATATGGGACTGATAGTAGGCATCATAACCGAACTCATACTACATAGGCAAGTGACCTTTCAGTTAATTAAAAAAGGCTAAGCTTCAAAACCAACACATGTATTTTAAATTATAAATTGTGCAATTAGACTGGGTAAGACATCACCATAGGGAATTGTTAAAGTCAGATTCAGGTAAAATTCAGAAAAAAAATTGACCTTCTGATTCCAGTAACAAGGCGGCTCAAAATTAATTACAGTGTCCTTTCTTTTTAAATCAGGGACAGAAAGATTCAGGGATGGGGGCTGATATCTACCATATTTTACACTTGCCTTTCTTTATAATTATTTCTACTGATTACAGGAAAAAAGGCTGCTGGCATCTCCCCCCTTACAGTAATTGTCCTGTTGTGTAAAGTACTGTTCAAGATAAATAAAGTCAGTAAAATACAAATGTACTCTGTCTCTAAACTTTGAAGAAAGTTATGGTAAGAAACCAGAATTGCTAGCTTCCCTAACATGCACTTAAATACTGTGCTGGGAGGAGTGGCACTTATTTACCATATTTATTGAGAGCTTCATTGTTATTGCTTCTTATTGTACTTGATTTACTTAAAGAGTTTAGTCTTACAAATATTAAGAGCTTGTACATATCTACTAATGTACAAACACTAATTTTATATTAAAAACCATAATCCAATGGATACATCTGGAAAAGAATGAAGAATGTATTGAGTTTTTCTGCAATAGAATTACTGTTTGTCACAGTATCTGGTATCTGGGGCTACGGTTTGGATTTGTACTGAAAGCAGTGTTGATAATACAGACAGCTTTAGTTACTGTGAGCAGTGCTTGCACAGCCAAGGTATTTTCTGCTCTTTGCACTGCCTGAACAGGTGGCAGGCTGGAGGTGTGCAGGAGACTGAGTGGAGACCCAGCTGTGGCAGCTGTCCCCAGCTGACTGAAGCATTTGTCATCACTAGCCACCATTGAGGATGACAAAGCCATGCTGTCCTGGAGATGGCTGGCCACCTTTGTGCTTGATGTGAAGTATTGCATTAATTCCTTATCTGCTTTGCTTGTGTGCTTGACTTTTGCTTTACCTACTGAACTGCCTCTAGCTCAGCTCACCATCTTTCAGATTAAAGTGAGTGAGCAGCTTGGTGGTGCTTAGCTATCACCTGGGGTTAAACCACACTACACCAGAACATTAATTCCTGCTCTTCTGCACTTTGTGAGAGCACTGGCTCCAAAATGTGCAGCTGTTGCAGTAAGAAATGTGTGAAATTACTTCTCAAACCCTAGCTTCATTAATTGTTTTTTTAAAAAATGGTCTGAATCCTTAAATTTATATCATGAAATGATGGAGGATCATTAAAGATGTTTAAGTACAGACCAGGTGTGTGACTTGGAGGGTGTGTGTGTCTGTGCTCCATGATCTATCTTCAGGCACAATAGCCATGGGTCATCCAGCCCTGAGGTGACAAACCTACCCTGTAGGTGTTTCTCAAGGAAAGATGAAAAATTCCTAGGAAATGAAGGAACACTTCAGCACAGACTCACACAAAAATACTCAGAATGTGTTAAGAAATCAGAATACATTAAAGAATGCTGAGTTGGATTAAGAGGTTTGGTTTTTGGGTTTTTTTTCTTATTTATTTTTGTGTTTTACTAAGAGAAGTTTAAAGAACAACAGGAGAAATTAATGCTTTCCTGAAGAGAAACGTAACTATTACAGATCTGGAGAATTCCAGTAAAACACTCTTTATCTTCTCCACTCCAAATGCAATTCCTTACCCAAGGAGATTTACTCCTTCTTGCAGTCACACACAGTCATTCCCAATATGATTTCTGTTTGGCCTCTGTAGTAATAATAACAACCATAATTACATTTTGCCTCCTGACCCCAGTTTAACATAACACATTTCAGTTCACATACTAAGTAAAATGTTTAATCACGAGTGTGCTGAGGGAGGAGCAGGTGTTCTCAATATCTCACATCCAAATGCTTGCCCTTTGGCTGGTTTCCTCTTACACACCCATTTATTATAAAGCTGATGGAACTTGCTGCTCCTGCCTCTCTGAACTTCTTAAGTAGCACCTCCGGCATCAGCATTATTAAAAAATAAAATCAAATGTGAAAGAAATAGGGCAACTGGATGGTCACAAGGACTTGGTGCTATTTAGATTACACAGCTCCTTAGGTATGTCCTTACCTTTAACGATGAGCATTTGGTACCTGCAAGTATATAATCACCTAAGCTCATGTCATTACTTGGTTTAATAGCTAATGCTTAAATCATGGTTCTTGATGGATTGACAAGAGAATGCTTTTCCTTTCCAAATAACAAAAAGGAAAGGGATCCAGATTTCCTTTTTTTTTTTTTCTGAGGGCTTTTAAAGGCGGCTACGTTCCTGAACCTGCAAGGGCTAGTCAAGGAGTTTCATGTAATAATGTGAGAAATGTACCTGATGGAGATCTTGTGTCATTCTGTGCAGAAAGATAAAGCAAAGATCACTTACATTTTAGCAGAGCAGAACTATTCAGTGCAAAATTAAGCTGGATTCTCATTCTGCATCTCTGAGGCTCAAAATAATTAAAATGAGGTCCTTGAAACCTTATTAAAAACCAATGGAGGCAGATGCTTGTTATGCACAACTGACATTTTGATGAGAATTCTTAAGAAATTGCTGCTACTTGTATGTTTGCAATGTACTTGGAGCTTTCCCAGTGCTGACCTATATTTTAAGGTCCAAAATTACTTCTATCCCTGCTACCTTAATGTAAACATGACACAAAAAGGAGAATATTGCTTGGTAATACCTGAATAAAACTCATAATTCCTGGTTGAGATAGAGCAGCTGTCTTTTTGAAATCTATCCAGTCTTTGTTTGAAGAACTTAACCAATGATGAACGCATGAAATGCTTAAAAAATTAACTGCTGGGAGAATGTATTTTTATTTAAAATTTCATCATTCAAACTACTAAATTGTATATTATGTGTTTGGATGAAGAGCCTTTTTCACTCAAAAACAATCTCTCAAAGGCTGTACTTGAACATTACAAACAAGTCACCTTTTAGCCCTCCCTTGGATGCACTACAGAAATCAAACTTTTTTTATCCTCCAGCTGAAAACATGTTTTTCCTGGATGCAAGTGGGTTTTATAACTCTTGTCAGCCTTTTCTAATAACCTTTAACATAGACACCAGTACTGACAGTAATGCTCTCATTAATGCCAAGGAGAGCCACACTACTACTGCTTTATAATGTTCCTTGTTTCCACTTCAAAAGTTCCCATGGGGTCTTTCCATGCTTAATAGTGCTAGAAATGGGTGCTCAGTTGGTTGACTACAGTGACCCTGTATCATCTGCAGCATCACTGATTTATAAAATAGAATCTTGCCCTATAAATATGACCAATTTCCTTGTAGTTGAATATATTAAAATGTGAGTTGCTAAGTAATGTTTATAATGAATCTCAGATCACTCTGTAGAACTGGCCTCATCTTAGCATTATTTACTGTTCCCCAGATTTTTCTTCAGCTGCTAATTGTCTATTTTGTTCAATTAAGCATCAATGTCCCATTAGTTACCCCTCAGACTATTCCATGACCCATCTGTTCGCACCAAAAGCAAGTTGTATTCATCTTAGTCGTTTTTCTTTCTTAAGTTCATCTATTACTTCTATTAATATTCCTTTGTGAAATCTGAAGTCTTTCTTCTTTCACTCCAGGAAGCCAGGCTTGAGTGCAAAGACTGGCAAAGGCAGTGATTGTAATGGGTACAAATCTGTTTTGTTTATTTTTAACTTGCTTTTTTCCCCTCTGCAGCTGTTCTAACTGATTTGGGAATGACCTGCAGGCAGTCAGCAAGCACCCCCTATCCCTATCCATCATAACTTGTCCTTTCTTTTATTCTGTCTCATCAACTCCACTAAAGCATTTTTCAAAGGATCATTCTTTTTATTTCCAAGTATTTTCCACATGGCAGTGCAGTAATAAGGCTGGCACAAGACCCACTGCAGGGAATGAAGCTTGTCCTAAACCCAACTAAACCGTTTTCACAGCCCAAAGCCTAGCCAAAATTTTATTGTGAATCCTCTCTGCTATTCCATTATCTGCCCAGTTTACTGTAGCCCCTGTATCAGGAAAAGTCTTCTCCCTCACAAGGGAAAATGGCATAGACTAAGAGAGATGCTGCTTTGTACAGCACAACAGGAGTACTTGGAGATGTTCCATTTCTGTCTGTAGTGTAACACTCTTTGTTCTAGCCAATAATGTAGCCTTTTACTAGACATTAGCCACAAAGGGATTTTTAAACATCACACTTGGGCTACTGAGAAGTATTTGACCATGTGTCGACATTCAGACTGCAGCATCTTGCTCATATGCCAATGTTCACACACTTGGCTGGGCTGATGCTGCACCCAAGCTGAAGCCATCCTTGCCTCCCCTCCTCAGCTGTGCTCACAGAATGCCTCACCTTCCACAAAAAAAAAACCCTAAACAAACAAAAACACCAAACCAAAGGAAAAAAAAACCCAAAACCAAACCTGGCAACAAAGTAACAAACAACACAACAAAAAAATCAACAACCCCCACCCCTCAAAAAAAAAAACAAAAAACAAAAAACCCAAAGCAAAATAACCCCAAACAGTTGGGGGATGGTTTTTTTTTATTCTACAAATTGAATATTCTACAAAATTCCTGGTTTTGAGCAAAGAATTTGATTCCAAATTACAACAGGTATTTGTAAAACTCGTCTTCTGCAGGGCTTCTTTAAATGTCTCTTTAAGAAGGGACTGATGCTCACATCCTCATTCCCAGGAGGAAGTTCACACTCCTGGATGTAGCAGGGCATCTCCCTGACCTTCTGGCAGGACTGCCCTTCTAAACAACAAAACATTCGTAGCTTGTGGAAGGGGCCCAAAATGATCAAAAAAGGCCAATTCCAGCATGGAATCCGAACTGAAAGAAGCAATCCAGATATCTGATCCCTGCTGAAGGGGAAACTCATACATGTTATTTGATGGGTTTTCTGTGTAAACTGCAGAAACAAGGATGTAAATCATTAATTTTGGTAACACTGGTCTACAATCTGTAGCAACTGTAGATGTCTTTCCTCAAAATAAGGTGTTGAACTACAGGAGGTAAAAATGCCTGCCTAAAGTCCTTACTTGAGGTATTCAAAGACTGAAAAAGTGGCAAATTTTACCCCTTTGTGCTGAATATCTCTCTTCATTAGGTTCTAAGTGGCCCTCATTCAGTGTGCAGAATTTCTGTTACTGTTTTTCATTGGTTTTCCTTTTGAGCAATTCTGAGCTCTGGATGTTGTTCTGAGGCCTTAAAATGCTTATAAGGTAAGCACTGCAGCACTGACATGGTGGCAGCTGCTCAAATCCCATGCTAACTCCATCCCCAGTTAAAGCAGGACAAGTGCAGGTCAAGGAGGGGTAGTGGATCTGCCTCAGATTGGGGAAAATGATGATTATGAAGGGAAAGTCCCTCCAGCTGGGATGCATTAGGGCAGAATGATGTAAGGATGAGACTGAAATGGATTTTTTCCCAAAGAAGGAATTGAGACACAGCAGGATAAAAAAAAGGGTTTCTTATTTTAAGTCTTTTAAAAGTCACAAAGGGGCATAGTAAGGACCTAGGTAAGAGTATCTCTCATGATCATATAGTCATCTGAGCCACAGAATGGTTTCTGACAAAAAAACCCTCCTTTTTTCTTACTCTGAGGTGGTCCAAGGGTCAAAGTCTCTTCTGTCTCCATAGTCCTTAAATGGTTCTTACTGCTTGCTCTCTCTTCACTCTTTTTGTTTATCCCTAAAAAAGCCATCTGGCCCAATATTCACAAGGCTGCTCAGTACCTCTCTGGGTAGGGCCTCATACTCCCTTATTCATGTCAAGTTTTTTTGTCAGACACCATTTATAGGGCTTTTTGCTTATAAAAATTACTGAAGCTTGGAAACAATAACTGGGGTTTTTTAAATGTTTTTGCTATTGTAATAAAAATAGCAGACCACAACAATAAAACCACCCTACATTAAATAAATTAAAGAAAAACAGTTATGCTCTAATTAAAACATGGGGAAAGGGAACTTGAAACCTAGGGCTGAAAATGTCTGAATCCAGATGATTTGATTGAGACTGAGTTAATTCTTTGTATTAGGGAGCCAGAATATTTTTTAAAATGTCTCCAACTCTGAAAAAGAAGAGAATCTGTGTTTCTTGGAATTTGCATTCTCAAAATGCTGCTTGGTATTTTGACCTTAAGCCAAAGGTGGGTTTAGTTGACCTTGAAGTGCAATAAATTTCTTCGGCACAGCAGTTTCCTACCAAACTTCTTCCCCTTCCCAAAACTTCCTTTACCCCTGTCACCCCTGGCTGCATTTGTAGAGGCAAACAAAACATCATGGGATTGCTTTTGGACAAATAGCATGGAAAGGCTCACATCTATACAGTTAACTCTCTTAACCCTTCCTCAAACTGCCCATGGAGAGCATTTTCTGGGCTGAGCTGGCTCCCAGATTGTCCCTGTTGTAGCACTACTTGGCTGAGACCAAAACTGTGTGAAACTTTTCACAGTATGAATGGCTGCATTCATTCTATACTCAGACCCATGTGCTGACCTGGTTTAGTTTATTAGTTTCACTGTAACTTTGTGGCCACATTGAATTATCTATTGGCTTCTTTTTGACTTTAAGTAAAGTTGGTTTTATATACTCAGCCTTGGATGTGAAGTTGCCTTAAGTACAGTCCTGCAGTCGATCTTAAAAAAACCTCCAAACAAATAAACACTCAAAAAAACCAAACAAAAAATTAATCTAACCAAAGAAATGAAACCCCAACCCAAATCCTTGGTTCAATATATAATTTAAATCTTGTTGGTTTTTGTTTTGGGGTTTTTTTTATCCTTTTGTTTTAATGTTTTAGAACAAGACAAAATGGCCTCAAAGTTGTGTCAGAGGAGGTTTAGATTAAATTTTAGGGAAAATTTATTCACTGAAAGGCTGTCAAACATTGGAACAGGCTTTCCAGAGGAGTGGTGGAATTGCCATCACTGTAAGTGTTCAAAAATGTGTAGATGGGATACTTGGGGACACAGTTTGGTGCTGGACTTGGCAGTACTGGGCTAATTGTTGGACTCAATGATCTTACAGGTCTCTTTCAACTTTAAAGATTCTATTATTATATGATACTATGAATGTTTTAAAATTTAGATCCTGGAAATCAGCTGAAAAGAAATATCTAACCATTCTAAAAAATAATTAGTAATAAATACAGGTGATACATGAGGAATCAATAGTCTTGAAAATAGGGAAAAATAATATCTGTTATATGAAGCATATTAACAAATAAAACCCACTAAAGACTCATTTTTCCTTGATTAGCCCTTGACCACTTCAAACTGACTCCCTGAAAGTTCTGTTGAAATTATCACACAGGGATATAGCATTGACAAAAACTACTTTCTGTCTCACCAAAACTTATCTTAAGGAGAGATTGTTGTCAGATGCTGAAATTGGATTTTCTTCCTTATCTGCAGAACTGGCTTCAGCTTCAGGAGTGATATGACACCTGCTGAACTGGGAGGTGGAAAGGCCAAGTGGACAGAAGTCAGCTTGCATCATGGAAGAAGAAGCTTGATATGACTAAAATTGCTATAACTTTGTTTTTACAAATATGAGGGTTTTCTACACTCAGTCTACAAGCAAAATCTTGTAGCACAGACTTCCATAAGTAATTATTCCTTCTATTTAAACAAACATTGCTAAGAGATTATTTTTCCTTTTACTTTTAGTATTTCCTTTGAAATGGAAAAACACTGGTACTTTGAAAAAGAAGAAAAAATGTGGCAACTACCTTGCTGGGTATGGATAATGTGATTTGAAGTCCTAAAAGGCTTGGGGAAAGTTGATTTTCTATATTGTGGGGCCATTATTTAATTGGTATGTTAGGATATGAAAGTCACAGAAAAGATACTGATACTGTTACTTCCTACTGCAGTGCAGAGCAGTTGTGACCCTGCATGAGGAGTCTGACAGCTTGCTCAGTATTTATTTTGGGTGTCTCTTTTTCCTGGAAGATATCTTGCCCTTAATTTTAAAGGCTTTTCATAGACAGATGTGCCTGCTCTGGAGAAAAGTAATTTTCTTTTACCTACAGCTCTTTTTCCATTCAGCAATAGAAAAGCTTCCATCAAAGCTAACCTGTGTGCTCCCAGCACTATAGCCCAGGGTAGGACAGCTGCTGGGCAGTTGTGGGTGATCTGGTCCCATTCTGTGCTTTCTAGCCACAAGCAGAGGTGATGGAGTGAGGGTGACAGACTTCCCTATCCTAGCCTCATCATCATACCTTAGGTATTCTGGATCTGAGCAAAACTTCTCCTCAAACCTATGTCCCACAGTGCCCAGGCACTGCTTTAAACATTATTAGGCTACTTGGCTTTGCAAATGTGCTTTGGGAATCCTTTGTGGCCACCTTCAGAGAGAAGGTGTCAGAGCATGGTCTGCTACACCAGATGTGGGATAACCCTTCTCAGTTTATGAAGCCCAGACCTGAAGTGACATAGTTATAATGTATTCCTGTTGTGCTGTGCCCTTGAAATGATGATGTAAAATTCATAGCAGATGAAATAAGCAAGTAATAGTCATTAAATAAATGCTGCTTTGAAGAATGATAAGGCTGCAACACACTAGTGAGAGCTTTGACTATCATACAAAAATGCAGAGTTAACTATACTGTTATTAAAAGCCAGACCATATTTTCCATCCATTTTTATTTGTGAGGTCTCCTTGAAATGCCTTATAAAACTTGGGAACCCAGGCAGCTTTTCTCTAGGGAATATAAAACTATAGCAGCTGATACTGGTAAAATAGGTTATATGGAGCCTTAGAAATGACTGCTTGATTTGTCCAGTATTTATTGCCTGAGCAATGTACAGAAACAGTAAAACAGAAAAGCACAACTTTCCATCTGTGCTGCATTATGCCATACATAGGAAGTATCTTTCATTTCAAATGGTGGTATCCCTGTAGGCTTTCTAGCTTTGATATCCTATGCTACCACACATGATATGATAGAATATAAACAGACTGACCAACTATAAATCTGAGTCTTTGCAGTTTTGAAAACTGAAACATTCCAGCATTCACTTCCCATCAAACAGGCCTCCTAACATGTAGCCTGGGTCAGGTGTTTGGATTTTTTTTAAGTGGAAGCAAAGGGTGTTACACAGAAACCTGAAACCAGCTAAGAAAACAGAAAAAATTACCAAGACCAAGCAAACAGAAAAGTGTTCCCATCTGGTATACAAGGTGCACAGCCCAAAATCGCACCAGAACATAAGGGAAGGGTTTGCTGTTTTAAAAACACAGCCTTCAAGCATTAATTTCCCTTTATTCTCTAAATATCTGCTCCTAAGTTTGCACACCTTAAATGCCACCAAACTGTGAACCTTTGTGACACTGGGGGAACACTGTCTGCCTTTATTTCTATCCATTTGAAATCAGACAGAGACAGCATCTTAGAACAGATGGGCTGGTAGTCTTAAAAGAGGTCAAAGTTGTTGTTTAGCAGGAGGGATCAGTTTTGGTGGGGGTTATTGATTTTGTTTTGTTTTCCATAACATGCTTTATTTATTTAAAAGTAAAAGTCAGAACTCCTATAACTTAACTTTCTGGGACATGCTAAATTTTGTGAATTAAACAGTTCTCATTATTTCAATGTTTTATCCTATTGTTTCTGACTTGAACCTTATGCGACTTGATATAAATATGAAATTGGAAACAATTTCTAGTAATGGGACGCTTTGGAGCCCCACAAATCCTTCTGATTGGAGCAAGGAGGGTGGAAGGATGCGTGTCAGGTATTCTGAACAAAAACTTTCTGAAGTTGACAACAGAATCTGTGTATGGAGCTTAAATTAAGTAACTATAACAAAGAAGAAGCCTTCATGTGACACTTATTCAGCAGGAACAAATGCAACCTCAATAAATCTCACTAAAGAGATAAAGAGAGGGCAGGAGTTGGTGAAATCCAGATGCTTTGACCACAATATCTTGTAATTTCCTTGAGATATTTTAAATCCCCTTACTGAAGGAAACTGAGGAAGAGTGGGTGAAGAGGCTGTCACGTTCAGGGGGACCAGAACAGTAGGGACAAGGTGTATTCCTGGACTCAGCTGTGGCAGGGGCCATGAGCCCCTCTCCACCCATCTCTGCAACAGAGCTGGTGCTGGAAGAACCAGATCAGCTGATCCACCACCACTGAGCTCTGCATGTCCAAACACACAGGCACAAACTTAAACCACAGAGCTTCATCTCGTACCTTTTCCAAGAATCCAGGTGCTCTGGAGAAGAAATCCTAAGGGGACCCACCAGCAAAGCTTAGAGAAGCTACAGCATATTCTTAAAGATGTGCAAGTCCTGAAAACACTGAAACTTCAGGGAAAAACAAAAAAACCCAAACATGTGATCGCATCTCCCATCTATTCTGCAAAAAATTTGGAAGAAAATGTGTTCCTTTTTAGGGGTTTATTATACAAAGCTACATTTATTTCTTTCCTGAAGAACTGCACTGTGTATAATTTTCATTACAAAGGAAGCACTGCTATGTATGTTTATGAACCATAGTGAAAATTCTTCCTTGGATTGACAGGTATATCTGTGTTATAAATGGGGTTTTCTTGAGTAAGAAAAGAAAAGAGTATTTATACATATATATATGTGCATGTGTGTGAGTGTGTATATATATGTACATATATGCATACATATATGTATTGATACTATTTATAAAATAGGAAAAAGTTTAAGGTAAAAAGTTATAATATTTGTGACTAGTAAAAAAAAAAGAATGACTTTGAGATTAGCGAGGTTTCAAATTTATAATTAAGCTATTTAAGAAAATACATTTCCACAAGAAAAACAGGAAAAAATGCATCCTCATGTATATAGTCATTATAAAGTAGCCCAAGGGGATTCCAGATACACGTACTGTATACATTCTAGGTATACAGTGAAATTACAGTTGCTTCATGTTTGAAATCTAATTTAATTTTAGGGTTGTAAATTTAATTTAATATCAAAATTTTATATAGATTAAAAAAGATGTTTTGAATCGCTGAAGCCCAACAGCTATGTCATTTTAGACTTCTAAAAACTTTGAGTGCTGTAGAAGCCTAGAAGATGAAGGCACTAATGTGCCTGTCTCAAACACCCATACCCAGATAGCTGTGGAGCCAGCCAAGGATTGTTGGCAGTGACATGCTGTGAGAAAGGACAGGAAGTGGCTGGAGAAGGGGCTGTGCAGAGGTGAGGTAGCACTTTCTTGTTCTAGCTCCTGGAGATAAGCACAACCCAGTACCATGCAAGTGCAGGAATGATGTCAAGAAGTGGACATGGGCTGCTGTCTATGGAGAGAGACAAGATGGAATTGGGCTGCAGGCTCTGGGATGTGCCTGCAGAGCACCATGGCCATGCAGAGGGGCTTGTCTCTGCATGGCCCTGGAGGGAGGAGATGCTGCAGTGTGGATGCCCCATGGAGAGGAGCCTGACAGACACCTGGAAGGTGCAATCACCAAGCATAAGGACATTCAGACTGAGTTAACTGACATGGCAATGTGTGATAGGTTGCTTAGTGAAAAATGCCATATAAGGAAATTACGAAGTGTCTTGAAGTGTATAAAAGCAGCTTTTTGTTTCTTTGAATAAAGGTCTCAGATTCCCTGCCAATCTGAGTCCGTGCCTCGGTCATTACAGGCTCTTAACAAAAAGCCAGCCCAGGAGAGGGTAACCAAGAGCACCAATGACTCCTGCAGTCCTCTGAGCCATTTCCAGAAAGGTCTAGAAGAATGGACTGCACATGATAACTAAATTACATAGAAAACATGTAACTAATCTCTAGGGTGGGGAGAATTTATCTATAAAAAGGTAACCCCAAGAAGCCCAAGAGCCTGTGTACCCTGCAAACCCCATCAGCTGGATTAATATTGGAACCAGGACTGGTGACCTTTCTTTCTCCTTTTCTTCCTTTCTCTGTCTCCCCCTCTTTAATTCATCTCTCTCTCTCTCTCTCCTCTTTTACCCTACCCCTTTACTTGAAACCCACTGCTGTTTGCTTATACTAAGAGGTAAGGGACTGATTTATACCAATTTCCATACCAAGTGTATAATTTATTAATAAAACTTTAAGCTTTCACACATCCTCTGCCTTTTGCCATTCCTTTCAACCATGAGCATCTGCAAATCTTAGGTGCTTACTTCCACTAAAGCGTGGGATGCCATGAGCACCCATTTAATAAAAAAAAAGTGGAAAAAATTGTCTCCTTTTGTTAAAATTTGCTAAATGTTGGTCTTTTTTGTTAAATTCCCTTATTGACTCTGAGTCCTTGAGTCTGGAGGAAAGTAGTCTGTTCCTTCCTTCCCCTACTTTCCCCAAGACACAATTTCTTAATACTTCAGATGTCATCCTTGAAAGTGGCTGTACCACACCAGATTTTTATCTCACGTTCAAAACAAACCATTCTCTTACACCAGCCCCAATTCTGCAATCACTAAAAAGCTGTAGCAAAGCTTCCACTGAATGCAAGTGCTCTCACAACCAAATAACCTCCTTTTTACCAGCAGTTTCTCATGATTTCCATTGATACAGAGGGTACAACAGAGCCTTCTGCACATCTCTGCATGGGACAGGCAAATTCTGTAACTTCTTTGTAAAGAGGAAAAAATTGTTTTCCTGAGTAGATGAGGTATGCCAAGTTTTTATAAGCAGTGGTGTCACAGGCAGATGTTTGACTTTGCTCGATTACTTGCAGATAATTTAGTGAGTGGAGGAGAGAAATTTCCAAATTTGAATCAGGTTGCTTTGTTTGCCTTGTCTGCTGAAGCTGTGCATGTGTCTTATTTCAGTGCATGTGTCTACCCTGACTGCTGGGGTGCTCCAGCACTGGTCAGGATCCCTCCTGCCTCAGCTGGGGGTACAGCTGGAGCCCATCTGCAGGACCAGCATGCCCAGCCTAGCCTGAGGGATGGTCTTAGTTGGGATCCTGCCAAGCTGAGAAGGACAAGCCTTGGTGAACATCCTAGAGGTGCACATGAAGGGCACAGGCCTCAGTGCTTGGCAATCTCTGCAACACCACTCAGAGGGGAGTCTCATATACCAGCACAGCTCAGCCTCAGTTGCAGCTGTCAAGGAAGTGAGGGAGAAAATTACTGAAAACTTAATGATCAAGAAAATCTCACTACTTCCTATGTCCATTCCACACTGACACCAGACTTCACAGCTTGGATGGATCAGACAGACATTTCCATTGTTTGAGGAAACACACTGAAGCACCCCAAAGCCAAGCACTAGCATGGCTTTACATGCATACATTATGGTTAATCTTTTCCCCAGAAATCCTGGACATGATTTTTTCTTTGTTACTTGAAACATTCTGTCACTGTTACAACTCTGCAACGATCCTGCAATTTGACTAATCAGCTTTCAGCCCCATATCCTTGTCAGAAACAAAATATTTTCCTTCAAGTCTCTCTTGTCCTGCAGCCTCCTGCAGATCATTAACTAAGATCACTATGGTATCATGAGCATGGCAGTCCATGAGGATAGGCATCAGCTGCTTAAACTTGTTCTGACTATCTCATAATAAACTGTCTTATGAACAGTCCTCGCATTCACAGATCTATTAAAAATCAACATTCTTTAAAAAAACCAGATTTTGTGATACATGAACAAGACTAACTGTAAGACATCCTTTTTTCTAGAAATATAAGCTTTCACATCAGAGCTAAACCACTAATATCTTGGTTACCTAATATGTTTGACTCGAGATATTACTGAAAATAATATGAAAAATGTAAAATGTAATGTGCCATGGCAGAAACAGATGTGCTTCTAATTTTGATTCTAAACTGATAATTCAAAATGCAAGTTATTCAGAACGTGATAACTGATTGATAAGCAATTAGGAATCGATCAGTAATCAATACAGTACTATCAGCACAAAAAGAGGTGACATAATAATAGTTTACATATTTTGCATTCATGAAGTATACATATGCTGCATCCATTAAAGCTGACTTCAGTTGCTTAACATTCAATTGTGCATTTTGTGGAGTGAGTCAATAGAGTGAATCACTAGCCCACTGCAGTACCATATGGGAAACTTTCCCTCTCCCGAGCAGATGGAAACTAAGAATGTCACAGACAAAATGTGTTTTGTCTCTGGAGAAAGGATGTTGGCTGCTTTGTTCTTAGACTCTTCTACATGCCAAGCCTTCTGCTCACACTGAGAGTCCTACACTTTGAAATGTCTCGTGGATATTTCAGCATATCTCTGAAATGCTGACCTGCAAAACAGAGAAATCCAGACTATCCAGAGGCCTGTAAGTAAAATATGACACTTGCTGTGCAATCCAAGATTTAACTGGAGGGAGAAAGCAAAAAAAAAAAAAAAAAAAAAAAATCACCTTTGCCATCCCACATAATCCTCTCAGAGGGAAGCAAGTGCTTTCCATTTCCCTGTGGAAGACTTAGATGAAGGGTAATTGAGATGGCATTACACTTTGGCAGGTGACTGAGGCCACAGAAACCCTATTTTCCATTCCCTTTGGCTCCACCTACCTAGAACTTAAATTTTTTCCTCTTCCTTTTTTTTTTTCCTGCTGTACTTTTCCTTATTTTTCTAGGCACATCCTTCTCCAGGAAGGATGATCACATCCTTTTGAATTGACTGAAAACAGCACAGGAAAGGAAAATACCAAGAAGCATTACAATTTTCTTTCTCTCTCAAAGAAATATACTCAGAACCACATATACCCACCCTAATTTTTTTAAATCAACAAGGGTATCAGGGATATGAATCTGATTCTGCCACTTGTCAGTGGGCAAAATGACTGGTTAGCCTATGCAAAATATAAGTGATCTTCTGAAAGTATCTGTCTACTGCATGCTGACCATGTTGGAGCTTAAAACAACCCCTAATTTAATTGCATCTGGGGCCATGTGCACCTATGTGCAAAAAGTTTGAGCCCACACATGACTAAGTAGAATACAATTCCTTTACAGTTATTTCTTTACCAGCACTCCTAGGTTCAAGGAGTACATTCTCTGTTTCTGCAGTGTCTGTCACAGAGCATCCCAGTCTAGCTAGTCTCTTGATTATAGCCCCTCTATGACTCATGCCAGAGTCAACCCCAGATGGGCTTTGGCTTTTCCAACCCCACCTCTGCACACTGCATAGAGGCAGGACAGTGCCTCTGTATCCCTTCTCCGTCATACTTCTCCTAGAGAAGCACCAGCTTCTGTTCAATTGCTTTTGATATTTAAATTGAGAGATCTTTGTCATCCATGCAAGTCTCCTGCTGTCTTTTTTTGAACACCCATAAGGGTGGATAAAACTTGAGCTTGTGGAAAAGAACCCTTTAAAAATCAATGAGCTCTTCATGACCCTTCTTCCTTCTATCCTGTCTTCAAGGTCTCTTCTGCCAGCCTTTACTCTGTGCCCTCTTACCAATCCAGTCCACAACCTCTTCAATAGGGTGTGGGTCATCACCATCTCCCCTTCCTGCTCCTTTATTCCTAGTTTAAAGCTCTCCTCCCCAGGCTGGGCAGCCTGTTGACAAAGATAATTTACCTCTTGGTACTTGCTGCAACTGGTCATGTGGATGATATTTTTATCACAGACAGCATCCCAAGCTTGTGAAAGATTATCCCTGTTGTCAACACTGGCTGTACAACAGTTGGTTGACCCATGAGGTCCATTCATTTTTCATCAAGTCCTTCCTGCCACTGGAAGAATCAAGGAGATGCCAGCTGGGCCCCAGGGCTCTTGCCTTCCACCTCAAATGCAATGTTATGCTTACTATGGTTTGGGTTTCCCCTCCAAGTACTGGTGCCCACAGAGAAGGGCAGCAATGGGGGACAATCTGAGGATCAGACTGGCAACCTTGTGCCCTGGATCCAAATTCCTGACAAGCTGCAAACATCCCTAGACACCAGGCCAGACCAGGAGATGCTGGTATCCATCCCCAGCAGCAGGAAATTTCCACAACTCATATTTCTGCTTCCTCCTGATGCTGCTGCAGGTCTTAGGCTCAGCCTGCCCAGATATTTCACTGGACACAGATGCAACCTAAGCACTGAACCCACACTGTTGCTACAGACCTGCAGGTGGCACAGGAGTTATCCTCCCAGTTTGAGAAGCCACAGGATTCCAGCCTTTACCATCATGGAAATCCACAGTAAGCTCAGACTTGGTCTACTCCTTTCTCAATGCAGTTAGATCTTTGCACTTGTGAAGAAGGTCCAGTCAGTGTTTTAGTCACCTCTGTTGCTACACTGCCTGGTCACCTCCTCCCACAGCTGCTTTACTTGTCTGCAGAGCCCCTTCCCCAGTGCACACCTCCTGCAGGCAAGGAGCACAGCTTCCCCAGCCCAAGAAGGTGGATGGTCATCCCAGCAAGCCCAGGCCTCAGGGCTGCATCCTCCCTCAGGAGGATTTGAGTTCATCTTTGGCACACCAGGCAGAACTCCAGCAGTCAGTGGGGACCACGCTCTTGAGCGCGTCACCTTCATCACCACACCCATACACTGTGTACAGCAGAGCTTCCCCCACCCTTCCATGCCTATTTCTGCACAGACAGTTATAGAGGCCTCTCCTTAGCACCTCCTGGGAGAGTGCTTAGCTCTTCAAAACCAGGAATTAGCAGCAAACAGAAAAGCATCTTTTGATCAAGAACACCTGACAGAGCTTGTTAGAAGTGACAGGATCTTGCTAGCCAACTCAGCTCACTGTTGCTACTCTTTCCCAGTGGTAGTAGACACCCCAAAATTTCTCAAAAAGTTCTTAGGAAGCATTTCTGAAAGATCTGGGAGCAGAGACCAGAAACTGCTGCATCTACTTGTTGCCATTAAATTGCAAAGTTCTATTACATTGCAAGGGCTCCATATTACTAGAGCTTCATACCTCCTTGATGTTTCTTGTAGGCAGCTCCTCCAGGCACCGACTCTACCTTGTCCTTGCAGTAGCCAACTGACTTCAACCCCTCAACCAACCAATCCACACTTTTATAACACTCTTCTTATTGGCTACAGCTGTGGCCTGTTAAAATCAGGCCTGCTTCTAATCCTTAATAATTAACTCAGCTGCAACTCTTTAGTAATCTTTAAGATTATTTTCTATATTACCTTTTTTTACTTATGTTCTATCCCCCTATATCTACTGGCTACCTAATATCAGAAATTAGGCTATCTTTTTATTACTCTGATTTACAACAGACTATGTTTCTGAAAAGGGACCTTCTACAGAACATGTTCAAAATGTATAGACATCAGATCTGACAGCTGTGTTTGTATTGAGCTTCCCAAAGTTTAATGAGGCTCCACGTATTTTTTTAGCTTGAAATATGCTATTGCAACTCCAAGGTTAGAATTTGTTACCTTATGGTCAGAGACTGGGATCAAAGAAGTGCAGCTGTCATAAGTTTCTTTACCTTCACCAAGAGGCACGTTCACAGCAATTTGCAGTCATGCTGCATCTAGAGAGCGTGGTTCTTCCATCCTGCATGTGAATGACAGCTTTAGTGATGAGACAGGACCAGACTCAGCCTTCAGATTTTACTTACATCACTGTCACCCATACATATTTGCAACAGGAGAAAATGACAACTATGGCTAATCAAAAAATGCTTTCAGAATCTGCCTTTTAGCATAAAATACTATCAGTGACATCACACAGAGGGAAGTAAGAGTTTTACTCAAAATCTGCTAACGAAGGATCCAGATTTTAAGTGACTACCATAGCTCCTCAGGGAGGGAGGGTTTTACAGACCATGCATTTGTGTGTACTCTGTGAGCAAAACAGGTCAACTGAAGTCAAGTAAACTGTAAATTTTTATAGCCTGAATTTTCATTTGTAATTTTAGTGAAGGATTGAATGGACACAAGTATAACACATTGAGGTGCCTAACAGTGTTGGCACTTTTTAAATATCCACACGTACTTTATAGTGAAACTATTAGAAAAATATAGAATACAAGTTTATAAAAGGGACATATTTGAGAGTCTCTTAAATGTAAAATTTTAAATCCATCATTTCAGAGCAATAAAATAAATATTTTGTTCATTTATCCAGCCAAAATTTTACACTCAAATGAGAAGGGGAATATTCACCAGCCTAGAGAAAACATACGATTGAGAAGTACATTAAAGCTGGAAATAGGAATGCAGTTGTAAAATCTCTGAAATGACAATCCATAATCTCATTGGCCATCAAAATACTTGGAAGAACAAAAAAAAAGGGACATGCCAGAAATCCAAAATATGATTCATTAAATGAGCATCTCAACATCCTCCTTCCTAGTTGTCTTTTTATTTTTTCTCATTATTGAGTAATTGTGAGATTCTGTTTCAGCAGCTTGGAGGCATACTCATTCATAGCATGGAAAATGATATCGATTTCTTCCCTAAGATGACATAGGTTATTCCTTCCACTGTCTCTTTCCAGGAATTCAGAACCTAATTCAAGTGAATATTAAAGCACAAATGTGGTAGATATCAAGGTAATTTTTGATTTATGGGTTTTGAATATTGCTCTTTTCTGCTGGACATTCTTTTTGTTTACTGCTGATTTATTTGGCTCCAGTTTACTGTTTTAAACTTGGTTTACATTTTAATTGAATTTATTATTATTCTTTAAGTTTCTGGTTTATGTATGATTGGTACAATTAGATACAAAAACTGTGGGCTCCAGGAAGCTGTAATGAAACTCATGTATTCATGAGCTGGTTTGTTCAAAGTAGAACCTAAACTCTGGGAATCAGCAAGAACAAAGGAAGCTTGTGTAAGATTAAAGTCATGGAATATTTTGGAGGAAGAAATTGACACTCAGGAATTGCATCCTTACATTTGCCATAAGATTACAAGCTTGTTTCAGAAAGAATACACAATTATTTGAATTTCCCTAAAATTTCATCTCCCTGAAATTTTTTTCACTTATGTGTTAGTTCAAAAATCACTTGGGAATGTAGGAAAGGCTTGATTGATCCATTCAGCACAAATTTCTAGATACAGTTAGATTTGTAGGAAAAGGGAATCTGGCACCATGTCCCTGCTCATTCATAGCCAAGCAGTGCTGTCTGGAAGCAGAGGTGGGGCTGAGCCCAGGTGCTGGCCCAGGGCTGGACATGTCACAAGCAGACAGTATTATTTATTCAGAGTGCCTCTTCATCATAAAACCTCCATGGAAAGTTTGTTAGCTTTGGCAGAATTCTCATATCCCTCCACTCTGATGTCCTGGTATAAGTTGATGACAAGATCACAAATGATTCACATAGGCAAGAGTTTTCCTAATATTTGGCAAAAGTGGCAGGACTTCCAGAAGAGTTAGTCTATTAATACAGAAAATTCTCCCTAAGTGAAAAATGTGAATGACTGGGTTAGAATTGTCATTTAAAATACATACATCTATTCACTAAGTTTTGTTTTCATCTCATTTTTCAACTGTCTGGGACCAGCCAGGTCCTGTCTGTCCAGCCTGGCTGGTACCCCAGTTCCTGGCTCCCGTGCCCCTGTGGACCAGAGCCTGCAGCTCCCAGGGTGTGATTCAGCACCCTGTGGAGTTGGTAGCATGGTGTGGCCACTCCTTCCTGCCTACACTGACTGCCAAAAGTGTAGTCATCTCAGGCCATGCATGCAGAAGTGACTTGCCTGAGTCTAAGCTTATCAAATAAGAAAAAGGACTGCTAGAGAAAAATTCACCCCCTTCTGGAACAGGAGAGACACTGTGGAGGTGTCTCCATCTCTCCACTGAAAGAAGGGCTGCCAGCTCAGATTTAAACTATTTTTCCTGTAAGTTAGGTGAGATGAATCCCACCTCCAGTGCTCAAATTAGGAGTCACAGCTATTTGTTTCCCACCAGCTGTAGTGGAGGCAAGATCTGGCAGGCCTGGATCACTCATCTCACTCTTAAATTTAAACACTATTTTAGTAGCAATGCCTAAATTAGGCATTTAGAGTAGGTGGTTTAAATATGGTCCCCGATCATAATTTCATGTGCTTTTAGTGTGCCTGGAAACACTTGGGCTCCTTTCCAGACTGAAACATCCAAATACTATTGCATTATTAAAATATCATGAATGATGTATAGCTCTGCATCACAAAGTAATGCATAGCAATTTAATCTATGTTTACTTTTTCCCTGAGTTTCATTTGAATGTCCCCAGCAAAGCTGCCGATGTTAACTACAACAGTGACCAAAATATGATTGAACCATTGAGAGAAAGAAAGAAAGAAAGAAAGAAAGAAAGAAAGAAAGAAAGAAAGAAAGAAAGAAAGAAAGAAAGAAAGAAAGAAAGAAAGAAAGAAAGAAAGAAAGAAAGAAAGAAAGAAAGAAAGAAAGAAAGAAAGAAAGAAAGAAAGAAAGGAGTTATTTTTATCTATGGATATCCCATTTTTCTTTTCATTCTCATGTTGAAAGATATTACTCCAGACTGACCATTTCACTTCCATTCTAAGTTTTAGCAGACAGTAAGAAGATTGGGGAGCAACAAGTTAACCTTATCTAGTTGTTCAATGAAAGAATGTGTGCTAATTTCATGCTGAACACAATATTGTCTGCTCTGCCAGGAAAAAAGTAGTCTCTAATTCAGTACCTTGCTGGCTTACAGTTCATTTAACAATGGAGAAGATTATATGGAATTTAATGTAAGACAGAAAATGTGAGTTCACTCAGCTCTTTTGGGAAAAGAAATATTGGGGGCCAGGATAAAGGAAAAAAAAATTATGAGATCTTCAAAGCAGAAAAGATTCCAGCTTATGGGACTCAGGAAAAATGGATAGACATAAGTCCAAAAAACACGATTATGTCTGTTTCATCTGTTTTTGTTTTAGCTTGCTGGGTTTTAAAATTTGTTTAGTTTTTCTATTTGCAATAAGAGGATGCTTTTTAAAATGAATTGAAAGAAATGCAGAGATGATTCAGAAAGTGCATTGAAAAGGCAAGGTATATAGTTTTTGTAATAAATATAGAATTATTATACATGATTCTGTGCATATTTATTCATATAAGACTAGGGAGGAAGGTGCCTTCCTATATCTATGCCTTCCAACTATATCTTGCTGTCGGTTACATAAGTCTTCTTCTTATTTTAAGGTAACTGAGAATGAGCATTTACTGTGGACATTCTCTAGATCTTCCTGAAACTCTGTAAATGTGGGTTCAGTTCTCAAAGGAGGAACAAAGTGAACTAAGTGAGACAGGAGACTTTGAAAGTCTAACCCCCACATATATATTCATGTGAATACTTTATAAGATGGCACCCAAAGTGCATTTAGATGGCACCCTCTTACTTTTTTCTCCATTAAATATTATGTCACCCTCTTACTGACAAACTGATCCTTGAAGGTAGATGCATTGAGAGGCAAGGTGTAGAAATCTCCCTCAATCCTCCATGTTTTATATTATTAAACCTTGCAGAAACTTCAGCATGTCCCTTTTTATACAAATGGCTCGAAATAAATGGCATCATTCATTCGAAGCTCCTCCACTGGACCATTCCTATAACATTCCCATTAAGACTTTTCATCTGCTCCCAGGCAGCTCAAAAAAAAACCAAAAAATGTTTCAAGCCTCGTTTTAGTCCTTTGGAATAAAATACATTAATACATTTACATATCATGGAAATATACATCTCACAGATGCTGACCACGGAGGGGTTGGTTGTGCAGAGTTTCCACCAGTGCAGCGACTCCTTAGAGTACAGTTTAAACTGACTCCAGGGAAATGTACTTGGAGATGCCATATGGGAGAAAAGAGGATTCTTCTGCTCAGCTAGGTCTTTGAAACAGAGCCTTTGTGGGTTGCTTTCCACTATTCTATCACAGAAAGACCAAATATAAGCTTTCTCATAGACAATCTCTGGATGAAGGAGGAAGGTGTAATCACAAGTTCAGCAGTTCACAGATACTCCCAAGTGCTTAAGCATGACTTGGGATTTACAGCCACGATGATTCTTAAGTCACTGCAAAAGCTAGACCTGGGAAGTCACACAGTGCACTAACAAGCTGAGAGACCTCTGAGAACATTTAGCAAGTGAGAATATGACAGCTTCTCAAGGTGAGGCCAAGAACAGGCAGTGCTGCTAGAAATCCCTTCAAGTAAAACTGAACTATAAGTTTACATGAAAGGAAATTCCCGAGGGTATTTTTATTTTTAATCTTCTGTTATTTTCATGAAAAATATTTTTAGGAATAAAGAAAATATTCTTGTAGAAACACAAAATGTACTTTTATGGAAAGGATTTGAGAAATATTTTCACTGTCTGGTGTGCTATGAGAGACCTTACTTCACTCAATATGCATAAGTGAAATAATCACTATTAGCTGGGAAATGTTTGATGGTTTTTGCTACGAAAGCATTAAAATTAGATGCTGTGTAGGTTTTTCCATACATATTCTGGCATTACCCACTATAACAATACCTGGATATTTATTCACCATTGTTCAACACTGTCAATTAAAAAAACGTGTTTGAAGTACTCATATTTTTTTTTTTTTAATTTTAGTAACAAGATGAAATTTTCCTTATTAGAGGTCTGTCTTGGGCTCATCTAATAAAAAAAAAAGGTTTACAAAACTATTTAGATAATGTTTTTGAGACCAGGATAAAGGCCATACACGTGTCCACATTGAGAAATTCTTACAACCTTTTTATTGAGAAGATGTATTAATACAATGCTTTGAAGCATGGACCCAACAATAAGCAAGGGATGTGAATATTGTATGGGTGTCAAAGATGTCATTTTTTGCATAGAATGAATTGACTTTGCAGCAAAATTCAGTGCATATTATCTTTAGTGAATGTAACTTATATACTAATGCTGCTATAAGGGAGAGCAAGGTGCAGAATATTGTATATTGTATCTTCACTTGCCTCAGTGGGTCAATTGTTCTTTGCTTGCTTCATTCTTGGAAATCACTCAGCCATTTGAAATTTAAGGATGGAAAGAAGGAAGCAAGTAGCCTGTGGCATGTTGTTGATCCTTAACTATTTGGGTTAAAAACAACAGAGTTAAAAGTAAGACCTTTCAAGGAAAGACAAAGGAACTGCCCTGCATGGGGACAAACTCTCCTCTTCTGCAAATGTGTAACATCAGTGACTTGCAAAGACAGATATTGCTTAAAGATGAAACATCTTGGGTTATGTGCATCCCATACTACAACACATTAGTCCTTCCACATGGAAAATAAAACCAGATCAGACCCCAAAGCACAACTGGAATTAGAACAAAACATTTTTTAAGCATTGCAGTTTGGAGGAAGTATCATTTTACTGTATATTTCATGGCTGAGTAACAGAAACCAAATAATGGAAGGAGAGCTGTTCATGCTGTGCCATATGTCTAACCAAACTGGAAAACATAATAACAGAATATCTCATGAGATCATGTCCTCATGGGATTTCCAAAACTGAGAAAGTGTTCAGATCAGTATATGAAACCTTGAATGCTTGAATTTCTGAATCTCGAGGGATTTGAAGCTTGACAGTTCTTTCTTACATATGGTTTAGCTAATTTTCTATGATCTCAAACTGTGTGAATTTCTTTTAGTTTTCTTTTTACTTTGGAGGGGGGGGAAGTATCAGTCAGTTTTGGTTTTGGATTTGGGTTTTTTCCTTGTTCTTTTTTTTTCAAAGGCAATTTAAAGCTACTGTTCATGCCACCACTTAGGTCAGAAAGTTTTATAATAGCAGGGAGTGCATAATTTCCAGAAAAGCTGATGCATTTTATTTGCTCGTAGGAATAAAATGAGCATGTGGTATATCTGATGTAGAGCATTTAATCATGCTTTTAGAGTAAATTAGATCTCACAAAAATAACAAATATTCCTAGAGAGCTGAGGACTTTTCCAAACATCCCATAGTATATTAGTGAAAATCTGTCATCTTTTTTTCAACCTACTAAGCTTGACTTAAACTAGAAATTAGTCAGATTTTGAATCAGTCTCAAAATCACTTGCACCTGTAATTCTAAAACTTTATTTTTTGTAAAAATCTGGCTGTGATTTCTCAGACTGACAAAGTGTGACTCTATTCTGAAATTGATTGTATAGGGCCCAAATACCAAGTGCAAAGCTACTCTACTGATATAACAATAGTGGTCCTAGTCAAAGGACACAATCCCAAGGCCAAAGGCTACACAGAAAGTCAGGTAATATGCCTGAAGTCCGTAATTTCTTCCTTGGCCCTTTCTGATAAATTCCTGGTCATTCCTTTCAAACCTTTTGCTTCCCTATTTAAAATACTTCCCTCTTCCTCAAGACTTTCACAAAGCTGCTTCTGAAGCTCATGAGCCCTGTACTGCTGGTCCTGATTTGTCAAAGCAGTGAGTCCTGTGAGGTGTGAGCTCACCAGTGTGAGCAGTGTGAGCTTCAAGAACAGGCAATTTTTTATTTCTCAGTGAGTCACAGCTGCTAAGAATGATGGCATAGCAAATGGGGGAAAGCTGGGTAGATGTCTGGGACAAATGCAGGCTGTCCAAAACATTTTTTGGTGCTTCACAACACCTAGTGGTCTTAGAGGACCATAAGAATATTATAATGGAAAGACAATGAACTGTGTAGTACAGGTGATATTGTGATAAAGGTGCTGCACTGGCACTGGATATCCCAGCTTCCATTCCCATTTTTGCCATCAGCCTGTTCCTTAATCCACCTGTCATCTACCAGATTTCATCAGTTGTGCAAAGTTCAGCTGTAAATTCACTGTGACCAGGACATTCACTGTGGAAATTCAGTACTTCATATGCTTCTGAAGTGTCTCAGCATTTCCTTAACCCAGATAAAAAGAGTCTAGACTCTGCTTCAGTTTTCAGAGAAGAAACTGCAGGGGTTTTTAGCAAAAAAATATTCCTACTCTCAATCCCCAAATGAAGTCTCAACAAAAAGCCTACAACTCTATAAGAGAGCTACAAGCTATTGTTCCAAATGCTTGTATTGCTTTCTTTCTCTTACAAGCTTGCCTTTTCACCCTTTCTCCAGAGTTTTTCTTTCTCCCCTTCTGTTCGTGTCCTCCCTCTCCTTTCTCTCCTAGACTGTTGCTCATCTGTCTTTTTCTCCTTCCTTCCTTCTTTGAGAAGGGTTTTAGGTCAGCACTGCTCAGCCATGCTTCCTCCAGGCTGATTGGACACTTCTGTCTCTGTTTGACAGATGAAATTCCCAAAGCTCTTAGTTAATTTTAGGGTGTTTGGGGGAGGAAGGAGCCTGGCACTGAACCAAACACACATTTAAATGTGCCAGAAAATTACACAGCGGTCAGAAAATTGCAAAATCTGCAATTTTTGTGCAGCCCACAATTTTCTAGAGGTCTTGATTATCATCCAGAGTTCAGTGTTTTACAGGAAGTGCAAGAGGTTACATTTCCAGTGATTTTTAAGTGATCCCAAAACTATTACGCTGGAAAAATTCATACCACTATTAACTATTTCAGTGAATTTCTATCCATTTCAAGATCAGTCAGCATGGAAAAAAACCTTTTCTTCTGAAACAGATTATAGTTTTGAAGGTGATTATTCCTAGGGTCTATATCAACAACAAATTATCTAAGCAATGGTGAATCTAATGCATTTTGCTTTCAAGGAGATCTAAATTGAAAGTTCTGTTGTAGGAGTGTAGTTTTGTGCACATATGCATAACACAATAGAGATCTGAGAGAACAATCTCTTACAAAACAAGAGCAGAAGAAATTTTAAATTTTATAGATAATGCTGATAAAATGATAATCTGTAGCTGATGACTCCTGAAAACAGAAAAAAAACGATGTTGCCTTGTGATTAATCTTATCATTTGCTCCAATATGACTAATTTGCTATTTATACTTCAAATACAGCAATAGCACTCCAAGCTGCCAAGCACCAGCAAAAACCCACTGAAGGTGACTGTGCAGGTGATGAATGCACAGAGTTCTGTAAGATGTTTTCCTGAAAAAAAGCCAAAACATATCTGTTTCATTCAACTTCAACATTAAATGGCATCCAAAATGATAAATTTATATGATGAATTCTCACCATTCAGCTCACAAATGAATTGTTGGGACAACTGGGGTGCCAGGACAATCCAATGTCCTGCTGTGTGCTGCTTAGGCAGAATTGCTACATGTCCCAGCTTTAGGAATATCCAGTGGAATTCTCACTCTGGATATTGCAGAGAGCAGCACAGCATGCAGTGGACAGAATGTGTTGCTTGTATTCAGTGCAAGAGGAAAGGAGATTTTACTGAGAGCTGACAAGGCCCCATGGCCCCTAAGATCTGCAGCTGTATCCAAGAATACTTTTAAGATTTTTCTTTGAGCTTTCACGTCTATCAGCTTTTTAATTCCTGTCAACCAGCAGTTGTAAATGTTGAAACTTGCAGAGATTGTCTTAACTTGCAGAGCCTATTTTAGCCTGGAATAAAATTTATACAGGTGTGATTACACTCTGCTGTGCATCCCACAGCCTGACCCCTCCATGAACAGCCTGGCCAGTGTGGCTTTGTGCAGGGGTGAGAGCTGGGAACATGCAGCCACCTCTCAGAGGTCTCAGCAAGAAAGGAGCTGGCACCTTCCTGCTGGTTTCTCAGTCTGAGCAACCCTCAGGCTCTCCCAAATTGAGGCACAACCATCATGTACACAATCCTTTGATTCAGTATTTATAGAGTGTTTACAATTAGCTACAATATCTTTTTAGTTCTGTAAGTTGCAACATGTTCCCATTAGAGGGCAGTTCTGACAGATCTGACAAATTCCTTTGTCTAGGGAAATCTCTAGCACTACCTGACTTTATGTTTTCCTGCAAAGTGTATGATAAAGAGCGACAAGAGTGGGCAAAGAGGTTGCATCCCACCTGATTTGCAACCCACCAAGATTTGCAATCTGACAGATAAGATACCTGAGCTTCACAGGTAGGAAATGGAGAGAGGATGAAGCTAAATGAGAAAGTGACCATCTTACCTTGCTGTGGTCCCTGCAGGTTTTTATCTCCTGAGCATACGAGGCCTAACGTGCATTAATTTGATTTTGTACTCTGGATTCAAGCTGCATCCATGACTTCAGGGCTGATACATACACAGGGACTGCTTGGGCTCTTCCATTGAGCCCAGGTCCCCTTAGGTGAGGGATGTCTTGTGTTGGACCAGTAGACTGTTAAGTACAGTTAACTTTCAGTAAAATATTTCCTTGTATGGTGAAAAAAATTGGGCACAGTAAGTGTGTGAGGGGCAGCACTTTATATACACAGTCAGGTCTTCAGCATGTGAAGTTGTTACATGAAGAGTCATATTTGACCTACCTATCTTGAGAAAATCCTGCAAAAGCTACATGTTGCTCCTTTGTGTCTTTTAAGAGGAATTAATATGAGATTTACCAAACTATTGTTACTGACAAGACTGGTATCATCTGTATAATGAAACATCATCTTTCTTATCTACTGACATGCTTCCTAAGCTGATAGTTAAGAACAGCATCAGAGATATGTGTTCCTAAGCTTAGTTTTTCTATGCTAGCTCTCATAACTTAAAATCATACATCAACTTACAATTGTGTTCCTTGACACTGGAGAAATTATAATGACTGTGACTTTTTTTATAAAAGAGTAATAAAATTAAGCAATAATCTATAAGCATGAGAAGGTTACCATTTTAAATATCATCTCCTGCTGTGAATTGAATAACAAGGTAAAGGTTTTAGCATTTATAAATGTCAAGGCAACACACATGTTCATTTTAACAGCATGACATGCATATTACTTATAAACTTATTGCACTTAAAGATTACCACTATTCTGTACAGATGGTTTCAGGATACAACTTAAAATTTTAAGTGGTTCTGAATTTTAGGGCATTGTTGCAATAGCTAATAATTCTATTAAATGTCTTATCACTAAAACCAGGAATTACAGTAATGCTATAAAAAGTGTCAGACACTTGCATGCTATTAAATTTTTCAATGAGAAAAAAAACCTAAACAATTTGACTACAGCTCTTGATGCTGTTTCAAATCTTCTGATTAAAAAGCACTACAACTTGAACTGGACGGAAATATCATTTATCTCAAACAGTATTTTCTGTCTGCTTGCTGTCAAGAGACACAAGAAATGCTAGAATTAAATGGTATGGATTCAGACTGACATCAAGACACTGTGCTTTCAAAATAGTGATGAAATGAATTTATTTAGCCAGAAAGAAATAATGTTGAAAAAAATGAGAGGTGTCATGTCAGCACCTTCAACAGGGAAGTAAGATGTGGTCTATTTGCCAATTTATTGCTCTAATCAGGGACCCCGACATTTCCCTTCCCTCTCCTTTCCTCCTATGCTCCGACCTGCTTAGCTGAAAAGAATGATGAAAATGCACCATGGTGGTTTCTTTCAGGATGCCACTGCCATTTGATGATCTAATTGGCCCCAGAGGGCCTCTCCACCATTTCCATCAGAGATAAGAAAGATTTTCTTCCTTCTGCTAGAGACAGATAGGAGGCATTAATTATGCGAACAGCATCCAAGAGAGCAACAGTCATTCTCAACTAAATCAACATGCAAAACAGTCATGGAAATTGTCACATTATAACAGCAAATGGCTATGGCAGGAGGGAAAAAAGCAACAAACAACCTCCAACTTTTTATAAAAAAGAACCATGAAGAATTTGGTTTGATGTGCAGGTTCTAAAAAGTACAAAATCTTATTCTTGGTCTTTTCTGTTTCATTAGAGATGTGACTTAAAATAGAGTATTTTCAGTTTCTTTAAAAATATATATATTGTATTAAAAGCCAGACAAAAATTATCAAAACTTTGATTTCTACTACTTAAATATTAGAAAACAAAAATACATTTCAACCAACCATAATGGAATATAGTTACTTTATAGGAGCACTCTATTCCCTGCCCTAAAAAACTAAAAAAATAACAGAGGAGAAAAACTCATACTCCAAACATCTTTTTCTCAGAAGACATGAATCTTTCTTAAAGGGTGAATTTAAAATCCTGGGAGATGAAGAAAAAAAGAAGAGGTGTAGGAAAATGAAATCTGTTCCATTTTCTAGAACAGAATGCTTCTCCTTTCAGGGGAAAAAAAAAATTAAAAAAAAAATATATATAATTTAGAGGTGGGGAAGGGAGGAATTTTTGCAGGAAATATATTAATGAGAGAAAACAGGGCAAACAGATAGCCCTAGTTCTACAGAGTACATATATATTGCAGACAGCTGCATAATTTACTCAGGAGAGAAATGTCACACAAAGCTGTTTCCAGCACCACAGCGAGCTCAGTTGAAGCAAGCTCCAGACCCCTGACTCTGCACTATCACCCCCACAGAGATACCCCACTATCCTCTCTAAGAAGCAGAGTCAACCACTGGAGAAAGCTCTGTGTTGTGCTATCACCTGCCTTCTCTGGAGGCAGGACCGAGGTGCAGGCAGGCACTCTGCACGCCTGCTGCAGCACAGATCCCCAGTGGCAGAGCTGAGACCTCAGTCAGTGTCAGGCAGCAGCATGTAGAACACATGCTGTAGAATACAGACCCATGTGCTGGCCAGAAAATTACAAATATATGCACATAATAGCTGGCAAACCCTCGTCATTTGGAAAGGGTGAGTGAAAGCAGCATAGAAAAGCTCATGCTTTGAGGTGGAGTTTGTTTCTCTCCCATGCAGCTGCAGAATGCCAGAGCACTTCAGTTTCAGCCAGGAATAAGTGTTTCAGGCCATGGGCAAACAGTCTCTGCTCTTCCTGAGCCAAAGCACATGGTTAAGTCCCTGAGAAAATTTGGGAAGCTCCAAATCTCTCTTGCTTAGTGTGTGCAATCATTGAGATGCAGATAAGTGGATTCCCCCTTCTCCCATTTTTGGAGTTGTAAAAAATTTTCTGGCCCAGCATCTGGAAATCATCTCTGTGAGCCAAAAAAAGGTTCAAGCCAACATTATACATAACATTACTAGACAACAAGCCTTAGTCTGCTGAGCTGAGCTCTTCCCTGCATAGTCGTACAGTCCTCCAGGAGCACTCCTCCTAAATTCTTTGCAAGAAAATCCCATTATCCCACGCTGCACAAACAAGACACATTAATTCCACTCTTGTGAATGTTTTGGGGAAAAAAGAGTCCACCAATATGATATGCCTCATGGGTCTTCCCTGAAAAAGGAACAACTTTCCCAGTAAGTCAGGTATTTAGAGGATCAAGCCAAAACTGTTGAAAATGCTAGCACAGTGCCCCACTGTCTCTGTTCTGCTGCTTTTAAAGTGCTTCTAATGAGAAGTATCTCACTATTTGCACAAGTGTCTGTTGTCAATCAGACCTCACAAATTGGCATAGGTAACTGTAGGTTAATGCACATCATTTCACAAGTCACAGGATTTTATGATATCAAACACTTCCATGATGCCAGCCAATCTGTCATCATGAGAAACAGATTCTTTTTAAATTAAGAGAAGATGGTAAATGTAGCTAAAATGGTAATACAACCAGTGGAACCATAGCATAATAAAGTCAACATTTTACAGTATATCTGGACTGTACAATATACACAGTGTGCTGCCTGCTCAAGAAAATGTCTTATTGCAGCTAGGGACCCCTAAAATAACTTTCTAACTTACCAATCTGTGTCAGCTTGCAAGGTAAGGGGTCTGGGGTGTTTTGCAAGCAATCATCTTTGCATAACGTCAGGCACTGCCCAGTCCTGAGTCAATGGACTCTAATGCCCATCGACCATTGACTGCAGACACTGGGACGTGGTGCACAACCAAGCGTCTGGTGTGTGGCAAGACTGACATCCTGGTCTAGTTAACCATTTAACTAGAAGCACCTGAGCACAGTAACACTGGTGATGTAGGAAAACTGATCATTGGTTAAGAAATATGCCAGATCAAAGACCTGATAGATTTTTAAAAATGTGATGAAAATTTTTTCTACTTAACAAGCATCTGTGGGTGAAAAGTTGTGCTCCTTCTGCTCTAGACACTTCCTTTCAGGGATAGAGGCAACTGTTTCACAGCTGGAGCTGGGTTTTTTTTTTTTTAATCCTAAAGTAAATTTTGTTTTAATTGGCAGCTAATGGAAAAGAGTGTTCCTTATTTCTAAAGAGAGGCAGGAAAATGTAGGGCTGGTTTCAGTCTGCTGTAATTGCAACACAACAATCATTTGTCAGACCTGCAGGGAAGCAAGGATGAAATGGCAGCTTGCAATACCAGTGTGTGTGCCACAGATGCTATCCAGGGATTCAGGTTAATTACATACCAGGCATGCTTAGGGACCACCCATGTAAAACAGCTGGCAGGAGGGAGGCTTAAAATTGCTCCCTGCTGGTTCTACCATTGCACACTGCCCTCTTCAATTCACTATGAATCTCTTCATCTGGGCTAATTTACTTCAGCAAGGACGAGTAACTTAGATTCACTTATCTTCACTCCCAGCCTTGCTGGCTTTGGAACTGCTCCACTCCATTCTCTACCTATTGCTTCAATTGTCCTAATCTGAGGAGTTTATTGATTTGTATGGGTAAAGTTTTCCAAGTGCCATAAACATCACTGCAAAAGCCAAAGGAAGCAGGTATTAATTTAAAAGAAAAAGTAAAGGACCTTCTCCAGGATGTGATTCATTGTTCGATTCCATATCCTTATGTTTTTATACAAAATATTCTTTACTTATCTTTTCTATAGCACTGAATCATCTGAGATGCCACTGAGGTCATCCCATTATGTTTGTATTAATTCTGCATTTCTAGACTCTTCTGGCTTTTACCTGAATCATGACAATACTTAAGGATACGTAGGACTTTGTGCTTTGAAAATAAACGACATATTATGAGAACTAATGTGCCCAGAAGTGATAGAGAGTAATGTGGTATATTTGTAGCAATCCTTCTCACCCAGATAATGAATTAGGTTTAGTTTCTTATGCCACTCCATAATTATAAATTAAAATGGTGATAAAATGGCTTTAGAGATATCAGCTGAAAATGACCATCATTCTTGGGATAGTTTTATTATTAAATGGTTTTAAATGCTATACAGTAAATATGATATTTCAAGAGGGTTATTACAGACTGAGTATTGTCAGACAGGTTTTCCTAAAGGATTTAGTAAACTGATTGCAATGTGCACTGCTAATGGATGTATTACATTGTCCACTCTCTCCTTTTGCTTAGTCTATGGAAAAGAGATTTTTTTTCCAGATACTGCATGACAAACTGCCTGCAAACAACATGGACAATCAAGCAGCAGTCTCTAACAATGAAAATGCTGTGCACACTTTCACCCTTCCATTCTCCAACTGCAATGTCCTCTTAGCGGAAGTTTGCTCCTTGAGTTCAGTTTACTTTTCTACCTCAGTTTTTCAGCAGGGAGTCTGAGACCTAACTCTGGCCTCAATAACCAGCAGTCATATTACTAAAGACCCTACTCCAGCAATTATATGTAATTTGAGTAACTGCTGGCACTTGAAACTCAATCCACAGCCCACAAAAGCCACAGGAGAGACTGTCACTCATTATCATAAGCTATGGAATAGGATGTTAAGCACTGCTGTGTGCACTAGTTCCTTATACACGAGTGCATATATATGTACCTCAGCAGTAAATGTGATGGTGGATGGAAAAGGTCCTATGAAAGGCATCTGTCCTAAAGTTCTGGTGTATTTTAACTCATATCGATAACGTAATATCCTTAAGTGTATTAAAAGGTAATGTTGGTAAAGAATTGTCATTTAATAGCAAAATAGTGATATAAATTTCGAAACAGGACACAGCTGAGAGACATCCAGCAAGCAGGGCTGTGGGGAATTATTTCCTTGTTCAATGACGGAAATGAGAGATTGAATCATGCAAAAACTTCTGAAATCTCACCTCTGCCTACAGGACATAGTTTGGGAGTATGAGCTGCAACACTCAATGCTGTGAATCAAAGGAGTATAAGACATATTTACTTGCATTAAAAAAAGATGTTGGCCATTGTCCACTAGGAGTTACCATCATAGCTCTGTTTTTGCCCAAGTCTTTTTTTGACCTAACCAGGCAGGGGCCATGCAGGATCAGAGCACTGCCTAGAGCTCCTGCTCAGTATGAAGGAGGGCAACCATGGGAGGAGTGACTTTGAGAGGACTAGCTAAAGCCAAGTGTGCACAGTAGCTCGCTACCCTGTAACACAAGTCACTAACCACATTCAAATACGCTACTGGGAGGAATGGGAGAGTTTATACCATCTAATATACCTGTTATAACTCCCTCTCCCCTCATTCCTGGCACCTGACCACAGCCTACCTTGTGCTTTTCCTGAAATCAAGACACAATATAACTAATCTATTCCATTTATATGTGTGTCTGTCTATAAATATGTACAGTATTTATAGTTCATCAGTGAATTATAATAATAGCAATAGAAAGAATTTTAATGGGGTAGAGGCACAACCACCCTGCATTATAATTGCAGTCATACCTACCCTAGCATCCAGACTCTCATGGTGGCAGTGTATTTTAAGGTACTGGAATCCAGTAGTGAAGGATTTCAGCTAACTTGGTCTGAAATCTAGGCTGTATAAGATTTTGTCTTTCCTCTGAGAACACTGTGATAACCAAGTTCTGATCCCAACTTCTGTGGCTGGCAACATAGCCCTTATGCTGTGAAAGTTATTTCTTATTGCCTCTTTTGAATTTCTTACCTTTAAATATCACTGATTGTTCCCATTTTTTCTTGTCATTCAAATGGTACAGCCAGTTTCTGACAATTTCCTTAAATGTATTTTAGCTATATTTGAAAATATGGCTTTATCTTGAATCTCTAACAACCAATCTCATGCTTTTCATAGCAAAAAAACCCCATGGAGCGGGGACTCCTGGGAGCACAAAATGAGCATTACTCTAAGTGCATCTGAATGCACCAGCTTTAGGAGAGAAGCTCATTCTTTGCAACCCAGAGTGCATTTTAAATCGGTTGCTCTGTGGTGGATTAGATCCAATAGTCAAAGCATTTTGTTACTGGGTGGCCTCTAGCCAGGTGGGTAGAAAATCCTCCTGAGAGATGAAATGAAAATGCTGAGTTTCTTCAGTCTAAGGGAGAGGGGCTGAACCAAGGTCTTCTCCTTCTTCAACATATGCCTTACTGGAATGCAACTACTGAACGTGGGAGGTAGCAGGCATTTTAAAACATATGTGATGCTGAGTCCTTTCATGATGCACAGCTCAGCTCCCTAATTTCTAGCAACAGATCTGAAAAAAAAACAACATGAAAGAACATCACTGACTTTATTTATTTGTTTATTACTTTATCTATTTTAAAAGTCCATTTATATTTTGTATGGGTTTTCATACTTTTAGACTCTGACAGCAGTGCTCTGTAAACGCCTATCAGATCAGGCTGAATTTAGGTGTAGCTCTGGGCATATCCAAACCACGAGTTTTAGCTGTCTGAAGACCATTCATGTCAAATGAAAATCATCTGTGAAGCATTGGTGCCCCCAGGAATGAGCAGGGATCAGGAGGTGCCCAGGTCCTTTTTTCATAGTGGCGTAATTCCGGTTTGTCATGGACTCATCACTTCAGCACCTACCACAACCTCCAGTGTCATCTTACAGCACCTAAATCTCCACTGCTTTACAAGCTGCTGTCAGGAATTTAGTACCTTAAGGCTGACTTCAACACCTTTCTTTTATGTTTTATGTTTTTTCCAGTTTTATAGCCATTACACAACTGCAGTAAATGGCAACAAATCAAGTGAATGACTTAAAGCACTGCAGAAAAAAATCCCTTGTCTGCCTGTGCTGCACTCTCAAAAAGAGTTAAGTGCTTATTAGAGTAATGAGTAATATTTTGACCTGCAGAACAGCATGCTTTCTTCTTTTTCTTGTTGACTGTTTAATATATACAAAATAAATTTTGTCTCCTGTAAGCTCTTTTTTATGAGGCAATGCTTATAACCAGCACCTGATTTCAGACTCCAGTCATTCCAGGTGCAGCTCACACTTGTCTCAGTGCTGTCAACATATCCTTGGGGAGGCCCTATTTCTGAGCCACAAAAATAATGAACCCCCCGCCCCCCCCAGTTCTGTCTGTTCAGGGTGTGTCATTATTTGGTTATGCAAGGCCTAGTAGCTTCAGTTTTTGATGTCAATGAGCTTCAATAGGGCTTTAAGATAGGAAGTACCCACAGTCTTGTGAGGAAAAAGTCAACCAGGCATGTTTTCATTTTCCCCTGGGTTTGTCCCTTGGGTCAGCCAGTAAACCAACAACCTCTTTTGTAGCTTATTTTTTTCAAGCTCCTAGCTATAGAGTATATCCACCCACAATAGATCTAAGAATTCCAAACAAAATCCCTGAAAAGTATCTGAGAACAATCAGATAATTGCAACTTGCTCTTTTAACAAATGTAAGTCATCTTCAGACAATTGCAATCTATTTAATTGCTAGAAAATTGAGCTTATCACTGTGTTACTATAATCCTCATTCCTCCTGTGAAAAACTTTTCAATGTTTTATGTATATATTTACATGCATGCAGAACAACATAAATAAAACTTTTTAAAAGAATATATAATGTAAAAAAGATTTATATTCTGTCTTCAACTCCTACTTTCCCACCAGTAGTACAAATTATTCAAACTGATCCTAAATAGAAAACACTAGACACAAGATAATTATTGTAGCCAAGAAAACAAAAACGAATAGAATGTACAAATTAGATACAGACTAGAAAATTTTTCACCTCAGCCTGTCATAGAACACAGAAAACTTTTTTTAAAAGTCTGATTTCATTCTTCCCTCTAGACCTTTAGTCTTCATTCCATATTTGTTTACAGGTAATTGGTTTTCACATTTACAAGAGGAGCACAAGGACTATCATTGATATTGTGTGAACCTGTTGGACTGTTTCTAGCCTAAGTGCATGCCTGTAAAATAAAGCTGGGGCCCAAAGAAAGGGTAGTTGTGCTGTTGTTAATGACTTTATCCAGATGACTTGCTGAACTAGAAAGTTGGGGGTTTCTGTCTCAGGAAAAATCTTACTGCCTCACTTCTGAGGACCAAAATGCGTGGGTGTTGGAAGGTACCTGAAATGACAAGGCTGGGTAGCCAGAGGCATCCTTCTGAATTCTCTTTTTCACCTGTAAGCCTTTTTCTGATACAGAAAAGAGCTCCATTCCTCCTCCCCTCCAGGCAAAAATCAAAGCATTCCACTTTATTTTAATGGATAGTTTATCTGTCTGAAGTTTTCTTGCTAGGACTTTCAAGATGTTTACTATTTGAAGGGAGAAGTGTACAAGGGAGGGAAACAAATTAAGACAAGAGGTGGGGGTGTAAAAAAACCAGTTTCTAGTGACATTTAAAAGGAACAGATTATTGTAAAAGTTCCTTTTATCTGCATTGTTCTTCCTTGACCAAATCATACGTCTTCCTTGACCTGACTTTTCAAAGTCAGGTCCAAAATTTTAGCTGTGTAATTCTTATGACCTTTAGCTGAATCAGTCTCTTAAGACACTCTGAAGACTTAGACAATGCTATTTGTTTTAACTATGGAATTATTGATATTTTCAGTCCTTAAAAAACTGTTGATGATTCAGAACTAGCATTTGGCTATCAGATATGACTTTGTGCTCTGCCTTAAGGGTAGGTGTCCTTTTTTTATGAAACTCAATAACATATGTTCTCCCAGTTGTGTCTATTAGTTGCATTTGTTTGTCAAAAAAAAAAAATCCAAAAAACTTTGTTGAAGAAATGCTATGTCTTTCTCTTGCTCTTTTATGATGTTTGTTCACCTGATCAGAAATTGACTATTAGTGTAAAACTTCTCTTTGTTTTGAGGACTTCTCTCCATGTCACTGGCTAAATCAATCCTCCAGGAAGGCAGATGTGCATTTCAAGATCATCACATAATTTTCCTATTCCTGATGGGCCTCTGTATGCCCATGGGAAATGAAAAATACCGTCCAACCCCTGTGCCCAGAGGCTGCAGCAGTGGTGCACTGAGGGCAGCTGCTCCCTGGCTTTGCAATGCTGGGCTGGTAAAAAGGACAGAAGCCTGGACCCAGAATCTGGTTTATAAGACATCACATCAACACAAACGATTGCCAAGCTCTAACATCAGCTAATATCCACAGCAATGCATTTTGCTGACTGTACAGAATTGATTGGTAAACTGTCACCTCCAACCAGTGTCTGTGTTGCAGCACATTGTGTGACATGCCTGCATTTCCATCAAAGCTAGGTTTTTAAATGGAAAAAATTAACATAATAAGGAGTTTATATTTCAGGTGGGTCCTTTCACATCTCTCTCTGACAGATGATATGTGGTCACTTGTAATGCTTCAGCTTTAAGGTATATTTTGTTTCTTTGTTGTGTAGAATAGGGTCACTATGTAAAGGACTGATTTGTTGCCATCACTCATCCTTGTCAAGACAAGCAGCATCTTAAACTGGGCACGAGTGTAAAATAGTAGATATTGTGAGATAATTAAGTTGAAGCTCCTCTATCCATTCAGGTTAGTGCTTTAGTTCAGTACTGAGCTTTAATAAAGTTAGCCATGGAACCGAGCTCTATTTAAGTGTGTTGGGCCATATTAAATAATTTAGAAATCCACATATTTCTACCACAAATATAATAGATATTATAGGATAAAATTACTATTTATTGACTGTTTTTATAATTATGTCTCTCTATTGATTTTTTTACAGTCCAGATTATTAACAATGTGTTGAAACTCATAAAAGGATTCATATGTCTGGTGATGACAGAGTTACATTCATTCCCTGCTGATGGCCAGGCTGTCCATAAACACATCTACCTGCCTGGGTGCAGAGCACTATGAGTTCATGCTGCCTCTGCTCTAAGTCAACAAGAGGTAAATCAATACCAAAGCTGTTTTGACACCTCCTCATGAAATTTTCCTGGAGTTAATATATCCTGCCTCTTTGAATAGACATATCCTGACAAGAGCAGACATAGCCTGTATGTGTGTGTGTGCGTGTGCTAATCTTGGCAGTAACACTGAACACCCATATACTGATGAACTCCAGACACTTGTTCCCTTATACATAGAATCTATTGCAAATGTTGTGCTTCTTTAAGAACATCAATGGTGCTTTGAACAGTTTTTTCTTAACAGTTGCCACTTCATTGATAACTTTCTTAAGAAGAAGGAATAAAAACAAAATCAAAGATTAGAAAAATATGAAGCCAAATAAAAACATCAAAATTTTCCTGTCTGGGTTGCCTCTGGCTGGACTTAAAATTCCTGACATTATCTGTTAATCAGTTAATCTTCGATCTCCTGAGGGAGACTGAAACTCCAAATTCTTTTCTAGATACATTAAAGGGAAACTAAATTAGGCAATATAAAAGATACTCCAATAATCATATTAACTAAAAAGGAACAGATCACTTTTAAAAATAAAGTATAAGAGAAGTTTAAAAGATTAAAACTGGAATTCATATTAGAATTATCTATGGTAAATAAGAATTCTTTAGTCAACAAATAGTTGAAAGGAAATGGAACACAATGTTCCATTCATGACTTTAAAAAACAATTCTCCTACAGTTCTTGCAGGACAACAAGATAGACATCCCAAAGAAATGTCATATCAAGTTTGGCTCTTTGACTCACTGTGGAAGATGAGATGTTTCTGGGATGCTTGTCCAACAGTTAACAGAAGAAGAGAGCAGAGAATGCATCTTTGGATATCTCCTCACTGTGGAACCTGTCAGTGGAGAGATATTTCTCTGTTTGTCACCTGATAGATGGAGGCTTTAAACAGGATCCACTCTGCAGGTGAGCCACAGCTCAGGAGAAAAGGAGTTGGCTTTGTTCCATGCAATCTCTTTAAATCTCTTTTGTTTAGCTGATTCAGACCAGGTTCCAGAAACTATGTACCCATTATGATGATGTCACATGGATGACACCAAAGCACTGACACCAAAGCCAGGATGTGAGTCATTGTTTTCTTACTGGAGTCACACCTGTGGTAGAAAACAACATGAATGTGTTCAATGAGACTGCAGAAATAGGAGAAAGATTTATTTTCTATAAAAAGTTGAGAGACTTGGCAAATCTTCATGAAAAATGAAGTGAAATGAGCTAAAGGTGAGCCATTAATATCAGCTGTCATAGAGGCCTTCTGGAGCCCATAGGTAGAGATGGTGAAAGACTGTGGTAATGTGGTCTTATACATTTGGGACTTGTCTTTCCTTCCTGAGGACTACAGATCTCATGGTGGCTTTTCCCTCAGCTCAGCATTTTTTGGGAAGCAGGAGTAGATTTGCCAGCCACTATGCCAGTGCTTTCTTTTCCTTTATGTAAGCTTCCTTCAACATCCAATATGTCTTGGGGCAGCTGCCAAGGAGGGTTTCTTGTTCTGCAAACTGTTTAGCAGAAGAAGCCTCTGATACTGAGAGACAATCTTCCAAGCTCTCTGTATATGTTAAAGATTCAAAGCACAAGATCAATAAAAAGAATTTTTACTGAAATTGAAAAACATTAAAACGATAAATTTTACTTTTAAAATGCATTTTTCCTAAACCAGAGTTTGGACATTTATATAGCAATCCTTTTGGCATTTGATGATATAAAATGATATAAAATAAAATTCTATCATGATTTATTAATATCTTATTATGTCATTTTTATCATAATACTTTTGAAAAATTCAGATTTTTCTTAATTATCCTAGTAATGATTTTTTTTTCCTGCTCAAAGTCAAAAGAAAGGGATAATTAAACTAAAAACCCACTAGCTCTATTGTGAGAACTTCAAAAGTCAAATATCCCAATGTTGTTTCTTAACTTACCTATGTAAGTTAAACGTGAGTTAAATATGGAGAACAAGTGAATATCTAGCCAAACTCAGTATAGATTGATGGCAGAAGTATCTGCAAGCTTTGCTGCTGATAAAAGAAAGATAAATGTAGGATTTAGATCTGTATAAATCCAAAAAGAAAACAGGCAGCTCCCAGCATTGATAAGAAATAAAACACCAGTGCCAACAGCAGTAACAAGGCAACAGGCACCACCAAGACAGCCAGAGATAGGCTGGCAGGCAGAAGCGAGAAAGAAATTATACAGACCTGACTACAGTGACAGGACAAGAGTTTGAAGTCTTCCAGCTTTGTGCAAATGGGCCAGGAGCTCTCTGCTCCCTCCTACAGGGGGAGTACCTGACCCACCAGGGGCTGTGGGGCTGTGCAGAGCTCTCAGCCAGACTCCCTCCCCTGGATCTGCCTCCCCTCTGCTGCTCTGCCACGGCTCGGGGGCTCCCGGGTGTGTCCCATGGGAAAACCAACACCAGCAGGCACAGAGAGCCAGTGTGGTGTGCCCTCATGGGCAACAAATTACATGGGAAGATATTCAGGTGGTGTGAGGGCATCAGGCAGCCTGATCAGATCTGACCTTGTCAGGCCAGGCTCCCAGCTTCCTAAAAGCTCATGATGGAAGCCAGAAAACAAAGGAAACACCCATCAGAATAAGGCAAGTTACATCTCGTGGAAAAGTCACTTGCAAGAGCAGCAAATGACTTTTTGGGACAGATAAATGGGTACAGCCGCTGCAGGTGACAAGTTTCCAAAGAGGATGATTGTCCAGTCCAGTAAAATGGAATTGTTCTAAGTTGCAAGACTGATACTGTAGAAGATACTCCTGGTAGCCCACTGCTGTAGTAGCAGGTCTGTTTGCTAATGACAAGTATCACTTGCCAGCAGTTACCCAGACGAGGACTCACTCTCCTACCTAATACCTAATAAGTGACCTCCAGCTGACCTTTGAAAAGCCAGTGTTCCCAAGTGTTGCATAGGAACACAGCTCTTTAAAAATCAGTCTAGATCTCAATGGAATGTGAGAAGCTCTGTAAATAGAGTTTAAGATGCTGTATTTAAGGTGGGAATCTTTGACGTGATAAATCTGACTTTGTCCCTTTAAGTTATGAACTAAAAATAAAACCATAACTTTGTTTTCTAAGTTCTCTTTTCCTTTATTTCAGGCAGTTCTTCAAGACAGAAAAGTAATGCCACAGCAAATGAGAAGGATGTTAACAAAGCAGGCTCTGCCTCAGTTATCAGGTCAATACCAATAGTATAGGCTGGAGAAGATTTGAAGTTATATCATTGTTACATGGATTGCTAGTGACACCAGTCCCTTCTAACAGCAGTAACCTTCAGATCTTTTCCTGCTAGAAAAAAGTGGCAGACGAAGGAATGATTTGGCTGTCATATAATGTGAGCTAAACTGATAGAAAATTAAATTTTCTTCTCCTTCCTGATTAAACGTAACTTAAATAGAAGCAGGGAGGTACAAGAGCATACAGACTGTCCCTGTAAGCATCTCAATGTTAGATGCTGAAAAGCTCTAATTTGTAGTTAATTTATGACATGCAGGTTGAACCTCTTTGCTATGGACTTTTCTGGAATACCAGGCTGTGTTGCAAAGGAATGAGGAAAGCACTTTTTTCTTCCATCCTATCTTACAAAGGTATTCACAGAGAAAAAATTATTGCTTGCCATCATGGATCGTATAATGGAGCTCAGCTTTTATAACATAAAATGCAGTAATTTCAAGTATTTATTCTCTATATTTCCAAAATTTATGTTTGATGAAATAAATAAATGTTTTTTCCCCCACTAAAATAACAAGTAGGTAGAGTACCTAAAGAAAAATAAAGTATCCTAATTTGATATTGCTCCCACTTTTCCCAAAAGGGGCTGTATATGGATCAATGTGTTAATGTGTTTTCAAACAAAGAAATATTAATAAATTACCTTTCCTAACTATTTATTACTATTCACAGGTGAGTATGTCTCTAAGATGGCAGCCTAGGCAGCCCTAGCTGCAGAAATCCCCCAGAACTCATTGGCTAATGCTCAAATACATTACGTTTGCCAGGCTTCTCGAGTAGAAATGTTCATATGACTTGTTAAAAATGTTTTTGTTCTGTTTGGAGATTGTCAATAGCCTGGAGATGTTTGGTTTGATCATCCCTGGTGTAAGCTACAGGCTGTAATGTCATGAAGCCTGTAGTAAATTTCCAGCCCTGATTCCTATCAGCAGCTGGGTCAAATTAATGTAATAGAAAAATTTTGTAACCTGTCTTCACTATTTCTTTAGTAGTGAACCCCACTCCTGTAGCACTGGGGATGTGGTGGAAGACCAGTGCATCACCCAAGGAAGAACTTGTGGAGCAGGTCTTTCATTAGCAGGCTGTGCTAACCTTGGCCATCCCTTGTGCCAGCATGCAAAGGGCATAGGTTAGACACAATTTGAGTCTCATGGCACTGCAAATGCTCCACACCCTCCATTAACAGGAATTATTATTATGTGCAAAGACACCAAACACTAATGTTTCTCAAATTTTGAGCACACGTAAGAAATTGTAGTCTTTCTAGGAGATTCCTGAAATATGCTGTGAGGGGTATGACAGGATTGACCTTAACTAATAACGCATACTTTAAGTATACATTATTTCCTTTTTTCTAAAGATCATGCATAAAACTGGCAATTTTGTTCATTATGCATATTAAGTCATAGCATAAATTATTTCTTGTTCTTCTGACTCCTAATTGCCTGTTTTTCTTTTTCTCTCTTTTTTTTTAATTTATTTTTGGCCCTTCCCCCTGTGCCACCGAGGTGATGTATTGATTGAAATCCATAACCTGGCAGGGTGTGGGAATGCATGGGGTGAGCATTCCCAGGCTCCACTGGCCACGTTTCCCAGTCCCTGGCCATGTGTCCCAGCTCCTGGCCATGTGTCCCAGCCCCTGGCCATGTGTCCTGGCTCCCCAGGAGGGGCGAGGGGAGCGGGACACAACGCTGCCAACTCCCCAGCTGTCACCCTGTGCTCTGATTGTCACAACAACTCACGCAGATTAACACAAGTGCCTTTGACTGGCACTTCCAGAAAACTGGTTGACATCAGCATAGTCAGCTAGGTAGACCCAAACCTGCTCCCTCCCCAGTGGTGTCCTTTGTTTGATTAATGAACAGTGTCAGCAATTAGAAGCAAATCAGACAATGATCCTAGTGCATCCTTTACAATCCAATTTCATCTTTTGCTGAGAGCTAGTGAAGAGTAAGCAAGAAACAGAGATAAAGCGGGTTGATAAGAAGCAGAGCTTGTATAACTCCTTGGCTTCATTTGCACAAGTCCTAGAAATGTGTCTGTGGGTAACCACCAAACTAAGATTTATTTGTTTGCTCAACTTGATTAATAATTCTGCACTTTTGACTTACTCTCATGTTTTCTTTACATGTATTCAGATATTTGGACCAGATAACTAGCAAAAGACAGCTTAAAAGGCATTAAGTAGGCAAATATACAAACACACCCTGCCATATCTGCCTTGAGTTTTCACGTGAATGACACACGTCAACCTGATCAAGGCAGAGGGATGCAATGATCTGCTCTTTGTGAAATTGTTCACAGCCATGTTTGTGTGAAAGGTTGTTCAAGTAAATTAGTTTCAGTTAATATCACTGTGGAAAAATGGGTAAAGTGCTAACCAGACAGGTGGATCCAGTCAGCCTTTTGTGTATTTTTACAAATCTCTGGAAAGGGTCAGGGATCACATTTCCCCCTCCAGCAGTAAAAGCCACAGAACTCCTCTTGGTGGCTTTGAGAGACTCGTTCTTATGTCTCAAAGAGGGCAGGGTGTGGTCCTGCCTTGAATTAATTTTTTGGAGGTGCAGTTCATGTGGGGCGCAGCAAGTAGTATTTAGAAAAAAAGTCATAAATACACCAGTCTAACTGGTGTTTTTTGAGAGCCTGTGCCCAAAGGCTTGTCTGCTTTTCCAGAAACTACCTTTCTCTGAAAAACTTGCCTGTTTTAAGACTACAGATCTACAGTGTTTTTGCTCCTGCTGTGTAGATGACAGGGTTTGTCTGTGTAAGAGAGGTGTTCAGTGAACTGGAGCACAGATTCTGAAACCACAGATTAGGGTTGGACACAATAAAAGGTAGATGGTGCAAGCATTTTACAGAACCACCTTGCACCATTTTTATGTATTTTAAGGTGAGCTCATAGAGAAAACAAGAGTCCTTTCCAGCCCTGGAGGATGAGCATCCTGCCTCTCCACTCTGAGCACACCCACAGACCTGAATCAGCCTTCATTTCTGTCATTTCCACCCACAGAAAAAGTGCTGGTCTTAGTGTCAGCAGAGTTTGTATCTAATAATTGAAGTCTCTGGGGATTTAAAAATCAATTCTTGGCTCCAAGTCCAGCAATATTCTGTATCAGCAGAACTGTGTAACTACCCTCTGATTATAGTGGTTATAGTACAAGTTAGTTAACTGCTAGAAAAATGAGGGGGTGGAAAGGAAGACAAGCATTTCAGCTTTTAAGTCATCTTACACTTTGTTTCTGTCAGTGTTCTGCCCTGCTGGGAATTGGGAAAAAAAAAGAAAGACGCAAAAGAAAAAAAGAAAAACAAAAACAAAACAAAAAACCTCAAACAAACAAACAAAAAAACCCAACCCAAACCAAAACCAAAACAATAACAAAAAAAAACCCACAGATGTTAGTGTGCCTGGGCTGGATTAGGAGGAAGGATGCAAAGCTTTGCAGTACAACAGGGTCCAGATCTAGAACTTCATAAATTTTGTTGCTGTTTACCCAGGAACTTATCTTTTTTTTTTTTCCTCTTTGGGTTTGTTTGTTTGTTTGTTTTTTTCTTTATTTCAGTGAATAATTCCAACTAGACTAAAACAAAAAGATGACTGCCAATAACTGACTTTTCCCAGAGGGGGATTTCTTGATGTTTCAAGTTCTACCTGTCAAGTGCTGCCTAAAGACTGTGGTTCTCTAGAAATTCCTGCACATCCTTTTTCTAAGTTGAGAAGAAAATGTCTCTCTGGTTGTCACCAACATAGGACTGTCACTCCTACAGGAATGCAGCTCCAAGTGACTGCAAGCAGTCTTTTATGCTGTGGCATGGCAGAGGCATTGGGTGGGGAAGGTGAGTAGGCTGCATTGAGGACAGCAGCAACAAGAACACTTTTACAAGTTAGCCCTCCTGGATGAAGACTAAAAATATTATTCACATCCTTCATATCAAATTATGTGAAAATAACGTGTCAGTGTCAGTTCTTCACAGTGACAGACCTTCAGAGGGATATGGGATGCTGCCCTAGATCACTGACAACTGGAATTGTAGCTCATAGCAGCCCCACAAGCTGCCCTACTGGAGGCTGTGTGCTGATTCCATCTGACTGGATGTCTCATATCTGTATCTGCAAACAAATATTCATGGTCTCATGCAAATGGATGTTTCTCATTCTCTGTACACAGCACTATGAAAGATTTGTCAAGGTGGGAGAGCAACATTAATGTGTGAAGAATGATGAGCATCTTATAAAGTCAGAACTGAAGTGTTTATTGAAATAAAGCTATTGATTATTAGAAAAAAAACCAAGGTTTGAAATTTGCTTTGAATTCAAGAGACTGTAATATATTATGTGGAAGTTCAGAAGAACTCCATCTTTTTCACAACACATTTTTTACTTTAGTTGCAAGACAAGGTATTGCAGGTATCTATTATATAAATTGAGTTATTATTCTCCAACTCATTGGAGAAAGTAATTTGGGAATCAAAATAATGACAAAATATTCTATATGTAATTACTCAGAACATATATTAAATTGTTCATTTACACATTTGATGAAGTATTTTTCTTTTAAAACTCTTTTCAAGCCTTAAGGGAAACCACTGAGGACTGCACAATGACAGCCTTCACTGTGACTGTTATTCACCCATAACATATTCAAAGTATATTCCAATCTTCTTTGCTATAACCTATCTAAAATTAATGCAAAGTTCAGGACTAGAGCTGAACTCTCACCAGTCCAGGATAAACTGTCAGAGTACTGTGGAGGGATTTGACCAAGCAGGTCCAGTTAATACCATGCTAAATCCCTATGCACAGCTTTAAAAATTGAGCCCTGAAGGACAAACCTGTTTGCCTACATTCTTTATAATTGTTGTTACATCAACAGGATTGGTAGAAATAGGTAACATCAGTTCATCACTGCCACCACCTGGTTAAACTCTCAAACTCTATATTTGCAAATGCAGGTATAAGAAAGGTAGCAAAGGGGTAAAACAAAGAAGAAGCAAATCATGGGGGTAATTGCCCTAAGCCATTGCTTTAATGTGAAATGGAAATGTGAAGACCCACACAAGAGCTTCCAGTCTGCCTAGACTTAAAAGATAAGACCAAACCTCCAGAGATGCAGGTGACTTGGGTCAGCTTTTTTTTTTCCCCCAAATGATTGAATGATTGGTTGTGAGTGTTTCACAAAGAGTGGCAGACTGACAGTGGCTAGTTTAGGCAAACCTGGCTAGACAATAATAAACAATAATAAGAGAATAATACTACCCGTCAGATCCTGGTTGATCCATTAAACCATTCAGTATAGTATCTGAAGGAAACTGATCTTCACTACCTGTGTGATGAAAACCATTTGCCTTCCTAAAGAAGATGCTCAGAACTAAACTCATAGCTGACAATCTGTCCCTTATTTCCACTCTTCCCTCTCTTCCTGATACCCAGATAAATGGCTTGGAGCCATTTCTTTCCCAGAAACAATTTTTACTCATTCTAAATCTTTAATCCTATTTTACAATGTCACCTTTCTAATCCTGCACCAATTCAGTCCTTGCCCCATCTAGAGACCTGCCTGTTGTTCCTGCCACAGCCAGGAAGTCCTGAGTGCCAGTGGGATTGAGAGGCACCCACCACAGCCCAGGAGCTGGCAGAGTGTACACACAAAGGAGTGTATCCCAACACTTCAGCACTTACTACTTCCATAAATATTGTCATGTTCTTCAGGTGTGTGGTGTTTTTATGCAATTTTTATCAGGGAGTTCTTAGGGGAAATGGGAAGAATCTACATCAATGCTGACTGAGAACTGGGTATTAGCTTTTGGGTTGAGCTCCCTAAAGAAGGATTCTTTGCTTCAGGCCATTTCTGCTGTTCAAGGACTAACACATTTCATGCAATTTTAATAATTGTTCTTAAAAATATGCCACATTTTTAGGTCACTGGTTTCTTCCCGGTAAGAAAATTGCAATGCAAGATTTCTTGAAAGCTACTGTTTTGAATGAAAAGTCAATAAAAATGTAAAAAATTAGGAACAATAATCTGAACAGTGGGAAGATGGCTAAAGTCACTGTTTTGTTGATGGTTTTATTCCAAACCGCCCCCCACCCCTTCCTTTAGCTTGGCACCTTTTATATAACTTACATTATCACAACTGTCTTTGTGCCAGGAGGAGTGAAGTACTCTCCTGTTCCAAGCTTCTGCTACTTTAGATAAGCCAGCAATAATTATTTCTGAGTGAAACAAAATTAACCCTCACAACAGAGCCTGAGTCCATAGCTGTGTTCCAATTTGGAAGTCATTTGTCTTGGGATACAAAGGCCCCAATTCCCCAAAGTACCAAACTGGGTTCTCAGAGACTCAGAGTTATACTGGCAAACCAAAAATCTTAAACCCACTATTATAAATCTGTCATCACTGTTTCATTGTAACTCCTCTGTGAGAATTATGCATTGGAAATAAAGCATAGCTGAAGCCTTTTTCCCCATTTATTCCCACACCAGAGTCACAGTTGCCTGGTACCTTTACAATCATAGAGGCGACGTCTGTGATATTCAGGATTTTTTGTGGGCCTGCTTTGATATGTACAGCCCAAAGCTTAAATAAGACACAAGACAGAATCAGAAAAAGAAAATAAAGAAAGAGGTAAAAAAGAAGGGGTAAAAGGGTGAAAGAAAAGGATGAGTTAAAAAGCATAAGAGACAATGGGGAAGGTACTAAATGACCTCTTAAAGTCCCTGTTTCCTACAATTTCGTAGCAGGTAATAGAGGGTCTTGTTTTAGCAAGCTCTATTTCCAACTACACATTTTCCTTGACTGTATATAGAGACAGTTTAATGTTTCTATTCTGATGGAAAAAGTGCAACACAGCAGAAATAAGGAATACAAAGTGTGTTCTCTAGCCTTAGGTCAACACAGGGGAATGACAGAAGTTGTCATTTAGAAGTAACATTTGCTGAATCCCTATGAAATTATAAAAAGCAGACATAATGACAGAAAAGGAAAATAACAGACAGCTCTAAAGAAAAATAAATAATTGTAGTTTCTGTGCTTTAAAGTGTTTTGTGACAGTTATTTATATATGCCAGCATATAGTATGATATATTTGTCTCAACCTGAGAAAGAGCAGTACCTGTGAAGAACATGTCAGGGTACACCCATCTTCATATTCCATAATCTGTTAACAAGTGCAGCTCTTCTGGCTGATAAGAAGCAGCATTTCTGCTGACCCCTCCCACTGAGGAATTCAGTAAAGCCATGGTGACAAAGATCCTTTCCTGCATTACTACAAAGAGGCTCAGACAGCCAATAATCCTGAACCACACATGCCAACCTGTACAGTGCTGGACATCTGTTCAAGGTGTGCTTGAAAACACAGTATAGACATTATAGACATACCTACCTAATTCTTCACACTCATGCCTAAGTCACATTATGCTGCTTCTGTGAAATCTAGCATTCTTCCCTTCCCAGTTATCTGCAATTAGAAGTGAAGTAGGCAGACAGATGTTGAGCAAGCGCTGAGACGTCACCATTCATCATCAGCCAGCAGATACTGAACTTGGCTGACTACTGCTCTCTTAGTCAGAGAGTTTGGCACACTGTCTCTCAGCACTGGGTTTTTCACTCAGGATCTTACACTGTACTAGGAGTTCACTCCATAAATCATGTAAAACAGGGGGATGGGAAAGGCTTCATTTTTTGCCATCGAGCAACGTTATAAGAATTTCAGACCTTTTACAAGTAGTGTTGCTGCTCTGTTTAAGTGTCACCTTTCATCTCTAGATAGCATCGCTGCCTATTCAAAAGAGAAAAGGGCATTTGGCCAGCTATTAAATTGAATTCCTTTCCTCCATCCTGCATGTGCTTAGTCTTGCATACAAAGCATAAAAAGCAAAATCAAAGGTCTAATAGATGGGACCATAAGGAACTTCACATGCCATCTCTGAGTGAAACATCAAACGAAGACTTTTGGGAGCTCAGAAACTTGTCATCATATGTGGTATTTCTCTTGTCAGCAGCAAAGCTGTCTCTAATGCACAGCACACTTAGCAAATCAGGAATGCTTCAGGCCAAATTTGGGTAAAAGCTAAAGCTTTTGCCTCCCACAGTTTTTATCTGCAGCTGCCGAAGCAAACATTTCTACCTCCCCTCCCTCAGTGAAGGAGATTGTGTTTCAGAGCATTGTTTTCTGTAGACACTTATTAACCTTGTTGAATTTAGAGCAGGGGATTGCACTCAATATCTATTGATTAGCAGTGCTGCAGTAATCCTTAGACTGTGGTCATTTTAGTCTGTTGACTAGGACTTGGTACACAGCAGTGCCCTTTTCAGCAGACATTGATATGCATGTAAGGATGTGGGAGAGGCAGGAGGGAAGGTTAGCGTGAAGTCAAGTGTTTATACATTACAGGAAATTCCTAGTGAGGTGATGGCAGCTTTTATCATAGCCTGACAGAGTCCAGGGTTCAAATCATACAAGCATGCATCAAATGAAAAACCTTCTCAAAACTATGTTGGAAAACAGAATCCATTATTCAGTGATTGCAAACAATAATAAGCTTTGCCTGGGTAGAAAAAGAATCAAAAAATTCTTCCAAGCTGATCTCCTCCAGTTGACAGTAATATGATAGAGTTTCCTGGATCATTTGTTTTCTCTCTTTGCTCATCCTTTCTCCTCAGAACTGAATGTGTTTTGACATACCACCTATTTCCAGTAGGGAATTGCCTTCTCCAAAGCATGTCTCTTGCACAGCAGCCAAGCTACAAAGACACCTATTTATTCAGAGTAGAAATTAACATTTTTTGTTACATCTGTTCATTTTGTTCTTCTGCTAGCTCTCATTCAGCTTTGACTTCTGTCTCTGATTTACAAGCAGGGTTGGTGTACCTTGGGAAGAACCTAGAGTATCCTTTCTGCAGCTGCCCACCATCTTTCCCCTCCAACTCAAAACACCTGCATAGCAGACACCAAATTAGAACTTCCACAAAATAAAAAAGAAACTTTGATGCCTTTTTTATTTAATATTCCAGTCTGAAAACAATGGCAGTTCAGAACTGCTGGTTCAGGAGCTGTTTTTTTGTTATGTGAGCACTGACTTCCAGGAGAAGTATAGGATAGAAAGCTGAGGACAGAATTAACTTTAGCTGACTCCAAGTAAGTTTTGCAGGAATGAGAGCCCACTGAAAAACAAAGATATCAGAGTATATAAAAACACATATTTTGGTTATTGCATTTTTAAGAAAAATGCACTTAAAGAACTTGGTCCTAGAATCGTTTGTATTCTAGTAATATGCAATGGTGTCTGTGCATTTTTTCAGTCCAATGGATGACTGTGATTAAATACCAGAGAAAATTAATAAGGTCTGTGATTATGCGATTGATTTTCTGGTGATGGGATGTGACTGGAACAATCTATCTGCCAGGGCATCATAATTTTTTTTCATATTGAATTAGAGTACTGCTATAATTCTGGAACAAGAGTCATTTGACCTTCATGTTTCTGTCATCCACTTCTCTATCTTTTTCCTGTGTCTGAAGACAGCTTACTACAAACACTACCTGGAAAGGAGACAATCTAGGGGAAAAAAAGCATCTGAATATCATCTATGGAGCTCCTTCCCATGGACTACATGGTAACTGGGTTTTCCACCTGCTCAGTTACTAGTCCAAGGTACCAATCACTGACAGGTCCCTAGCATGATCACAGTCCTCTGGGCCTGGCTGCTCAGTCAGTTTTTAACCCACCTTGCTGTCCACCCGCCAAAACCATACCTCATCAGCTTTTCTATGAGGATGCTATGGAGACAGTGTCAGAATCTTGCTAAATTGAAGGTAAATGGCACCCGCTGCTCTCCCACCCTCCACCAAGCTGTCCATCACCTCATGGCAAAAGGTTATCAGGTTCATTCAGCTTGTAAAGCAGGCTGGTGTGAGAAAATAATTCCACCTTCACATGAGTTATAGCAGGAGAATATGCTAACAGACAGAGTGAATTACAAACACAGGCATGCAAATGCCTGCAAACAGCCTATATGTGCATATATACTCAGCATGAACTTTTGCTGCAGCTAAATTTAATTATACTCATTGTACTCTGGGAGTCATAGTCTGGTAAGTTTAGTGTATGATCCAAGAATAATGTTTGTTTTCTGTGAGGTAGTTTATGCCTTACTGGAGCCCTCATTGACAGCTTGTGGGCTTAGGGTCTCCATATGATACACAGGGAAAAAAGAAGCACTCAGAGTATAACAAAAAAAAAAAAAGAAGCAAGGACATAAGAACAGAGTAAATGTGCTATTAAGTAACACAATGGCTCATCTTGTATAATATTCATTCAAGAGCAGTAAGACATGGTGTTTAAGGACAGCACATGAGCCTGGCCATATTTTGTTCTCTGTTGCTGTCATACTTCCCCAGCATCTCAAAATGCTGCATTAGGGAAATTAGAGCTTGCAACCTTTCTTAGTTCATCCAAGTCATAACCTGCTGTCCATAAATCTGTCTAAATCCTCCTTGGCCCTGCCATTACTATCTGCCTTACAACCTCCTATAGCAACAAATCCCAAAACTTTTCTGCCCACTGTGTAAAGATGTATTCTCTTTTATCTTTTCTAAAATGACCCCTTTTTAGTTTTATTGAGTGTTCCCTGACTCACACAGTGAGAACTGAAGCAACAGTTAATTCAGATTGTCCATTGCTTTTGTGATTCTGTAAACTTTCTTCACATCCCCATACAGATTTCTTTCAGCTTTCTTTCAGTTCCTCTTCCCAAGACAGCTGCTTCATTCTCTTGACAATTTTAGCTGCCTCTCCCTATGTCTTTTTTGAACTCCACCATATTCCTTTTGAGATGTAGTGGCCAGAGATGCAAATCAATGGTTTTTTGTAGTGTCAAAATGGTGTCATCTGGTTTGTTCTGAATGCTTAATCTGACAATGTCCAGCATCACGATGACATTTTGGCTGCTGCTGCATATTGAGCTGCTAATTTCAGAGAAATATCTAAGAGTGAGTCTAAGGGGTTTTTTGCAGAGCTGAAACTGCCAGGTCTGAGTTCTGAGAAGAAAGACAGGCTAATGAGCCAGGCATGATTTATAGGAGAGCTCATCTTTAGAACAAAAACTGAGCAAATCAAGACAATGCAATCTGTGCTATCCTGACACTCCAGAGTCCACTTCAATCCTCATCTCTACCTGTAACCCTGTAACTCTCCCATGTTCTCCTGATTGTTCTGCTTAGTCAAAATGGTGGCCTAAGCCACGCACCAGTACATGCCACGGTGGCCTAAGCCATGCACTTCTGACACCCCCTTTTCTCATTTCCTTACTTCTCTTATCCATTTGCCATACATCCCACTTCCCACTAGCAAGTCCTGAAAGCAGGACACTACTGATGAAGCCTCCATACCAAGCCCAGACTCACACAAAATGCCTCCTCACCACTCTTTCCTCTTGCCAAGACTCCGGCCTTTTAGTTCATCATTTGTTCCAACCTTGGACTGTACATTCCCTATACTTTCCCTAGATCTTGGGGCCTTCACAGAGTATACAACTCAGTGCTTGATGTAAAGCACTGAGTTGGATACTCAGTGGATACTCAACTACAGTAGATATTAAAGAGCATGCAGCAAAACATCATAAGAGCCATTTGTTATTGTCTTACAGATCAGGAAGTTAGTACAAATCAGCTATTCCATGACAATTCTCTGTCCTATCTCAGACTTTGCCTTCTAAGGAAGATCATTGAAAATTGCTTTTGCTTTTTCCATGAGAAACGTGAGCTGCCTCCAATCTGTTCCATATATTGTTCCATATATGCAAGCCATTGATCCCTGTATCTGTTTGCACTTGTGTGTGTAAAGAAAGTAGAGAATATATTCAGAAATGGGTTGAAGTCATATGTACACCTCAGGTGACTGACCTCTTTTGTCTATTTGGTTCCTATAAAGACTGTAGCTGAGTCACAGAGATAAAGTAACTCTTACCTTATGCTTACAACACACCTTGGGGTTAGGGGAGCCATCCTGAAAGAGCAGAGGATTGTGCTTTCCCTGGGGACCACTCAATATGCACAACAGGGAACATTTTCCAGGCTGAAATGAACTAGAAAGGGAACTGGTGGTAATCAAGATGCCAATAGCACTGCTAGGGTTGGGGAGATGATGTGGCAAAAGAAGGTTCTGCAACACTTCCAGTCTAATTAGGTAGTGAGTGAGAGTTGCTGAATCGAATACGGCAAGTGCTATAACTAACAGAATTTTCGGACTCTCAACCAGATGTCTGAGACTTTGTGGTGAGTTATTCTGAAGCTAACTGCTTTTTGTAATACATTTTCCATCATTTTAGTGAAAGCAGCTGATGCAGTGAATTAGATTCAGACCTTTATTTCTCAAAGGTGTCAAGTAGATCTGCCTATTACAAAGACATTCTGTTTGATCCTTGTCATGGTTTGACACTGGCACAATGCCCGTGCCCCCATGAGAATACCCTCTCCCTGGTTTCTGCTGTGAGATGTGACCAAGAATAAGCAAAGCAGGCTCCCACTTAGGAAAAAAAAATTATTAACTAAACTACAAGGGAAAAAAAAAGAAACACACAAGGAAAATGAAAACTTCACAAATACATCTCCTCCTCCTCCCCACCAAATTCCCAATACAATACATCCCCCAAATCATTGACTCTCAGGCCGGCACTACACTTCAGAATACTCAATCCTCAGTTCATCAAGAGGAGAAGGAGTCCTTCTTGTGCCAATGGTGACCTCTTCCTTTCATGTCCAGTGCTCTCACCACTAAACATGGACCAGAGCTGCTTCTAGGGTCAACTTTTAAGGATGCTTCGTCCCACTCCAAAAAGGCACAGTCTCAACTTTGGGACACCTGTCCCACCCATATTTTTCACCCCCTGGGGCCGAGGGGTACCCACACAGAACCATCTTGGTCTTGAGGCATTGCCTCCCCCTAGAATGCAGTCCCTGTATCACAAAGAACATGGCTCTGTCCATGGCTACACAAAAAGAGTCCAGCATAAGCTACTCCATCATCTCTTCCACCTGAGTTCTTCCCTATTTCTCTCATGGCCCATTCCCTCTTATCTCATCTATATCTCTCTTCTCATTCAGCTCCAGGAGGATTAGCATTTGCAAGGTTTCCATCATCCAAGGAAAGGGTTAAAAATCTGAGGCTCTGTCTATCTGGAACTCCCACGGCTGCCCAGCCGGGCACCTTCTTGCACCTCCCTTCTCCTTCTCGGCCGGCCACTATTAAATTTCAAGGTGGCACAAGTACAGGCACCAGCTCTCTCTCTGTCTCTCCCGGGGGAAGGGGTGGCTGCCCGATGCCTCTCAGGGCTCCTCCACCCTTCCATCCTGCAGGGGCCTTCCCCTCCCTTCTGTCCAGGCCCGGCCTACCTCACCCGGCCGCATGGCTGCCCCTGCCCCGCCCAGCCCACAGCCGGGCAGGGCAGCTCTGAACCTTTCCCTGACCGGAACCCAAGAGAGCCTGCCAGGGGAGAGCCCTGCTTCAACCCCGTGTTCTCAGAGGCGGACCCAATGTCCCAATGGCCACATTAGGTGCCAATATAAAAATCTGAACATCCATTGGCCTGACCACAGCATCCCAGAAAACATATTTCCTGTCAAACCACCACAGTCCTCTTGCTAAGTAGCCTCACCCTCTTTTGGGGTTGTTTGCCTGCTTTGCTCAGCTTTGTCACAAGCTTTCATGAGAAGCGAGATACCCTTGATCTCCTAGCAGTGTCTATACTTGCTTCTGAAGTAGGGTCACAGAGGCTCTGACTTGTGTGTGACTCCTGCAAGGCAACTCAGCTGCTCAGATGGCCATTTGTTCCACAAACATGGTATCTGCAAGGTATAATACCTAATATCACTGTGGACTTACTTAAAAATAAGAGAATTCGTCCTTACTCAAGAATGGCATTTACTTCTTTATTGTGAGATAATAAATGCCATGGATCAGGCAATGCATCTGTAATTCTCTCCTTGAGAAAATCAGAACAGTTTTGGGCATTTTTGTCAGTTCCATTTGTTGTGTTTTCTAACTCTTTTCTATACATTCACCTCTCAGTAATCTTTGGTAATAATCAGCAGGTAAGGAAGCAACGGAACTCACAGGAAATTATTCAAGTATATAAAAGAACTGAGAAATTAAAAGTTCCATATATACATTTTTTAAGCAATAAGTAACTTTCCTCTTTCAGAATATGTTATGCTTTAGCTATTCAAGGTGAAGAGCAAAAAGTTAAGTGAGAGGGATTTTTCCACACTTCATACCTGCAGGATTCCTCTGCAATTTATCACTGACTACTTCAAGGGGCCATAGGTCTGATTTAGAATATAATTCCTGTATGCAGATAAACTGAAAGTTAAAAGCCAGATCTCAACATGCAGTCAACTCCTACACTTGCAGCAGCAATGTTTATTTTAATACTTATAAATCTAGTGACAACATAGTTGCAGCTTACTTATTATCTCAGCATCATAGGAAAAGTTCACCTCTGAAGAGTAGAAGGATGGAAACCTAGGCTTCAGCTGTGCCAAAATGTCACAAATTCAATTTTCACAAACTTTTTCTCATCTTTATCTCCATCCATTGACATATCCAGAGTTTGCAAGCATTTTATTGATTCCCCACTCAGATATACAAAGTACAGTTCTTTGTACTACAAAATGAATTAATTCCAATGCTCTCAGTTTATACACCCCTAAGACTGCACCTGTTTCATGCTACACAGTAGGTACCACTGTGTGGAAAATACCACCTGACAACCAAACAGCACATATAGAACAACTGTTATAGAAAAATCTTGCAAAAATGAATTACTTTCATTTAGGTGAAAGAAATTAATTTTGTTTCACAGTAATGAGACATTCAGGAGCTGCAAAGAAATCTATGCATGAACAAGTTTAAACTGCTCCCTAAGTGGAAGTAGAAGAAGGCCAGCTGAAGAAAATAACACAATAATAATTTCTACTCACAAAAAATATATCATACAGCTTGTATTTTAAAAGTAAGCCAAACTATCACTGCTCAGGGCTTTTCCTGCTGTCTCTATTTCTCCAAATCTGATGTTTTCTGGGCTTGGATTTGCTTTTTCAGATTTTTTTCAGCTGTTTTGTTTCATTTCTATTTTCTTTTTACAGAATGGGGATAATGAGGAGGAGATTTCATGTCTTTATACTGGGGTAAATGTAGGAATGGGGACCTGGAATAAAGTTAGTCCTCCCTAGTGATTTATATCAGGAGCAGTTTGCTTTTTTGTGTGAGCCCCAGCTAAGTGTAGTGCTGGGAAGAAGCAAAGCTAGAGCTGGACAGAAGATGGATGGTCAGTAGGCTCGCGCCTCCTCCTGCTACTGGAGCTCACTGTTCCAGGAATAGTTTCTTGCCACTCAGGCAAGGAATTCCTGGTTTAGATCCATTCTCTTCTCCCTTTTTCAGCCTTACCCAAAACCTCATATAGCCCATGTCAGACCACAGCCATAGTAACTGGCAGATTTTTAGGCACTTGGTACAAGTAAATAGTGCTTTAGACTCTTCTGCTTTGGGATGGAGTGTACAGCAAGGTTGTCTTCTCCTGGGGCCAAGGTAGAGTTGCAACAGGCACTTTATGATCCAGGAGAAATTTCCCATTGGTGATAGCTATATCTCTAAGAGGCAGCATATTTTTCTTCATACATAGGTACCTCAAATGTTAATTTCCATGCTTTTGTTTTTCTAGGCTTTACATGTCCTTAATTATTATGCCAACTTTGTGTTCATGAAAGTAAGAATTGTGCACACAGCTACTACTATTCATTAAGGGAACAGATGGCTCAGAGTATATATTAGCACTACTGGTGTAAATCCAGCCAACTGAATATAGATTGAAAGCTATTTACATCCAATACATTTTTAATGATTCCTGTATCAGTTTGATAATGATATCAGTTAATGAGCTGACTGAATACAGATCTAGTTCCTACCTCATAAATTTTTTACCCTCCTGTACACTAATTGGCAAAGTTAACAGGTTGTCCTAAGAACCCTAACTGAATCTTGATTTTGTTGAGGTTAAAGCACTAGAAAAATCATGATGTATCAGGAGACTGAACAAAATACAACAAGGCAGTAGGTGTGAGAAGTTTTCTTTCATTTTTGCAAAGCTTTGGATACCGTCTGTCACAGTATCCTTCTGGAGAAAATCCAGCTAGACATGTGCACAATGTGGTGGGTGGTCACTGCCTGCAAGGATGGACTAAAAGCGTTGCTGTATTGGGACAACATCTGTCTGGCAGCCAGCCACCACTGGTGTTCCCCAGGGATCAATTTTAGGGCCAGTTCTTTACAAGGTTTTATCAATGACCTGGATAAAGGAGTTGTGTTGCACTATGCAAATTTGCTAACAACACTACATTAAGAAGAGCTGTTGATTCCCTCAAGGAGAGGGAGGCCTTACAGAGAGATCTTGATAGATAGCACAGGGCAACCACCAACTATGTGAAATTTAACATCCAGATCCTTCACTAACAGTGTAATCCTGGTTCCTGCACAGACAACCACACACAATAAATTTGAAAAACTTATCATATTAAATACAAAGGTAAAAAAATTTTGGAAAGAAAGAGAGGAAAGAAAGGAAGTACTTTTAATTATTCCTTAAGTATATTTAACTATTCCACAGTATAATTTTTAATTCCATAAAAAAAAGAAAGAGAGAAAAATATTTTTCAAATCACTTAGGTGATGTGATGTATGCAAGTACTGGGTAAGCAAAGCCTGGTCTTGGCTTATGGAAGTTCCTTTGACAAGACTCTTAACTGAAAGCAGAAGGCAACAAAAACAGCCATAGGAGGTCCCTTCTTCTGGACTCTTAAACAATTGGTATTCAAGGAAATCCTGTTTCAGTTTACCTTTAAATATATTACATATATTAATACTTCCATTAGTACCCAGGTTTTTCCTCATTGACACTTCCACCACACTATTCAGAAGCTGTTGATAAGGCTTAGTGCTAGTAAATAACCATAAAGAAAGAACTGCATTTTTACTTCTCAATTCAGCTGTGGGAAAGAAAAATTTTAAAAATATATATTAAATGCTTCTATTCATTTGCAAAGATGGTATAAGAATGAACTTAGCCTTCAGGTGCACTCATCTTTACAAGGGAATATTTTTACTTCGTGATGAAGATCTTGCCACACTTTATGATATCACATTGTATAATGTGATATATAGTATCACATAGAACAGGTGATATTTGTAATATCACCTATTACATAATCACAAATTGAAATCTATACAGATCAACACTACTGTGGTTTCTGAATCCTGGCATATCTATTCCCTCTGTAATAATTATCTATTTGACTCATTTTATTTCTTGAATATTTAGCTTTTTTGAATCTCCATTTTTGCCTCCTTATTCTCATTATAATTACACATTTATCTTCCTATTGTTACACTCATCTCTCATCCTGCTACAGATTTCTTTTTGTCCTATCCATAAAATTTCACAAGACTTGTATCTCTGTAAAACAAGCATATTTGCATATATATATATATAAATTATTAAATATTTGGAATAAACAAATATAGGATTTTTCCTCTTTTCCCAGAATACTCAATTGAGGGAATACTGTTCCTCAATTTAATAATTTTCTAATCAATCACCTAAACTCCTACATTTTTAAACATAATTTCTTCTGTTTCATTGTTCCTTTAAATGTATTTTGTATATCTACTAAAAATCTACTTTCTTGGTTTTTATACAATTTTAGCTTCTGGCCAAAGATTTTGAGAAATATAAAATAACAATCACCTTGCCATAATTTCTGATCAATACTCTGAAAAATAAAATAATGTAAATCTTTTTAGTAATTTTACATCACCACAATATAGAATATTGAATTAAATACGGACCTTTTCTGACTTCAATATATATTTTTAACCACACCAGCCACACATTCTACAATTATTTATTCTTTTTTCATCTTCACCAGACAGCACGCTTTCTTATTGATAAAACTGATCAGTACCTATTTCAATTTGTTCTGAATTTTAGTACTGATACTTTAATAAAATAAAAAAGTGTAAACCAGGGTGATTTTGAACAACAATTAAGCAAAATGCCTTGTTTTTATATAACTGCCCTTTACAAATTTTAATTTTGGAATGCAAAGCCTATCCCTTTAATTATATATCTATTATCAGGGGATACAAAAGTGTATATTAAATTAATGAAATGGATTACCTTGGTTACACAGTGGTTATTAACAGGAAGAGCTCCCAGTTTTTATATTATGTACATCAGTAACTTTAATTGCATTAGGCCGAGCTAGGAGAGCTATTTTAGGAGCTCTAAAGCTCTCTTATTTTCAACAGCACAACAATCTCTGCTGGCTTTTTGCCTGTTGTAGCTCAGTTTCTTAGGGTTCCCTCACAAATGCTAACTTATTATTTCTGTCAGTTATGCTTTAGCAAACACGGCCTCATTAAAACTACCCTAAAGTGGCTTCAGTTTTGAAAACTCTCCCTTGATGTATCCACAAGACAACTGGTGCTGGAGGGCTGTTTCTCACATTTGGGTTAAGAGAGAAGAGTGTCACAGAGTATGAATGTACAAAAGACCAGATTTGGGGCCAACAGCAGTAAAAATGATGGACTGTGATTAGCTCAGGCTTTGTAGGACAGGATACAAAACTGCCTATGATATTAAAAGTATGAAACAAATTAGCTTTTAAATTATGATTTGCAAGCACTGGTGCACGAGTGTAAAATCAATTAGCTGTCAGCTGTTGGTTAATAGTGACGCAGTGACCTGCCTTGCTCCTGCTGGGAGTTGTGAGCTGAGGTTTCCAACAGGGAAGGCACAGTGGTTTTTTTGCTAATAGTGGTATAACCTGCTGAAGTCACTTTATCAGAAGCTCCTGGAAATAGAAGGCAATGTTCCTGAAATAAGTGAGTATTAGTGAGATCCCACACTGTAATGCACAAGGTTCTGATCTTGTGCTAAAGTAAAGGGGGCTGATTGAAAGGATTTCCTAGGGCTTGATTTTAAGGATGAGGCAGATTTGTCCATCATGTGGGACTCATGATGGGTCCATCATCAAGTGACTTCAGGGAAGACACTTGTTTCTAGCTTAGTCTGTTTACGTGCATGGACAGTGGCACTCCAGTGACGCCATGGATCTGCTGCATTACAACAATGTATGCCTGTAAATTTAAGAGCATTTCCCTTAGAGGTGAGTTAGGTAATGCTTTCCACAGGTCGAGGTGTGGGGGAAGAAGCACATGGTGAAGGAGGTCTGTGGGGATTAGACTTGAGTTGTTACATTCTCTTATTCCAAAGGACCTGAGATCGTTCTAGGAAACGTGCCAGGATTTAGAATACATGGAGAGAAAGCAGCCTTGACCCAAATCTTGTAGCAAACCAGGGGTATTTTCATAGAATTCTGAGCAGGTGGACATCCCTCTATGTGCTAAGACAAGCCTCCATAAAACTTGCACTTTTGCCCAATTCAAATGTGTGAGCTTCAAACCCAGGCACAGATTATACATTTTACCTTTTGCCACTGACTTAAACACACATCAAAAAGAAAGGAGTAAAATGGGATATAGCTTTAGAAATGGATGTTACTCTGGATAAACTCCTAAATTGCACCCCAAATCACACAGGATGTAAGAACTGAATTGCCCATCTACAGTTTGTTTTTATGTGGCTAGGCAGTTACACAGCCTTATTGTCATAGCATCTCAGTAAGCCAGAAGATTTAGTTTTGCCTCATAACCTTGGGTTTTAAATTGTGTACAAATGGGGAACTTGAACTCCGTTTCACAAAACACTGAAGAAATCTACTGTGAGAAATGAGAAAGATTTAAGTGCTGAAGTTGGAAACTGCAGAAATGTTAACTCATCAGTAACTTTCAGCTCAATCTCTTTTTAAAATTTCTTTTATTCTTTTAACTGAATGACAAGAGTCCAGTTACAGATCACATAAATGGCCTTCTGGGAATACTGAATATATACTATATACATAAAATATATGTGTGTGTATGTACATATATATATTTATACACACATACGTATGTGTATGTGAGAAATTTATCCACATGCATTTATGGACAGTTACATTAAATATAGAAGTACACTTTGTGATTTCTTCAATGATACAAAATGAAAAAACCAAAACAAACAGAAAACCATATCAGTACCTGTCTTGTAACCCTCCCTTTCTTCACATGTATCTGTAGAGCCTTTGTTATAGATGTAGCTCAGGGGGATGTGTGCAGGGGACAGGTACTGATCCATTTAGGGGGATGTCAGGGTGGTGTAATTTAAGCAGTGGTATCAGAGAAGGCAGGGCTGGCATTGCTGAGCCTGCATGGATGATGGATGGTGCTTGGCGTGCATGGCTGGTCTGCAAAGGAGGAAGGACTAAACCAAGGGAGAAGGATGAGAGAACAAAGAGGTTGTGCTAAGGGACTGCCCCAAGGGGAAGGAATGGTGAGTGACCTCTGCTTAGGGATGGGGGAAAGAAGATAAATGAGCACAGATACACAGACAAAAAAGATGTGAAAAGACTAAATGGAGGAAAAGAAGAAAGGTGAGTAGTCTAAGTGGTGCCAGAAAAGTTGAACACTTTGGGTCACAAAACTTAGTGGAATCTGCCTAGAATATGAGAATCTCAGGAAGTACCAGTGTGATGGGTTGACTCTGATTGGATTCTGGGTGCCTTCCAAAGCTGCTTTGTCACTCCTCAGCTGGGCAGTTGGCATTGGCTCTGTTGGACATGGGGGAAGCTTCTGGAAGCTTCTTACAGAAGTCACTCCTGTAGCACCCCCCACCACTAAATTACACAAACCCAATACATGCCACACCTTACATCTGTGAATTAAATCTTTAAGCATTAGCTAAAAAATTCGCATTCATCACACATTATTTACAAGCTTCACTCACATCAACAAAAAATAATTCCCTGCACCAAAATCACAGAACATTATCATAATGAAGCAAAAGTGGACAATTTACCTCACCACAATTTCAGTGACAGAAATTCTCCATGATTATTCTACTTTTCACTCTCTAGATATGTTCAGTCCATGTTTTGCCTGTTGCCTCTCCTTATTACTATTGTTATCTCAAATTCCTCGTGCCCCATATTGGGCAAGAAAAAGGATAGTGATGAGTTGACCTTGGCTAGATATCAGATGCCCCCAAAGCTGGCCTATCACTCCCTTTTTCTGCAAGACAGGTGGAAGAAAATAAGATGAAAAAAATCCTTTGTGGATCAAGAAAAAAGCAGTTTAATAAAGCAAAAGCAAAGGACATTCATGGAAGCAAAGAAAAAGCAAAGATTTATTCTCTTCTTCGCACCAACAGGAGATGTCCATCTGCTTCCAAGCGAACAGGGCTTTAATACATGTAGTGGCTGCTCCCGAAGACAAACAGAAACATGGTAAAGCAAATGCCCCCTCCTCTTCTCTTCTTTTCTCTTAGTTTTTATGGCTGAGCAGACATCATATGGCCTGGAATATCCCTGTAGTCAGTGTGAGTTTGCTGTCCTGGCTATGTCCCCTCCCAAGGTCTTGCCCACCCCAGCCTGCCAGTGAGGATGGAGTGTTGGAGAGGCAGCACTGATGGTTCCAGCACTGCTCAGCAGACACCAAAGCACTGGTGTGAGATCAGCACCTTTCCAGCCACCAATGCAAAACACAGCACTGCCATGGGGAACATTACCTCCATCTTGCTAGACTCAGGACAACAATCTAGGATTCAAGAAAATTTGAGATAAAAAATTGCTTTCCAATGTAATCTTTACATTGAGAATCTTTGTTAAAAATGCTTGTCACCACTGACAAACCAAGGACAACCAAGAACATGACTGTGTTTTTGGATCCTCAAACTTCAGTTCTTCTTTCTTGTTTTCCTGTCCATCTTACTAGTAATTCCAAGAGACATTTTAAATAAATTAGGAGATGACTGCTGAACAATGCTTACAGGTATTTGAGGTGTTGCCATTGTCAGAAATGACAGCATGCAGACACATCAGGATTGTTCAGGAAGGAGTTCTTCAATGTAAAAAATTATGTGTGTTTTTAAGGTGCCAATTTTGGCAGCATTAAAGTGACACTAGCACCTTTTCTTGCAACCTTTGGCAGAGGTCATATGAGGCCTCTGAATTTTACCACCACTTTTGATTCATGTTTGTAGCTGAATTTTTAAACTAAAGACAATCCACATGCAATCATTTCTGTTCAGTGGTAGAACTTGTTTACTGATAAACAGTGACGCTTACATTAGAGTCAGTGACTGAACTGTCCCTGGCTTCAGTAGAACCAGGGCTGCACCCAAGCCTGATCCATCCTTTGGTGCTGAAGACAGGTACCACACAGCCAGCCAGATTTCTTCTAGAAACCTCAGCAACCTCATGAATGCTGCCTGTTATGAAAAGTCCTTGGCTCAGGGTGATACCTGAACTGAAAGCAAATGTCATTGCCCCATCTAGTAGGGCCAAAGCTGTGCCAAGGTGCATGTTAACAATTAAATGACATGGAGGATCCCAAACCACTGCCTGGACCTTCAACAGGAGCCTTGCTTCTTGCTGGAGAAATAGCCCAAGTGTTACTGTCTCTCATTTGACAGAATCCTTGCATGGATCAGGCTATAATTTTAATTTCTGTGGCAAGAACACAAAAATCAAACACAGAGCTTAGACTGCATTCAGTACATGGGGAAAATGGCACACTAAAAAAGAAATAAATTGTTTTATTTGAGCCAATGTCCTGTCATGTCTGTCAGCAATACCCTGCCAGGTGGTAGATAGGAGGCCTGTAGCATTTATTTTAAAGGATAAGCCATTTTCCTACTACATTTCCTTTTCACATTTTATAATGTCTAAGGTTATAGCTGAACTATAGCTAAGCATGTCATTGCTTCTGCACTTGCTTACAATCTCTATTGTACTTTGTAATGTATTTTGGGACCCTTGGGGGATGAAAATTTCTATATAAAAGTTCCATATGTAGAATTCAGTTTGTTTTAATAATAGAGCCAAATCCTTGAAAGAGTCACAAATAAGTATCTTCTTCATCTAATGCTTTCACAAACTTTTTCCCTTCCTCTTCATTTGAGTAGATAGATGCTTACACAGCTTTACATTACTTAAAGGAAGGAATTAAATAAGTGTTGAGATTCCTAAGATGCTATGAATTGTGGTGTTTGATCCTTTGAAGGTACAAGATATGTCCTCTGGGTTGTATTTTCCTGCAGTAATTTCAGCAGCGTTTGCCTACAATAAGGTATTTGACACATTTACAAAGCTTTTCTTTTTTCTGTTTCATTTACTAGTGCTACAGGCAAAAAACATTTTGGCAAATCAGATTTACATGCAGAAATCCACTTATCAAAAATGAGTATGGGCTGATACTTCTATTTGTACATTTAAAATCCATGATCTACTGGAGAATACATACCATAAAGGGTGCTAGTAAGACAATTTCTCCACCCTTGCCTTCCAGAAAAATTGTTTATTTGACAGTGTGAACCCATGACCCTGCCCATTTTTCAGAAGATCACATACAGGTCTGCTGCTCTCAAAAATATTTGTAATTTCTAGACTTGGTCATCTCTTTACCTTTGTGGCCTATAAAACAGGACAGGTTGGTTATTGCATCCATGTGCCTTCACTCTTGGCTCACTCCCATGCACACATCCACACTTGGATGCAGACATTGCTTTGGCTAACGATTGCTCTGAGCATGACTGTGCAGGCACAGAGGCTTTGCAAATTCATTCCCCTAAAACAATCAGTGTTTGACTTCTTCGCTTGACACAGCCAGAGTGTTAAGAAGAGATTATTACTGGGGCCTGAACAGGCTGAACTGGGAAATGTCCCTTTGTAAAGAAAAGCATGCTCAGTGATAATCATATTCTCTTCTGATCGGGAAGGGGCTATCACAATAGAGTGGCCCAAGAGTTAAAGAGCTTATTTTCTAAATCCCTTCATCCTTTCCAGAACCGTGAGACAGTGACAGCAAGTCACTTAACTCTGTCCAGCCACAGCTGTGTGGGTTTTGCATAATTAATTATTTATACCAAGGCAGACACAGTAATTAACTTCCAGATGAATATGATATTCTGATCAGAAATGCTTTGCATTTTAGCTGTCCCTCAAGCAAGTAACTGTCAAATCTGGACTGTTTGACAGAGTGGGTCCTGCCAAAACCCCTCCCAGACATCTGTTCTCAGACAAAAAGAACAGATTCTCAAAGCAGCGCTTGCAGACATTGCGTCGTTTCAGCAGGCAAAGAATAACCAATTCACAAATTCAGGCTAATTTTGTCTGATTTCGAGACAGTATGCCAAACCTTGCAAAAAGCCAGGACCTGTTTTTTCAGTTGTAGGCACTGATGCAAATTGAGTGTTTCCTCATGCAAATCAATGGCCCACGCTGATGTCAGGCAGGTGCAGGTTGGGAATGAAGCCCAAGGGATTTAATATGAGGTGGGTTTGAAGAGAGTTGCCAATTTTTTTTGATTTTCTTTGTTTTGGTGAACAGAAACGAACAATAACCATCAGCATTACAATAATACTGAATGGCTTACTTGCTGTTACTGCTGTCTGCAGCATAATAGTAATTCACTGGAGTATGAATTTTATGCTGAAGCAAATTTATGCTGATTTTTTTTCATATTTTTTCTTTCTCACAGAAATTTTTATTAATCACTAAAGATTGTAGCTAAATGTTCAGAAACAAAGATAGGAATTGACACCCTGAATGCACACACCTCAGATAGACCTGACTGGAAATTGCATTTTTCTGTGGTGATTTCTGTTTTACTACCCAAATAATCACAGTGCTTTAATGTTGCTTGCTGACTGCAGTGGAAGTCAAGATGATGGCTGTAAGAGAGAGGTTACACCATAACAGAGACAAAGCCTTCCAAATGGATGTACATATGTTTTATAATGCACAGTTCACTCACCATCTAGGAACTAGGAGCATGGCTGGTGGTTTGGGATGTCATTTGACACCCCAGGGTCCTGAAAGGCCATACCATTCTTCAAGAGTAGCTTAACCTCCGGGGTAGAGGGAGGCTAAGACAGCTGGGGAAGGACAGACACTGGTCAGCCAGACTCCAAATACTCCTGAAGTCTGTAGTTTAGCAGTAGGAATGAGATGATCAACCAAAAGCAGGCATCCCTACTCCATCACCACTCTAGATATTCTTTGAGATGGTGTTGGCATCCATCTGACCTTCAGTGGGCTGGTGTCAGCTAAATTTGCTGACACCCCTACCACCACTTTATATCATTGTTGGGTCAGTTCTTTACTGGTTTGACTCTTAAAAAATGCCATGGGTTTGCAGCAAGTACCAAACTAAAGAAATACAGTGAACTGTTGTAGTGCAGTTTTATACTTTGTAATATTTTGAAGTAGTTTTGTTTTGTATCCTCATATTTTTCCCAAATGGTTTATCCCAAACTGTACCCCCCTCCCTTTACCTGTGTTATCCCTCTCCCGGGATGAGATCATCCCCAAACCCCCACCCTGGCTCTCTGTCAATCACTCAGCATCCCTTCCCCTCCATCCAGAAGTTTCAGTCCAAGTCACCGAGTGATTAGACAGAGGCTAGGAGTCAGTCCCCCAAGCCTTGCCCCATACGCTGTCCTATATGTCTATCCCCCAGTACCCATCCCTCAGGGTCACTTATTGGTTGGTAAAATGTTATCTACTTTTGGTTTACACCTCCCTTTAAATGTGACCTTGGCACATCTCCCGGGGCTCTCGGCCGGAGGCCCCCTGAGGTGCAGGAGCTTCCTTGGGATCCTAATAAAGCCTTGGATTAACACCTGCTCAGAGTCGGCCCTTTCTCTTCTACCGATGTCTCTGGTGTCTCTTGTGCTGCACAGGCGCCCAGCCCAGGTGCCCTCAGCACCCTCGGGGCACACACAGAGAGTGTCTCCCTGCCAGCCCAGGTGCCCTCAGCACCCTCGGGGCACAGAGAGTGTCTCCCTGCCAGCCCAGGTGCCCTCAGCACCCTCGGGGCACAGAGAGTGTCTCCCTGCTGTCAGCCCAGGTGCCCTCAGTACCCTCGGGGCACACACAGAGAGTGTCTCCCTGCTGTCAGCCCAGGTGCCCTCAGCACCCTCGGGGCACACACAGAGAGTGTCTCCCTGCCAGCCCAGGTGCCCTCAGTACCCTCGGGGCACACACAGAGAGTGTCTCCCCGCTGTCGGCCGTGTCGGGGCTGCTCCCCCCGGTGTCTGCCAACTCGGGACTGGCCCAGGGCTCCTGAGAGGCTCCCAGAGGGACCGAGACAGTGAACGAGGAGAGGCATTTGTCAGACTGGTTTGTTTTACCAAGCTGTGTCCCCCAGAAAAAATGGAGAGCATATACACACAGCCAGACTTCAGCAGCAATGGACAGAGAGACTCTACTAGGGATGCAGAGGAGGCTCTGTGGAAATGGTTTCAACCCATAAAGTCCTTAGTCAAGGAAACTGGGATAGAAGGAGCTATTTCACAGGGTCCAGAGAGCACATGCAAGTTTATTTACAAGCCATTCTTTAATCTCATTCAAGTACAAATTTAAATTTTCTACTTATTTCTTAATTGTTACAGTTGCATCAATAAAAGTTTTGGAGTGCTCATCTTTAAGACCAGGAGACCAAAGCCAGCTCAGGTGTTGTTCACATTGGGCTGAGACAATTCCAGCCAGCAAACACATGAATTAAACCAGGTACATGTTAAAATACACAAAAAGACAAAGAGAGCTAAGACGAATAAACTTGTGCATATCTAGAGGCATCTAGAAATCTTTCTTTAGTTCACCACAGGAACCCAAAGGACCCTTGGATATGCATCAAGGAGCTGGAATGAAGGTCTGTGTGCAGATTCTGTTACAGCTGCCCAGGGACATTACTTTCCCATCCTCTGAGATGTGTGGCAGCGGTAACCTGGACTTGATGGGACAGAGTTTTATTGAGGATGGTAATTCATATATTGCTGCTCCCCAGTCCTCCTGCATGTTCAACACACACAATCCTCCTCTGGTGACTTGCTACTCTGGACATGTCAAACGTGGCAGGAAGGAACCACCTGGAAACTCTGCATTATTTAGTGACTGTAGAGCTCAATAATGCATGCTCTATTCTGTGTGACTCATTGCTAAAGACAATGAGGACACTTAAGGTTCTCCAAAATATCTGGCAAGGTGAATAAGTAAATTCTTTAATACCACTAGCCTCAATTTCTCATCTCCAGGCATCATTATCACAGAGGATCATCTGACAAAAACACACTTGACTTTTGAGTGTCAAGCTCACATGATGAAATCTAAACCACTCTTTTCAAGCATTTGTATTGTACTGCATTTTCAATATATCCTTAAATTATCTCCAGTGACATGGTTTTTAGAGGATTTGGTTTGCAAACTAAGCACCTGGTTTCCAGTGTCAGTCTTGTCCATTTAGAGCTAATTTTGTATTACACTGTGATGGACATGGAGCACATGCCTAAATGACTCCTAAAGAGTTTTACCGGAAAATAGGACAGTTTTTTTTCTGCTTTTGTGATCCACATCTTACTTGAAAAGGAAGAATTTGGCCATGGAAATAATTTTTTCAACACATCTTTGCTGGTTTTATGAACTCAATTAATGTTACTCTAATGAGAATAGTAAAAGGGAAGACTTCTTTGGAATGACAGCTCTCCTTACAGTAAATGCTCCAGGATTACCCCTGTTCCTAAAGAACAAAACAGAAGGAAAAGTCAGCCTGCTAGCTTGAAACTGTAAAGAATTTTCCACAGTTTGAATGTCAAGGCCAGATTCTTGTATTTATTGAAAAAATATTAAAAATCCCAGATTTCCAATACTGAGGTCAATACATACCTTAGTTGCTTCTATTTTCATTATGGAAGAGTTAAAGAAACAATGTTTTTGAAATAAGACATTTTTCCAAATGTTGTGTTGCTACAAGGGAATTCACATAGTTAACATCTTGCATGCTTTTGGAAGTGTGATGGTTTTGTATATATATATTTTTTCCAGAAAAGGAGCAAAGTCATACAAGCTAGGAGAAAAAAATAGATGATGACTGATTTTTTAAAGGCTCTGGATAGTGATTCAGTTTGCTGGCCAGGAAAGCTGAACCAGTCACAGGGAATGGGCAGAACCATGTTCCAATATGCCAGTTCTCAACATTTTTTTCTCTTTCTTAATAGTACATAACATATCTCTATAACCATCCATAAGCCCAAATGCCCTCTTTCCTGGCTTTCTTTTCAAGGCTTGCTAAGCCAGCAATTTCAGAAGCAATATCTCCTGCAAATTATTCTGCACCTAGCTGTACTGCATGCAGCCAGAGCTGATGGGTCACTGAAGTGTGTGGGAGAGGAGTGGGCAAGAAGATTCTTTCGCTCCCGTTTGCTCAACACCAGTGCAGTGCCAGTGACCCCCTGAAGTGGGAGGGGACAATCATCCTCCAAGTGACTTGCATGGGGGAGAGAAGGAAGTGGCAGTCCCTCTGCAGCATAAACCATGCTCACGCCACGATCAATAAAATGAGAAACAGATGATGATGGCAGATCAGTAATCAGGAAAAGCTGAGAAAAAAAGAAACTCATGGTTGTTGTCAGGTAATTTAAACACATCAAATTCCACTGAATTATCTCTAATCTGTCTCTTTTCTGAAAGCATAGGCCCTGAAGGAGCAAGTCTTTGCAAAGGAGAACAGTACTGACTCCATTTTGTCCAAAGCATCTCTTTTCAGCACAGAGACACTATTTTTTTTTCCCCTGCGGAATATGAAAGCACATGAGAGAACAATTAATAGCAAAAACCCAGCAGGGCAGCTGTGAGCAAGTATGCACAGCATGCTCCCCTGTGCTTCTGGACTGGCAGTAGCCTGTCAAATGCCTGGAAATGAAGCTTTCTTGAGCCTTTATTAAGATTCATAGGAAAAGCAGGCCCCAAACCCAAAGACAGCATCAGCATGAAGTATCTTGGCCTCCCCTCTGCCATGAGCACAGCCAGCACATCTGGCTCAGACTCTGGAGGGGAATGAAGAAACTGGGTGGGTGTGCAAAGTGAATCTGTCAGCATTTACTTGCATGACAATCTGCCATGGAGAGTACGTGCCATGCACAATGCAATGCTCTCCAGGGACCCCTGCTACACCACCCTGGCTGCAGGCAAGTACACTCACATTTCTCACATCTGTGCCAGACAAGGACTGCAAAAACACACATGGGCTTCACAAAGGGCTCTGTTGCCCACATAGGACAGAGGTGACTTCTTTTTTCCCCCATTATGCTCTTTTGTAGGACTCATAGCAGCCTTAAATCCCATCTCTTCAGAGGCACAGCTGAAAATCCCAAGCCTCTCAAGTACAAATATTGTAAACTTTGCTCCCTCCCTTCTGTTTATTTGACAATCATAGTAATTATTACTGGTTCAGGTGAGTGTGTGTGCACATGCATCTGTATACTTATATAAGACTTAAGGATACATATGCACTAACCCATTCCAAGTATACATAAAAGCACATATTCCTTTCTGATCAACTGAACCCCAAAATAATCTCTGATTCTCTTTTCCTGCAACTTTGCATAGACTTTTATATCAGGGCAAACACAGTATAATTCAATGTATCAATTTATCATTTCACACAAAGATGCTTTTCACTACCTGAAGATACAAGCAGTATATTTGTGGAACATGAAAAATATAAAAGTTGCTATCATGTAGAGTCCAAATAGATGCATAAGTACTCTAGGAAGTACAAAAGTCCCTTCCTGGGCTTTCTTTCTGAAGCACTTAAAGCAAGCCCAGCTCCCCATGGTCACCTCAACATGACACCAAGAACTGAGTGGAAGAGGCAAGTGCAGGCTTCTTGCTGAGTGAGTGGGAGAACAAGCAGAGCTCCTGGATAAAAATGGATCTTTTATTCCTCACATTTCCACACTTGTGACTCTCAAATCTGGATTTTTAGCTTTAAAAAAGTGCTTCATTTGCAACAGACTTGTCAGATAATATGGGTGTGTAGTAAAAGTACTGGGTTTTGGATGAAAAGGGACAGAAAAACATTAAATTATGCCTGTGAAGATAAGAACCACAGTTATTTACCGAGCACCTGAAGTTCCTGAGGTACCTGCTGTGAATCTTAGCTAGGTTAGTTGGTCAGGCACACCAGCTCCTTGGCTGTGCAAGTAACAATTTCAGCTCAGCAGACAGAGGGCCAGGTGCTGTGTCTGCATCAGGCTCTGGATGGAGTGACACGCCAGCCCCTGTGGCCGAGTTCAGCACTGCCACCCCTGGCCAGGTGCTCTCTGGTGCTCTCTGTGCGTGCCTGGATGCTCTCAGGGGGTGCTGGAGAACTGCCCCAAGAGGTTCAGCATAACCTATAGGCCACCGTGGTGTCTCTGCTCAGCATGGCCACCAGTGTGTGCTCAAGGAGGTCATGGGCAGAGCAGGGGTGACCCTCCAGTGTATGGTGATGCTGAACAGAAGGTGTCTTTTTCTTTGGTATCTGAATCTTGGATTTGTGGCCTATGAGTCATTATATTATCACCCAGTGAGTCTCCTCATCAGCTGATAAACTATATTTCAAACAAAATTTCCATTGTATTAGAAACAGTGCTTTGAGAAAGTTAGACTGTGAGGTTTTTTGCTCAAATTGAAAGAAAAGTTCCACAACCCTTCATTTTTATGAAGTAAATGTTTAATTTTCATCACGTTAAAATCAGATCATTTCTAGTTGCTTTGACTACTAATGCAGAAGTCTAAATAGTATAGCAAGATTTAAACATGTTGCCTTTGACATTATCAAGATGAAATAATTCAATAATTGCATGGAAAAATATGCTATTGAATATGATGTGATATTCAAAAACCACATTTTTTCTCTGAATCAGCAGTGTCTCACAGAAAACACACCCTTTGTAGCTTGGTGTGAGCAAACATAGGTCTGCTTTTAAACAGAAACTAAACAAAGTTTACATAATTTCCTGCATCATGGCATTTTTCCTATTGCCTTCTTGATGACATTTTTGATCTACTCAGAATTTCAACTTATCCATTGTTACCCAGGAAGCGCAAAGCAGACCTTTACAAAAATAAATGCCATATTTTTCAATTTATTGCTAAATACTCGATGTTTCATTGGTGGAAAAAATAATGGCAATGCATTCAGTAAAACTCTTGACTCAAAATGTATGCTTGCCATATTTTTCTTAGCTTAGAGAAGAAAAATAATTATTCCATTTTCATTTTCTTGATATATGAAAAGCAGTCTTTCAGCTGATTTTTTTTGTAGTATGGTGAGAATGGCCCAGCTGTACCATAAGCTGAACACTTAGCCTTGCATTCAGAAATCACCAGCTTGCATTCAAAAGTCAGTTAGTCTTGTATTCAGGCAGCAAAGATCATATGAATGATAAATGATTTGTAATTCAAGATGCTTTTTTTCTTTTCTGGAGGTCAAAGGGCTCATCATTTTATGCTTTTCCAATATTACATTTTTCTTTAGAAAGCAGGAAATTATTGAAATCCAGTATAAAATATGTATTTTAATAAGCAGAATATAGAAGGTATGACCTCTGTCACTTGCTAAGTGTATCAACACCTTGCATTGTCCCAGTGGTATATTTTAAGGAGATTTTAATATAAATTGAGTATTGAATGTGAAGATCTTTCCACTTTCACATTTTAATGAACTTCTTTCAATGCCACAATACACAGTCAGGATCCTAAGTCTGACTTATTGCTGCACTACATATTGCAAGACATGTCGTTTGTGCACTGCAGTGGGGCTTTTCCTTTGTTAGAAGAAACAGTTTGTATCTCTTTGCTTGGATGGAGTAACTTTAATCAAACCATGTATACATATTTTAATTACAGATAAAACCTTCAGATACCTAAAAGTAATCTTTAAAAAAATGAAATAATAATCCTGGAAAATGGACATATTGTACAATTATAATTTAAAAAATAAAGACAGATGGTTTGAATAAGTGGCAAACTCATATTTTCATTGACTAGAAGCCTACACGTATTTGAGAAAATACTTTGAAATTAATTATTTGCCAAAAAAAGATGTCAGTGTTCTGGAGCTCTGCCACACTGTAGCATCTTGCTTGGTTGGATGAATGTGTGAGAGGAAGGCAGATACAGACTCCATAATGATCTGTCATAATTCAGAGCAGTGGGGCAGATTCAAAATTAAAGCCAGCTCAAATACCCTGGAGGAACCAGTTTCACACTGCAATATGTCAGTAGTTTGGGAGTATCACTTTCTTCATCTCCAGCCTCACATTCAGCCTCTCTCCTCTTTAATCTAGTGATTTTCTTTGAAAATGCTTATTTTTCATTAACCATCTGTGGAAGCCCATTTATTGACTATATCTTGGTCTGGTATGATGAACCCGAGTGTGAAGATTGAGCTTGTGGAGAACACCTTGCTCATTTAGACAGCTGAGATGAGAGAAGCTGAAACAGGACCTTGCTCTGCTCCTGCTGCATCATGTAAGCTTGGGCTGTGTCTGTCTCCCTGCACTTTTCTTCAGGGATATAAGCACCTTCTTCTGCACTGATGGGATTTCAGCACCCATCCTATGCTGGACTGGAGCTTTTAAAATAATATTTACCATGTATGATATAAAAAGGAAACTGTTTCTATAGTTTAACTTGATCTACTTGAAGTTTAATTATCTGGATTCTACAGAGAGCTGTGGGATATGACCTAACTTTGGATATACTGACTAATGCATTACCAACCAGTAATGCAAACCCCACTGCTGTCAACACACAAGGCTGCATAAATGCCTACAACATGAACAAAAACACATGAAAGTAGCAAAGACCTTCTCATGCTGCTTGCAGAGCACTCAAAATTGCATATCATAAACAGTTTCCTGTAAATTGCTTTAAATTATAATTAAAAATAAATATAAAAATATATGAATAAAAGAACTGTTTTCTGTTCAAAAATATCTGACATTTTGATGCTTTAGCAATATTGATTCTATATAAATAACTTATTTTCTTACAATAATTCTGTGAAAACTAGAGGCCACGCTTATTTCAAATCCACACGTCCTCTTATTCACCCATTGAGTGCATGATGTAGATTGGTAGGGAGGCATTCACATATCCTTATATGGAATGGGCAAATTGGAAGGTTGTGTAAGGAGGGTTGATAGGTCAGGGGTATGATTCTGGCTAGAAAACAAAAAATAATATTAAAAATTCTGTATAACTGCAATATGTGCACAGCCTGTTCCTGGAGCTGCATTTTTAAATACTCTCATGTACATGGAGGGTTAACTGATTACTCCAACACAAATGCAGTATATATCTCAAAACAATAATCTTCTTGTAATGAGCAGCTGTTTCTGATGACAATAAAGATTCTGAAATTTCACATGCATAACTCATGAGGTGAATGAAAAAATATATATTGAAGGGAGCAGTTTATAGCAGTTTGCTGCCAAGCATGGTACAAAGCAAGGTAGCCCAGAATTTGTTTGTGAATGACCACCAACCTTTTCCAAAATGTCAAGTACCGATTGGAAAAATGACTAACTTAATGCCCCTTGATAACATGCATGCAAATCATTGCCTTCTCTTGATTTGTTTTATTTATTTATTTATTCATTTATTTATTAATGCATTATTTGCTGCAGTGTGACATTCCTCCTTGTAAGCAAGAAAAGCCACGTGTTCCCTCTGACCTTAGGCTTTAACAAAGTTTGAGCTTTTTCACTGAACTTCCCCCCTCGACTCTCTGGCTAATATGTCTCATTATCTCAGTGCATAAAACTGATTATTAAGTAGCCTTAGATGAAGCAAACAGGCTTCCACTTGTCCTTTTAAATTATCTCAATATCTTTAATTGTTTAAAACTGACAATGAGGTCATTCAACTATGGTATTCTATCAACAGTCTGTGCTTAGTGTCACAGTGAGGTTGTTATCCAGAGCAGAGGGGGTTAAATTATCAGTATGCTGTTGCTGCTGTGATCCTAATGTAAATGAACATTTGGTGGTTTATTTTTTTTTTCCTTAGCTGCTGGTTACTACGTTATTAGCATATTTGATGTATTCCTCAGCTCAGTTAATAAGCAGTTCTGAAGGCAAAAGATTGATGTTTTAGAAGGCCATTTATAGACCATTCTGCCTTGTAACAATATCTGGAACACGTCTATGTGCTATTATGACTAACTGACTTTGGGTTCAGGCCATATGTACCACTGACAAAGCCTAATCTGTGCTCCTGTCTGCTGCTTAGGTGTTTTATTACTAGATTATGACCACCCTATGAATTCCAAACATTTCTTCTTTCCTCTCTATTTTCTACTGGAACTAAATTCTGCCTTGATATTGAAGTGCATTAAAGAATTTTGCATACTTCTGTTGTATTAAAATTATCTGAATACTATTCCTTGTATAAAATACAGTCAAAGCCATGAAGTACACTTGATCAAGTCTTGTAATAATTAAAAAAAAACAAACCCAAACAAACAAAAAATATAAAAAAACCCTCTAATAAAATATTAAGGAAAACTATATGGAAACACAGGGAATACAAGCAGATATACTCCTATTAGACCTAGTTCATACAATGACATGGAGAACAAGATCAGTGTAAAATGTTCTGATGCAAGAGCAATTCAGCCAGTCCTAATGGAAGTACAGGGAGTAGACACTGCAACTGACTGCTCAGATAGAAAAACTGTGTTTTCATAACTGGGCAAAGGAAAGCTCTGGAGGGATGTTCAGGAGTTTGTTAGGGGAGGTGGCAGCCAGTGCCTGGTGCAGATGCAGAGGAAGAGCTCTTCTGGTCCAAGGGCCAGTCTTGCCAGCAGGCTGTGGAACTTGGATTCTCTCCATCTTTTTCACTAACTCTCCTCTATATTAGGTAGAAACTAACCCGTGGAATTCAAACTTTCAATTCAGAAAAATAAATTCATTTTAGCTCACCAGCTACCACTCTTCTGTCTATTATACTATTGATTTTAGTGCTGTTGAAATGCTTTGGGACCTTGAATAGCTTTCAAATCTATATTTGAAATCTGTCCCTTTGTTGAGTAGTGTCACAGGTAATGTGATCAATACAGTTAGCACTGAAGCCTGCTAAACAATGGCACTGGCTTTTGGTAAGGACTTGCAAGGTTTCAGATTCCATTCTGGGAAATAAGACTCTTCAGCCAGTTTTGTAAAAATAGACTTTTATTGAGACAGTTTGTCTTCAATTTTTCAAAATCATTCCATTCTCTCCTCTGCCTTTCACCCTCACCCGTCTCTGCTGTTTCAATAGTAATCAGAAAAATACTGAGTCTCACAGAAACCTTCAAGGTGAAAAAACTTATCAAAACTATTATGTCTGTGCGAAATATTTTGTCGTTGGTACTGCAGGGTATTTGACAAAATGACTTTTTCTCTAAGTACTTTCAACCAGACCTTACTAACAAGCTTGCCACAGATAAGCAATGTATATCCTAGTTTTTTTCTCATCAAGCTGGGACATTACATGTATTTTGCCAAGCCTCTTGGCAGCTAATATTTTTGTTAAATTGGCTAGTACATCTGTCAGCCCTGGGACAAAGCTAGGTTTCCTACCCTGAACCTTTCAAGCAGAACCTTTTGTAAAAGACAAAATGCTGTATCTACCTTAAAACATAAAGGATCCTCAGGGCATTGGAAGCTAATGTGCAGCTTTAATGCAACCATCCCTTGTGAGGGCTCTCGGTCCTTGTATGCTCGGAACAGCAGGAGGAAGAATACATGAATATAAATGAGCTGCACAGCAGTATTCAGAAAATGGAGCTATAAGAGTTAATGAGATGGTGTCCTGCTGCTGGACGCTTGCATTTAAAAAATTCTGATGGTTTTATCCAGCAGCAAGTTTGAAAAACCTGTGCAAAGCCAGTGATTGTGAAGAACCCCTGACTGCAGAATGGTGCTTCTTTCCGTGTGGCCTCGCTACAGGCAAAGAGCCTTTGATATATCTAAATCTAACAAGGGAGAAAACAGAGGGATTACTAGAAATCATTGACCACAGGGGAACCAAGTAATTATTAATAGCATTATACACTGAACTGCACATGGCTGGTGCCTATCTGCAGCTCTGTGCATTTAACTGCACACAGCAAATGGCAGAGGAGCCTGTCACTAAACCCCACTGCAGGTTGCAAGCTGTGTGTCTTTAAGACTCACTCTGTAGCAGCAGAACTAAAGGGAAGGTTCCCATTTGTGCTGGCCACAAAGGTGCTGCCCCACTCCAGAGACAATGCAGTCCATCTCTTCTTTCTTGCAACCAGGGGTACTTTTCCAAAAACATCCACCACCCTGAAAATGCCCCATTTGAGCTACTGCTCACTGTATGTTTAGCACACCTCTTGTGTGCTATTCTGTTAATTTACAGAATTAACAAGATGCATTGCAAGGCAGTAATACATCTGCTGTGCAATGAGACAGCTCTACACCACAGAGTTTCCTCTCAGTGTGCTTGGGTGAGGCGCAGAGCTGCTGGGCACAGGTGCTGGTGTGATGGATTTGCTCTGTGCAGTCAGGTACAGCCCTACTCTTTCCAGGGTCTCCCAAAGTTGAGAGACCACCTTGCTCAGGTGGGCCTCCTGCTCAGAAACACCTGAGTACTGATACTCATGGATCGGAATGCTCCACAGAGGCTGAACCTGGAGAACTTAATGAATGGAGAACTCTAATCTCTAATGGAGAACTTAGACTCTATGCTATGGTCAGGTAGGTTGTCCATATGTGTTGCACAAATCTCACATCCTCATTTACCTTCAGGAACAATCTGGTCTATTAAATATTATTTTAAAAACTTGGGGCCCCTAACCAGCAGCAGAGTGAAGATCAGCTAAGCATGGGGCTTGTTTATACATGTTCAGTGATTATCACCCAGCTGGTGCATTTTTCACTCTTGGTATTTGAGAATTAATAAACTTGCTGAGTGACAATTTCAACCTCATCTCTAATGAAATTAGTTTCCCTGGCAGGATTTGATGAGCACAGTTTTGACAGGAGCTACCAGGTGTCACTCTGATATGTTTCTTGCAAATTCTTTTACTAAGGGCTTATTGACATGCAGGAATAGTCTAAAAGAGTAATAATAATAATAATAATAATAATAATAATAATAATAATAATAATAATAATGTAATTAAGCTGGAAGTAATACTTTTATTTTCTGTACGTCTATGCACATATTGAAGGTCATATGCAGGCCAGAGTTTCCAGCCACCTCTCCTGAGAGCACCTAAGCTCAGCATTCAGTAACTTTTCAAGCACACGTCCAGTTCCTACCTGAATACCAGAATCTGTGAAGGAACCTGAAATATCAACTTGTCAAATATTTGTGGATCTCTGTAAATCACAGACCTCAGCAGCTGGAACTTTGCAATTCTATGTCCCTGCTTTGCTATCTTTTGCTTCTTGTTTCTGTTGTCAGAGACAGCTTGATTCTTAAAAGGGCCTTGGAGATCCAGAACAGAGGTGAGTGACTTCAGTGCAGCTGCTAAGATATAGTGCATTTCTTAGTGAAGAATAGCAGTGTAAATCCTTGTTGAATAGCTGTTGCATTCTAAATTTCTGTCTAACAGAACCACAGAATAAGATGAATTGGAAGAGACCCACAAAGACCACGAAGTCCAGCTCCAGTCCCTGTATGGAGCTATCCCCACAAGTCACAGCCTGTGCCTGAGAACATTGTCCAAACACTTCTTGAGCTCTGTCAGGCTGGTGCTGTGACCACTTCCCTGGGGAGTGTGTTCCAGTGCCCAACCACTCTCTGAGGGAAGAACCTTTTCCTCATATCCAACCTAAACCTTCCCTGACGCAGCTTCAGGCCATTCTCTCAGGTCCTGTCATGGTCACCACAGAGAAGAGATCAGTGCCTGTCCTTCTTCCCCTCTCAAGGAAGTTGTAACTGCAATGAGGTCCCCCCTCAGTCTCCTCCTCTCCAGGAGGAGGAGACTGTGACAAAGTCACAGTGTCTGTGACAAAGGAGGAGTCTGTGAAAAAGTGACATCAGCCACTCCTCACACAGCTTCCCATCAAGGCCCTTTAACATCTTTGTAGCTCTCCTTTGGACACTCTCTAACAGCTTTATATCTATTTCATAATGGTTTCTCCATGAAGATAAACCCTAAGGGTACAAGCATCATTCACTCTTGGAAAAAATATATATTGTAATTAGGTTTTTGATCTGAGTATTTTTCTTAAACAAGATCTTTAATCTTTCTAAACAGACTAAATTCACAGGATAGGTTATTATCAGGTTTGCTTCCTGAAAACCTGATATTAGCATTTTGGCTGAAATGCCTGAAAGAGATAATTGTCTAAAATGCTGTTTGTGAGTATTTCTGTTCAGAAACCAATTTCCCTCCCCAGAAAATCATCAGTCTCATTGTACTTGTGAATTATGTACTATTTGGGAACTTCTGCCTTGTTTGTTGGAGAGATTTGGGTGATGAAGAGTATAACTTTGTTACTAGACTATGGAAATTATCAAATTTGACAATGGTTCTGTCTAAATGAAAAAACATATTTTCTATTTTTAATTAGAATAAAAAAGTTTAAAGTAAAATGTCTTGGAGTTTGAGACACTGAGCAGCTTGTTGCATAGCAATTCCTACTGGGGAGAAAAATTTTTGAGAGAAAAGGGATGATGATTGTTTTAAAAGAAATGTGCACTTCTAAGCAAAGAGTCATCCTCACTCCCATGACACCCAGATGCTCAGAGCCAGGAACAGCAGCAAAGATTCCTCATCCAGCAATATTGACTGAATCCAGCCAGTGCAGGATGAATAAAGTCAAACTTTGGAGGCTGAGGTCAGAGTCTGGTTTGCTAAGAGTAAACTCGAGAGGAGAGGAGAGGAGAGGAGAGGAGAGGAGAGGAGAGGAGAGGAGAGGAGAGGAGAGGAGAGGAGAGGAGAGGAGAGGAGAGGAGAGGAGAGGAGAGGAGAGGAGAGGAGAGGAGAGGAGAGGAGAGGAGAGGAGAGGAGAGGAGAGGAGAGGAGAGGAGAGGAGAGGAGAGGAGAGGAGAGGAGAGGAGAGGAGAGGAGAGGAGAGGAGGATTCTGACATACTCTGAATTATCCACTGGAATCCACTAGATTTCATGTGTTTTCATGTACATCCTGGATGTGATCTAAACACTTCAGGTTTCCCTTAGAGTCCACAGAAAGTCAAGTCAGGAAATTATTCACCTATCTTCGGATATCTTTTGCAAGATGAGATGGTTTACTCCCTAAGAATACCTCTTTCCTTCTACTTGTTGAAAAGGGATGGCAAACACTTGTGTGTCTATGAAAAAAAATGTTTACCTTTTGGTCAAATGAACTGCACCTACATTTCTGAAAACAATCATATATCCAGACTCCAAATCACCAGTTACTTTTGAGGAAAAAAAAAGAAAGACAATAAACCAAATCTGCTTCCTCTCAGATTGGTAGCAAGCCTCTATTTAACCAAACCAAAGCCCTACACATTTAAGATGACCAAAAGATGATGTTAGAAAAATTCAGAAGTTTAATTATATTGAAAAAACCCAAAACCTAGCCAAATTTATACAGGTATGTTTAACAATAAGATGTGGACAGGCTGGAGAGGGTCCAGAGAAAAGCCACAGAAATGATCAAAGGGCTGGGAAGGCTCCCATATGAGAAAGGGTTGAGAGAAATGAGTTTATTCAGCCTTGAGAAAAGAAGGCTTAGGGGAGAACTTACCACTATGTTCCAGTATATAAAGGGTGTCTACAAAAAAAAGATGGAGCCTCTCTTTTTCTAAATCACAGGAAAAAAGAAAAACAAGGTGTAATGGGTACAAGTTACTCCTGGGGATATTCTGACCGGATACAAGAGAAAAATTTTTCAGAATGAGAAAAATCAGCCACTGGAATAATGCCCCTAGACAAGTGGTGGATTCTTCAGCTTTGGACACTTTTTAAAATTCAGCTAAAGAGGGTGCTGTTCAATCTTGTCCAGACTGTTCTTTTGCCAAGAATGGCTGGACCAGATTACCTTTGTGGTCCCTTCCAATCTGGTATTTCATGATGGTGTGATTCTATGATTCTGTGTTTCTAGGTAATGCAGTTACTTTTCATTGAAAACAGTTTCAACAGAGATTTCAAAGAACAGAGTTATTCAGCTGAGAGTAAAAATAAGCACATACTTCATCGCTTTGAACCTAAACTACTCCAGTGAAATTCAGCTAATGCGACTTAACATTTGAGAGTCAGCATTCAAAGCTTCTCACCCAGATTTTAACATAGAAAAGCAACCAGAAGAATGCATTGAAAATGCAAGGATAGAAAGAGGTCAATGAGAAGCAGTTCTAAATGGCATGGCCCCTTTTTTTCTCTCAGTATGCTCCCTGTCAGCATGCAGTTAAGGAGGCAGAAATGGAACTAAAGTAAAATAAAATGTAGAATTTTTTAACCATAAAACAAGACACTAAAGCTTCAGACAAGTGAAGGAGAAAAAATTAATTCTTAAAACTCTTCCAACACAAAAATAATGTAGTGATTTTGGTGGTTAAAGGGAGGTTTAAATTCTCTGAGAGGGAGGTACATGACAAGGACAGAGGAAAGGCTTTTATGTTCAGCTACCCTGGTTTTGGCAGTGATGGAGTTAATTATTTCCCTAGTAGCTGGAACAGTGCTGTGTTTGGGATTTAGAATGAGAATCATGTTGATAACACATTTATGTTTCAGTTGTTGTTGAGCAGGGCTTGCTCAAAGTCAAGGACTTTTCAGCTTCTCATGTGGCCCTGACAGAGAGAAGGCTGGGGGTGATGAGAGGATGGGAGGGGACACAGCTGGGACAGCTCACCCCAAGAGGCCAAAGGGATGTCCCAGACCGTGTGGCATCATGCTGAACAGCAGAACTGGGGGAGTTGGCTGGGAGGGGCAGCCACTTTCTTGGGGACTAGCTGGGCATTGATCAGAGGGTGGTGAGCAACTGAATTGTGTGTCACTTTTTTTGTTTGTACTTCTGTCATCATTTTCCTTTCCCTTCCTTTCCTCTCCTTTTAAGCTGTCTTCATCTCAGCCCATGAGCTCTTTGTTTTTTCCTATTCTCTCCCCCATCCCACTGCAGGGACAGGAGGGAGAAGCTGTAGAGTCTGAGTTACCGTTGGGTTAAACAACACAAGCCAGAAAAGCACTTGAAAATTAGGGCGTTCCAAATTATTTCAAGTAAGAGCTGTAATGGTGACATCAATAAAATAAAAAAGTCACACCTAAAATCAGCAATTTCCAAGGATAGAAGCTTGTTAAAAGAACAGTATTCAAAGACAAGAGATGCAGAACACAGTATCTGGAACAAGATTAAATAATGAACTTTTAAAATATTATGTAAATACATCTTTTGTGAATAACAATACCACAATATAGGAGCTTGAATTCATACTTTTTTTTTTTTTGTTAACTCATTGATATTCAGAACTTTGTATAGGAAACCTCCTGTCTTATGGATCTCAGACATATCAGGTATGAAAACTAGTCCAAAATTTCTGGAATTATACTATCTGCAGTTTGCTCATTAGTCACCTGGCAGGGTACAATATCAATTCTTCCTTTATGAAAAATATATAGTAGTAAGGGAAAATGAATGAACAAGTAATGAATGAAGGTAATTCATCTAAACTATTCAACAAGAAACTCTATGAGATGAGGACACCTGAAAGCAGTTCACAGGTTAAGCCCTTTCCAAACTGTTGGAAGAGAAAGGAGTAGCTTTACAGCTGGCATTTGCCAAGTTTTGACCAGCATTAGCTTAATTTGAAGCAGCAGTTTACTACAGGTGGTGCAACTGGATGTGAAAAGTTTGCACCCATTAAATTTCCTGTTAACAGAACAGATCCAGAATCTCAGCCACTGCCAGAATCCCATAGACAGAGGAGTGAGCAGGATGAGAATATGCAAAGGGTCCTGCTGAGGCACATGGACTGGGTATCAAAAAGGAGAAGAGGATAAAAGGAGTCCTTAGGTCACAGTTCCTTAGCGCTGCAGGCTCTAGAGGCTGTGCTGGGCCCCTGCTGCCCTTTCCTCTTTGCTGGGCACCAGCTCTACCCCAACAATGATTCATTAACCTTTGATCAGTAGTATTTAAATGAAACACTGGGACATATAAATGTGATATTAGAAGATGATAAAGAGCCTTGTTATCATGGGGCTATCTTTCTTATGGGTGTGTTTTTTCAGCTTCTTTGCTGTCTGACAAAACCCATCTTAGCCAAGTGATCTTTGTTGCCCAGGCCCACTGAAGACTAAAGTCTTTTAACATGTAATATGCAGAGCAATTACAGAAAAGCAGCACTTGGGTAAAGAAGGTTTATTTAAGTTCTATAATTTTAGATGAAGTTTAAAAGCATAAAGTACTGAGAAATAACGTCTACCAGCATCTTTAACGCCTTTGACTTTTTTGAAAAAAAAACATATTGATGTGAAAAAATTATTTAGCTGGAAAAAAGTTTTCACAATGGACTTTTTAAATAAAACTAGCCAGGAGTCAATGTCTTCTGCATTTGTACATTAGAGTTTAGTAGCAAGAATGTTTGAACAGAGTAGATGTAATTACTGCTCTGAGTTAAACAACAATTCTTTCTCTTAATAAAGCAGATATTGGTGAAAGAATATACATAGTAATTTTCAAATGTGACTAAAGGCCCATTGTTTTATTTAAGATATTTTAATGAAAATTAATTCAGACTACTTTTTGGATCAAAAACTTTATTTGACAGAAAATGTGCACACAAAACCTTTGCATGACAATCTTATATAACACTCTTACATGTGTCTTTCAAAACATGTAGCTGAGAAGCAATCCTTGCTTATTCCAAGACATGAAATATCATGGTGGTTCTTGTTAGACTGGTGGCCTAAATTCATCATGTAATTAACTTACAAGGAATAGGGAGATTCAAGGAAGGGAAAGTGTAAAAGACATTCTCTTTTGCCTTCAGTTTTATTGATCCCTGCTGTCACCCATTCTGTGGTTACTTTCATTAGAAGGCAGCATCACGTTCATAATACCCTTTGAGTTAAAGGAAATATAAGTAGAAAATAAGAGATGTGCTGAATTAGCAAAAAAACCATCAACCATTTTCTTAGCAGTAGAATTCTCTTTCCAGTGTGACACAGGACATGGACAGCACATGGATGACAGAGCAGAATATGTGCTACTTCTGTACCTTCCATCACCCTAACAGCAATGACACAGCAGGACAAATTTCCAGTGATCCTAGGAACAAGAGTGTGGAGAAATGGCACAGAACTCATTTTTTCACTCCTAGAAACTTTTTTCATTGTGCCAGATAGTTGAGTCCAAAAGATGTACAAACAGTGTGGTGTCCACGTTTTCTAACACAGCGATGGCCCAGGTGAAACACTTTCTGGTTCAGCAGAGTGCAGCAGAAATCCTTGGTAAGCACGTAAGGGGAATGAGGATCAGAAGAGTCTTGAACTACTAAAACAGGAACTAATTTTTCATTTTATTATTACTTTATTATTGTTACCTGAAAAGAGAGACTTATAAAGGGAGACTTATAAAACATTATATATACACATAAATTCCTAGTAACTCATGGGGAACAGTTGCCCATGAAACTTTATACCCAGAATTCAGATTTGCTTGGATATGAACCCTGCTGTCTGTGTGTGAAACACTTCAGAGCAATCATCAAATGGCACCAATAAGTATTAGTAGGGCAGGAAAATGAAAGCAAGAGGGCTGCCAGCCTGCCTGGAGATACTGGCATTAGGATCTGTCTTCCTTTGTCATATTCATTAACAATAGGATGCAGGATGACTAAATGGACCTCAGTGGGATTCTCATATTTCAGAAGGATTGATAGAGTGGGGCCAGCTCTGAGAAATGTATATAACTTGTGTGATGAAGGATTACCCTGACACTGCTGAGACATGAGCCCTGCTCCCCTCTCTGACTGGGAGAGCCAAAGTCCTTCAGTAATTACTGGGAGATCAGTTCTCCTCATCCCTGGACCCTGGGGATTGACTACAGGGACCCAGTGTAAAGAGATAGAAAATTACTTTTTTTCCAGGAAGTTAATTTACATCAGAACTGTTTTTTAATTAATAAAAATTATAATTACTACCAAAGAAAATAATACTATAGATATCTACATTATTTGTGTTCTTTATCTATGTAGAATTCACAAATACTTTAGGACTGCAGGGTTTTATTAAAGATTTTCAGGAAGGTTTTACAGATCTGGAGAGGTTTCTTAGGCAAGCCTAGCAGTGAGCATAAAACACAGGTAATTTTATAATTTAGATATTTGTAACTATGTATAAGCATCTAGATGAATACAAAATTTAACTAATTCTAAGAAATATTATTTTAATTATGAATCTTTCACTGAATTAGTTTATACTTTTGGTTGTTGCTTGTCAGATGATGTTTTGCTCCCTTAAGCCTTCAGATATATATAATTTATGAATGTGTTTTCACCATTTATATTCACTTTACTCACATGTAAATTGCTAGCTGTGGTAAAATCTATTGCAAAATGATAGCTTAGGTTTCATTTTCTTTACCTGCAAAGTGGAACCATTAATTTTACTGTAAAAGAAGTAAAATGATTGCTCACTAAATAGCACCCACAAATATCTCGATGATTCTTAAACATTTTGGAACAGAAAAGCTGCATTGTTTACATCCTCTCCACAAATACAAAGAAATAACAATTTAATTTAAATATTTCAAGAACATCGGCATGAGATGAAAAATGTGAGTGTGTGAGTGAAAAATACCAGCCATAATTTAAAATTATTTTTATAGTGAAAAGCTGTCCTTTCTATTCAGAGGAAAAATGTTTACTGAGAGATTAAAATAATATTGCTCTCATAAAACTAAAAGCTCTCACTTTTGGCATCTCCTGTAAATCCGAGTTTGAGACTGATGCCAAGAAAGGTATTGTTTGTCTCGATCAAATGGACGTGATCAAAATGCCACATTCACTTCTGAATATTATAGGAATCTCATAAAACTACAATCTCAGCTCATGAAATTGAGGCTGGCAATTTGATATTCTCCATCAACATCAGTACCACAAGGTAAATGCTCAGGTGCCAAACTGAAAACATTTCAAGGTTTTTCAGCAGGTGAACTCTTTAGCAGAAATAAAGCCAGGGAGTGTGTGCCATATTGCTGCAAAGAACTCAGGTGCAGATGGGCTTCCAGGGTTATTGATGGTTGATGGCCAGGGGCTGCCTTTGCAGGTGTAAGCTACAGGCAGTGCTTCCCCATGCCCAGCCCCCTGGGAATCCCCCCCAAAGCCGCCTCCGCATGCTGGTCCTGGGGGAACTCGCGCTGGTTTCCACAGCAGAGGGGAATTCCTGCTGGCTTCAGTCTCCTCTGCCGCGTCAGTGACTAGCTATGCAGAAACTGCCAACCCAGGGCCTATATATCAAGCTATCCATCCTGACAGGCAGGTTAGGTTAATCATTAAAACTCTGCCTCTCTCCCTCTGAGGGTCTCTGGAGCTTTGTTTAATGCAGCAGACAGATGGCACTGAGGAAATTCAGGTGGTGCGTGATGAGATTTGGGGTTTTTTTAATGCGGTTGCTAGAATTTTTCAAATAGATTAAGTTCAATTGTAAATCACTCCTGTTCCCAGGGTTGGAGTCTTTATTAGCCCCCCAGTGCTTGCACTGAAGAATTGATCCTTCAGCAGCAGCAGCAGCACTTGATGGGGGAAGGCAAGGCTTTTTGTTCTGACAGCTCTGTACACCATCTGTTAATGCCCTGCTGCAAGGAGGCGATACGGTCAAGTGTAACTAGCTAATTACCCAGCAAAATCTAACCTAGCTCATTTCACCACCCATATATAAATTCTCATTCCAGTTTTCCTTGTTTTTCTTTAATCAAGTGCATAACCCACATAATTACTGCTCACCACCAAGGCTACTCAAATCTTGAAGGTCAGTCTGGCCTATCTGTATCTCTCCACCTAGCTTTATACCTTTTCCTTCCCTGATAGTCGGATTTTTCTGTTGGTCTATGGTTCTGACACTCTGCCAAACTAAACAGAATTTTAAAACAGGAGAAAAGGCAAGAAACAGGATATTAACTCCCTTCTACTATGCAGTGTGCAAAGCATGGGCTTCCCAACCACAGTCCAAAAAGGACAGCATATACAAAATGCATCCTACAGGAAGAAACCTTTCCTGCACCTTCAAGCTCTTGTCATAGGTGGATTCCTGCTGCCACTCATCAGCCTGTCACAGCATGTCTATTTACCCTGACTGAGGTGAACACAGAACTTCATTTAGTATGTAGATACAATAGTAAATTTAGCCTCTAGAGAAAACAGGGCATGAAAATTATGTTCCCAAGGAGCAAGGTAAAAAATAACCCATCATGGGGAATAAAGAATTAAGTGTGAACATGAGAGAATTTTATTTACAGATCAGAGATGCCCTGAAAATTCAAGAGAAAATGATGAACTGAAATATTTAAGCTTTCTGGGAGCAAAATTCATTCCCTCCCTAAGACACCAGCTGAAATGAGATTTCATCCTTCCTTGTGAAGGACTAGTTTTCAGAAGGATTTTACTAATCAGTGATGTTACATTATTGACTTGATTTGAAATTTTCTATTCACTTTTTATGAGAATTGTATAAACTATTACACCTTTCCAAATGATATTTCTTTGTTTCAAACGAAAAATATTTGATCCGAACCACATTTTTTCACTATAAAATAAGCCTCATCAGTGTATTGCATTTGAGCAGGTGCATTCATAAGAGGGAGTCAGTGGCTAAAATCCCAGTTCAGAATTAATATTCACTGTGGGCAAGCACTATCAGAAAGTCCATTTCTGATGAATAGCACAACGAGAAAAAGGTAATGTTTTCTGGGAAGAATACATTCCTCAAGGAAGTGTTAAAGGCAGGTACTAGCTTCTGCAATGTTTGCTGTGAATTCCAGTATGTCTTCGGGTTTGAGGTTTTTTTCCCCTGGTGTAAAGATTATATCCAGGTTATCAGCTTCTACAGTGAATATTTTAACTGCAGGATATCAGTTTGTACAGAGTGGTTTTAACTGTAGGGAAAATTTAAGACCAGAAACTGGTTATTGTGGATATTGCACAGTTGGATTGTGTTTTTCATTACCTTTTATGTTTTAATTGGTTTAATTTTTTCTTCCTATTTTCTCCTGCAGGTATTTGCAAAATATATCACTACCTTCTGATTTTGATTGTGTCCTGAGAAAAGGAAAAAAAAATTAAATTTGTGCTGTTTGAGGCTTTCTTACACAGTCTAAAGAAAAATAACTTCTCCAGAAGGGCTATTGTGCTTTATATGTTTATTATTCATTTTCTGTTTTTTGAAGAAAAGCATATTAATCAATGCACTTGCTACTGGTTGACACTGTGAAATATTTAATTATTACAGTAAAATATAAATTTTCTGAAAAGATACAATTAAGATATTGAGGCCTATGTCTTTTAGCATAAACAGAAATCCGGTGTGATCTACTTTATTTAGTTAAGTTTTGTGAACTTGCCATGTACTGGCACAATGTGTGTTTTTTACTCAGATCCTGATTAATTTTACTACTAATTTTTTGCATGTCTTTCTCATTCCTTTGTGTCTGTTTCAATCCTGTAAAAAGGCTGAAATCAATTGTTGGAGGAACTCCGGTATCTCAAGAACAACCAAGCTTAACAAAGCTGAAGAAAAACACTCAAACAGGCTTCAAACAAAAAAAGCCTGATTGGGGGCAGGGGGGGTGGAAAGAGAGAATAATCTCTCTTCACAGAGTGGACAGGAAAAGAAGTGTTAGGAACAATTTTGATCAAGAGCTATTTTGGTTAGAAAATAGAAAGCAAAATAAATTATTTGTAGGATAGAGAATGCTGGACTGAATTGTTGGCAAGCAAGCTATTTAAACACAGGTTAAACAAACAGCCCTAAGAAACACACAACTATTTCTGATGCTGCAATGGGGCAGGAGAAAGGATTAGATGATCTTTCCAAGCTGTCCAAACAAACAAAAAAAAAATGCCCACATAAAAAAAATGGAGAAATAATTTTGTCTATAATCTACCAAGTGTTGAGAATATTTCCTTTACTGAAATTACTTAATTTTAAGGCAGACTCTTCCCTTAGGGTAGGAATAGGAAACATTTCATTTTTAGCCTGACAGTGGGGCAGTGGCAGAAAGCAGTGATGGTACCAGGAGACACTGGGCTACCAGGTACTGCAAACAGTTTGCCAACAGGTTAAAGTTTATGCGTTACGAGATCATGAATTGTGTTCCTCATATCCAGAGGATTCACTGGCAAACAACAAGGCAATTTTATTCCTGGAATAATGTCTTTTTCAGAAGTTTGAGAGACATTAAACAGCCACTGGTTGTTCTGTGCATTTTTCCCTGTCCCTCAGATGTCACTAAGCCTCCAGCTGCTCTTTCTTATTGGAAAATCACATGGTTTATATGCAGACAGAGGGCAGCTCATATACAAAGAATAATTTGGCTTTTTGTCAGCATCCTGTAGAATCATTTGAAAGAACTGTCTACAATTTCTGCAAAGCTTTTTAAAAAACAAAGTTAACAAAAAAAAAGCCACATTGCAGCTCTGACTTTAAATTTGTTTATACTTTATTTTCTGCTTTTTCTCATAAAAGAACAATGAAACATGGGAAAATGCAGAACAGTTGTCTAAAACATTCCACAAATGTCATCTGAATTTGCTTTGCTGTCATTTTGGACTTATTTTCACTGGCATGACTAGAGGTCAATGACCAGAGCCTCATCCACTTGGGAATCATGAGGTGCTTCATACTGTGAGAAATAGTACTGAAACTGTTATTGCAAAGCTTTTTTTCTGACCAAGAACTGACCAGCTTCTCCCCTGCTAAGTACAGGGGTTTAGATAGTAAGTACTGGTTTGTAGATAGGAGGTGATTCAGTGAGAACTTTGAAAGGGATGTTCAAATTTTATCTGTTTTGAGATTTATCAAATTACAGAATAGTTTTTTCATCTTTGAGCTTCTCCTCTCAAGTAGAGCTGGTTCCTTCTGTTGCTCCTGCCTCTAGCAGTATTTCCTTGCTTATCTCCTCTCATATGTCCCTGTTCAGGATTTAATGTTTCCTGTTTCTCGCATTGTACAGCCTAAGTACATTTCTCCTTCTCAGTGTTCACTAAACAGAAGTTTGTCCTTACTCACTGAAATGCTCATAAAGGGCAGAGCAAGACTTGCCATCATTACACTGCAGAATCAACAAAATCTGAGAAATAGTAACATTTTTTAAAATAAACCCCTTATCTCCCTTCATGAAATAGAAGTGAAATCTCATTGATAATGGCAATACATGGCCATCACAAGCATTTGATGTGCTTGATAGGTCTAAGTCTGACACAGACAGATGGCTTGGATTCAGATTTTTCCATGAATTCTATACATACTCTGTGGTCCAAGGTGTACATACTCAGTCCACAAGGACTTGATCCATCCAAGCTGCCAATTCATGCTAAGTGGGTTTGAGATTTCTCTCTGGAAGGACAGGTGAGGTCTCTGCTGAGCGATTCTTTGCATGTAAGCAATGTGGACAATTGAGGACAAGCCTTAACAGCAGGCAGGGAGATGCCCTTTCCTGACTGCTTAGATGTGCCTAATACCTTCTTGGGTGAATTTATGGGCAGTTTATGTTGGAAAAATATGAATAATGCATATGTAGGCATATCAAGCTATTAATCTCTTTTCCAAGTTGATTAAGACATAAATTCTATGAGGTAGTCTTTCCCTCTTTAAAGGTCAGGTTACCGATAAACATTTTTTTTGCAGAGTTTCTCCCTTTTAAGAGAAATCTGAATAATATATACCAGAAAATGTTTTGAGCTAGTAGAACTGTTGGTTTAAATGGAACTGTACTTAATTACAAAAAATAGAAGAGTCAAAGACACATATTTTCAAAAATTTGCAGAAACTGTCTTTGTTGGTTTGTCATATTTTTCCAAACTTGTTAGCTGCAATGACTGAATTTGTGTTATCTTGAGTGGGATAATGTCTAGACTCACAAAGCTAACAGTGAAATAGCTTGCAAAAAATGAATGGAAAACCTGGACTCTGTAATGATTTTGGTTTTGAGTCTAATAAAGAAGATGAAGGACAAATACAGTCATTATTTCTGTAGATCAAGAAAATACATTGAAATCCATAGTCAGTCAAGAAGACACGATGCTTCAACACTTAGAAAGAAAATATGACATTATTTATGGAAAGAGTTCATTGAAGCTACTCACATAATGGCTGCAGAAATTAATATTAATCATAAGTTAAGTTAAAAGAGTAATACCTATTATTAAATTATAGAGAGCTATTATCACAGTATTTGAGTGCTATTAGTGACTTTGGTCCATAAATTAAAAAGGTTTTGATATCACAGATGAGGAAACTTTGGTAATTGAAGATAAGGTGCCAAAAGAGTGGATCACTTTGTTGCCTGGACAGAAGCACTGCAGTAGGTGCTGTCCTCTGAAAGTCTGAACTCAGCAGAGATGCAAACAATTCAGGCTCTGGCCAGACTACTTCCAAAATCATGGTCCCACATGGCTCTATGGGAATTCATTTCTACTGACAGGGACCATGCTGATGATTCCAGTGCCTGCTTGCACCTGTATTCCCAAGAGCCAGGGGTTTCTCCAGAGGCGACAGGAGCAGCAGCAGTAGCAGCGAGCCCATGGCTGAGCCTTGTGCCCAGGCTGTGCCACCAGGTACGAGCGTGGCTAGTGGTGACCCCAACCCCTGTATGGGCACAGAGTTCTCCTTACTGAGCAAGATGGGCCAGGACAGCCATGAAAAACTGCCTTCCTCTTTGTTAATATGGAAACTTCCTCTTTTCTATGATACCTCCATTAATTTATCTATTAATACAGCCAGGACAAACTGTCTGTAAGGGAGGACACTGTGCAAAGACGAATCTTCTGTGTTTGGCTGTGGCCATGCATTGTGGTCCTGTCATTTTCAGTGACATTTACATTACTCTTTTTACTTTTCTTCCCCTGTTCAGGTTTCACCTCAGTCCGTCACTCATGCTCTTGGACCTCTTGTTTTCTTAATGCTCACAAGCACGTGCACTGTTGAACTCACTGTATGAATTAGAGGAAGGAATTATTTTTAATGTAATACTTCTGTGTGGTGCTTTGGCACAAAATATTTGCATGAAACTCCCTCTCTCCAGTCTGTTGAGTGCTTGGGGAACTGTCTGTAAAGTGGGATTGTTTTGTTGTACTGGTGTAATAACATTTGAACAAAGAACAGTAACAGGATAGTTTAGCTTTTCTCAAAGCATCATTTATTTTAGAAGATTTCCCAAAGATCTGCTCTTCAAAAATCTCCATATTTTTAAAAATTATTGGATGAGTTATCTTTTATAGCTAGGTCTCTTACTACTCAATTTGCAACATTATTTCACAGTCTGTTTATCTATCCATCCATCTCTTTGTATCTGTATAAAGTAGCCATAGAATCTGGTGACTGTTGATAGATCATAAATCAGTGTCAGCTCTCAACAACTTGTGAATACAAATGTGATTAAATTTGATACTGTGCCCATTTTTCATTTATCAGGTTTCAGTATACAGTTCTTCAACTTCTGTTATTCTTTCACAGTTAGTACCTGAACTTCTTGTGTATCTTTCTAAAAGTCAGAAAGAAAGAAAGAAAGAAAGAAAGAAAGAAAGAAAGAAAGAAAGAAAGAAAGAAAGAAAGAAAGAAAGAGAAGAACCATTTAAAAAAAATCTGAAAAACACAAAAGAGAAAAAGAGAAAAATCTGAGAGAAAATAGAGCATTTCAAATCTTGTTAAAATTCTTTCAGACTATGAGCCTGTGTCTGTATCTGTAGATAAAGCCAACAAAGTAATTCACATATAATTCTGTCCCACTAATAGGGAGTTGCCTTTGATAGTGCCACAGGAAGTTTGTGGATTTGGATATTCACCTTCAACCTTGATTGACCTGAAACTGTATAGATAATTTGTTTTTCTAGACTGAAAGTGGCACAGGGAAACTTAGAGTGAAGAAATGAAAATAAAGATAATTTTGCAACCCACCTGCCCAAAATAACCTGAATATCTTTTTCCCATTTGTGCATTACCAGATCTGATCTTTAAATGCCTGCTACTTTTTAGGGTTTATGAACTTTTACCTCATTTTAAATACAGGTTTCATCACAGATAATATGCTCAGCTGTTTAAAGCTGAGTATTTTGACCAGTCGGCCATCTCCTCTTCCCTTCATTCATTTGCTGGTCATTGTTTAGCTTTCAAGAGAGAACTAAAAGTGGAAAAGTAGATAGCCTTGACTTTTATTTTACCTCCTTTTCTTCTCAAGTCCTTTGTGCATTTGTAGGCTCTTTTTTTAATATTTTTTATTTTGTTACTTTCTGTATGAGAAATAGAAAGCAAGTGAGAGCAAGATGAATATGGCATGGTTCTTAGCACCTGCAGAGACAGAGGAGTGGAAATTTACTGGTTAAAGGTGCCCTGCCAAGAATCTGAATTGTAGAAACAGCAAGAGCTTTTATCTTACCATCTATTTTGCTCCTCTGCTTAGGATTCTCCCTAGATGGTACTTCAGAGGATTACAAAAATGTACTACCTAAATATTTCAAACATACAAATGCATTTCATCCTTCCATAACCCCAGAGAAATAAGAAGACACCTCCACCTTACATATATGGGAAACTGGATGTTACTAGATTGTGGAATTGTGATAATTTGGGTAGCAATTAAAGTCTGAGGCCCAGGTAGCTTCTAATTGGCCCACAAATGCACAGTCTTCTGAAATATTAATATTAAATGAGCCTGCTGAATAAAGCTCCCTCATTCCACTCAAATTTCCATGTTCATTGTCTTAATTCTAGACCGGAAAGAGAACAGATGGTGTACTACTCTCAAAGCACTCCTCGCAGCTTTGGTTTTCTATTAAAACTATGACTCTAAGCAAACCTTCAGCTTTTAGATCCTAAGGCTGTCAAGAAGAGTGGCAGAGAAAGATTTCCATTTCTCCAAGTTCAACTCCAAGGCAAGCTGGTCAGGCATGTTCAGAATAGCTCATATTCTTCATTCCTTAGAGAATCAATGATTGGCCAAAGCACTTAGACATGATGCACCATTACTTTAGGACAGAGCTGAAAAGGCTTTAAAAGCCTGAGGACACTTCTTGCTCACAAACTCAGTTGTTTTGAAAATAGTTTTTTTCTCATGTTTGGGAGCTGGCAGGGACACTGGGTGTCTGTGCCAGCCTGAACAGCAAGCAATGCCTACCTCCAGCTGGAATGGTGGGCATGTCTCACCTGATCAGCATCCTGTAACATCCCCACTGCTGCTGGCAGCACTGTTGCTCTTACTCTGCCAGAGACTCAGAGTTTTAAAGACTGGGTTTATTTCTTGTAGCTAGAGCAACTGGGATGACTGCAGAATCAGTGGTGTTAAATGCTGTGATGATCATGTACGGGAAAACAGAGTGGAAGACCTGCTCAGCCTTTTCTTGTTAGATGTTAGATGAGTTGGTCACCTGATCTTGAACTCAAATTCATCAGACACATATTTTTGGGACACAGTCTCATGGTGAGGCCCAAGATTTTGATAAGAATTAGAGAAAGAAATTTAGTCTTGAGGTTGGCACTTACACTACAAAACTTACTTTGTTCACTTATACAGATCATAGTATATTTTAGAGAAAATTAATCTCAAGGTTTCTCAACCTCATGCATACAAATTCTGGAGAATTCTTTCACTAGGTATGAAACTTCACTTAACTCATGTAGTTGTAATAACACAGTAAAAACCTCCACCTCCTTATACAATAAATGTTTAAAACAGATCCTAAGAAGAACATTCTCAAATGGCTTGTTTCTTCCCAATAAAGGAAGTTTAGAATGATTTGCTCAGACAGAGGTCTCTATCTTGTGTACATTTGCATTCAATCAAATGAAGCTATCTGATATTTTTACTCTCAATCTTCCAGCATGCTTTGAACTTCATGCTGCATTCATGCTTGAAATCTGTAGAGTAAAATAAAAATCAGTCTGTTATTTTTAAGCAGGAAAATGCACACACAAAAGAAGTTTACAAATTCCTGAAACTCACCTAGATCAGAAGAGAATTTCAGCAATGCACCAACTGAAAGTCACATCACTATTTTCACTGTCCAGTTTATGTGCCAATGTAGCTATGGCAACTATTTATCTCCACTGATATTTACAGGACAGACATATATATGGTCTGGCAGTGCAGTACAAAAAGAGATGAAGGAAAAATAACTTCTAAGACATCAGAGTCCTATGGCTTAAATTAGGTATCTAAAGGGAGAGTGTATGTTACTTTATGCCATCAATGCAATAGGCTATTTAGAGCAGTGTGTAGGCATATGTAGTTTAGGCATATATGTGAAACATCAGCAGGATTTCATTACAGTTAAGATGTTTTCTGAATATGTGTAGGAAAAAATGTTTTGCTGAACTGGTGTTTATACACTTGTCAGATTTCAAGTTTCCAAAAAAATTGCCTAAGAAATAACATTGTGTAAAGATAAATAAATTAAAATCCACAAGCAGTAATGGAAGAAATGCTTTCTCAGCTACTTTCCTATTATACCAGTGGCTGAAGTGTTTTCATGGTATTCCCCAAAGTTATTCTTTTTCAGTTGTTTTGGCTTATTTTTTCCAGTTTACTTCAGATATGCCAAAATTTGAGCTGAAAGATGATAATTTGTGAAAAAAGTAGAAACTGCTCAAAGGAGCTCAAAGAATGGAAAGGAAATCTTAGCCTTTCTTTCTGTGCAGTTTAATCCCAGCTTTTATTTGTAAGCACTCATTTTTCTGGCCCATTCGTCTAACAGTCAACTGCTTCTGGCAAGGAGTTTTTAATGTCCTGTATACAAAGAGATGCAGGGGGTTAATAGCATGAATTCTAAATTACTATCCAAAGAAAGCTGTGATTATCCAAACAGCAATTTCAGTTCCTAGCCAGCCTCCAAACACAAAACATTTATAACCAAAGATATGCAACAAGGCGACATTTCTGTACATTTAAACATTAAATTTAGATTGCAAGAATCTTTTAGCAGTGTATGGCCTTTTTCTTCCAAGAAGACAGCACTTGCTGGCAGGGATTTAACTTTGCTCTGGTGTCTCAGGCATGACTGTATTTATGTGTTAAGAAAAACACACAAAGCTGCAAATTAGTTGCTTGGTCACTCACATAGACAATAAAATGTACACGCACTTGCATTAACAACCTACAGTTTTCTGCTCACTGCACACTGGCTCAAAAAAACTTGTACCCATATGTCACAATTATTGGTTTACTGTTAAGCTCCAGATGATCTGTTAAATGGCAGAAAAAATAGTGTGGGAGGACATCTGATGGGCTAACACTTCTTGTTATCCTATATCTTTTGTTCCTTAAAAATCTTTTGTCTTTGTTTGCAGTGGTTAACAAGGAGAAATAATCCTGATCCCTGCTTTTGTTGAGAAGCACCAAGTGGACATTTCCTCTGACTTGTAAATTGCTTTCTAATCCCTTTCTTCCCCATAAAGTGAATATAGCTTGGGCTAATTGTGTCACTCTAAAAGTAAGAATTAAAAATCCCATTTTCTTTCTCTTTGTCTTACTCTGTTTTATACAAATGAACAAAACAGCATAGATATCCCTTGGTCTGACAGTCTCATTCCTACAACATTTTGGGAAGGGATGGGTAGTGGGAACACAAAATGCCCTGATATGCCTTTTCTATTAAAAGAACAAAACAAAAACCAGCCATGAAAACACTGAACCAGTACTGAGCAGCACATGAAGAAACCCCTGTGCAGGTTCTGTCTTTGTCTTACCTTTGCTCCATTATCACAGCAAGTCCAGCTTGTCCTTTGAGCTAAATAACTTCACAGCTTCAGGATTACATTCAGAAGGTCTGGGAGGACCAGCAGAGACGGCCAATGCCCTCATGAAACACTGGATCAACTGAGAAGTACAGACAGGCAATGAATTGGTGCAAAAACTTGGAGGAGCCATTCCACTAACAAAGAAGATGGAGAAGTTTCACTTTGAGCTAAACCTGTCTTCTTCCTTGACTGTGCAACACCAACATGTTAGAATGGACTTTTGAACAGTACGGGCATCTGAGCCTTTGGAGCAGCTCACAGATTGTGGCAGCAGGCCTACAAGCCCCATATACATAATCTGCCCAAGCAGGACTATTTGCTACTGTTGGAAACACTGACTGAAAAGCATCTTTGGATTCAACTGATGTAGCCATCCTTATCTTTTAACGTCACTAGAGACAGGTGTACGGATCACTCCAGCCTGGGAACACATTTTGCCTTGTCAGTTTCTGGAGAATGCTTCTGTCAATCTGTACAAGGATATTAACTAGTGAAATTTGAATATTAAAAATACAGAATATTGAATTCCCTGAAAGAGGAGCAATAGTTAATGCATTATATAGAAAGATTTAATGTGGCATGTAGACTTGGTTTCTGGCCTCATTTTTAAGAAATATTTTGTGTTGGCCTTAGGTCAATATTTGTTATAAATATTCCAGTCTTTCTGTATTGTGAAATGTACTGAGTATGATGTTAGACATTCTCAATCTAATGCAAATCCAACTTCATAGCTTCCTGTGGTGGAGAATAGAACCATTCAGATACCAGAACCAATCAAATGGAACCAATCAAATTGAACCCAGGATCAGGATAGCCTTGTGCTGTCAACTCTGCCAAAAGGCAGATTAGCTTGGGCACTGCATCAAGCTATGCTGCTTCCTGGTTCAGGCTGGCTCACACAGTATCAGCCATAAGAGGGAAATGCTGAATTTCTGTTTATGGCATCAATATGGCTTAGTCTCAGAATATCTGCCTTTTTAAACAACTTTTGCTTAATGTAGCTCTTTCTAAGTGCCAAGAGACTGCATTTTGCTCACAATACGAAATAAGCTGGCAAGGAAGCCTCAGGAAGTAATTTACAGCAGGGCTAACAAACTCTTTCTGCCATCAGCAGTTGTAGTAATTGCAGGTACTTTCATCAGCAGTAGTGTTAAATGTGAATGCCATCATCAGCACTGATGGGTAGCAGCAGCAGCAGTCAGGAACAGCACCAAGCAGCACCCGGCGCTGCTGGCTCGCTGCCACGCAGCTTCACATCACTGGGAGCACACTAATGATGCACTCAGTAGTTTGGAAACCTTTGACTTGCAGTGCCATCATCAGAACTTAACTCCAGCCTCACTGCTTCTATAAAAACAGCTTTTTCATGTGCAGTGGTTAACAGATCAAAGTCCAATAAGAAAGAAAGAAAAAGTATACCTTGTGTAGAGAATTCCACTCTTTTAATCATTAACAGTTAAATTGAGTAAGAATTATATTCTTCCTCAGTTTAGCAAGTATTAAGTATTTCATATAATGCTCACTTTCTTGCTAGGAGGTATTTTTTGAATCAAAATGTTCAGGGGAAAAAGAAAAGTTAAGAGTTTTGAAATATGGGAAATCAGCACTCCTATCATGAATTGTGAGGCTAAAACTCTAAGGCAGGCACAGATCTGTCATAGGTGTCAACATTTCAGGAGGGGAAAGAGTTGATATATGGTTAGCGATAGGGCCTCTGCCTGGCCCTCTGGCTCATGGTATAGCACAGTTCTGCTCTGGTTCTTAAAAGGAACACTCAAAAACATTAGTCTGAAGTAACCAGATCCCCAAATCTCCTAATAAGTTCCCAGCTGCATGTTTATGCACAACGGTGTGAAATCAATGCTGTTTACTGGATACTTGGTGCACTACAGATTTGCTTTCTATTTTATAACAGAGCTGGGACTGGTAGGCCAGACCTTCAACCTTTCTAGTGTAGAGCAGAGAGGTAAGGACAAAAAGCTGAATTCTGACTGCCACATCCCAATGTCAATCTTTTTTTTTCTCTCCAAAGGAAAAAAATATCTCTGCTTGGCCAAAAGGAAAAAAGAACTGGGTGTGGGAGGTGGGGGGATACATAGCTGCCAAAAAGTGTAGGGGACACATTAGGATTCAATTAAAGTAGCATTGGTTCAAATAAAGAGGTCAGTCAGCTTCCAGCTGCTCCTCTTGTGTGCTCCAGAAGAATTGTGGAGAGGCAGCAGGAGCAAGATGCAGGTCTAGATCCATGTTAGGCCTGGCATAACAGGATTCTTGAGTCAATCCTTTAGGATCTGCAGAATGCTTTATAATAAGGCACTTTTTTTTTACCACCCATTAGATACAGAACTTGCAGCCTTCCATCTTTGGTTTTTTCCTCTCTTTTTCCTTCCCTCCCTTTTCACCAAAAGAGTGTCTGACAGAGTGAGGCAGCTCTGGAGCTCTGAATCCTGGCCCTTCTATGTACAACTGTTCTCAGATTGTCCCCTCTAATTTGTCCTCCTCTCCTACAGAAATCATCCATGGAAGAGATCTGTACAACCAATTCAGATGGAAAAGTCTATTGTCTCCACTTGTAAGCTGTTCCAGCATTTTATTATCCCTTTAAAAAGGCAATTAAAAAAATAAATGTAACTCAAATTTGCATTGCTGCAGTTATACCCATTTTGCCCATTAGCTGACATGATTATCTGACCAATATTTTAAACAATACAAAATTGTAAACCTATTCTGCTGGAGCCTTTCCCTTTGTGTATTAAGCGAGCCCAGTTCATTCAAAATTTCTTTATAGGCCACATTTTTAAACATCCTACAGTGTTTGCTTTCTGTTTTTCAGATCTTTTGCATCACTTTTAAAATATGGTGGTTTAGCACACTGGTGGACTCCAGCAGACAACTGATCAGTGCTGAGCAGACGACTGGTTGCCTCCTCTCTCTTGCATTAATATTCCTGTTAATTTGCTCTGAGTGACATTTGCCTTTGTTGGTTTTGGAAGGATACCACTCTGGCAAGTCAGAGTTCAGCTTCTGATCCATCGTGATCTCTTTCACATGTAAAGCCCTCTGCTTTCAACTTTAGCCTTGCAACACATTTCTGCACACCACTGAACATCTCTCACTGCATGAATTCTCAGCCTTTGCACTGCTTCACTGCTGCAGAGAATGAAAATCTGGCATGGGTAGATGTAGTAACATTTTAACTCTCCTCTTCAACTAGATCAAATTCAGACAATGAAATTTTTAAGAAGCCTGAAAGACTCATCTCCTAATAGACCAAGAATCCTCAATAATTTTTCCCAATTGTAACAGAAAAACAATTTGATTTTAGACCTGACAGACCTTTAGGCTTGATCAGAATGATGTTTTCATTAGAAAAGAACATTGTCATAATGAAAAATAATACTCCAAAGGGGTGTTTTTATTATCAGTCCTTTCCTGTAGTAGTTGATCATAAAACAGAGATCACTTCAAGTTCATCTTCATGTTAGTAATTGACAAAGTACACGATGAAGCTTGATCCAGGTCTTCCAAATTATTTTAGTTTTCACCCTTTCCAGCCCAACACTAAGATTCAAAAAGTACTCCACTACTGTAAGTGGAGAAAGATTCATATGCACATTTCTGGGTATCTCATAGCACATTGAAAAACAATCTAAAAGCAAGTATTATCCTAGGCTTTGCTTTTTTAAAAAAGCTTCTAGAACTTTCTAGAAGCAACTACTTGTTTCAATGACTCTCGTGCTCTGTTTTTGCCAGGCAGGTTTGAAAGCTTTGCAAGTGACTTTTCAGACCCTTGAATATGCAGTGGAAGTTCTGTGTCTAAGCTGGGGCCCCAGGACAGTCAGGACCCAGTTAGGTTCAGTGTAAACCATCCAAGATTTTTAATTCCAGCACTTCTTAATGTCCAGGATAACCAGCTCTCCTGGTGCTGGACTGGACCTGGGGAGACCTGATGGCCTCCATCCTGACACCCCAAAAGGTGAACAGTTTTGACATCCTACATACAATAGATCTTTGAAATTAGGATAGTTTTTCCAATATTATTTAAAGGTAGATAGCTAATTTCATCTGGAAATTGTGACTGGGAAGAATACAGTTTGCATCAAATCTGAAATCAAGTCAGACTTGGCTTTATAAACACACTGGGGACAGTTTTCCACCAGAACTATTATATTTTTTTCCCTCTTCAATTACAGCAAAGCAGATTTCCTGTATGGCTCATCTGATCATGACAGTGAGAGTAATATAAAGATGAGCCACCAAAACTGTGCTGCACAAAACTGTACAAACTCCTCACTTCTGTGTCTTGGTCACTAAAGAATCACATCTATGGAGAATTGGAGATGCTCTAGGTAAAGGAGTGAAAGATTATCTCTCTAGAAAAGCAAATACATCATGTATCTCCCCTTACCTCAGCTTTGTCCAACCAAAACTGCCCTTGGCCTGTGATCCATGAAGGTTTTTTAGTTCTCTCTATTCCTTTGGGTTTATTTCTAGTACTGAAGCTGCTGCTAAAGAGAAAACATTCCTGCAGCAAAGACAGACTGAATGATAGGAGTTTATTTTACAAATAAAAGAACTAAACATTTCTTACTCCTTGGCCAAAAAATTAAGAGAAACATTGAGAAATTATTGAATAGGAATTGTACAGAAAGGAGTCTGAGTAGAGGTAATGAGTCTTTTTCTTGCCATTATTATGTTGGTAAAAATTGAGAAATATAGGACAAATATTAGAAAGAAGAATTGAAGAAAAGGAGCAGAGACAACCCTTGGGATACTTCAAACAAGCATGAAATATTGAAAAAAAATCAATCCCATAGCAGAAAAACTTTTGACTATAGACTATACCACTGTGTGCATTGTGAACAGCTCTGAGCATCTGTGCTGTGTTTATTATAACAATGTCTTTATTGTTGGGCTGGGACCTCTTGGGGCTACTGGTTATGACTATGACTCTGTAGCATAGAAGTAACACCAATAAGTCAACTCAACTATAATATGTTTCTAATACTCTTTTTTTTCACAGACCTAGAAATTTCTATGCAGCAAACTCCTGATAGTCTTGCACAGGCTGGGTAACACATCACCTCTCAAAATATCTGAGTGAATCTGGCATGCTCTGAAATGGGGAGAAGCATTGGGTTATTTGTCCAACTATGATTTCCATGTATTCCATAATTACTCATTTGATAAAGATTCAGTTTCCCATTTGGAAATAAAATAATTTCTGCAGATGCCAGACTTCTGGGCAACCATCTGATACTTGTATCCCACCATACGGTTACCCATATGTAACCATGTTAATGGCAACAAAAATAAAGATGAAAACAAAAAAGTAAAACAGGCAGTTGAGCTGTTTGACACTAAGGTAATCCAGTTTCCTCTTCAAAGGCACATGAAATAGAGAGCCATACACTTCCTGTGGAAATCACAGGAAAAGCATAAACAACTGTTCAGCTAAGAAACTGAACCTGTCATAGAGTCTCTAATGACTGCTTTCTATGAAAAAGTCTTGTAGGTTATTAGCTCCACTTACCCAGGCAGTTTCAAGAACAAAGATAAACAGGGGAACAAACTCTCCCAACCTATCATGCTTAAAATCTTCCAGCATCTGGTGCAAAAATTATTAAAAGCAGCTGAATAAGGTCACAGCAACTGCCACTCATGGAGACTTCCATGGCTCTCAACTCTTGGTTTTTTACACTATTGTGTAAAAAGCACTTTGAGGCATTTGTTTTTACTCTCCTTTCTCTTTCTCTTGTGCAAGTGTGCCAGGAGCACAGCAGTGACATGGGAAATCAGCAGGACTGTCCATCTCCAGCCATTCACCACTATACAAAAATGTTGCTAGGAAAAGGAGTGGAACTTGATAGATGTGGAGAGTCTGTACATTGTACCCCAAACCATGCTCATCCCAAGGGGTTCCAGGGTTGTGCTGAGAAAAGCTTGGACTGGGTATCTCAACCCAGCATTGGTAACAAAGTGAACTCTCCTTCAGTCCAGTGGCCGTAGGCATGAGGTGGGAATGAGAATGATAACAACCACAGGCACCTAGCAGGCAGTATTCAGTACAGCAAGGAGGTCCAAGGTGAAACAGAAGCACTTTATACAGCTCAGATCTTGTTTTGTTTCTAGAGTAAAACTGCTTCAGTGAAATCCTTCATAATGTGTCCTACCACAGAACATGGATTTCAACTGCAACTCTACATCTAATGAAACTCAGCTTAAGATTTTTGCCACACCATTTGGTCACTCCTGGCAATGTCAATGTGAGTCTCCTCCTCATACAAATCTGTGACATATGAATAAATAGCAACAGAAAGACTGTCCTCTAGCATCTTGACTTCTGTAAAGGTCCATTGGATTTTCCAGGGTTTGTTGACCATGGAAAGGCATGGTTACTGAGATTTGTGGATGAAGATAAGCGCTAGTGCTGTATATTTAAACTGTCTCTTGTAAATAAGTTACCAAAACCAAATTGCCAGAAATAAATAATGTTACAACTAAGAAATAACAGTAAAGAGGAATAATTTCACTATGCACTACATGGTTGCATTTTCCTATTGACTAGACTAGTTGATGAGCTACATGTCAATTGTTTACAAGGAGGGCTGCTTCTGTACTTAAGCAGTGTACACTACGAAATTCAAGGGATTTAAAATGCTATCTGTGTTCTGTCTCATGCACAGGGTGATAGACACCCTTAATTTGTAAGCATTAGCAAAATGAGATGCAGTTGCAGAAAATGTAATGGGATCATCTTTGTATTTTATGTCAGCTTGTCTAAGTGCTGTTAAAAGATGCACAATGCATACAATGCAATCTGACAGCAAATAGAGTAGCTGTTGTAGGCATGACAAATAGTAGCAGACTTCACTTTTCATTGTCCTTCCTACATAGGCAATATCCAATAAACAAGGAAGCTATAACACTGCCTAGAAACTTATTGATTTTAAAAGCTTTCCTATGTTATGTCCATAATCACAGTTCCATTTGGGAAACATGGAAAGCTCTGTCTGTTTCCAACCAGAGAAATTCTATTTTAAACACAGTCTCATCTTCACTTATAATTACCTTGAAACTTGGAAATGTGCATCGTGAAATGATGTGAAAGAGTGTATTATGTTTTTGAACTCAATATTAGTGCATCAATAACACCAGCTAATCATTGCATGAGCTGCTATCTGCATTTTTAAGGAGCCCATTAGTGTCATCTCTAGACACAGTTGTATAATTTGAAGATTACTCCAGTCTTTCTTCTGGCAACAGCATGAGCTTTCATCCCTTCCTTCGCATTGTCTCCTTGCTTAAAAATAGACTCAAGGCAAATCAGTCCTGGGAAGATATTCCCAAGGATCACACTTCCAGATAAGCTGTTAAAAAATAGACTCATCAGGCAAATGATGAGTCTTGTGTCACAAGCTGTGCAGGTGAGAAATCCTTCAAGGTCCAAGGACTGGGTGCTTTACAAAAGGAGAAGAGCTGCTACTGACAGTTGAGTGCAACAACCAAATTCCCAGATCACTCTCTCCTATCATAGTACCTTTAGCAGCAAGAAAAAAATGAAGGTGTTCTAATTACATTGCTGTATCTCGTTACATACTAGGACACACACAAGTGTCAGAGTGGAGGGCACTGAAAGAGATTATAGTGTTGGCAATGGTTGCATTAAGTAAGGAAGTCTCTTCAAGGCAACCTCTTTTACTAGAACTCTGTTCTAGCAGACAGTTTTAAGTTTGCCACTTCCAGAAGGTTTATTTGATTGTTTTAAAATTTACTTTGTGCTTAATGAATATCCTAAAAAAAACCCAAACAAAATAATGTTGCCTGTTTCTTTTTTTCCTCAGCAAAAGGATGTAAAACCCACATAAAGTGGATTTGTGTGGATTTTTGGGTTCCCTTTTCATGGCATTACAAGATCTCATTTCTTCCTTTAAAATATGAAGCAAACTAAAGTCATTACTTTGTAGAGAATAAGGGCTGGAATTTAGAAAAAGCAGAGGGAACAAGAAATTAGTAAGTTGAAAAGAGCACAGACAGATAAAAACTGAAGTTTGTTTTGTTAATTTAGCTCCTACTTTTTTAAATCAAGGATGGTCTCCCTCAAAGTGCACAACACAACTGAAATCCTAAACTTTCCAGCTGATTCATGAATGCAAATATAGCTTAAGACCTATGCAAGATATATATGACATTTTCAGGTCCAGTGGAAATATGTGCAAAACTATTTTTGAGTTCACCTTCCCTGAGTTCACCAAAGACATAAGGATGCCATTTGCTGTGTGCAATGCACACACAGACAAATGTTCCAATGTAGCAAGGAGCAGACTCATAGCGGAGGATATCTGGGGAGAGAGCTGACTGTAGAGCAACTACTAAAATATAACAAAAAAAATAAAATTAGAAAGTACTTAATTTATCATATTTAATTTATGAACCTACAAATCAGATGAGCACACAAATCAATTTGGGAGTGTACTTCACTTTCAAGAAGGTACATGCAAATGACACTAATTAAAACACATGTTCCTACCACAATTCTATGAGATCTTGAATGAAAAACAGAAAAGCAAGCAGGTAAGGAAAAAATATAAAGCATTTTATCTGTATACTTTTCAAGTGCACAATGTTATTAACAGGAAAATTTAATTTCTGGGTGACCCTGGGGATACAAAAACTTCTGAGCCTCGCAGAAGGGAGGCAGTGATTATAAACTGGCTAGTGAAAGGCAGATCCCAAAACACCAGGCAGCTGCTTTTTATTTCAGATGTCACCAAAACCCAGACCTTTTTCATTCTGCTGATAAGCAACTAAACATTTATATATAAGAACTTAGAGCAGGAATTTCAATCCCCCAATGTAGTATACACAAGTAGACTATACAACCCCTCAGTGTAGCCTACTTACAACTGCCTGTAAGGAAATTCATTACATTCTGTGCATTAATCTTGTTCTGCCTGTTATGATTCATTCTTAGCTGCTGTGTCTGATGACTATTAAGTTGGTGTCTTTTATCTTAGAATCAATTAATTTTCCTCTGCTTGTAATATGTACTTATTGTACAGAATAAATGTGCCCCAAACAAAAATATAGAAACTTAACATAGATTTAAGCATTGCCTATTACATAAAAGTAAGAAATGCAGTCCTGAATGACCACTTTTTTTTTTTTTTTTTTTTTTTAGTTAAAGAGGAGCCGAAAAGGATCCTGCATTGGTTCCCAAAATTGGCAATATAGGATTAAAACAAAGTCAAGAATTTTTCTCTGTATAAACACACCCATTATTAAGGTTACAGAACAACTGAGCTACATTTCTTAAATTTTGAACAGTTTTGAAATTATGAAAGTTGGGATTGGAACAGGAATTACAGCTTCTTCACTCAAAAGGAGACTAAGTACAATCCAGCTCTTGGTAGGAGAGCTTTTATTTATTTGATCAGCAAGTTGCTTTTAGACGGATTTCTAGAGTATTCCCATTGGTCATTACGTTTTCATTGTAGTATCATTTCAAAAAGTGAGTTTTAACAATAAGACTTTAAGGCCTCTCTTGAAATGAGCAAGTGAAACTGTCAAGGGGCAAAAGAACCTGTTCAAAACTATCCAAGAGTCCCTTCATAAAAAATCTGAAACTGTTTTAGTCAGTAGGTAAACTGAAGGACAAAAGTGTTAATAATTAATGAATTTCATGTACTTTTAACAACAGCAATGTTTTTTTTTATATTGAGAAATTAATGCAAAGAAATGCATTCATCAGCTGTATATGAAAAATTAATTCTGTTAATAATCAGAAAGGAATGAATAATGTTTGACATGTAGCATGTTCACTATATTGTCCTTTCTGAGCTTTATGGAAGTCTTGCAGAAGAATAGAATTTTGAGGTAAAAAATAAGTCAGGAAGACACTCTGATAGACAGGCACTGGGACGGGAAAGCTCCACAGGAAGAGGTAAAACACCAGAATAACTCTGCAAAAAGTTAAAACCGGTTGACTCATGTGTGAAAATAAGAATTATTATTCCTGACTTCTAACACTGGCAGAAAAGTCAAATATGCAAGTGTGATTGTATTTACCTGTGCATCAAGGGATCAGCCAGTGAGTGACGAGCAGCAGAAAAACACTGGGAGCAAGGAGACCAATGCCAAGAAATATGCACTATCCCGTCCAGTAATCATATTCAGATGTATCCAGATGTTAATGCAGTTTGAAACTAAATACTGTATTTATTTTTGCATTGACTCTTCTCTTTTTGAAAACCTTCTCAGGCACAGGAATGGGCAGGGGAAAGGGACTCAGCTCCCTGGGGGTGGAGGAGCTGGCAGCCACCAGAGCAGCCTTTCCTATCAGTGTCTCTGCTCCCCTGGGAGTTCTGGGATCAAATCCCCTTTTGGATGAATCCCATGTCTACTCCAAGAGAAGAATCTGAGGAAAACTCTGCCCAGATACAACTGCTACCACATCTGATCCAGTAACAGATTTTACAGGAATCAGTATAAAACCTGTCTTTGCCCAGCTTTGCCTGTATTTACATACAAAAATGTTCGTGTCAATATAAGCATTTCTTTCCTGACCAACAACAGAGAAGGGGGGAAAAAAAAGTAAAAGAGAGAGTGAAGGTGACAGCACTTACTGTTTCTTTATAAATTTTTATTAGAAATCCTCTCCTCAAGATTATTGGATCATTTCTCTTTTCCACAGAGCCGAGACAAAGAAATGACAGAGAAACATAAAAATATGTCTGTGACAGAGTGTAGAAATTTAACAGAAGGATTTGGAAGTACTCTGGAGAGGAAAGAAAAAGATAGATTTAGTTATTTTTACAGTTCAGTGCTGTTAAAGTTTTATAATACTGAGAAATAAAGCAGAATTCATGCTTATGTTGGTTTGAAAATGCAGAGAAGGGAGGCTTTTAAACATATCATTAATAATACCTTCGTGAGGTCTTTCCTACTACCAATTTATTTGCCTTAAAAGTACCCTATACCTTTAGAGCTTCAGAGATTTTCCTTCCTGGATCACCCAGACTTGCATGGGCATCCTGAGGCTCAGCACAACCCAGGCTATGCTGCTGTGGAGCCTTCACAGCTAAGTCAGGTCTCTGTGACAGGGACTGGAATGGATCCCAAATGGAAAAGAAACTGGAGGAACTAAGTGAACCATGAAACTGTCTAAATGTATACATTAGATTATGTGAAACAATAACATCTCTTTTGGCTGGTAAGTTGACAGCTTTAATTCTGATACTTAAGCCTGATGCTTTTATTGTTTGGATATGAAAAATATCTATTGAGATGGACAGCTTCAGGCTTGGGGTTTTTTGTGGATTTTATTGTTGTTGTTAATGTGGTTTGGTTTTTAATTCTGGAAACTTCCACTGCAAGTCATTTGGCTGATTCTCAAGGAGAAGGTAAAAATGAGGGATCCCAACCAACAGCCAACTCCTGATTACATTGCAAGTGATAGGGATTCAATGCTTTGTGGGACACAACCTTCCTGAAATTAGGTATGGAATAAACAAAAGCAATAAATTCAGACTTCCATATGCTCCAAATAATAATCTGACTTGAATTTCAGTAGTTCCACCTATTTCTGATGAACAGGAAACCTTGCAATAATTAGAAAATCCAATAGTAATGTATACACATGCCTTTTACATCCAAACACTGCTTATGCTTCCACATTACTTCAAATGAGGCTAGGCACAGTGGGGCTAGGGTAGAATTGTACTGATATATATAGGAAGAAGGCAATTCTAAATAAAATATAAAAAAATATGGAGATCAGTAGTCCAAAATTTTTTGTCATAGTCCCTTGATATTAGAATAATCAAATGTCTGTGTTGTGTAAATGTAAAGAAAGTGCACTACATTGTGATGATTACATGAAATAAAGACCTTGAAGTTTTTCTTCTACTCTCTAAAAGAATGTAGCATTGCATGGATTTCTAATTATTAAGGAAATTAGGACATTGTCTCCAATGGTTTCACATAGACCTCACTGTGTATAAAACCAATGCCTTTGATATCATTGTGACTGGCAGGGTATGCAGGAAACATCTTTTTCCTATGCCTTTTCCTGAAAGGGGCAGGTGACAGCTGGAAGGTAGAGCTGTTGTACTTGACAACGAGGACATAGGTTTAGTTAGTCATTGTCACTGAAAAGTGTAGTTGAAGAAATTATTTTTAAAACTCTTACATGTTATCTTGTTTGGATACCATATGTAAAATAAACTTTGTTCAAGCAATAGAACGTAATGAGGGTTAAAAGAGATGTAGAGTAAGGATTCACAATAAAAGCAACAACTTCCTTATCACACCATCTTGTTATGGTTATTTTTCTACACCAATTGAAAATGCCTAGCAAACTGAAGTCACTAGAATTTTGTGTTGCTGTGAGAACATGTAGAAAGTTTAATAAACAATAAAACATTAATTAAAGTCCAGTTTCTAGACATACTGAGCAGGCAAGGTTCCCACTAACTTCAGTAGGCACTACAGTTCTTAATACCTCTTTGAACACAGAAAAGATTGGTTATGTAAAATGTCCTAACTAAATACGAGAGCATATTTTAAAATTTTGCCCCAATTCTTTACACATAATAGACAATGCACTGTTAGCTAGAAACCATGTGTCTGGATAAAATTTGTAGTCAATAAGTTTAGATTAATCACATTGAAAGACAGTGGAATAGAGAAAAAAAATCCTACAGGAATTTAAAAAAAACCCAAAACAATAGAAAAGCAAGTAATGCACAATACTTGAAAAATAGAAGCTGATGTGTTCCAAGAGTTTTTTCCTAGATTTTCTACCACCTCTACATATGGACTGTCTGGGCCAAAAAGTGACCCTTTCATTTGTCAAAGTATTAGCATAGTGCCTGTGTGATGTATTTGTCTATCTGGAATCAGAGTGACAATGAAACTGATAACTGTGTGGTTTATAGTGTAAGAATCTGGAAAGAGTACAAGATAGAGCTGTATAGCCAGTCACTAACTCTGTTAAGTACTGGTTCCTTCTCAAACCCTTTTGGGACTTTGCTAATATGTAACAGTACCAGTAAAGTATGCTATAATGCGATTTGGCCTTTCTCCAGCCTGAAACAAAGAAGCCATAGTTTTGCTTAGGTCTATAGGTTAATCTCACTTCACTTTGCTCCACAAAATTAATTCTGAAAACATAAGAAATGAATTTTGCTGATCAGTTGTGCAAATATGATTAATAAAAGACATACTTTTTCTGTTTAAACATCACAGTGCCTTAAATATCTCTCCTAGTAGCCTGGAGACAATCTTTCAGCAGCAGTGCACAATGTGTATCTGAGTGGTTCTGAACCATTGCAGAGATCAAACTGTACTTGCATAATCCCAATTCCCATGGAAAGCTGTTTGACATTATCTGTCAGCCTCTTACTCTTTATGGTCACTGTAGGATGGATATGTCAGGAGAGGAACCAACACCACAGCCCTGAACTCTGCAAGAAAGAGAGCTCGGGAGAGGGGGGAAAGAATAATGAAAAAGAAGTTATTCAGTGGTAAAAAGAGTGCTACAGAAAACAGGAATTGAATTTCATTGAATACCTGGGTCTTATTAGAGCTGCCTGTAGTATGATTTTTCGTCCCAAGTAATGTCTATGTGCACACAAAAAATATGTTGCACCACAGGAGGTCATTGCCACAAGTTGAATGATGTGATTTCATCCAGTAAAATATCTCGTTCTGTAGTATACAATTTAAATACTTACATATTGTACATTACACCCTGCTATTGAGGTCTCATAAATGTGTTTTGTTCAGGTCACATTTTAAAGGGCCATCTACCCTCTGTTTCATTCAGAGCATCTGCAAAACAGGTCTGGAATCTGAGTAGAGCCATGTAAGGACAAATTTTTCTAAAATGGGTTGTACTGGTAAGGGATTGCGTACACAGATGTCAAAGGTGAAGCAGAAATGTGCCTCGAGAGTGAAAAAAACCAAAATCAAGGTGAATAAGAAACCTTTCTAACAAAGTCAGGCTTCATTATTATTCTGTATTAAATGACATTGCTATTGGGAAAAGAGCTTGGTCAATGGAACATAAAAGTGATTAGAAACATGGCTTGTCATAGGTTGGATGCTTAATAATTTCTGAAGGGTGGAAGGGATTCAAACCACAGCTTGCTCATGTTTCTGCATATGATGCATACAGTGTTTTCTGCAGAAGAGGACAACGAAGACTGAAAATGCATCTTTGCCTCAAAGATAAATGAGATGGGGAAACTGTGTAGAAGAAAGGGTAAGAAATGTCCTGAAGGGGGGCATTTTTTCAAGGTAGCTGCAGAGATTACATATGCTTTATGTAAGGCATGATTATTATTTTTCTTTTTGTGTAAAGCCTCAGTGTTGGCAGTTTTTCATCCCAGATGATCTAATCTCTTTCCAGTCCAGGTTTTTCTCCCCTTAGCTCATTTGTCATATACTGTAAATATGACAAATAATGATACAGTTGAAACACTGAGAGCCCACAGAGGGCCCACATAATTCCTTATAACGGGTTCATCACACTGCTCTGCAGAAAATTGTCCAAGATCTTGTTAACTTGTGTTCAGTAGGTCGTCTGTGTCTGACATTTGGCCCTGTGAGTCCTGTTGCTTGGGAGAAGAAACTATTGCACTTTGTAAAGTACATAAATAGCTTCATTCTACCTCAAGCAAAATTAATCCACACCTGTATGAGAGCTGCCTTTGAATTAGGATGCAGCACATGGAGCCCAGTTCAGACAGGAATGTTTATAAGATGGTCTGTACTGTTCATGCTGCAAATATGGGTCATTAAGAATATCTGGTACTGATTAGACCTGCATATTCACCAGAAAAGAGTAAGATCCAGGGTTCAAATTCTTGCTTCAATAAACTGCTTTGATTTCAGTGAATTATTCCCCATTCACCAGCAAGAAGCCTCCAGGTGCTAGTTGTTAAACTCTATTCCTCAAAGCAATTCCTTCCTCCATTCTGCATATTCTTCATCCTTATCAGATTTTAGATGGAAAAACATTTTCTTCCAGTTACCAAATCTCTGAGAGCAAAGGAGAGCACTTAGTGCTTGGAAATACACTTTTCCTTGAGAGTGGCATAAATGAGTGATAATTCTGTATTCAGTCTCATAGAAATAACTAAAGCAATGCCCAGACACTTCTTTCAGCAACATGACAGGTGTCTGTAACCAGTCACATCTAATACAGCAAGAGGTCTGACAACTTCAATGGGAATAAATGGATGTTGTGAGGATCACTTCCATAAAAATCAGACTATCTCAGAGACACCATCTTGACATAAACCCAGACCAAAAGAGTCATCCCAAATTCAGCACTAGTTCCATGCTGTCACAGTGTCTCATGAATGGCTTTGTATCATACCCACATCTTCCCCTTCAAAGCCCTAAGATAGGACTTTTTTCTTCTACCAACTACATGTTAAACTCTTTAAGTGATTTAAATTTTTACACCATTTAAAGAGTTCAGTGTGACACAACACTTCAAATTACTTTAAGGACCCAAAGCAGATTTCAGCTTTGAACTCAGTTTTAAGTCCAGAACCCATTCTTAAAAACATTCCAAACCTTCACCAGTTGCCTGTCTCATGTGCAGGGTTGTAAAAGTCTCACAACCCTGGTCATGGTCATAATTTCAAATATCTTTCATGCCATAGCAGAACACAGTGGCAGCAGCAGCAGCAGTTTTCTAAAGTTGTCACATTGCTAATCCTCTCTCATTTGTAGCATCCTCACCTCATTTGGAGCATGAGTTTGACATCAAGAATATCTATCTTTTCCATAATTAGCTTAAACTTGGGTACAGTTTTCATATGAATATTTGTCTGGTCCAAATGTTTTCAAGATTTTTTTTTCCCAGGAAAGAAGTGGCTTTTTGACTGGTAAGAATTTAAGATCAAAAAGATCAAAAACTTAAAGAGCTCTTCAGTTTTTGATTAAGAGGAATCTGAATGTTAGAGGTGAGATCTGTGTATATGCAGAAGTGGGTGGTTTGTCAAATATTCACAGAAAAAAAAATTATATTCTAAACACATTCTTGCTAATACTATCTGTTTGGTAGCTGAAATGTTATTAAAATATTTCCTAATCCTCCTGTTGGCAGTAACATAGACAATTTCCCTTTCCATAAGGTTTTTTTGGTGCCAATTTTGATAACATGTAGAAAAATATTTTTGCATTTTCCCTGTTTCAATAAATATACATTTATAGTAATAAATGATACATAGACATAGAATTACATGTAGACAATTTCTTATAGATAAGGAATTCTTAACCAATTTCAGCCCATTTACTAATGATAAATAGATTCTAATATGCATAAATGGTTGACATCCATCTGAAGTTTTGCCAAGCTAATTATTTATAAAACTTCTTTCAGGAATGCATTTTTTGGTATCAAAAAAATGGTAAATCTATGTTGTAACCTATTCTTTCACTGAAGGAGATACTTCAACCCTTTTCTTTTTCTGACCACCTGCTTTCATAAAAAATTATATATGGGAACTGAATAATGTTTGAGATCTCATCCCTTTTTTCAGATACAGAAACTGAGTGAGAGATTCACAATTTATTGAGAAACTGAGAATGAGGAGGCATAGGCAAGCAGGCTGGTGCATACAAAGTGAGAGCATAAAGGTGTCTTTGCATAGGGAATGAATTTAAATGTAAGAGGAGGAATATCATATAAATGGAAGTGAGTTTGCACCCCAGAATATCATTATCAAGATTTCCTTGTGAGTGCCACTGTTCAGTTCTTGATCTGACTTCAACCCTTCCACCATTAATATTTGTTCTAATCCTGTAGTACTTAAACAACTTGTGAAATATATAGAATATGTGGGCATATACAAAGAATGTGCGCCCTTGCTTTGACACCAAGGAGTCCAAGGCATATTTTTCTAAATTAGATGCCTCACTCAAGGCATCTAATTAGGTGGGTCTAAATTAGGTAGAACAAACACATTTGAGAGTTCACACAGTAAGAATATACCATAGAATCATGGAATGGCCTGGGTTGGAAAAGAACTAAAAAATCATCTGGTTCTGACACTCCATGCTGCGGGCCAGGACACCTTGCACAAGACCAGGTTGCTCAGAGCCACATCCAGACTGGGCTTGAACACTTTAAGGGATGGAGCACTCACAGCTTCTCTGGGCAACCTGTGTCTGTGCCTCACCACCCCCACAGTAAAGAATTTCTTCTTTATATCCAATCTAAATATATCCCCTTTCAGTTTAAAGTCATTCTCCCTTGTCCTGTCACCACCTTGCAGAAATTCCTCTCCAGCTTTTTTGTAGGCCCCCTTTAGGAACAATTATGTGCTCTAAGGTTTTCCTGAAGCCTTCTCTTCCCCAGGCTGAACAATCTCAACTCTCTGAGCACGTCACATCAATATGGGCATTTTGGTAGCATCTTGCTGGATAGGTGTCTGTAAGGTTTGTGGAACACAGGTGCTCAGTTAACTGAAGAGAACTTGAGGTGTTGATTGAACTACGGTATGTGGAGGAAAACAAATCTGACAGTTTCAAGGATTGTTCAGTCTTTCTCATGGGGGTATAATAATGTCTGAGGAATGGATCTTGAGTGAGATATATTTGTATTGAGCTGGATGATTAGGGTAGCCCACCCATCTCCCCATCCAACAGGATTTACATATGCCCATTTATCCCTTTTTTCCTTGGCCTTGGAAAGAATGGGTTTACTGATATTTTGCTTGGAATTCATAACATCTGCAAATATCATCTCTCAAGCCTCAAAGAATGACCTTAAACTGTTAGAAATATTTTTTTCTGTGAGCATACCATTATCTGTCTTGCATTCACTATGCTGTTTTCTACTTTCCTCTAAGAAATCCTCCCATTTGAAGAAGGGACATAGACAAACTATATCCATACAGACAAAGAAAAAAAAAAATCAATGCAGAGAATTCTGCTTCTCAGATGCCCAGGTGCTGTGGGCTTTGCTCTTGTGCCACACTGATTTTAAGGGTCATGCTAATTTCTTGATTTTGAAAATTTTGGAGGAAATCGTTTTTAAAATCCAAGATTTTCAAAGACAATGCAAGTTGCCTTCCCCTGTACAGACAGTGTAGTTTGGCTCCTGGGGATTCCCTATGTCTGTTGTGGACATTCAGTTTCTTGCAAAAGGGACAGTTCAGACATTAGTAGCATCATGGACTATCCTCTTCTGTGTCAGTAACATACAGTTTATTTTCCCCAAATATGCTTTAACTTACATCAAATCTATACTTTGAGAAGAAGTAAAAATTAGTGTCATACAAGATCAGATGATCTTGTAGTCCTTTTAAATTAATGTAATGAAAACATACAGACAGTTTTAATGAGGACTCCAGCAGCAAGGTTAGGAGAACTGCTAAAGGTTATGAACTAAATTTGAGATTGTGGAAATATAAACTAAAACTCAAAACGTTGCCAACAATTTCATCAGGGATCTCAACACAAGGATTCCAGAACAAATTTCTCCTCTTATGTAACCACTCAGATTTATGGCAAATGTTTCATGTAACTTTTCCTTTGGGGATGGTTTTATACTTTTATGAATAACCTATATGGATTTGCATCTTTCTGACTAGCTCCTGTCACCTTTGACATTATGTGAAGTGTTCAGTCTAGAGACCATAAAGTGAAGCGCCTGTACACATGGATTATTTCCATGAAAGAGACTGAGGAGGAGAAGCTTCAAGATGCTAAGATGTACTTTGAAAATTAGGGTTTCAGTCCTTCAGAACCAAGAAAATCATTCTGTAACCTGACTATGAGGTCTACTTAACAGAGTTGTAAGTCAAAAGAGAAAATACTAAACTGCAGCTCAATTTTTACAATAGGCTTGAGTTTCCATTTTTCCTTGTGGAATATTCCTTTTTATTTCAAAACAATTTCCCCTGCCAAACCCAGATACCAGGTCCCTCTGATTTCTTCATGATCAGCCTCTAAACCCTGTTTTTCTCCAGTCACGTCCTTTCTACACTTCCTGAGCCTATTGATCCTCACCTACACACAGTGGCACTGATATGCCCCTGATGCTGCAGCTGACAGGAGTTAAACCTTCTGGGGTGAATTAGCTTTGGCTTCAAGTTGGCAGGTAGTAGATAGAAAATAAATGGGTTTGGGAGCTCTGGGGACGTTACTGGTGCTGCTTTAAAGAAGCCAATGGAAAACAAATTCAGCTAAATGAGAGAAAAGCTATTTACTTTCCTTCATCTAAGCTTTGCTTTCGGGCAGAAAAAGAGGTGGGATTGGAGAAAGGGAGGAATCCAGGTCAGGAAATGATGCCCCCAGAGTCACACAAGATATGAAGTTGAGCCTGAGTATAATTTGGCTCCTGCATTTAACTGCGTTAGGCCAATAAACCATTTTTATTACTACACACAAAGCAGAGTTGCCAGCCATCTCTACTTTTACAGAAGGTCATTAATTTCTTTTTAAAATATAATGCATTCCTCCCTGAAAAAAAACTCTCATGAAACATAAATTTTAAGTTCAGAGAAATGTAGTTACAGATGAGCATTTAAAAATAATATCCACTATTATTCACTTTTTGGCACTATTTCGTACAGCACTTCAACATATATTTTAAATGTTTAAATAAAACCGAGGAATTAGTTTAGAAAGCCTCTTTTTTAAAGCAGATGACTTTCCCTAAAGATTTCTAAGTCAGCATTTGGAAAAATGTGGGGTCATGTCAGCAAAATGTATGCCTTGTTTCAATAAATTCATTAGCAGGTGGGTCTTTTACTCTGATGCAAAGTGCCAAGTTATAGAGGTCAATGGATTTATAAGGTTCAAAGAGGAGAATTTACAGCCCCAAAGAGGGATGGCTGGCACGAAGAATTGCTCCCAGAATTGTGAGCTGTTAGAGTCAGAACAGACTCCTGACCAACAAAAACTAGTCTGGCACCAAGAAACTTTGTTCGTGGAAAGTTTACACCATACCTATAGTTCACATAAATTGTACAAGAGACTATTATTAGTATTATTATTTTTACTATGTATTTATATTGCAGGGGTACCCAGAGGCCCCACACAGGATCCTGTTCCAGCTGTGTTTTGGACTACATGAACATAAAGATATCGTCCACCTTGAAGGCAGCTTGAAGTCATCATAAGTGATATATGAAGAGATAAAGGTAAGGTATAAAACTTAGAACAACTTTATAGTGAGATTTATACACATTATACATTTAAAGACCTGTCCCAAGAATTTGTTCTATTTTATGGGTACTGTTCTAAGGCAAATATCTAATTGTGAAGGAGGCCGTTTTCTGCTCACTGTGGGAAAGGTTTTTCTTCACTTCAGAAGCAGCACAGGAGTCATGCAGAGAAAAGCAAAGTATTGCCTTGAACACAACTGCAGGGCAATGGCAACTGTGTAAAACCTTTGCAAGGAAAAGAAAATCAATTTCTAAGGTTTGAGGTTTGGTCACAAGCCAAGAAACTAGATTCTGTTCAAGGTTTGCTGAGCTTTCCAAATCCTCTCACAATGCTAGGAGAGGTTTGCAGGGAAAGTAGGCTGACATATGGTTTACAATGGATTATGCATAGTCTTGATTCAGTTCTTAAGGTTTGAGATGAAATTCCTATTGGACTTTGAGGTTTATTCAAATCAAAATGATGAGATGTAAACCCACTCAAGACTGTTAAAATGATTCACATGAATCTCTGCAACATGAAATCAGATAGTTGCAAAGGTAGCCCTAAGAAATTTTGAACGAGGGAGAACAATAGTAGTTTTGATCCTGACTTGATTTAGACCAGCAACAGAGTTAAATTTGGCCTTTAAAATTTATAATAAGTAGAAAATGCAAGAATCACCCAAAGCGTAAGGATTATGCAAAGGCCAAGAAAACATCTATTGGCAAGTGTAGTCAGTGCTGGACTTTCCACCAGCTGCACAGCAATTTCCACTAAAGTATCAAAAGATTAACATGTCCTTCTATTGTCTTCAGACACTTGTTCCATTCAGAAATATGATGTTTATAATTCTCAAAGCTAAATTTTACCATAACCATGACAACTGAAATTTCACAGGATGATTATTGGTCCAGCATAATGAAAATTCCAATTCTGAAAAAAGGCAACCTTATACCCATATAGGGAAAAAAAATATGTATCTAATATGTATCATATATATATATGTGTGTGTGTGTGTGTATGCATGTATATATATATATATATCTATATATATATACACATACACAAACACACATTTTCAGGGCTCTCTTAAAACTCAATATATAGTTATCATCAATATAAATTAAATCAGTCACCACCACATATTAAATTATTTACTGCTTAAAAATAAGTAAAAGTAGAATTAGGAACACTGCAAAGTGAAATGTGCTCACAACAGCCACTCTATTTTTTAATTTAAAGAAATTAAATTGAAAATCTATTAAAAATCCTTTTCAGGAGAAAAAAATATTTTCTATATTCTGTCACATATTTTATACATCTATTGTACTTTTGTTAAGTAACATGAGTGTCTCTGTCATGGGTTTCTTCAATGTGCAAAAATGAGTAGGTTTCTGATTGCAAACAATATACAGCATGAAATAAAAGGAAAAGAAAGTTGCTTATATAGCAAGGAGATAGTCTTGTCATTTCATTTTCTCCATGATTTATACAGCTATTATGTCACAATACAACTGAAAACTGCTCTTAGGGTCTGTTTTTTCTTAAAAACAATTGCTTTTACTCTGAGGTAGGAGATTCTGTGTTAGCTGAATGTTGGAATAGTCCCCTGACTCCCACTCTGTCTATTAAGAAAGCTCACACTTCATAAATAAATGCAGCTAATAAAACAAAATCTCTTTCTTTTTTTCTTTAACTTATCAAAACCAGGAAAATACAGCAAATTTACATTTGCTATTAACACAGAGGTTGTGAAGAAGTGTTTGACCAGAGCAGAGGTACCCTGGCACAGAGAAGAACTTTGAAGGCAAAGCTTTGGTTGCACAGTGCAGCCTCCCCGGGGTGCCCCTCTGCCCAGGCCAGCTGGCTACTTGCTGCCTCTCCCTTGGGATGCCCTCTCTGGCTACTGACACATCTGGCTCCCTCTCATCCTGTTCTGTTGGCTCTCCTGCCTTTCTTTCAGTGCCTTTTCCCATTTGGTTAATTGTTTCCAACCAGCTAATCTCCTTTTTCCAACTGCAGCACAAGCATATTTGTCTCAGTAAAATAAATCTCAGCATGCTTCTGAACTATTAAAAAATTTAACTTATATTATTCCATATACTTTGTGTTTCCTTAGGTTTATTTTCTGCATGTAGTTGCCAATTGATTCAAAAGATAGGGCACAGTCAGCTGGGTTTCTTTATTCTCTTGACACAGTTTCTTGGTATATTACTGGTGCCCTCTACAGAATCCTTAACAAAAATTAATGTAGAATGAAAAAGATTTCTTCAACAATGATTGCATTTCTGTGTTACAGTTTTATCACAGGAGAAAACTGGTTTCCTCATGAAATTTTGAAGTAAAATTTTGAAGTAAAATTTTGAAGTAAAATTTTGAAGGTTTTATATTAGCTTTGCTTAGATGTTGGGAAGTAGATTCCATTTAAAAAAATATATATCACCAGGAACAAGCATAATGATAAAAAGAAACATGAAATAGGATGGAGAAAAATTCTCCAAAAGGAATGAGATGTAAAATGAAATTTTACCTCAAATACAAGTCTTCAAGGCAAAATTTGTCTTTGGAATATGTCCACTAAGAAATAACAGAAGCGGGAGCAGTCCAAATAAACTATATTTAATTTGAAATCATTTAAAGTACAGCAGTTTTCATTTCCAGCCAATATAAAGGGTGATGGGCCTGTTACCCCATACCATTAGGCCACAGGGAGTGTCTTAATGGGTTTGCAAAGCCCTAGTTCACAAGTGTGTATGTCCACAGGCCTTTTTCTTTGCAGTGCCCATCCAAGCCAGAGTAGCAGCAGCATGTGTAACCAGAGTGTAACCAGAGTGTAACCAGAGAGTAACCAGAGAGTAACCAGAGCCCAGGCTTTGTACTGAGATGGGGGCGGCTGCCTATGATAAAGTAATATTAGGGGCAATAAGGTGTTTAACAACTGTTTATGACACAGCTGTGAGAACATAGTAGCACCTGAAGTATTCCTAATGTCCTAAGCTGTTTCAAAGTGTGTGTGTGTGGGATGTGTAAAACTCCATTTCTGAACATATTTCCCCTGTAACCTAAAACGATGTTCCTCCCCCACCTCACTCCTCTTTTTTCTTACATCCTCTGAGTATAATTCAATTAAGTATAAGACATGTTTTCCTACTTGCTAAAGGGAAGCATGTGTTATTCATTAAAAAATTGGCTGGCACAAATGGGTGGCCTATAGATAACACACCAGTTTATACTGCATTCCTTTTTTTTTAATTAGACTTCCCCTCTTGTCCAAGTCTCTCTCCTACCCCCTTGTTTATCAATTTCTGCTCTATAGCTGTCTTTCATATTTACATTGAAGTGGGATGTGAACCCAGAGCAGTAAGTGTTCCACATGGTTCAAGTTAGGTTCAGAAATGGACAATCATTTTGCCCACAGGCTTCTAGTTTGTTTGTCAAGAATGACTTTCATTGTCAGAGCAAAGCCAAGGTACCATGGAAAAAGTCTGAGGAACACAATGTTTATTTCCTTGGGGATCTCCTTCTCCAGCAGGTCCTGGCAGACCTTGATTGGAATTCTCACCACCTTCTTTGCTTTGTTTTCTGTTGCTATCACATCTGATTTTTTTGGGTGGCATAAGTACACAGCACGGAGAACAGGGCCCCTGTCTGGTCCTCATGTTTTGCTGGAAACTAGCAGTCAAGTTTCTTCATTCAGCTCTTTCATCACATAAAAAAAAGCATTGTGTTTAACATGTATCCTTTGATATCCCTCTGGTGGGTTGATCCTGACTGGATTCCAGGTGGTCACCAAAGCCACTCTATCACTGGCCTCCTCAGCTGGGCAGGGCAGAGAAAATAGAACAAAGGCTCATGGGTCAAGTTAAGCAAATGGGGAGTGAAGTTAAGTCATTCTTTCCCCAAGCAGTGCAGGGGATGGAGAATGGGCACTGCTGTCAGTCCATCATACATGGTCTCTGCTGCTCCTTCCTTCTCAGGAGCAGGATCCTTCCCACTCTTTCCCTTCTCCAGTGTGGGTCCCCCACAAGTTCACAACTCCTGCCAGCAACTCTGTTCCAGCATGTGCTCTCCCCTCCATGAGGCCACAGGCCTTCCCAGCATCCTCCTGCAAGGTCTCACATTCTCCTTTGGGCATCCCCTGCCCCAGTGAGGAGTCCCCCACAGGCTGCAGGTGGATCTCTGCTCCACCATGGAGCTCCAGGGGCTGCAGGGGCACAGCTGCCTCCCCATGGGCTGCACCATGGGCTGCAGGGGAATCTCTGCTCCAATACATGGAATATCTCCTCCCCTCCTTCTGCACTGACCTTGCTGTCTGCAGGGCTGTTCCTCTCAATATTCTCACTTCTCTCTGCCAAGTGCTACTGTGCTGGATTTACTTCCCCTTGTAACTGCCCAAAAGGTGGATAGTTTGGATAGTCCAGCACCATTGGTGATGAGCTCACCCTTGGCCACTGGTGGGTCCATCTTGGATGTGGCTGGCATTGACTCTGTTGGACACAGGGAAGCTTCTCAAAGAAGCCATCCCTGTAGCCACCCTGCTACCAAAACCTTGCCATGCAAACCCCATACAGACTTACAGGAAATTCCTTGTCCCTTACACACAGGTTCCCACAGTTTCAAACCATGCTAAAGACAAGAAAAACTACTGTTACCATTACCCTGGTAAAGGTTTCTGTTCACACAGACAGAAATTTTAAATCTCATGTGTAGTGTGCAAAGTAAAACACACTTCAGAGTTAAAGAATTTTAATCCATGAAAAGTTGAAGATTTCCTTACATGAAATGGTGTTAAAAGGAAGAACAAATGCCAGACTGTCTTAACTAGAGTTGGTCAGGACCTCATTAAATGAGGGGCTCTCCTTAGCCTCACAGCTAAAATAAATGGAAATTTTCCTAACCCAGCTGTGATGCTTGTTTGCAAGCAAAAGAGCACTCCTTCTGATCCCCACTGCCTTGCAGTAGGGCATTCCCCAAATCTGGCCATGTTCCTTCACAGCAGGGTAAGCCTTCCCCAAGAGAAGACCTTTTATTATCTTTTTAACTTTCCAGTGCTGGTTAAAAAAAAAAAAAAAAAAAAAAAAAAAAGAGGTAAGAAGAAAGAGCTGGTCTTTGATAATGAAAAAATTGCCGCAGACAGACAAAGTATGGTTTTCAGTTCTCTCTGTTTAAGATATTTGAAATCTGTATTGCTTACTCAATGTATTGATTTTTAACAAACAAGTCTATTAATGGTATTGGTTTCACATTAAGCTGGTCAACTTTTCCAACACCCTCAGTGCCACTAAAGAGAGATGGAGCAAAATTATAAATGCTCAAATATTTTGGCATTTTAATTTCTGATTTTGAACACATGATTTTATAAAAATATTTTATTTCTAATGAATGGAAAGTTGTAAAATAATTTAATATGTGCTTTAATAGCAAAAATAAAGAAAATTTAAGGTATTACTCTTGATGTTTTTCAGATTATTACATTTTTGAATTTCATGACAGTGGTGCTTACTGTGATGTCATACCAAAGTATTACAGAGTCTCTGGTCTCAGAGTAAGGTTAACTGTTTATAAAAATCTTCAATGCAAAACAGAAAAGAGCTATTTTAGCTACTTCACTGTTAAATGGCATTTTATGTACAAGTGACAAAATAATGAAATAGTGTAAAAATAATGCCTATAAATTGGAAAATACTACTTCAAACAGGAGTTTTCATATAGTTTTTAAATCATTTGTCATGAGAAATGCTGGGAAACACAATTCTTAATTCATGAAATGCCAGAAAAAAATTATATTGTTAGGGAGAAACCAAATCAAATACTTCAAATACTTATTTCCCAAGGACACTTCTTTCACTGTAGAACTTCCAGTCAGGCATACATTGACTCACTTACCAGATGGAATTATTTTTAGCATACATAAACCCAGCCGGGCTACCTTTCAGACAATGAAATGACCAATTAGAGGAGATGATCCTTATGAAGAAATTCAGAACAGTTGAACAGTTCAAAGCATGTAGCAGAGATACAGAGGAGCACCTTTCTTAAAATGGAGATGTTATAAGTGCACAAACAGGAGAGGGCCATTTGTCAGCAAACTAGAGAGAATCTTTAAAATAATTAAATGTGCATGTACATATACATATGCATATACATATGTTGTCCTGAAGGAGAAATTGTGTGCCTGAAACCTCTACTTTTCTCCAGGCAGATGAGGTGGGATACTAAAATATATTGTTTCTTCCTACAATCCTTGACTGAAAAGGAGAAGCAGGCTTTTCACTATTAGCAGATTCAGGAAACAAATTATTATATTGTTAAATTGCAGAGAACTTAGCAAATAGAAAGTGTTATGCCAAAAGCTTACTCTAAAACAATACAAAAATTTTGAGGAATGATCCTCTATGTTCCCTTTTTAGTCAAACCTGTGAATTGCCAAAGGAACAGCAAGTATAATTCAACTGTGTAAATATTAAGCAGTCTAAGCCAGCAGGTTATTGGATTTCATACAGGACATGGCTGACTGGTGAGCCCTTCTGCTGAGTGTCAGTGCCAGCAGCAGGGCTCTCTCTCATCCCCTGCCTGGCACTCCTCGTTCCTGTGCTTCAGCCTTTCCCTTTTTGCTTTCAAGGCATTCCAGACCACAACAACAAAGCCCAAGAATTAGAACTTGCTTTCTGATAACATTCTGAAAATTCCTATTCCAGTCAATTTTTCCTGATTTTCTAACAGTGAGATTCCATTACTGATCTGAACCAGAGAGACTATTGCAGGTGACTAAATCACATCAGATAGGAGACATGGTTGCTCTCACTGGTTCCTTTCACAGTGTTTAAAATAACATATTTAGAGCAGGAGGGGTGTCATTACACTACAGATAAGCAACAGGAAAAAAAAGATAACTAGACGAGTAGGATCTAAACAGGCTTGCATTATTGTACAAATGATTCTCATTACTTCTCTTTCAGTATCTATAATGCTTCTTTGCAGCCCATGTTAAAGGAATTTGAAATTGGGATGTGATACAGCTCATTGCTTTCTAAATCTTCAGCTCCTTCTCATCTGCAACAAAAGTTATTATTTGATCAGCTTAGAAGGGATTCACCTCTTTTCTCAAACTTAAAATGTCCTGTTACGTGAAAATCCAATGTTTTTAATTCTAATCTCATCCTATATCAAAGAAGCAGTGCATCTGAAATGAGCCAAAAATGGTACATACAATGATAAACACTCACCTAACACTTTTGCACAACACCTTCCATCCCCAAGAAATAACCACTGATATACTCGTACAGATTAATAATATTTAAAGAAATGCAACTCCCAATCTTACTCACTCTATTCAAAACTCTTAAAATAAGAAGATATATATTCTCTGTGTAAATTGTCTTATTTGCACACAGCCTTTGCTCAGTCCTGTTTCTCTGAATAGAAAAAAAAAATAGCAGGCAACAGCTTCCTCGCTCAGAAATCCCTACTCCAGCCCCTGCAGCTTGCTCTGGGCCCCAAGAGGGTCTTGCTTCTCTTTTCTCTGAGGTCTATGTTCATATTCCTTCAACATCTCTGCATCCAAAACAGAGACTTTGCTAAAAATTTCATGACCTCTCTGCATGCTTCCCCTACAGCTGGGAAATCACTGGTTAAACCCACTTATGTCAACCTTTGCATGCCAAAAAGCTTGGGTTTTTCCAAATCCTTTAGGAAAATCAAATAATTTTTACCATAAAACCTTAAGCTCTTCAGAGTCCTAGAAACTGCAGAAGACACTGTTGAGAAGACACATATTTGGAGGTCAAATCACACGTACAAAGATATTGACAGGGGAAATGACAGACCCACAGTGCATGGAGTCAGCATTTCAACATGCTTTGAGAAGGTAAGGGAGGGTGCTGTGCTCAGAGGCATGGGACAGAGATTCAGAGAGGGCTCCAGGGGAGCTGAAATGCTACACCAGGCAACAACAGCTGAGGGATGGTCACCAGTACTCTTTTGGGCTGCAGATTTTCAATTCAGGGCCCAGCTGGGGCTTTACTTAAGAGCCGCACACATTTAACGAGGCATACAGTGTGCTGCAGAGATCCCAGTGCTGCACTGCTGGGAAACTCAGAAACAACATTCCCATGGTCCAGGCTGCAGACTGGGCTCTGCCATTCAGAAACCCTGAAACAGAGGAGCAGTGGGCAATGACTCTGACGTCAACACCCTGGAGTCAAAACCACTTGATTTTCAAAAATGAAGCAGCACTGTAATAGGAAGCAGAGCTTACCCAAACTCTCCATGCCTTGGGCATGAGAAAATGGTTTGCTTAGCACACCACCTCCACACCACAAGGATAATTAACTGGGGTTGTAATTGTCTAGCAGAGCATAGCAGCTTCCTCTGGTGAACCCTCACTGCTAGCAGTGCATCCTAAGCAACCATGCCTCTTCCTCTCCAGTTCCTAAAGCTAACACTTCACTGTTTTCAGCACAATAAAATGAAGCCTTGATTTTATCCTGCTGTTCAAAATCTTTGCCTGAAATCGCAAATGTGCTGCTAATGGACCATGATTCAGGCAATGTAAAAGTTTGCCAAGAGTGGAGGAGGATGCTAAAACTGGTGTCAGCTAAAATTTTAGAATGGTTGTCTTTCTACTGGACTTCTTGCAGGCAGACCCAGAAACTGAACCCAGATACCTCTGTTGCCTAACAATGTCTGACAAAATAGTTACATAGATGACAGAGACATGAGGGTTAAATAAGAGCACAACTATAGTTACTTAGTACTTGTGAGCAGCCCATGGTAAAAGTAAACCCCTATATTAATGCTTTGTGGTGGACTAATTACTTCAGCCTTTATATATTTAATTGTCTTTTAAGCCAAGTTCTCAAATGATTTAACATTAGTGTAGCTCAATTATATTTGTATTCAGTGAGTTATAACAGTATGTAACAGCTGAGGATCTGGTACAGTCTCCCTGTCTCACAAATGCAATCAGTGAAAGCTGCTTTTAGCCTTTTTTTCTACTCCTATTTCCCTTATGAGCAATGGAAGAATTTTTGTCAATCACTTGAGAGACATTGCTTTTGGATGTGCTAATTTAATTCAGTGGGACAGACAGATCTATAGCAGCTGGCAGCAGACAAAGGATGGGCTGAAGGAGGTTTTCTAAGTTAATACTATTCTTGGTGGAGATAATTACAGACTTTTAAAAGCCAGCCAATGATCTCACAGAGCAGCAGTAAACTCTGCACATCTGAGGGAGCAGGGAAGAGCAGCATTGTCTTCTGCCATAGCTCTGCATTCAGAGGTGTGTGACTCATGAGAAACTGGCCCAAGAAGTTTCAGTGGAGCCATCAGTTCCCTGCCAGAACTGAAATGTTCCTCAAGATCAAAGATTCCTGCTAGTGTTTCACTTCTAAAGAAAACTAGAGGAAAATACAGAATTAAAACTTCGAATCCAGCACCAATACAGAGTTGCGCATGACACAAGTTTTGATGGATTGTGAATACTTCAGAGAAGACAAAAATGAGAAATGCTTGAACTGTATACAATAAATGAAATTAAATGAAGTACAAAATATTTTCTTAGGAGAGAGAAATGCCTAAACAGTAAGTGAAATATGTCAGAGTAGACAGGAGACTTAACAAAGGCAAACAAGTCTTAACAGGTTACAAACTTAAGTCAACCAGCTGGTGACAATAATTAAGTTATTCTTTGTTGTATTGATTGGCATATGATATTTAATAAACAGAAGAGGTAACCTGCTCTGTGTATCATTTGTGAAGCCACATCAAGAGAACTGTGTCATCATTTAAACTTCCCACATTATGAAAACTCTAAAAAGTTATACCTAGAGAAAATAATGAGGAAAGCCTGAAAAATCCAGTAAGTCCAGAAAATACAATATGCAGTCTTTTTCTCCATGCTCTTCTTGGCAGAAGCAATATCTTTCCCAGGCCAAAGCCTTTGTTTCCTCTCATCTGTACCTTTCCTATTGGTTTAATTTTTCATGAAGGGCTTTGGGTTTGGTTTTTTTTTCACATAAACAGTATGTCAGCATTGAGCAGACAGTAGGAACGGCTAGTCGCAGGTAAAAACACCTGAAGTAGGGATTTTTACTGAAATTATATAGTCCTCCAACGCTTCATAGGGCATAAGATTTATAATATACATATGGATGTTTTAAAGATGATCAACTATTGACATTCCCACCACATTTGGCTATTATCCAAATGGGTTAGGATTTAGTAAATGAGATACAGGATGTTAGATAAACTTCTGGCCTTAATGACAGATTAGCACAGGAACATATTATATAGAACAGGTATGAAATCTTTGTTCTCTGAGGCTGGTTAAGCAATGTGAATTTGTAGTACATGTACATGCAATTTCATTTGGGCTATGCTGGAGACTGACACACATGAGCCACGCCCAGGGTAGAATGTGATGTAGGTGACATGTAAAGGCATTTTAATCCATGGCATAACAGGGGCCAAAGCCAAGCTTCAGAATGCAACACAGTATAAATTAAAACTTTTGAATATCATTAAATACTGTGTAGTACTGTAGCTAATCTCTGCTTATCTTAGATTAGTCTGTAGCTCAGGATTTCCCAGGCACTTTTTTTCATGAATAAAAGCAGTACTAGCAATGGCAAGTGTTTTCCACTCCCAGTGGCAGCAGCAGCACTCACTGAGAGCCTGGGTCATCCTAACATGAAATGCCTCATAAATCACTAATGGTTCATATAAAATAGTACCCCTTTAGCTGGGCAGACAGATCTGAAGTATTCTGTTTGAGCCTAGAAAGATGGCCAGGAATGTTTAGAAGCAATAGGAATTGTTGTCCATGTAAGGCATTCTTTCTTCAGGCAATACAGTCAATGTCTCTTGCAAGGTAGTCAGAGCTTTGTGCTGCTGACTGCACTATCATCTGGGTCAAATAAAAAACTGTACTGCAGTTTGTCATTTTAAACGTAACTTTTCTAGAGGAGCTTCAAAGCCAGTGCATAAAAAAACCCCATAACAGGTCAACCTCACAACTTCTTGTGATTAGTGTTTTTGTTTCCAACCAGTTGTCAAAATGACTATCCAGCCACATATGTTATTTCTGTTAATTTTCATCTCACACTACACCAGTGAAATTAATCTAGAATCCAGCACAATAACCATGGCTTAAAATATACTAACAATTTAATTCAAATACTCTGCAGAAAAAAACCCAAACCCATGTTAGAAGGTATAGCACTATTGAGGATGAAACCATAATTCTCTGAACTACAGCCTTGGAAGCTGACGAGGTTCACATTGTTGCAATCTTAGCACTTGGAACAGGAGATTCAGATTCCTCTTCAAAGTTATTCTGGTGCTGGGAAGACCCCTAATTAACACTGTGTGAATAATTTCTAATAATTGACAAGCTTTATAAAAATAGCCCTGGTTTCTAAAGTTTCCAGTGTAGCTTTCTTTTACTTATTTTTAAATGGGAATTAGTTCAAGAGACTGACACATTTTTGAGCTAGATTTTTTTGAGATACTGATGAGGTTTACGATGTCATTGTGACTGTATCATTCTCCTTTAAAATCAGCTGTGCTCCCAGTTTCTGAGACTCCAGCAGTCTACCAGTAGTAACAGCCAAAGTGGAATGGAATGGAATGGAATGGAATGGAATGGAATGGAATGGAATGGAAGGGATGCCATCTCTCCACATGGGAGATGATTTCACCAGAGCAAATACTGCCTGGGGACAGAACTCTTTGTTCTACTTCAGTGTTAAGCACCTGAAGAGTAAGACAAATGTAACCAGCTGGCCCACTTGAAGGGACTAAAATTCTTCCATTGTAGAAATTAAGCACCCTGGATAACCTGGGTCATTTTCAGGAGTATCATTTATTGTTTTGTCAACCTGATAGCAACTTAAAATGTTCTGTAGCGATCTACTGATGGAATCTTTCAGTAGCCTATTTGTTGAAAGGAAAACAATGAAAAATCTCAAAGTGTTACAAATTCAGTATTTTCTGTTAAGAGAGATTAAAATTATTTTAAGTACGGCACATTTATTGGAATAGGATCCTATACTATTGCATCCAACTTGTCTGCAGTAGAATAAATACCTTCTGCATCCACAGAGGAACCTAAATAGATTACCTGGCTGAAAAAAAAAAGTTTTATTTAGAACCCTGTAACCTCAGGCCATACTTTGAAAATCATTCTAATAAGGCCTCCATATGCTGGAAGTTCACTTGGTCAGTTTTCCAACTGATTAGATTGCTATCTGGGGTGACAAATAGCTTTTCTATAGTCTGTGATTTGACTCATTAATCTCAGGTATGTATTGATGGCATAAACCATATCGTATCACAGCTAGAGGAGGTGATGCACCTACTTTGTGAATTAATTGTGATCAAATATTATTTTGAACTTGCATGTGACATAATTTGCTGATAAATGTGTGTTTTAAATTGAGATTGCAAACAGACTTGGTGTAAGTATGATCACACAGAATATGGATCACTGTTTGAACAACCAAAAATGAATACGTATATGAGAAGGTTCATTTGTTTGCTGCAATCTTTCAGACACAGCAAGTATCTGAAACACAGGAAAAAATTGGCCCACAGGGACTCCTTACTGCCATGCTCAGACTTCTTCTAATGACTGGCTGAAAACAGCTCAGCTATTTCTGCATTTAACTTCTCAGTCTGAACTGACTGGAAAAGAGCTGTCTCAAGGCACAGACAAATTAGACAGCTAAGTAGAAACTGTCCAGCAAAAGAAAGAAAGACAGGATGTTCTAGCCTTCTTCCTCCCTGAGACTCTCCATTCTTGATGCTATTGCAGCAGGATGGGTCAGTGTATCCAGGGGATGACAGTAGGGCTTTGAACAGCAGTAGGGAACATCAGCAACCACACCCCATATTCTGCCCTCTGAAAGCCCAGGAAACACTAGAGGTGAATAAGAATGGTGGAAGGAAGGAAGGAAGGAAGGAAGGAAGGAAGGAAGGAAGGAAGGAAGGAAGGAAGGAAGGAAGGAAGGAAGGAAGGAAGGAAGGAAGGAAGGAAGGAAGGAAGGAAGGAAGGAAGGAAGGAAGGAAGGAAGGAAGGAAGGAAGGAAGAGAGAAAGAGAGAAAGAGAGAAAAAGAAAGAAAGAAAGAAAGAAAGAAAGAAAGAAAGAAAGAAAGAAAGAAAGAAAGAAAGAAAGAAAGAAAGAAAGAAAGAAAGAAAGAAAGAAAGAAAGAAAGAAAGAAAGAAAGAAAGAAAGAAAGAAAGAAAGAAAGAAAGAAAGAAAGAAAGAAAGAAAGAAAGAAAGAAAGAAAGAAAGAAAGAAAGAAAGAAAGAAAGAAAGAAAGAAAGAAAATAAATGATTCCTGGTTCCAGGGAGAGTATGCTGAAGCTGTGCAATCTGTAAGAGAAAGGATTTACTGCAAGATCTGCAGCCTAACTTTCCTATGGAAATCCTTTCCAACCACGCTTCAGCTGGGTGTCCAGGCTTTGATGACAGCCTTCTCCAGGGAGAAATTTTTTTTTTTTTTGCAACCTAGCCCTTCCTTTGAGGGTCCTTCTCACTCCCACTGAGCAGGACCTTTTTCTCTGTCATAACCATAACACCAACCTTACCTCTACATTTCAACAACCCTCAGCTATAGGAAGTGTCTCCATCCATTGCTTTCCTATACTTTCTCCAAATTTTCAGCAGCTCCCCCATAAACTTATTCCTCCCTAGAAAACTATTCCATCATCCTCGACATCAGAGCTGAATCTTGCCTGAATAGCTGAGAAACCTTGAGGCATTTCATGGCTATCTTTGATCAGTCTCTGAAAAATGCACCTGTCAAGATGTAAATGTGTACCTAGACATTTTGGAAGTTTGTTGCCATTTGCCTTGCAGTGGATGGAGAGAATCACAAATCATACTCATTGCAAATGGGAGACACTTCGGTTCTTCTTCAATTTATGTACAATTATTACTTATTTGTAGTCACATTTCTCATACTTTGTAAATTACAGATTTACCTGTAAACTCCAAGGGACACTCAGCTGACTTTATGCAGCCTCTTCAAAGCAAATTAGTGGATTTTTGTGAGGAGGAATATTCCCCTGAGAGGAAGTAAAGCCAGGAGAGATTCCCCATCTCCTGTCAAGAGCAAATTCTGACCTACCAAAAGTAACATGCTCTCTATGTAAGTCTCATTGAATCCCATTGACTTTTATGCTCTGCTTCTACACAAAAGGTGTCTGCATCTTAGATATTAGCAGTGTAGCAACCAGGCATCTCCCTGGCTGCATGATTCTCTGACTGCCCCCCTCTGCTCTGCCCTCATGATTCCCACCTAAAGTGCTGCAGCTGTCTGTCCCTGTCCATGGCAGGGGGTTGGAACCGGATGATCTTTAAGGACCCTAACAACCCGAACCATTCTGTGATTCTGTGACCAACACCATGCATGCCATACACTTCCAGTTTGCTTTATATGACTGATCCCTGATCTCTGACCACAATTTGATATGTTTTGGGATCTCTGAAAACAATCTTCCCCCAAGTGTACATACAGTGATCTGATATCCTGAGTACTGGTAGTAGCACTAAACCTGAAGGCTCTCCTAGTAAATTGCACCCTACAACCCACTCTTTTTGACAGAATAAATCCTCTTTCCTCTTTTCATCCTATATACAAGGTGCCATGGTCTCAGCTAACAGAAAGGGACAATACTGTACATCCAACACTACTTCTTACCCAGAATGACACGTGCTTAACTATTCTATATAAAGCTCTATAAAACACTTATAATTGAATTGCTATGATAATTTATGTGACCCTCCTCCTCAGAGGTGTTCTGTGGAACACTCTGCTGGATTCCAGCCTAGTCTACAGGCTCCCAAAACCTAGGAGTTGTCTGTCTGCAATCAAATATTTGTATAATTAAAATAATGAATTATCTCTATTGAAGATAAATTTAAATTCATCAAGAAGCTTACATAAAATGAGTTGTGGACCAAGATTTTCCCCACTCACCCAGTTCTCAGTCTACAACCTGACTAGTCTACAACCAGTCTACAGCAACTTTTTGGTTTTCTAAACTGCTTCAAAAAATAAAACAAATGTATAGAATCTCAAGCTTACAACATAGCACAACACCCTGCCAGGGTCTCTCCAGCCCTGTGTCTATCTCTTCTAATAAGCCATTTCTGTTCTCTCCCGAAACAGAAGGATCATTAGTTTTCAGGTACTTATCATAAGGTTTCAAAGGGTACCTAAAAATAGGTCACACCGATAAGAGTTTCATTTGACAAATGTCAGGCTCTTCTAATACTTCCCTTTGTAAGACAAAGGGCAAGCCAACATTTTCACAGCTGTCAAGTAACTCCCTGCACTGAAACACAGTAGAATAAAACCTGACAGTGAACCATTGCTGCATCTGAGTCCTGGTTACATAAGGTAGCATAGGAAAATGAGTGTTTTTCAGATTAACTTTAATGTCAAGGCTGGTAGCATGAATGTAATTATGGCTGATATTTTTATGCTGCAGTCTGACAGATAGTTAGCAATAAATACATCACCTCATGCAGAAAATGAGCAGACTTTCAGTAATGGAAAAAGGAAGGTGTCAAGTACTTGCACAACTTTTGTGCATTTGCTTTCTCTTGGGTTTTATTATTGCCTTGGAAATGCTTCAGATCACTGTTTTGGTTCTCAGCCTTTTCACCTCATCTTTCAGAGAGGCTTTTGAGAGCAGGTCAGATTTCCATGACCTAGCGATTTTTGTGGCATCCATCTTTCAACTGAGAAAGTGAGACCTGTGATCTTCAGGACAAAAAGCATTAATGAATCATGAAAAGGGAGGTGAGCTTTAGGTGGTGTGACTACTGCCTGCATTGCTGGACAGTGAAGTCAGCATGGCCAGGGAACTGGCACAACAGTAGGGAACTCTAGGCTGTGGGTGCTGGCTGCACAGATGGAGGGTGGCAGAGGAGTGCAAGCCAGGGGGAAACAGAGAGTGCAAATACTATGGGTGGGTGGGGTGTGAAAAAAACACCCTTTGAGAGGATAAAAACATGTTGTCTCCTCTGCCAAAGGAACACAAGTCACGCTGATAGAGGAAAAATCTACAGGGGTTGATGATACTAAGACATTCTTGCCATTTTTGTTCTATATGATGACATTTACAGAAGATTGGAATGCATTAAAAAATTAGAGAACTACTCTTTTCCCTGTCCATCGTTGGTTTTTCACCACGCTAAGCTGAGAGTTTACGAGATTTTTTACCAGAGCAAAATCAGTTCATGGCAGAAAGTCAAGAGGTCCCAATACCATCACACTCCTCAACCTCTCCTATCTTTATATTATGCTCTTTATTTACCCACCTCTCACAGAATGAGCATTTATATTTTTAAAAGTGCTCCCTATCACCATCAGTATTTAATTCAAGGACTCTGTTAGTTAAATGGCCAGCAGAAAAGACAGGCTCTAAATCTTATGTTCATCAAACTTCAGAGGTTGTTTTAATCAAGCCATTTTACATGAATGCACTACATCTATCATTAGAGGGGTTCCATGTGGTGATTTTATAATTTCTTCATTTAATGGTTGTGTTAAATTCCTCTTCCATACCCTCAGGAAATTAACTTTTAATATCATATTAAAGAATCAGCTTTCATCCTAGGGTTCAATAGCAATTTATTCTAGATTATTATTTATCAATAATATTGCTGAATCAAATTTTAATTTCCAAATAAGCCTTTGGTCATTTTTCTGTAGAAAAAGTCATCCAGCTAAAAGAAACTGTAGTCATTTTCAGATTGATCTGGACAGTGAAAAAAATTATAAATGCACATCATAAGAACATTTGTATAAAATTTATTTAAATGAGCTACAATCTCACAAGTATTTATAGCTGTTCAGTTTCAACAAGCAGCAAAAATCATCATGCCAGACCTTCACAGGTTTCAGAATTGATGACACTGCCTTTCAGGACTGCATCTACTAAAAGTACAGAATAGAGGTACTCAGATCTGTATGAACAGAGGCTTAGAAATGAGAAATAATAGGATATTCTTGTGGTTTCATAACATCAGTGATTGCTATAAGGTAGAAGAAACAGAACATTTTAAGCATCTAGTCTGCAGTGCCATCTTCTGTGCTTTAATGCAACATAACTATTGATTTCCTTTTCCCCTTTTTAATAAATTATTACTATCTGTGGCAAGTCACCTTCTCTCAGTGTTGACACTGGTTTGGGGTCTTCATTTCAGATAATGTCTTTAGATTTCTGTGCCATTAGTAGCACAAGTATGTTGCAAGTTTAGTCCTGTGTGATTCAATGTAGTACAGGCTATACTATTTCAAGAAAGTCATGTTGATGATTTGATCTCTGCCTAAAATCTTCCATGCTGTTCAACACACTCCTCTTGAAATCAACCCTCTATTTCACCGGTTTTGGTGGGTTGCATTAGTTAATGGCATTTAAGCATTCCACCTCACATGGACAGTTTTTTTCTATTAAGTCCTGTATGGAGGCCTCTCTGCTGAAGTGTTAATTCTCCATTAGGATGCTAACATTACCCTAGAATTGTAAATTCACAATGTTTCACAGCAGTTTTCAGCAACAAGTAGAGTCAGATGCTATATATAAGCTACAATGATAATTGTGCCCTTCAAGACTGTTTTCACAACCTCAAGTTTGTACCTAAACTACTCAAATAAAAGGGAAAATTCACTGAGAAGTATAGATGTTCAGCCATAAAAAACCAAAACAGAACTCCATTTTGAAATAGGAAAGGAAACTCAGAAAGGAAATGGCAAATCCAGGCACATGCAATGGATCCTGGGTTTGAAAGCAAAGTCCTGATCTTGGCAGGAGGAAAAATATGACACTTTCACATTTAGACTTGACTCTAAATATGTTTGAAGGAACATGATGAGGAAATTCTTTCCATGATCTGGTTTTAGACATTTTCAGCTCTAAGGCAAGCTGGACGGGCATAATGGAGACCAAAGTACGTGACCCAGATGCCAAATTTTCAGCTCTGTGCAACATATATGGAAACAGATTTGTACTTGACAACTGCATTTGGAAGTGATTATTAAAGACTCCTTGTAAGAGTGGATACACTGTGAGGGAATTAGAAGCACTCAGTTAAAGAAGAAATTTGTTACATCTGACATTGTCACAATTTGTTGATATGCATCACATAAATGGCACATGAAACTCACACAATTTGTTTTATAATGGTAAAATGGAAAATGGGATTATAGAAGCTGAACTCTCCCTTGAAAGTAATGTCTGTTTAAGTTTGATTGGTGATTCAAACCCAGGGATCATGCGGGCACATAGATCAATGTTCTACTTAACATATCTTACAAAGAGAACCTGCCACTGACTAATTTGGCCTCTGAATTATGAGAATGTTTCTTCCTAAGTGTCTGCTGATTATGTGAAAAAAAAATCAAGCTGTTACAGGAACTTGAATTTGAGAAATGAAGACTGGTAATTTCATATAGTGCTGGTAAAACTTCTAAACAATCTCTAGAAATATGATGATGATGATTTTATAATGCACAAGGAATTAGAGAAAGAGAAAAGGAAGATAATTTTGGACTTAATTCTGCCAGATAAAGCAGAAAAACCATGGTGTTAGGAGTTAGCAGTTGCCTAGAAACTGCGGATCATGACCTCATATTCAATAAGACCAGACACTACCCCAAACATACATATATAAAGAAAATGCATAATAATCCAAACCAGTTTATATTCAAAATCTGAAGAAATTAATGAAAATACTGGTTAGAAGGGAAAATGCTGACAGGCAAAGAAATTAATAAAAATGTCTGGAGTTTCCAAGTGACACTGTTTAGAATGGGAATGACCTTCGCTAGGATATTGTCTTCATTCACTGGCAAGGACAAAAGCACAACATTTTAAGGAAAATATGTGGAAAAAATATAAAACTGTGAACAAAATAGGAGCTATGAATTGCCAAAAGTAGTTTCGAACAGCAGTTATACAGACTATAAGAATTAAAGACATTCTAAAAAAATATTGAAAATCTATTGGGAACAAAATAAATTATAGAAAGATCTATTAACAAATGCAGTTTGTAAAATTTTCAATGATGACATGGAAAGAACAGAAGTTTTTAATTAATACTGTGTCTCTATATTTGGAAAGAAGCAGAGTGCTACATTCATACCATATGAGGACAGGGAGGCAATTTCTAGGCTATTAATAAGCCTTAGGAAGAAGTTAGACAACATTTACTTATGACAAACAGTTTTGAATCAGGAGGCCTAGATCATTTGCATCAGTGTGTCATAAAATGCTGGTTAAGAAAATTTGTGGTTCCTTGATATTAAATTATAATAAAGATTATGTATATATCTATTCATACCTACATTCAAAAAATGCTAGGAAGCCTCAAAATAGCTAAAACAATGTCAATATAACAAATAAAAAAGAAGAGTGGTACAACTGAAAACTGATTAATTGGTTGATCTTAAGTCTCAACAGAAATTCTAAAATATCTCACTGAAGATTTAACAAATGAATCTGACTGTGGGGAAAAAAAAAAAAGATACCTCTTTCCAATTTATCCAACCTTGATAGTATTAAAATTTTGGTTGATAAAGGCCACATGCAGAGATTACATCCTTACTTATATTTAGCTGCCAGTGAGTCAATAATGCCCCATCTCAACACTCTCTACTCCTGGAGTTGCAGGAATGTACCTGTACAGCTGCACAGCCACACTGATCAGCTTCCCTCTTAGAAAGAACAACCAGCCAAGGCACAGCACCTTTCTGCTTTCTTCCCTGAAGCCAGCTTGTTCCGTGCTGACTTAAGGAGGTCCTTACCCCATCACACCACATTAGCCTGCAGTTAGATTTTATAGCCATTTTGGAGTGTATATCATTCAGTCAAAATATTAGCATGATGCAAAACAACACCACTAACACCTGCTAAATTAATTAATAATTCATTCATTTAGCATTAGTTGTTGACAAGTGTCAGTGCACAGTTGCTGGCCAGAAATAGCCGTCAAAGGATTTTTTTTCACCAAGGCTCCACCTGGAGTGTGGAGGACATTCATGATCCTCTTCAGTAAAGGTCTCAAAGACACTGAAATAAGTAGTTATAAAAATACATTGCAAATTTCCATATATTTTTTTCAACTTTCAGTAAATGAAATGGGCAAGATGCTAAAATTAGAGCTAACTGAATTTCTTGGGGAATTGCCTTCATATTTTTTTTTTTTAAATAGAAATCAAAGTCATAAAGCAACAGGGAAAAGAACTCACCTTTACAGAATAAGGGGCTCCAGCCTGGTATCTAGTGAGACAGAAAATATTTGAGATTTGACAGAAAATATTTGAGACATTAAATATTTGAGATTTGTGTAAATCCCCCTTAACAAGTTATCATAAATAGATGACATGACTCAAGAAAAATGGAAATTGTGAACAGTGTATTTCTGTGATTTAGATATTTAAACTCTGCAAACACAGTGTGTGGAGGAAAACTGGTAGTAGATACAATCAGTAGATGATATAATTTCATATTCATAATCGAAGGATTTTTGAAGTGAAGAGTGTTCAAAAAAACTATGAATTTTTTTGAGAACTGTAGAAATAATCACCTATTGAAAGATTCAAGGAAAGAAGATTGAGAAAAGACTTGAGGAAGTAACTTTAGAAGACAATTATGAATGTTACCAGGCTCTTAAATGTAAAAGAATCAATATAGTAAAGTTAAGTTAGGCAAATTAAAATTTGAGGTTGAAGAGTGGATGATAAAAATTAGGATGCATAACAGGCCAACCAGTGTGGTGGGTATTTTTTATAGCTTTCTTAATATTTTTGATTAAATATATGATGTCATTCTAGGGAAAAAAAAATAATCTAAAAACCGAAACAAATTATGTGAGGAAAACTGCCAGTAGCGATTCAAAATACTTGATCTGATGGCTCACTCTGGTCTTAAATCTTTGCAAGCACATGAAATTATTCACTGATTCTCAGGGCTTACATAACAGCAACCACCAGTAAAAAGCTTTCTTTCCAGCTGGCTAAAAGAGTATTTCCTGGAAGGCAGTGACCTGGCCTCGGTTATTCATGCTTTTGTCATTTCTCATTTAGACTGCAGTGATTCAGCGCTCAATATAAATGGTCATACTGTTTCAGTGCTTACAGAAATTCAGCTGTTGAAGAAGGCTACATCTCATTTCAACAGTTCAGTCCCCTGGAAACCTATCAGATCTATCTGCCAGGCTTTCACTTACCTTTCCATAGACTACCTAAAGAAGTTCAAGGTCTTGATTCCTTTCCTTAGGATACACCATGGCTGAAGCTCAGGAATGAATAGGTCTCCATAAAGTTTTATGATGAAAACCAGTTTTCTCTAATATAATGATCTCCCTACCCCTTGCCCATAACTATATCTAATTGACATCTTATGGGCCAGACCAAGCTGCTTCTGTACATGCTCCTAACCTGTAAAGACTGCAGCCCATTGTGATTCTTATTATTATTATGTTTGGACATTTTTGTATTTACATTTTGTAGAATGGCTTAAGCCGGAAGATACCTGAAAAGGTCATCTAGTGCGACTTCAAATCAAAGCTTATCCAGGTTCAACTTTAGGTCCATTGTCCAATCAAATTTTCTGTCTCTGCAAGGAAAAATATTGCAAAATCCTTCTGTGTTCCCTAGTCGAGTCCTTGGCCACTCAGGGTGATTTTTTCTTATCACTATACAGTACTTAACTTTCTGCAATTTTTAGCTGCTGAGTCTCATCCTTTCATTGTATCAGGCTCTGAGAAATTTGACTCTACCTTCTCTATACCTACCCAATTGGTTTAGCTAAACACAGCACAGTTACATTTCCCCCACAGTCTTCTCTAAGTGGGTCAAACCCAGCCTCCTCAAACTCTTGCACCTTCAGCATCTTATGATAGGCAGCCCCAAACTAGACAAAGTAATTCAGGTGCAACCTCATAAATGCTGGATAGACAACAGAGAATAATCACCTTCCTGGACTGGCTGGCTGTGTTCTCCCTAGTGCAGCCCATGCACTGTCAACCTTCAGTTCTGCAATGCTCACCCTTGACTTATGTTCGATTTCTTGCCCACAGTTACTTTTCTACAAAATTTCTTTATCTAATGTATCCCATCTGATCTGGGGTATCCCATGCCTGGTCACAATTTATTATGCAGACAATTCTGTGTCAGAGTCAAGTTTTCTTGGGAAGGGAGTAATCCAAGACAATGGCATTTAGGGCCAAAATCTAGGCTTTTATAAACATAACTGCTTTATTCAGCATGTGAAGAATAAGCCTCAAACTATTAATTACACCAGTGTTAAGAAACTTGAATGCTAAGAGAGAATCAGAAGAACCCTCAAAACATCTCCTCACTAAGAGACTTTCTTTTTCTCCTCCCTTACACTTAAAAAAAATATTTAACAAAACAAGACTCTGAACACACTTTCCCTGGTGCAGAGAGAATATAAATATAAACTGCTCAGAACAGATGTTCAAAGGCTGATAGCCATGTTTTTCACTGCACTGGAAAATATATGAATACTTTAGTGCTGAGCCCAGAGTAACAAAGAAAATGAGAAGGAAAGAGTATTCTTGCTACTTACCTTTTTTTCTGTTTGGCAAATTACATTATTACAAAGCTATAAAAGTATGATGATCGTTATGACAAATGATCTAAATATGACTAATGTTAGCAGCGAGATTATGGAAAAAGCTTATTCTCAGAGTGTTACAGTTAAGGGCAAAAAGCACAACAGGATCTGTCATTCTGAGTAAAACAATCCATAAAACCTCATTCAGTAATTTCCATGTTCAGTGCCAGCTATATGCAACTTGAATTAGCATGTGTGTTTGGACATGTGCCACCTTACTTGACAACATGAAGAAAGAAAAAATCTACATGTCCATTGGCAAGCTGCCCTGATAGTTAAGCACATTCTTGATTTAAAAATATGCACATTATTTTCAGCCCAAATAACTTTACCTTTAATTTTCATCTGTTTGGAGTACATTTTACTGTCTGTGGCTGCAGGGACAAACAGTCTCCTACTAACTGATACCCTATCCTCGTAGAGGTACTTTGTATTTGTAATTAATTGCCTCTTAAATACCTCTTGTGCAAGCTAAATAAATGGAGGGATTTTTACCATAAAATATTTTTGTCTTTTATTGAGAACATAAATTGCCTTTTAAAAATATATTTTCTTTACAGCAATGAATTGAAAGCAGGATATAACAGCAATATATTACAATCATCAATATTTTGCTTAGCTCCTGTTATTTTACCACCTCAGGACCCTTAGTTAAAACTTTCTCATTTTGCATCCAAGGATGATACTAACAAAACAAACAAAATTAACAAAAATTATAATTACAGCCCACTCCCACCCCCTTAAAACCCAAACAAAAATCCCCACCAACCAACCAAAAAAACCCAGTTCTCATTGTGCTGCTAGAGTTGCCATGTTCTCCAGACCCACAGAAAAACATGCATGTACACCACTCCTTTAGGGGTTTACAGCATTACTTCATTCCCATGCTCCAGCTGAACTTCACGGTGCTCTAGAAATCACCAATACTTCTAATTTTGAGGGAGATTAAGAAATTGAGATATTCTCCATATCCTTGTTACATCTTGACTTGAGACCCTTCTGACAGTGACCAAAAGAGTCAACATAATTGTTTGCATTGTTAAAGCTCTGACAGTCATAGAATCACATAGTGGCTTGGGCTGGAAGGGGTCTTAAAGATGATTTTGTTTCACCTCTTTGCCCCCACCTAGGGCAGGGACACCTTCCACTAGACCAGGTTGCTCAGAGCCCCATCCAACCTGACCTTGAGCACCCCCAGGAATGGGGCATCCACAGCTTCTCTGGGCAACCTGTGCCATTGCCTCACCACCCCCACTTCAAAGAATTTCTTTCTAGTCTCTAATCTAAATGTACCCTCTTTCAGTTTGAAGTCATTCCCTCTTGTCCTGGCACTACAGGACTATTTATGGTCCCGGCAATACAGGATTATTTTACCTTGTAAATAGTGTCTCTCCATCAGTTGCAGCCTTCTTTCTGGTACTACCTATGGATGAGGCAGGCCTAGGGATGCTGCCACAGACCATGCCACGTACAAGCTACTAAAGACAACATGGAGTTAAACAGTTATGGAGCAGGCATAAAAACAACCATGGAGCCACATTCAGATAGATCTAGTATTCCTTGACATTAGTGGGAACATTTCCATTGGCTTCAGTGAGTACAGAATTGCCAAAAAACAATAGATTTTTTGTGGTTGTTTCTGCATTTCAACAAGCTGGATTTAAATTCATTAACATTCCAAATGAGATCGATAATGAATAGTTCAGTAACAATTACCAGGACTCCACAGAAAACTCTATAAATTATGTCATGAGCTATACACTGCATGTGCCAATTTTCCATAAACAAGGGATTATTGCACTCTCTGTTTTCTAACAATAAGCACATTTGGTAATTGTGACTAGAACTATACATTAGTCATCTGAATTTAAAGCTGTGCTCATTTATCTCTTCGCCAAAATTTTCCTTCCATTCCAATAACAGGTCTGTAAGAAACAGATTCAGCTGAAGTTTCCTCCAAGGCAAAGATGTTCTCCTGAATATCTGAATTTGAGCTGAAAAATCAGCTCAAAAATGTTCTAATTAACTTGATGGGGCTAAATGTGATCTACCAATACTTTAATCAAGTTACTGCAAGACAATTGGGCTGCAGTCTAGAACAATTTTGTTGCATATCTCATAGTGCTGTAGTGTTTATCCTAAGGTCCAAGCTCCTAGAGTAAAGTGACTATCTAAAAATCTCCTTTAAATAAATACAAATATAAATTATTGGACTTCCTGGTCATGGACAGTGCTTCAAATCTGAGGGTAGAGAAGGCCATGGTAAGACTTTTATTTTAAAAATTACTTTTCATCCTATTTCATTAATGCATAATCCCTATAATATTTGTCTACATTGTACATCAAAATCCATGTCGAAATCAGAGCTGAAAAGGGAGAGATTTTTAGAAAGATATTTTTATATTGTGTAGAGAAATTGCCAGTCATTAATTTATTGGTGTGTTTTACTTGGTGAACACTGAATTCTCAGCAGTTAGTAAAACAAGGAAAGAATTTAAAAATCAGAATTTAAACAGAGTTTTAAAATCATGTTTACAGAAATTGTAACTGCATTTCCAAAATGATTATATGGAACTATATATTTTACTGTAGTCAAAATTCAAACTGGTGGTTTGAGTCTAAATGTAGAAGATTATTCAACATATTCCCTCACAAATTAGCCGATGAAAAAATACGTATACTGACCAATTGTTTTAATATCCAATACCACGGAGCTGAAAACAAAAAGAACTCATTCAGTCAGCTTAATCCAGACATCTTTTTTGCAAGTATCAATCTTAACTGTGTAATCCTAGCCATGATTTTACCATTTTGAACCCAATGTTTACCTTCTGTCCACTATTCCAAATGGAAATCTGCTTCAAATGAGCATTCAGTCAGGCAGAGAGTAGAAGAAAACTTCTTATAATTTTCATCTTTTGTGAAAATCGTGTTTGTAGACACTATCTGAACTTACTTGTCTTATACCAATACCATTCTTTACTGAAAATACATCTTTTACCTCTCTGTTATGCATTATTTTTAGGCAAACCTCTTGTGAAGTTAAACCACCCAAGCTCTTTTAATCTTTTTTTTAAACTCAATTCTGAAATTCCTTGGTCATCCCTTAGTATCTCTTATCTGCAGGGTCTCTGAATGAAACTTTCCTGATTGTAACAATCAGAAGCATTCAATTTAAACTAATGAATTAATTTGCCTGATATGGCCATATCTGTATTGGTAAATCAGCTGTTTGTGAGGGACATTAGTTGATGTGGCATGGCTCACTTCTGCACAGGCAAGCACTCCCTGGCTTTCAGCTCTGTCCTGATAATCCTTCCCAGGTCACATCATTGGTCCATGTCTAGGTCCTGTTTAATTTATTTGCATAATTGCAGTATATGAGGAATATGACACTGGTAAAAATGCTGCTCAGTTTTTCCTGCAATTACTTTTCCCAACATATCCTAGATCTCACTTTGCATGTCTGACCCTCATAGATCACATCCTCCCTGAAGTCGGCTGCTGTACTTATATTTTTGTCCATCTGACTACAGTAATCTTCCAGGATTTCACCAAGGCAAAACATATGGGTTGTCTAATCTGACATTTACAATTGTGTTCAGTTCTGCAAGGGGTCTTCAAGATTTTCAAGACCAAAAATATTGCATGTCTACACTGTAGACTAGTAAATCAGACTTACAAATTACAATAGACATGGAGCAAGGAAATTGAAATTAAAAACATGATACAGTGAAAAAGGGTTTTTTTTTGCATATGAAAGATTACAGTATTTACTTGCTAAGAGAGTGCACAAGTTACAAAAATAAACACAAACACTGGGATTTTTTTCAGGTACAGTCACTGATAGTCATATGACAATATATTCCCCCATTTCCTCAATCTCATTCCAAGGTTGCATCTGTTAATAGAACACCCTGAGAGATTTCATGTGAATCTTTTAAAACAATACCCGGAGAAATTTTGTGTGCATTACATGACATTAAAATCTCAGTCTACGCCTGTTTATCTAGCTTTCATTTGGAGACTACATGTGAACACTCATATTCTTCATCCCCAGGAAATTTATAACCAAATCAGCTTTAGTACTCCCTTCACTCAAATCTTTGATAAAAACCCCAAAGCATTCTGGTCAAATTCAAATGCAATACAAATAAAAGCAACACAGACTTTGACTTTTTATTTCTTGAATGTCTTTTCTCTTAGCCACCAGAGGATGCTTATTGAGGCTATGAATAGTTGAAATAAGTGATTGATAATGAAGAGGGGGAAAAGTTAATTAAAGATTTAAAATGAGAATTTTGATACCCTATGTGTTCAAACAAAGTGCCTTTCTTAGATCCTACAAAGCCTTACTCGTATGCTAATTTCATGGAAATGAGGTTTATTATACTCTGTGGATTTTTCATTAAACAAGCAGAGACATAACCATATATACTCTTCTCTCCCTACCCCCAGCTCTCACACATTCTGTGAAAGGTGTGATAGCTACTTTCTTTTTATCAGTTTTTATCCCTTGTCAACTTGTCTTTGTTGAATCCACATAAAAGAGGCCGTTCCACAAACCCTCTAAGATGGATCCCCAGCCTGCCTGAACTCAGCACTTCTTATGATTTACCCCAGCCTTGCTCATTTCCACTGGGCTGTAAATTGCAAACTTTCCACATACAAACTGTTTGTTTGGAACAGTGGCTGGCTCAGACTAACTATCAAACTGTGCCAGGCACTGGGCTAAGATCTTCGTATTGCATTCAAAACAGTCCAATTCCCAAGGCTGATATTTTGGACATAGCTTCAGCCTGTATCCAGACTTCAGATTCAGAAGATTTTGTGAAATCTTTCTTTAGGCTCTTTTCCTGAAGGAATTGCCTCCTCTTTCCTCTTTCAGAGCCTTCCACCAGGCCCAGAGTGCATCCACCAGGACAGAAATATGCAGATATTTCTTTTTATTTTTCCCCTCCTGACCACAGCCCTTTGTACAGTGTGTATCATGTACTATATTTATGTGTGTAATCGTTTCACTAAAGGGGAAAAAGAGACAGCTCAGGTTTTAGTTGTCACCAATATGCACTGTCTCAAGCCCCTCCACAGACCTCAGGAAGTTAAATTAGACTACCTGGAAAGTTCTTTCAGACTTAATGGCGATTACAATTGCTTGGGAAACACCTTTGTACTATTTTCTGAAGCAGCCTTCTATTCATAGCTATTCATAATACCATGTCTCTGAACACATTTTACAGATGAAAACATAAAAAAAACTGCTCTAATTCCCCAGTCTTCTCTGCTGCATTTACTCTCTTCAATTTTTGCCCAAAATATTAACAGCTTAGTTGACTTTTCTATGCATGCTTGGTCATCCAACACTTATATCTCGCCAGCATCACAGGGGAGCTTAAATACTGAATATCCAGCATCAATGTCATGCAACAAAATTACATTGCTAAAAGCATATTTCATTAGCTAAATAAAATCATGGTAAAATTCTTTTTTTAATTTTAAACAGAGAGAAGTGTGAAAAACCAGTTCTGATGTGGACATTCTGCATGGTTAAAGAAGGCTCCAGAACTACTTATTATTTGTGCAACCATGTTAGAGGCTAAGTTTATTTTGAAATCTGAAGTCATTCCACTTGTTCCAGACACAGGCCTATAAAGATATATATTTCTTTCATATCTGTATATTTTTTGTTTTCCTCATTTTACCAACAAGTATGGCAGGACACAAAGGACTCAATTACATTTTTCAGTTATACCTAGTATATGATGTGGATAGATAGATGATAGATAGATAGATAGATAGATAGATAGATAGATAGATAGATAGATAGATAGATAGATAGATAGGAAGGAAGGATATAATTACCCAAATGTAACTTATTATATGTCATTTGAAGTGTTCTACATATCCTCCAGCCGCTGGTTGAGAAGTGTTTCCTGGTTTCATCTATGTTTCTGCCATATGTCCAGAGCCCATATATATTTTCCATACCCCAAGGCTTCTGAAGAAACCTAGCCATTTATGTGTAGACACCTTAATCAAGCTCAAAGTGTTATAATATAGGCATATACCTCTTTTGAAGAGTGCTTTGGCTAAAAATTCTCATTAAGCAACAGCATTTTTCAGGCTACTTCTTTCCACCAAACTCAGGCTCTCTAAAAATTATATAAAGAATGCAAATTGCAGGAATTGAATAATGCCTTGATATTAGAGATTTTCCTCCTATTTTTTGTGCTCTTTGTCAGATGTTTTATCATTAAAGGGTGTGGTTTTGTATTCAGATAAAATGCTGAATTTCAGAGGAGTTCTGTGGTCTAAACACCTCTCAGATATCCTGTAGTGATGTCTAGTAGGTGTCTTGGAGATTTTCCTAACCTAGATATTTTGCTAGGTTATGTTGCTAGCATGTTGCTATATGTAAATTGGTGAAGTATGTGGTTCTTTCCAGTGCTATTCTTCTTTAAAAAAAATCCCATGTGGGCTTTCTAAAATTATTTTCATAAGAAATAAAGATTTTAAAACCAGTGTTGTTCAGTTTTGTTTGCTCTGAAACTTAAAAGAGTCTCCCTACGTGCATCTTGAGGCATGGAAGGAGTAAGCTACAGCACTGTAAGCAAAGGTAAATAATCAACAGTAAGAATGAAATATGGGAGCTCTGGATCCAAACACATATTTCTACTGACAGTGCAAAGGGGCTCTATTCCACAGCAACAGGCTGTGGCAAGGTCATCAACTTCTCTTTGCAGAAAAGAGAGGTACAATGCTGCCTTCAAATGATTAAAAAAAAGCTTCCTTGTTTACTGCTGAAGTGCACTTATTTTGATCTCATTTCTTAGAATCAAAAAACGTGGCTACTTTTAGTACCATTACAATGAAAGCTTTACATATTCTACTGAGTTCAGGAATTTCCTTTGTAACTATATTGATTTAAGTTACAGTGGGATACATAGAAAACTAATTAGGAAGCAATATTTGGCTTCCCAGAACAAATACTTATGCCAGCTCTTCAAAAATAATGGGCAAAATTATTAACCTCAAGTACATGGTACCCCATCTACTAAGAAGATGAATATTTATTTTTCCAAGTTCAGAACTTGAAAACATAAAGGCTAATGAGTAGTTAAAGGACTCCTTAGAAGAAAAGATAGGATCCTCCTCAGAACAGGGCTAGAGAAACAGACTGACAGGTTAAGTAGAGGAAGAAAGAAACAGATTCTTTAGAAAAAGTCTATGATGTTGGTGCCTTTCCAGAACAAGTGCATAGCAAGCTGGAGAGAAAGGCTTCATATGAATATATGCTACATTTGCAGGTTTAAATGTTTAAGGTTTTCTTTGATGCTTTACTTCTAAATAAATTACACTTCTAGAAGGCTTTCAGTCAGCTTTTTGTGTGGACAGCACTTTGAGTGAGCTGATTCTGCCCCTCTATTCTGCTCTAGTGAGATCCTACCTGGAATTCTGAGTTCAGCTCTGGAGTTCCTAGTACAGGAAGGACCTTGACATGTGGGAGTGAGTCCAGAGGAGGTTCATCAAGTTAATTAGAGGGATGCAGCACCTCTCCTATGAGGAAATGTTGAGAGAATTGGGATTGTTGAGCCCAGAGAGAAGACTTTGGGGCGACCTAATTGCAGCTTCCCAATACCTGGAGAGAACCTGTGAGAAAAACAGAGAGGGACATTTTACAAGGGCACATAGTGACAGGACAAAGGGGAGTAGGTTCAAACTGAAAGAGAGTAGGTTTAGATTAAACATAAGGAAAAATTATTTACTGTGAGTGTCATGAAGCACTGGCACAGGTTTCCCTGAGAAGCTGTGGACGGCCCATGTCTGATAGTGTTCAAGGCCATGTTGGATGGCTCTCTAAGCAACCTGGTCTAGTGAAAGAGGGATTGGAATGAGATGATCTTTAACATTCCTTTCGAACCAGGCCATTCTATGATTCTATGATATATTACCTTGGCATGCTGCAGGGAAAAAGGAACATCAGGCTCCAATCCTATTTGGGATCCAGCCTCTGCCTGGGAGAACTGCAAGCTGGGCTACAGTGAATGACCCAAAAAGGACGACATTCATTCAAGTTACAGGAGCCAAGGGATTCTAGGATACTACTGCTTTGCCAAAAGAAGGAAAAATCCCAAAGCTCTGTGTTTTGTTTCACATAATATTTTACATTCTAACTGTCCTCATCTTTACTTTTCCTAACATACCTCTTTCAGGAATAATTCTCAAGAGCAAATTTTCTTTTTCCTGATAATAGGGGAACTGTGTCTTCCTTGTACCATCCAGCTCTTCCTCTGCTTGTGGATCACCTTTAGCTGTTTTTTGACCCATTTGGGTCTGAGTGGAACTGTGCTACTGTTCTAAGACAATGCATGAAGAGGATGTGACAGCTTTATGACTTGGGTGATAGCACAATGAGCAGGCACATTACAAAAAGGGCAATCACTATAGTTTGTGATGTTATTTACAGTACTTACTTTGCTAACAGGAGCAGCATTGTAAAAATGTTGGTTGTTAACACTGCTAAAGCGTAATGCCAGAGTTTCCTGCAGCACAAGAAGCTGGTATACTGATAAATGACACTGCATGAAATGGTGGCCATGAAAAGCAAATTCACAGTGAATCAACCTCAACACCAGATTGGGTAAGAGCATTGCAAAGCTGATTTGTGGGTTGATGTTGCCATTTAATGTGGTTTCCATCAAACTGTTCATAAAATTCATAGCTGCAGCTAACCTCCATTACTGTGTCCTTGCCCATTCTTCTTGAAAATAACTTGTTTATGAAGCTTCAGCAATGCAGAAGGACATTGTATGATCTGTAGGAAATGGAGGAGCTTCGTGTAAACATGGCCACAAAGCAATGGCCAGAAGACACATTCCTTTCATGGGATTCAAATTCTTACTTGCATGTTATGATTCTGCCCAATAGTCTTTGCAACTATCTCTGCCATGTGTGTTGAGGCCAGTCAACAGGCTGAGGCAGGTCTGCAGCCCAGAGATATCTATGCAGACATCTAATCTGTGACTCAACCTGGAGCTGAGCTTCAGCCAGGCTCCATTATCCTCACAGATCAATGGTGTGATCCTGCAGAAACAGAAGCACTGTTCCCAAACCATGGAGGTGTCCAGAATGCTATTGCCTTCAGCTCCCTGGAGAATCCTTGATACAGATGCCAAATAAATCTAGCACCTAATCTATTCTCCATAACATCATAACAATTTTAATGAAAACAGTCTATTTTTGTTAGTAAATTGATGATTTCAAGTAATGTTTTCCTCCGTGTTGATAAATTTCACCAATTTCATGATCAGCTTTGTGTGATTAAATGTTCCCTTTCTCCAGCTATTTAATGTGACTTAGAATCATGATGAGAAAATATCAATGGCATAAGTACAGAAAGCATGACAATAAAATAGAAAATCAACCTGTCTATTGAAATTCTGAAAGGTAATTTTTGATTTGCCTGCTTACAGTAATCTCTTTTTTTCTTTGCTACAGTGTTTTTGTTGTTTTGTAGTTTTAGATTTTTTGGGTTTTTTTTTTTTTGTAAGTTTTTTTTACTGTGGAGTGTACATAATTTATATAGAAAATATGGGGATTTTTAAGCTGGGGAGAAAAAGAAGATCGAAATTTATTTTTTAAATATCACTGTAGCAAAGTTAAGGACTATATCCTTTGATTCTAGGATCAGAGAAATATTTGTAAAAGAAGCATATATTGTTGAGGTGTACACTTGAACAGTTTTTTGTTCATATTTCCAGTATATATTTACACTATATTTTTAGTATGTGGAGGAGAGTTTTTAACAGATGAAGAGCAACTTAACCCTTCCTCTGATTTTCCATAGAAAAGAACTTTTCCATAGAAAAGTCCTTTTCAGATCAGATGACTTTCAGACCATATGACCCGTCTAAAGGAAAATCAAAACAGAAAGTGTAGTTGCCTTAGAGCTGAATAGGATTTTAAGAAAGCAAGCCCTGGAATGACTGTGTCCACTACAATACTTTTGATGATTGATCATGCCCTCAGCATCTCCCTAGAACATGAATTCTGAAAATCTCAGTATTTTTCCATGTTATATTTATGGAATATTTATATATTATGGAAAACAAAAATATTTAGTTTTTACTTTCCATAAAAGCAAAAATTAAATATTACTTGTAATGTTAATATTCAATGAGAATTGATTATAATGCTGGAATTATAATATATGTTCATAAATATTCTAGGCTTAGTCAGACAAGAAAGTATTTGGAATGTTTCAATGAGATCCAAGCTTGCACTTTCCTGACCAAACTTCTCAGTTTATTAGCTTGAAAAGGCAAAATACAAAGGGCAAGATTTTCACGACTGATTAGAGAACTGAGAGAGTCACTTTGCATTTCCTTAAAAGGGGCCTGATTTTCATAAAATACAGAGAAGCCTTGAACCATCTAAAGCTGGTTTAGCACCCCAAGCTAAACCAGATAAATTTACAAGTCCTTTTTGCCTGTCTCCAGCAAGTGGTATATTTAAATTCAGTTTCATGAAAAGAAAATATCAAAGAGACAAATCCAATTTGATCATGAGAATCAAGTCCTACTAACTTTAATTATTGATAAAATAGATCAAACCCAGGAAGGATGCAAATGCTGCTGACATCTCTCATTCCTTGTTTGGGCTACCAGGGAAGCAGTCTGAACTAGCTTGCAACATCATGTTGCATTCTGAAACTGAAAACAAACAACAGCCTCTGCTCTGCAAAGTCCTCACCCGCAGTCGGAACGACAACAGCTAATTGGATTAAGAAATGGATTATGACACCCAGCATAGTTTGAATTGGTTAATTGGATTAAAATAGATTGAACCGGCCATTTGGATTAAGGCATAATCAAACTTCTCCACAGACAAAAGATCTGAGCAGCATGTTAAGGGAAAAAAAAAAAAAAAGAAAAGGAAAGAGAGAGAGAAAAAAAAAAGATAAGGGACAAGAAATGCTTGTTAAAGGGGGGTATGCTACTCTTCTCTTCCTAGCTATTTTTAATGAAGGGCACATTATCTTCTTGCCTAGCAGCTGAAATAACATTGTGTAATGGAAATGAGCTCAGCAAAAGGGCTGTAGTCATTATAAAAGATAAAAATCCCTAGAAGTCTGTTTAAATGTTAATAAATATAAAAGGATAAAAGAAGAAATTAAACATTTCAATACAATGTTACCCCCTATGCAAAACTTCCCGGTCTGAATTTGCTCCCCACCACATTATTGATTTTTAAATTACATTGTCTTTTTATTTCTTTTCTCTGAATCTGTCACTGTAAGAACTGACACAAAATCTAATCAAACCATAAGGAAACCATCAATTTTATCTAGTTATTCAGCTGGTTGGTGAATAACATCACAGCCTCTGGTCCTGCTCATAGTAATGAAATGAAGTCCTAACCTGTGCTTTCTTATTTTAAAGGTTTTGCTTTGGAAGAACTACACAGCTGAAGGGAACTCCTCTTTGGGAGTGCTGTGGCACAGCATAAGGGTGTCACAAGGCATTGACCAAATTTTTTCTGTACATCTCACTGACAGATCTGCATAGAGATCTACATGCTTTTTAATACTTCCTCATTTATGAGCCTCACAAATTTTTTTTCATAAGTTTGTAGAGCAAAAGACACCGTTCTATCAGTGCCATCCCACTGAACATCACATGGGCACACAAAAGAAAATTAGCTGGTGCAAAGACCCTTAAGCCATTGCCACTAAAAATGGGCTTCAAATCAAGAGCTGCAGTTCATTCCCATTCAGGGGCTGCAGAAAGCCCATGGTGCTGGCAACATCTGCTTATCTTCTGAGTGCTTCAGGAGAGCCATGGATTTTCAGAGGCTCCAGCAGCATTGAGGGTCTGCTTTATCATCCAGGTCTCCATTTCAACGCCAGTGTTAGCCTTCACTGGTGGGAGCAAAGGATAGGGAGAGACATGAGGGAAAAAATTGTAAAACAATCAGGTAGACCACAGCAGTCTTTGGGCTCCTATTTAGTTTTCTCCCATGGTCCCTGTGGCCTATGCAAGCAGCAGGGAAATGAGTCTTTTGCCCTTCCAGTTCCTGCTGTCCTCTCTGCCAAACAGGACAGGTCAGTTGTTTCTTTTCAGGTTTTCTTGCCTGGAGCTCAATCTCTCTGACATTGCTCAAGTGCTCTGAGTGCACCCTTCAGTTAACAACAGCAGCAAAAGGTTGTGAAAACAGGTGATGCTTGAGGTCAGAGATGGAGTTAAGTACCATAGAAGCTCAGGACTATGTGAGAAATTTTCCCAGATGCAGTTTGCCAAAAAAAAGAATCTATATTCAGCAACAATGTGATATGTGCTAACTTACAGTGAAAATCCTACCTTCATTCTCAACCTTTGCAGAAGCCCCATCAAAACCCAAGTAACATTGCTGAATAATGCATGATTTAAATTAGCAGATTACTGGAGACAAGAAATAGCCATAAACTGTAGTCATAATTCAGTGTGCATTAAACTTTCCAATCACAATTTCTAAATCACGTTGGTTCTACCCACATTTTCTTTTTCATCTTCTTTCTCTAGAAATGAACAGGAAATAATAAAATCCTGGTAATTTATTAACATAAGAAAAAAATCTGATGATGGGATGATATACATTCATTGAAAGTCTCATTTCCTTCCATCATTCAGAAAATAAATTTCCTGGGTTTGGTTTGCTTTGGTTTGGTTTCAATCAGAGAGCACACTAGGAATATTTGCAAAATTATAGTAGGACTTTTACTTTAATATCAAATAGAAGACACCTGTACTGCCCTGTAAAAAATTATAAAACAAAACATTTTTAAAGTATTACAGAGGTATAAGTACAATGCTGCTTCATGATCTGGAGTAGGTCAGATCATGCCTTGAAAGCTATTTTTGCATGTAACCATCTTTATCCTATTTGTTGAACAGCCAGGACTCCTCTTCTGTATCAACATGACCATCCCATGGAGGAGCAAAGACTCTTTATAGACAACTTCATTTTTGATAAAGGTATGTCTATGTATAGACATACCTTCATCAAAAAACCAGAATCAGTGTGCTTGACCACACCACAGCTGTGCCAGCATTACCAAAATAAGTAAGGTTCATCTATCAGCAGAGTGATTGCCAAGCCAGCACCCTAAGAAGTAATTCACAGAGCAGTATCAGCTTTGACCCACCCTCTCTTGCCTCCTCTCCCCATCAGTGAACCTGTCTGTCAATCTCCAGCTTCAAGGTGTCAGAAATATGCTTCTTCCTGCTGAAGTAACCAATTAAGTTTTATTGCTTTATCGATGCCACAGATATAAAATGACTATGTAGAGCATCTGTCATAAAATGCTTGCTTAAGAATCTATTGCTGGAGACATCAGTACTGCAGTAGAAAGATGAAAGGAAGATTTAAAAGGCGTGATGTGGATATGTGTTAGCAGCTAATTACATGCAGTGGGAACAGATACAAGGATGGCTTGCCATCAGCTGTGGATTGCATCGAAGATGTGGTTATCAGTGCTAAAATGTTTTCATAAAACAATCTTATGTGCTGTCGAGCTAGTCATTTTTCTATCGTGAATTGTTCCTTCTAGTGATTTTTTTTTAAGAGGATGAAAACTCAGGTCTGGTTTTCTCTTATTCTGTACAGAGTACTTTTATGGGGAGCTCATAAGTACACACAAAACATTAAATGCTGGTCCTGAACAGGGATGTCTATTGTCAGGAGGTGTCTCTTATAGCAATGGCATTAATTTATAGAAATATAAAGAATAAATTCAGCATGAAGAATCTATGACCATATAAATCTATCGTGCATCAGTTCAAATGAAAGCTGTTGAAAAGAACTGGATTGTGAATATATTCATGTAACTGCCTGTGACACAGAAAGTTTACAAAAGAAAAAAAGAAATGCTAGCAATAAAAATGGAAAGGTGTCTTTCTTCTACCATATCCTTTTATCCTTGATATATGCCCTGCTTCTGCATTTTTCATATGAAAGCTTAAGAGAGTGTTGAAATTCTTAAAAAAAAAAAGTAAAAGGAAAAGCTGTGCCTATTTCCTATCAGATATAGTCACAGAGGCAGTTGACTCAGATATACAGATTAGGGAATCTTTTATGCTTTGGCAGCATTGGCCCCTGCTTTTTTCTGTATAGCCCACAGCAGTATTACCTCCTTAATTTGTTATTTGATAAATATTTTGAGAACTGAAACCTTTAAAAAGCCCCAGAACAAAATAAAAAAGGAAAAAAAACCAAACACCATCACTATTGTCAGTTTTAAAATGGCAAACTCAGATTCCTAGCAGGTTCCTTTGAAAAGGGAAATTGTGTATGAGAATCATGTGCACAGGGACATGTTATAAATTCTGAATGATTTTCAAGATGTAGTCTTGCCTGCTGCTAACACATTATACAGTGCTGCAAATCGCATGTACCCTTAAGAAAGGTCAAAAGCAAGAAATTTTAAATACCATGGGATTCTTCCTCTTTTTATCCAAAAGGCCATGCTTTATTGAAGAGGTTAGGAAATCTGGTATTGTAAAATCCACAGTGAAGATCAATTTTGTGTCATTGAATAGGAGGCCATGTTATTTACTATGTATGTAAATATTAAAGAATTGAAAACCTGTTCTAACTTAATATTAAAATACATTTTTCAGAGATCTGGGCATGTATCTAATAAATTCACTGTCTTATTTAGAAAACAAGGAGATAGAAGCAAGCATTAAACTCCCATATAAAACCTGACCAAAGAAATATTCACTGATTATTTTCATTCCTTAATCCTTTTCTATCCTAATTTCCTTTCTGCCTTCTCTTCCTTTCTTTTTGCTATATAAATAGTTATTTTTTCAGAGTCAGGAAGGATGTATTGTGGCAAGAGGAGGAAAGCCACCTTTTAATTTTTTTTTTTTTTGCTTCTGTTTGTTTCATTCATATATTCAGACAGAAATAGTTTTAAAATAACCTCTAAATATTGAAATTCAAAAGAATGAGAAAATTTCCATCTATTTGACCTGACTTGATCAACCCTCATTGCAGCACCACCCAAGCATTCAACATTTCATTCAGTCAAGCTAATGGCTAAAAGATTGATGAAGAAATATTTGTTTTGCTACTTAACCATGTCCTAATCATTGTAAGAATAATAATTTCTTTGTGTTTATTTATTGGTCCTGACAAAAATCCCATCCCTTATTGATGCAATGATCTTTGTGACCACTACACATCTTGAAAAGTGAGAAGGAGGAAACCAAAGCACTGCTTCTTTACAGAATGTGTTTCCTGCCTTGACATTTCAAGAGTCAAATGCAGATGATATATGTCTGCAGGTGGTTTAACCCCATCCTGTCAAATAAGATCAGGTAAATCAAGATGTACCAAGAGCAGTCTTTGTAGCAGTAATAGGAAAAAATAACTGTTATGGGAAAGTACACAGAAATGCTGCAATGTCTCTACCACCATCCCCCATTCCCCTCTGTCCAAGACCACATCAGTCACCATTACCAGGCACATCTGTGTGTACTCTCTCTGTAGTTACAGTAACTTAGGGAGAAAATCTAATTATACATGAACCTCTGCTTGAAAAATTGCATCTGTTGAAATATCCAATTGTCTCAAAAGTTACTAAATAATTTGCAATTATTTGTTTATGTATAGTTGCTGCTGTAGAATTATTTTTGTATTTCCATCATTTAAATTAAAATGATCCAAACAAATGGACAATCTTCTTTCATTAGTGCTTTACACTCTCTAAATCATAAAATTCAATTCACAGCAGAGCAATAGAGTGTCTGTTATAAATATTCCAGATACAAGATTTCTGGTCCTGGGATAGCCTCCATCCAGGACAAAAGACGGATCTATGTCATCACTATTAGAGAGTGTTATTCAGGTTGCATACATGCAGGCTGAATTCCTGGGCCAATCAAAGGAGACATTGAAAAGATGAGTTCATCCACCCTGTTCCATAGTTCCTTATCTCAAAAACATGAATAATTATGGTCTCTCCAAAAGGAGTAGAGGAAGTACAAATCCATGAATGGTTGTGTAAGATTGGATACTACAGTGCTGAAGACCATTGCAAGAAACATTTGCAACTATATTTTCTTCCAACTTTTTTAATGTTCCTTAGTCCCCACCCTCTGGGAATTCCTACAAATATTCCTTCATCTCATTTTGCCCCTTTGTTTTTTATAGCATATGCTGGTCCACCACCATGGAATCCAGCAGTGGTTAGGGTCACGCTGTAAAGCTATGAAACTTAGAGCATAATCACATGGTTTTAATGTGGATCAACCACCTCCTGAACCTTTCCTGTAATGGTAGTCTATCTTAAGATATGCATTAGTGAAGAAAATCAATTAAATTACCACAACTTAATGAACTATTGCTTGTTGGCCAGTCAGGGTACCTGACTCTGTTACCACAATTGAAAAAAATAGGCCATAAAGGGCATAAAGTAGTTACATTCCATATCTGAGTGAATCACATATTCAGATAGCAATGAAAAATATTGATTCTTTTTGCTTGTATTGAGTCTTCTCCTGTGGTCAAACAACAAGTCACAAACTACAATTGATAAGAAATTGCAGCAGACAAGACCTAATCTTCTCCCATTGCTCTTCCTGTCCTTGAACTATACATCTTCCTTTGGACTACACCTTAGTAGAAATTCTTGGCAGAATGTTTAAGACAAGGAACTGAATCACTGTATGAATACAAGTACAGTCAAGTGTTAATTCAGTTCAGGTTAAGCTACACATTGTATTTCTCAGGCTATTGAGGATGATCCAGTGTTTGTCCTGGTGCAAAGGTTAGCATTTAGTCTGAAAACCTCTGGGTTTTTAGCTTTACAGTTTCTGGTACATCTAAGGTTTGCTTCAATCACTAAGAGATTTGCAATAATGCAGTTGCTTGTAGCTCACACTACAATGTCAGCAGTGAGTGTCTTGCACAGCATTACACAGGAAATGGCCATAAATGATTTGGACCATATTTCCCCTTTTCCCTCAAGAGGACTTCCAGGGTCAGAGTTGAGGTCATTAACAGGATGGTGTGGGGAAACTCACACTGCAGCTATCTCTTGTGTTTGCAGCTCATGGATAAACAATGGACCTCACTGTAAAATATTTCAGTCCATTAATCTTCAAAAACACAAATATTTATAATGCAGTAAGAATGCATTAGCCCTATACACAGTATCTGCTGTGATTTTCTTCCCTTTGTGCAGTTCATTAACACAGCTAATACATTAGCTGTTTAATACTAGTACATGAGCTGGTTTAATACAGGCATCAGTTCTAAGGTGTGTTGTGCTCACTCTTCATTCATCTATGCATGCACAGACTATCTGAGAACGTAGGGGTCATCTTCTGGCTTGTGTATTTTGTTATGGTGTTCAGGAGAACTTAATCTTTCCAACTCTACTCTCTCCCTCTGAGGTTGACAAGGCCAGGAGAAAGAGGGCACTTTCTCCAATTGCTTTGAAACTGAGCATAAAAAACAAAGCATAAAAAAAGGCAATTCTGTTAAAGCAGTTTTTATACTCTGTTCCCAAATTGTACCAAGCACTCTTCAAAAAAAGGTGCTGGTCCAGAAGAACTGTATTTTCAGAATAGGCTTACTTCTTTGGTTATTTTAATTTGAACAGTTAATGTTTCATTCTGCTCCATCAATGCAAATGGGTCTCAGTACAGCAATGTACTTCCCCTCCCATAACTGTATTTTGTGTCCTGCACTTACCTTTCAAAAACAGGTTCAGCATTTAGACCTGCAGAGGATGATTTTTCACAATACAGTGCAGTAATAACAAGACAGTTTCTCTTGTAGAGATGCTAAGACTGACATAATATCATATTTAATGGGCCACTGTCAACAATGAACAGTCCATGAAAGAGCACATTCAGCACTGTCACTTTCTAGGTAATTAGTTTCACCATTTAAATTATTACACTTCCAGTAATATTATGGCAATGACATAGGCACATCAAGAAAAAACTGTATTCTGCCCTCTCTTCACCCATGCTAATTGCTTGCAGATCTATGGTAAAGGCAATGGAATGAAAAAAAAAAAAAAGAAAAAGAGAGGGGAGAAGGCAAAACAACCCCAACAAATTATGATTCCCTGATAGAAATGACTTACCAACATTAGTTGTACATTATATGTTGTTAATTTATAGACACATAGATGTTGTTTGCACTGTTTTTACAAACATTTGCTTAGTTCGATTCCTAGTTTCAAAACATGAGCTAATGGATCAAAATCTTTTTTCATTCCTATTTCAAACATAGAGAAATAGTTCTGCTTTCCTGCTCAGTTTACTAACAGAGAGGAGTGTCTCTTCTATACAGAGCTAAGCTTTGCATTTTGCTATGCCCAGGCACCAGTGCAGATCAGCAGGACCATACAGCTCATGCTTCACTGTAGGATTTTTCCAATAAACAGCTAGATTTTTGCTCCAGCCAGTTATATGAACTGGGCAGAGCGAGAGTGTACTCTGGCACCATCTAGCAAAAACACAAGGCAACTCAGGCTTCTTCTCTGAGTACAGACTAAAATGGGGACATGAAATAACTAAACTACAAGAGAATTCAAAATATTGGCACCGTGTCTCTTTTTTGACGCAGGTGAAAAAGAGCTTTAAGGATGATTTGTAAATATATACCCCTTTGTCAAATGGCTACTTGTGCTGTCATAGCAGAATCTTATTTCTTATATTTCAAGGCAAATGGAATAGAAGATACAATCTATAGTGATGATTGATGCCTCTGCAGAAGTGGATTAAAAAGCAAAGTAATTTCTTAAGTGTAGGCTTCTGCTTTAACCTTACTTGAAATCAAACCGAGGCAAAAACCTAGTGTACTCTGAGAACAAGGTTGTTTTTAACAGTAACTTATTTACTGGCCATAGAGAAACATCCCGGTATTCAGTGTCTCCATATGTACAATGGAAAAAGAAATATTTTACAGGATTGCAGAGAAAATAAATTATTGCACATGTACTGGCTGTTCTGAAAGCATGACCAAAGCTGAAGCAACTATTTTCCTTCCTATTAATACTATAATAGGACAGTTTTCAGACAGAAGCTTAAACTTTTAAAGAGAAATGAAGAACCAAAGCCTGGAGATAAGAAAAGAAAAGAAAACATGTTACTGTATTAATGAGAGCAGCTCTGCTGTTTTTGCTTTACCTTGGGTAAGGAGGTGAGCCCCTCAGATGGTATAAATTACACTGCTTCCAGCTTCCTTCAAATGATGGCCTTTCACACTGACTGAAAGCCTGGCCTGTGTTCTCTAGCAGCTCTGACCATAGAAATCTCTTTGCTTGAAGAAGTTTTATGGAAAGCTTGCCTTCAAAACACTTATTTTTTGAAAAACAGAGGCACTCAAAGAAGTTTTTTTTTTCATTAAATGACAAATAATTGCTAACTTTTCTAAGTAGCATTTAGAAATACAGAATCATAGAATAAACTGAGTTGGAAGGGACCCACAAGGATCAAGCTCAGCACAGCACCATCTCCAAGAGTCACACCATGTACCTCAGATCATTGTCCAAATGCTTCTTGAGCTCTGCCAGGCTTGGTGCTGTGACCATTTCCCTGTTCCAGTGCCCAACCACCCTCTGGGTGAAGAACCTTTTCCTAATATCCAACCTAAACCTCCCCTGACACAACTTCAGGTCATAATGCAATTAGCCTGACTTTCTAAATCCTGTTGTCTGAGTTCATGTTTTAATTTTCTTCTCATCAAATGACTTGTTATATAACTACTTTCTTTTCTATCATCTCACCAGTGCAATCTTGCTTGCAATTTCTGATGAAAATTTGGGATGAAAAAAAAATTACTGCAAAAATTACCAGATTACTAAGGAAATCTTATAAACCATTATTGGGATGGTTTATAAGATTTCCTTAGTAACCTGGTAATTTTTGCAGTAATTTTTACGTGTCTGTAAACTTGGGGGGATCAAGGAAAAAATACAAGCAAGTGGTTTGATTCAAAAATTGTTAGAACTGTTATTTCAGACATAATTCAGTGAATAAATTGCCCCAGTTTACGTAAGTACAATATTTATTTTTTAAGTGGACATTTTCTTGCTTTTCTCCTTTTACCTGAAAGAAGGAATTTCTTTAAATCTCTGCTTAAGACTCATATTATCCTCTCTTTTCCGAACAATTCTTGTTTCTTTTCATCATAACTTCTATAAAAAAAGCTAACTTTTGGAATATCTACTCTGAAACCTGACTAATTAATCCATATACCATTATATAATATCTGTGAAACACTGACAGAAGAGATCACATTTCTGATTTTCCCACCTTTCCAAAGACACACAGGCAGTTTCCAGGTCTGAGGGATTTTCTCTTTCTGGCTTCTCTTAATCCCTATAGTATTCAGGCTAAATGTTTCCATCTGCAGGGTGTAACCTCAAAATACAGAGCTCTCAGCTGTTTTCTGGGCCAACACGTAACTTGATAGAGACATGTACAACACACCAGGTTGTCAGTGAAGAATACACATCTACAGTTTGCCTCCCATGGCAAACACAGGCACAGTAGTCCCTGACACAGTGGCCTCAGCAGGGCTCCTTTCCTCACCAGTACCAGGTTCCTCCCATAGGTGGAATCTCCCCGCAGTCAGTGTGGAATGTCCCTGCCTCCCCAGGGACTCTGAGCCCAAGCACACCTAATGGAATTCTCATTCCAAGTCATGCTAGGGAGCCATGTGGACACCACAGAACATGACCACACTAATAAACCACAGCAGGAGGGGACCACTATAACCCACAGGACAGGTCTGTGCTCCTACCACTATTGCACAGACTGATGGGAGGACTTGACCTAGAACCTCAAGGGGATCCACAGTGTCAGTCAAGTGTAGGCACACTGTTTTACTCATTTATTTTTAAGAGCTACGGTTGGAAACATTTTAAATCTGATTGCATATGTTATTTAGCCACCTGCATTGGCTATTCCGTACATAAAGACAAATTTCTGTTGGCTCCTTGACATGAGTTTAAAATACATTTGTGAACACAGCAATGTGGGAAACTATTCGAAAGTGGGCTTTCTTCCATTCTGCTGGAGCAATCCCTATGGCTTCAGGGTAAACCAAATGGAAAGCATTTTATTTAGGATCTGGCAAGTGTCCATACCAATTTTTCACGAAGTCGTGATATGCTTATGCCAAAAAGGTTGACATATATGAAACCTCTATGCAGCAAAATGTCATAGTAACAATAAAGCAAATGGACTATGGTTTAGGCCTAGGTTTTTGGGTTTTTTTTGTACAGTGCCAAATTCCCCTGTAGGATGAACTGCAGAGAAATGGTCTCTGGAAAAACAGACTGATTATTCCTGGTTTCATTAACAAGCTGTCAGTATCTCCCTCTAAAAGACCCACATATGCAAATAATGATGCTCTTATATTTAGATTTTTCTCTATCACCTTAAAACTATCCTATCTCACTGCAGCTGTGTCCTTTCCAAGCTGTCAGATTCGCATATTAACTGATATTTCATCAATTTGGCCTGAGCTGCATTTGTAACTGAGTCCCAAGGGGAAAGGCTAATGCATTAAACAGAACATTAGCCTCCTGGAAGTCGTATTTCCTTCAGAAGCAAAGAAGCCTTCCTCAGCTGAGCTGTACAAACCAGAAGCACCAAGATGGCGTGGAGAAACTCATATTGTTCCTCGTGAATTTTTCATGAGGGTTTCTGCCCATGCACCTTTAACATCCATCACTGACCTTTACTTATCCTCATCCACATAGTAAAGATGGGAAAGGTAAAAATTACCTGGGCCTCCACATTTTTGGAAATATTTGATACAAAATTGAGAGTATATCAGGGAGTATTTGGAACTGGAGATGGGAGCCAGGTTGGATGGATATTAGCTTGTTAGTCCATAGCCCAATGTCTACAGAATCATGCAGTGCCAGAGGTAGTTAGTTTGTAGCTGTACAGATGGTCATGGATGATAAGATTTGCCTCAGGCAGGAGAGCTGTTCTTGCTTATTCCACTGAAATGCAGCCTTTAGATATTTGTAGCTAAATTGCTTTGATTTTTTTTATTGTAAACTCCTCAAGTTAAAAGAGTAAAGCTCAATTTATGAAGATATCAGAAGGCAAAGTTTAAAATGCAAGTGTCCCTTAACCTAGCTTAAATACAAATTTCAGAAACAATTTAATTTGAAATACATTTAACTTGCAAGCTTACCAATCGCATCATTTCCCATACAGTTCAAATCAAGTCTCGGCAGAACTTTCTCATTAATGCATCAAATAATGCAGATGTCCTTTTCTTGCCCCCTTTGAAGTGACATATGCTTCAATTTATTTTTAATCTTCTTAGTGATGTTGTATGTAAAGCTGCCCTGTGTGACATATGAAGTTACTATTTTCTTCATTGCTATGAATCTGGAGAACGCAGGCAGTAGTGGCTAAATGCAGATTGAATCAGGCTGTTTAACATAAACGCCAAGGAATGAAAGCCAGCATCTAATTGTGAGGACATACACAAAGGCAAATGCAATGAATTTGCCCCTTGCACTAAGAGAGAGAATACACTAAACACTTAAAACCCCACATCTGCACTTCTCTTTTACAAGGCACATTTCCACTCCCAGATGAAGTTTTTTGGCTGTAGCTGTGTGGAACAACAGTGGCATCCAGTGGTAATTTGGCTAACCACACGCTGCTCTTCCCTCCAGGCTGTCCAAAGTCTTCATCCCAAGCTTGCCTCCTTGCTTGAGATAACAGCCTGAAAATGAGCTGGCATGGCCAGCCCTCTGCATCATACCTTTAGGGAATATTTCTTGTAACACAACTGCTCTCTGCACCCTCACTAATGGGTGAGGATTGGGTTTCATGAGCAGCCTGCCTTTTGGGGACCGTGCAGAACAAGCAGCTGCTATGACCAAGGGCATTTTCATGTATGTTTTTAGAATTTGACTCTGAGATCTCTTTAAGAAGAGCAGACAGCCAAAGGAGGGCCAGATAAGGAGACACTTGGGTACCCTCCCTTGGCTTCTGGCATTCACAGTCCAGGAGCTTCCCAAACCAGAGGCAGCACCTCTGTGTCCTAAGCCTAACACGTAGTTTGTTCAGTTGCTCAGTAAATGTTTGATCCTTCCACATGTAAGGTTATGTGTACTTATTATGTGCAGGTTACGTGCAGGGAAAACAATATCTCTTGCCTACGTTGATTCCACCAACAGTCTTTTTCATTTTTTCATTGGCAGAGGAGATGAATAATCTATTCTGATACATTTTTTCCAGGTCACCACAAAGCCAGATCTTCCTTCATCCCCCTTTCAGCTGCCAGACTTGTATTTGATCACAGCAGCCACTCCACATCTTTGAGCTTCTTTAACCTTCTCTGTGCTTCTACAAGCTCTAAAATTTCATTTTTGAGACAGAGAGACATGTCTGAATATTCAAGAGTAAAGATGGCATTTTTGGCAAATCTGAAACTTTCACTCTCAATAAAAGAACATCAAAATCACTAATAGATTTTTCTTTCATTTAAATAACATAAAGGTCTTCACTGGTCTTAAAGTAAATTGATTTGGCTTTATTGTTTTCATGCATTTTCCTCTGGCCTAAGGATTAAATATTAATATCATCCTCTATATAACATATCTAGAGTATTTAATATTTTATACTGTGATTTCCCATGGTCTAAATGAAATCCTCTAATATTACTGAACTGAAACTTTCTGACATTCTCAAAATAAACTGCAATAATGTTTCTGATGTTTCCAAACTGAGGGAAATAATTAAAAATAAAAGATTCACTCTGTCACAAAATTCAAAATTTCCATTTTCGGTTGGCATGAGATGTTTAAAAGAAAATATCATGGGAAAACAATTCTATCTTCTCAAGTTTAGCTGCAAGAGTTTTCCAGATGGGAAATGATGCAGCTTCTCATGGGGATATAATGCTTTCCATATATTTTGTTAAAGAAGTGCACATGATCACTTTGGAAAAGATATATTAAACTTAAGATTTATGCTTTGTTTGCAAGAAAAACATTATGCTAGGGAAAAATAAAACATAAAGTACATCTTAGAAGACGCTATCTTTATGACTAAAGTTTTTTTTGTGAGATTCTAGTCTTTTTCAAAGTTTAATTTTCCTTCTCTTGAACAATATATTTAAAAGAAATTGAAGAGTCTCAGAGCCCAAGACCCCTCTGCCTCCTTTTGTCCATGCAGACTCATTATTTTACTGCAGGAGAGCACTGGAGATAAGGAATTTTATAAAAGAACATAAGTGATTTAGGCACAATTAGATATGTGCTCTTAAACCTGCTAGGTGTATTTAAAAGTCTCCCTAGACAGGTTATGACCATTTATATCCTCATTTATATGGCCTGCCAGGGCTACTTCTTTAAATTAGCTTGAAGCAGGCCAGATAAACCCAGAAGGAAGTCAGTTGTCTTTTCTTTTGGCATATAGATAGCCATTGCTCTGCTTTCAAGGCTTACAACAAATGAGATGAGGGTAGAGATAAACAGGACAAAGACTAAGCCATCTTCTTCCTGAAGAGTTCACCATGCAAGCAGCAAAATGTCAAGATGAATTGGATGAAATAGTAAACCCCAATAGGAACAATACATCTTTTTAAAAGAAAGGCTGCCAGATAGCCTGAAAATGTTCCTTGGCTAGATTACCTATTCCCCAGAAAAGCTCAAGAAATCATCACGCTAAGCAATCACAGATAAAATGATGGGGTAATTATGAAGGTTTAAGCAATAATACTTGAACTTGGCAAAAAAGCAAGATAAAAGCTCTCTGTTCATTAGGGTTATTAGGCTTCAGTTTGTGCTGAAAATCTGTGATATTTTAAGGAGCCTGGGAGCATAACTCAGCTTCAAGGATAGTTTCTGAAAGAGCCTCAACTAAAGGAGAGGAAAGCGAGCATGATCACATCTCTGCCAGTCTGAATGGAAGAGGGTGATGGGGAGGCCAGAGGAGGTATTATAATGTTCCTCAAAAGGTAGCATTGCTGAGAAAGTTTTGGGCAACATGTGTCGAGAATCTGGAGGAAGAGGGCAGGTTTTATATGGAAGTGATCTTCAGAAATTGTAAACAGAATATGATCGCTGACCTCTCCCTACAGCAGGAAGAGAAAGCTGTAAGTTCCTGGGGGGAGAACAGGGTCACATCTACAGATGCAGATGCAGCCCATATGTCTTTTTTTTCTGATTTTAATGAAACTATGTAACACTGATGCCTTTTTTTATTTAACAGACTGTTTTGTTTGTGGCTTTTTGTTGTTGTTGTTGTTACTGGTCTTGATGTTTTTTGTTCCTTTACATTTTTGGCAGGGCTTGCATAGGTGTGTATAGCTGCAGCTGTCACATGGCAGAGCACATAAATACATGTGTCCGTGTACAGGTTTTGTCTGAAATAAGTTTTTTAGTTTCCAAGGAGAAAGAGGTAGAAGAAGGACACTAAAGTCTTCAGCTATCTGAACAGTACTGCACAGAAAATTCCTACTGTGGGATGGGGAGAGGAAAAATAAGTTCATTCACAGCAAGTGAGAAGCTGGAACAGACAAAGAACAACTTCAGCTATGAAAAATCTTGAAAAAATATTGTCAGTATATATACATAACAAATAGGGGCACATAGAAAGCTAAACCCAATGTCTGAGGCAATGTAATGAATTTAACCTCCTGCTCCCAGTGCAAAGCTCCTGTAACCACAAGACTCTGCAGTTGACTGGAAGCCAGTCCTTCATAACCAAACCATGGCTTGCCCAGGCTGAAGGTTGGTGGCTGGAGGTCCTCTAATTCTCTTGGGCTTACAAAACCTGAGGAGACACCTCCACTGACTCTGAGGGATAACAGATGTGTCCTCTCCTCATCTGTCCACACTGCTCCAAACAGTTCAATAAGACCATGCTTCAGAGAACAGCAGAGAGGCGGCTGAGTGATAGCACTTCATTCCCATCCTGCAGCAAGTGAAATACTCCAGACCCCCACAATTGCAGCTGTAATTCCATTGAGGTTTTCTGGTGACATTAGCCAACTCCTCAAGTCTTTCTCTTGATGGAATTAGAGACCTTCTATGGTGTGTGGGATAGACATCATGTCATTAGCATCAGCACCGGTTCTGCCTGAAAAGCTGAAACACTGAAAAGCAGCTTCTAGAAGACCCATTTGAAATATTGCTTTAATGGGAAGACAAAGAGCTCATGTAGTTCAATGTCGTTTTCAAGATAACAATAGCTAAAAGATATAACAATATACAGAGAAATCTAATTGGCTGTTTACATTATATGTTTTAGCATGGAGGTATCCTTGTTTTTCACCTTGCTTGCACCAATATCAGCTAAAATAGGATAATTGAGGGCAGTGGGATCACATTGCACAAACTCATCTGATGTGAAGTCATGATCAAGCTTTAAGAACAAATATATTACTAATTCTAGGACTGCAACCAGACAATGGTGCAAATCCTCATTACCTAAGGGGCACTTTTGTGCCTGGAGCTCTGTTTGCACAGGGCTTCACCTTCTATAGAAGGCTGCCTAACTGGTTTCTGCACTTTGTCATCTAAGTGGCCTAAAAATATGCTGACAATAAAAGCTTTTTTTGACAGCTGTGTAGAGGCCTCTAGAGGGGAGATAAACAGAGAGTGGAGGTTATTCATCCTTGTCCCTCCCCCACCCTGCCTAACTCTCCACCCAAGTTAGCAGAGCCAAAAATGTGTCCACCGCAGAAGCTTTCTCTTATTTTTGAAAGTTAATCTCCCCCAGAACTGGATTACCACTGGCTAATCCCTTTAATCACAGGCACATAATGCTGGAAATGGATAACTTGCTTAGGAACCTGCTCAGAGTGTGCACGTTTGAGACATGTCCACGGCCTTTGGATGCTCAGCATTGCGGCTCAGAGCAGACACTGCCTGCTGCTCTTTGCTGGCTCCTGCCCTGCTGGAGAGCCTGGCACACCCTTCCTCTGCACATCACCCAGGGGCTTTTACTGAGCTGCTCTGCCCTCTACATTATGCTGGAGCTCTGCTATTCCACCTCCTGCTTCCTCAGAATGTGTTTTATATTTTAGCTGGGGAGCTGTAGTAAAGATTTTAAATGAGTGGTTTCTGCTCATTACACAAGGTTGCTGCCCTATTAAGCAGATAGATGCTGTGCTTCTCATCCTGCTAGAGTATTCTACAGCAGCTCGTGTACTAAGTCCCACACTACACTGCTTTTTATTTACATTTCAAAACACCTGTCTAGAGAGGTGCATGCAGCACAAAAATTAAAATTACAGCCTAGTGCTGGAAATATGCTAAATATTTCTGCCTGGTTGATACTGCACTGGAATGTGGGAGAGGGAAGATAGAAAAAAAAGCATTATTATTTCGTTCAGAAAGTATATGAAGAACCAAAGCTTTTTTTTGACCAGTGTTGTGAAGCTCAAAGGTTATGGTACAGGATTGATAACACATCTTGGTTGATGAGTCATCACTGAGCTAGGAGGCAGTGACATTGTTTTTTACCCTGAGCATTGCTGATATTTTTTCCACAATTAGGCGGTATCTGCGGTATTGATTAAATATAGATAGCAATACTGGTTATAGTCTAATCATGTAACTGGAAGGCAGCTTCTAAACATATAATTACTTATAAAAAAATTAGTCTATGCTCTGTGCTGAATTATCATACAAAAAAGAATATTATTAATATTCTGCACTGACACACTGGGGAAGATAATGATGGTACAGTATATTCCAAGTCTCATATTAAAGACTAATCCAATCCTACACTATGATTGAGGGCACAAAGTTAGAGCAGTCAAACACAGTCTTACCCACCTGATAACCCTCCGTGTTTCTACCCTCTTGATGAAAGATGGAAGGGACATTTTATTCTTTCAGCATAAGAAAACCTCAAATTTACAGATACTTACAAAATGGTCATTGCATTTGCCTGCAGACTTCCTGCAGTACCAGTTTCTAATCAGATTATGTATATTCACTATGTAAATTCTCTAGAAATTCATTCTGAGTTACCTATGGTTAGAAAGTTTATAGCTGGTCCAAAGAGAAAAAGTCATAAAATGAAATAAAGCCCTGCCTAAACAAAACATGGATAATGAAGAGCAAAGCCATTATTTCTTTTTTGTGATTTTTAACATTGACCAGCACTGGCATAACTAAATAAGAAGAGTTGTTACCTTCACAGATTCCTCCTGCATTGGGAACAGAAGTGACAATATGCCAGGATGCTGCATGTGCATCACTTCTCTCTCCTAGGTGTAACAGGGAAGCAATTTATCACTATAATGCATCCAACATGTTCCCATATATCAGACAGTCCCTTCATCATATGTTTGTGCCTCCACTTCAACAGTAGGTACAAAATGTCACACTTATCTTTACTACTTATGGCTTCTGCTGATGCAGCTCCTCAAAAGCCTTTGTACTACAAAAAACAATTGTTCACCAGAGAAGACATGAAAAAAATTCACAGACTGTGCCAAGGTAGGTGTCTACATTGGACTGGCTGCTGTTGGCAGAAATCCAAGGTCTAGGTAAACTGTTTTGGAAGTGGTTTAGATGCCCAGGTGAAGTCTAGACTACAACCAGCACATGAATTTCACCTGCTGTCCGGAGATTTCCAAGGAGACAGCTGGCAAGTGAGGAAGTCTATCAGCCTGTGGAGGCTCAGACGTGATGCTGCCTTTTTTCATGCTTCAGCCACAGCAGTCTGGGGATGGTCTTTGTCTTTGGAAAGGCAACTACCTGTAACAATGAACTTGTTTCAGTTATGTCAAACTGAAAAGTGTTTTCCATATGCCAAAGATATGTTGTTTTATTTATGATTTCATAACAGTTTACTGTAATGAAAGAGTGCAATATCAGCAATAATCTCACTGGAGCCAGAAACAGAAATTATCTTAATTTGTTAAGATGGTTAAGACTTCAAATATTGTTAATTTCTTAAAATAATTCTTAAATTATAAGAGTGAATCTACACAAGACATTTGCTTCCACTCTGTGGGATGGGGTTGGCTCTCAGTGCTGCAGTGACTAAGAAGTGATCAGATATCTCTGATGATAGAGACTACGTAGATGTTTCAACTAATCATGTATAGAGAAACTTTGCAGCTTTTACTTCTATTTTCCCTCCATATCCTATAAAATTCAAAGGTCCTTTCACTAATTGAAAGACCTGATGGTGATGTAAGATTTATAAACCCGGATTTAAAATCTAGTAAATTATATTACTTGGGATAATCCAAAGCACATTCTTAGTTTGACCAACAGATGCTTTGTGTCCCAAAATGCTGAATTCAGATATTTTTCATGTACCTCTTGGGAAAGCAGAGACTGCTACCCCAGAACAGGATCTGAGCTACATCTGCATGCTGAGCTGCTGTTAAATTCTTAGCACAGTTCTGAGATGTTAAATGGACTAATAGAAAATAATTTTCTTTCCAGGAGGAGAGCAGATGACTCAAGAAGCTGTAGAGACCCCTCCTCTGGCTGTTACCAGACACCGTTTGCCACACCAAAAATCAGTATTTGATATTTTCAACCTTTAGCTCTGGGGCTTTGCAAAGGCTCCTAAATTGTAACTGTTTGAATTGTACAAGGTATAGATAGATCTTTAAACCACTGCAATGCCCAGATGAAGTCTCTGCCTCATTTTCTCCAACAGCTGTTGTCCATTCTCTCCAAGCTAGGCTGGATCAGCTCAGAAATCACAAATCTTCCTGTGCAGAGTTTGTCCCAGAGAAAAGTTTGTCCTGCTTATCAAAGCACAAAAAATTTTCCTAGTTTGAATAAAAATCTTAGTCTTGTATTACCCTGTAAGGGCTATTAAAATGTTGCTAATTTTTTATGCATTGAACTCAAGCATTGTGGCATCTCATGCTTACCTTCAATAGACACGAAGAAAGGAAGCAAAAGCTTCATTGCAAGCATTTAGTACGAGGAGTTCATAATTTTAAATTCATGAATTGCAAATAAACAGGCCTGTAATAGGTGATGAACCTGAACATAAGTACCAAGCAGTTTTTATGTCTGTTATATACTCACCTTAGCAAATCAAAATTATTTAAAATTACTTCAGTGGCAAAAAAAGAACTTGTTTACTGTAGAAGGGAAGACTACTACTGCTTAAAAACCAGTATTTGTCTCATAGTAATAGGTGAAATTTTTCCAGTTCACACATTTTGGCCATCAGGGTTTTTTTGTAATGGAGCAATGGAAAATGTACAGTTGGGAAAAGACTTTTTTTCTTTTAAGTCTACACTGAACATCTGATATCATGCAGATGAGAATGCATTGGGAGACCATGCTGGTGAGGCACCTGGATGAAGTCAGCCTGGCCAAGATTTTATTAAACTGAGAAAAGTAAAAGGTTATACAAATAAGTGCAATAGTAGAAAGATGACAAGGTGCACTTTTTCTATCCAGAATACACACTCAGCAATGAGTACCAGTCTCTGTGTGATTAGTTGTGTACTGACACATCTAACACGTGTTTCAATGAATTTGTAACAGAATTACAACAGGTTACTCCAGCAATTTCTCAAAATATGTAAACTTCCTTAGGGCTACATTGTGGTGCAATTTCCAGAGCCATGCGAGGGAACAATAGGATTCAGACACTCCATAAACGAAATTATACCATGAGTGACTCAACTTGCCTTGTAGCCTGCTGCTGGGGCATTGGAACATTATCCAGCCCTTTGCATGGGTTTCACAGAAAACTCACAGCTTGGCTTTGAAAGAATAAATCTTCATACTTATATGATGCCTGAATTGTCAGCATTAACATACCAATAGTTACTTTTGGAAGTTTCATGGTGGTGCTGACTAATAAAATGACCAAGCATATGTAAAGCAGGAATTCTGAATATTGCAGCAGAATATTTTAGTTTTTCAAGGCAAAATTTAGTATTACTACTGTTTTCAGAGTGGTGGCACAGTCTGTCTTGGGGCTGTGGGGAGGAAATGAAAAACGGGAAAGGAAGGTTTAAGGGGGCAAAAGTTTCACTGAAGTGAGCTTAAGAATGAGGGCATTGAAGGAAAAAACTGTGGCAGAATGGAAAATCAGCAGAAGGCTGCAGGTGGAGATGCCTTCCTTTCCTGATGCTTCAGAGGTGGGAACAGAGGCAGCAGCTTCTTGTGGATGGGAGCAGTGCATGCCGAGCAGTACCTGTCCCGTGCCCTCCTGTGGGGGCTGGAGCTGGGAGTGTGCGAGGTGGGATATCCTGCCCCAGGGCAGCTGCCTGCTCGGAGCCCGCCTCGAGCAATTTTCAGATGCCCTGCCTGCATTCCGTCTCGCAGACAGCCGGAGCTGCGCGGCCTTGGCAGCGCCCTCGCCTTCCTTGGGGCGGCCCTGGCAGCCGGAGCGGCAGCGGCTCCCTGCAAGCACATGGAGCAGGCCAGCGGCCCTTGGGAGCTTTTCATTCCTCGCAAAACTCACATCCTGGGCTCCCCACGCCGGCCTGGCAGGCTGGGAGGGTGGGCAGGGTGGCAGGGCTGAGCCCGGCGGAGCCTGAGCCCAGCTGCAGGCCCGGTGCCGGGCAGCGCTCAATTCCTGCCCGCTGCACCCTGCACGGCCCGGCGGGCCTGCCTGCACAGGCACAGACACACAGACACACACAGACACACACTCACACAGACACACACAGACACGCACACAGACACACACACACAGACACGCAGGCACAGATACACAGACACACACACACACACAGACACACAGGCACACACACAGACACGCACACAGACACACACAAACAGACACACAGGCACACACACACACAGACACACACAGACACGCACACAGACACACACACACAGACACGCAGGCACAGATACACAGACACACACACACACACAGACACACAGGTACACACACAGACATGCACACAGACACACACAAACAGACACACAGGCACAGACACAGACACACAGACACAGACACACAGGCACACACACAGACAGACAGACACAGACGCACACAGACACACACACACACAGAGACACACAGACACACAGGCACACACACAGACACGCACACAGACACACACAAACAGACACACAGGCACACACACACACAGACACACACAGACACGCACACAGACACACACACACAGACACGCAGGCACAGACACACACACACACAGACACACAGGTACACACACAGACATGCACACAGACACACACAAACAGACACACAGGCACAGACACAGACACACAGACACAGACACACAGGCACACACACAGACACAGACAGACAGACACAGACGCACACAGACACACACACACACAGAGACACACAGACACACAGACACACAGGCACACACACAGACACGCACACAGACACACACAAACAGACACACAGGCACACACACACACAGACACACAGACACACAGGCACACACACAGACATGCACACAGACACACACAAACAGACACACAGGCACAGACGCACACACACAGATACATACACACACAAACACACAGACGCACACACACAGATATATACACACACACAAACACACAGACACACACACAGACACACACAGACACACACACAGAGACAGACACACGCAGACAAATGCACACAGAGACAGACACACACACGCACACACACACACAGACACACACAGACATACACACACACAGACACACACAGACACACAGACACACAGATATACACACACAAACACACACACACACAGACACACAGACACACATACGGAGACAGACACACACAGACACACAGACACACATACGGAGACAGACACACACACGCACACACACACACACAGACAGACAGACACAGACAGACAGATACATACACACACACACAAACACACAGACACACAGATATATACACACACACAAACACACAGACACACATACAGACACATACTCGCACAGACAGACAGACACAGACACACAGATACACACACACAGACACACACAGACAGACAGACACAGACACACAGACACACACACACACAGACACACACAAACAGACACACAGACACAGACACACAGATACATACACACACACACAAACACACAGACACATATACAGACACACACTCGCACAGACAGACAGACACAGACACACACAAACAGACACACACGCACACACAGACATGCACTCGTGCCCCTCTGAGAAGGTTACAGTAACCAGCGGTTATAATTTTACTTAATCCTCTATGACTTTTTAATTAAAAAGGCTTTAGTGCTTTTCTAGCGTGACATTTGATTGCACTCTAGATAATGCACCCTAGCCGATTCTGGCAGCGGTAAAGTGCTCAGAAAATATATGATATATTTTTATAAGGAATTCTGTCAGATCTGTCTTCAATGGGAAACAGAATGATTTCAAACCATGTGTATTCTTTTCAATAAAACAACAATATATGCCAGAGAAAGATAACTGAAGAAAATTACCCTATCCAAATTACTGTCCATTTGAAACTGTTTTCATTCTTGCTGCTTAGATTCACTTGTTTTTTATATAAAAATTAACTGAAATTTGTTGCACCATTTTGAAGTACTGACTGAAATTAAACCTACTACAAGCTGTTTCTAGCTTGTCTGAAAAAAAAACTGTGTCTGATTCTCTTGTCATCCATACCATTTTAATTTACTTGACTTAATCCTTATTTTCATCTAGAGCAGAATCATAGATCCTCATTCCTCAGTAACTCAGAATTATGCTGTATTTTTACTTTTATCACTATTATATATACCCCTTTGATTTATTCACATGTGTTCCTTTATCCACTTTGGTCAGCAGTAATCACACTTTGCTTAAACATGGTACCTTGTTAATCTCTGACACTGAGCTGTAATGTTATGCTCTTTCCTGGATTTATGCAAATCTGAAAGCAGAAATGCTTAGCTACTAATGACTTCACATACTTTGATGACAAGGATGCATTTACAAGATCAAAGAACAAAATTCTAGTCCCACTGTAGTCATCTGAAGGTAGCCATAGACAAAAACAGCTCCTAGATTTTTTTCTTAAAATAATAGATCTCTTAGAGAATTATTTGGCTTGTTGTTTTGGTGGGGTTTTTTTCCAGTTAAACAAAGCTCTTGACATTTTAAATTGTTTCCACCCGAATTGGAGGAAAAAAATTTTATTAATTCTAAGGGAAAAAAACGCTGTATAGAGCAAAGTTTCCTTTTCAAACAAATAAAAACTTTTTTTTTCTTTTTTTCTTTTTTTTTTTTTGTTGTTGCAAAAACTTTGTATGTCCTGAAAAATTTTGTTTTGTCCTGAAAATAAAAATTCAGTGGAATAATTCTGAAGAAAGCTTCAGTCATGGGAGACCAATTAGTCATTTCATGACAAATTTGTCTATGGGTCCATCACAGCAGTATATAAATGCTTTCCAAATGGATTTGTCCTCATAGCATCCTTATGACATTAATAGTCCTTCCCCTTCTCTGCTACAGCTGCTGCAAAATGCACATCAAAACCTCCTCCTCATTTGTTAAATCCTGATTTTAAACACCAAGATTTTTCGAACCATGTTGTTAAAAGGTGCTGTATTTATGGTAGAGCGTTTCATTTACCCCCAGTACAATTCCCACTGACTCAGACTCTCCCTGGAAGCTCAACCTTGCTGCCAGCCAGGCACCAGGTGTCCCCCGGAGGGCACTGCAGCGAGGAGCACACACACACACACACACACACACACACAGTTATCACCTGTGTAAAACAGTGACCTGTGCCACTTGCTCAGGGACACGGACCTGACCCTGCAAGGGCACTGGTGCTTGGCTGGACCTGCCCCAGCCTTGGCCCATCTGCCTGTACAAAGAGAAGGATGGAGGTGACTGGCAGGGGACAAGGGGCATGTGCTGCAGGAAGGAGATGGCTCCGCAGGGGACAGCTCTGGGAACTGTGTGTTTTCTAGGCAGATTGCTTTGAATTTGAAAGTACTTGAAAAAATCAGTCCCACACTGGATCTGCTGTTAGCCTGTTTCCTTAGAGGGACTGGTAAAGAAATTGTTATGTCCACACCAAGGATGGCAAAGGGTTTCACAGTCAGAGGACACAGTGACCCATCTAACCATTCTGTGGCTGCAAGACCTTCACTGCTTTCCATTGCTGTGGTGAGATGAAGGGCCTTTTTAACAAGGCATTGCCAAAACCCCATCTTGGGCCATTTCCTGAATCCCATCCACCTCCTGTAGTGTGTGAAGAGGAGATAGAGAAGAAAACATTTTGTCAGGCTGAATGTGGTGAATCCTGTCTCATTCACCAGTCCACGAGTATCAAACAGAGCGATCTGCCATTTCATTGCCTATAGAGAGGAGTCCTCTGTGATGCACATTCAAGTGCCTAGCTCCTTGCTTTTGGGTCATCCCAAAACTTTTTGATCCTTAGGCTGATATCATGGAGCAATTCTTCCCAGTGAGCTGGGAGAGCTCATGGAAGCAGCCCTGTGCCATGGTGCCTGATGCTCAGTGCTGGATGTGGGCGATGAGGTTAGCAGATAACACCAAGATGTGCAGGAGTGCTGGAAAGTTGATCTGCTGGAGAGTTGGAAAGCTGCACAGCGGTGATGGGCCAAGGCCAATGGTAAGAAATTCAACAGGGCCAAGTGCTGGGTCCTGCCTTTGGATCACAACAACTGCAGGCTGAGGGCAGAGTGGCTGGAAAGCTGGATGCTGGAAAAGAATCTGGGGGGCTGAGGAGAACCAGCTGAACAAAAGCCAGCATGTGCACAGATCTCCCTTCCTCAATCTACACCCTAGATTGTATCAGAAGCAGTGTGGCCAGCAGGACCAGGGCAGTGATTGTCCCACTGTACTCAGCACTGATCACTGATGAGACTGCACCTCGAGTGCTGTGTTCAGCTCTGGGGCCCTCACTACAAGAAAGGCGTTGAGGGGCTGGAGTGAGTCCAGAGAAGGGCAACAGAGCTGGTGAAGGGCCTGGAGAATGAGTCATATGAGGCACAGCTGAGGAAGCAGAGGGTGTTTAGCCTGGAATAAAAGGAGGTTCAGGGGTGACCTTATTGCTGTCTACAACTACCTGAAAGGAGCTTGTAGCCACGTGAGGGTTGGCTTTTTCTAACAGTTAACAAGAAATAGACAAGGGGAAATGGCTTCAAGTTATGCCAGGAAAGCTTTAGATCAGATATTAGGAAAAATTGCTTCACAGAAAGAGGTTTTTCCAGCATTGGAACATGCCATGGAAGTGGTTACGTCACCACCTCTGGAGGTATTCAAAAGATGTGTAGATGTGACACTTGGGAACATGGTCTAGTGGTGGACTTGTATGTTTTACAGTAAAGGTTGGACTTAGAGTTCTTTTCCAACCTAAATGGTCCTATGATATTTAACACCAGTAATGCATATTACTACTACCATTATGTGTGGCCTGAGAGATATCAGGAGAAGGATGGGGATGAATTCCAATTTTAGAACCAATTTTCTGTGGAGTGCAGTCCCCTTTTTCTTAATAGCCCAATTTGGTTCAAAGAATTCTTCAAGGCATGCTTTAAAAACAGCAGCTTCTCAACTACATATGTCAGGTTGCAGCCAGTAATGAAATTTCATAACTTGTTGAAAAGTAAGATCTGCGATGGAAAAATTCTGACACACCCTTGATTATTGCATTCTGAATGAACCCAGTACAATAAAGGAAACTGATAAAACTCAGGAGACATAAAAGTCACGTCTGTAACAGCAAGACAGACCAATGCTGTGTGTGCTATGCAGCAGAGTTCTGGAGATCTTGATTTTTTAATCAGAATGCCTGGCTTGTAGCCTCAGCAGCATGCCTTCTGCATGGCTGCATGGAAAACCAGCCCAGGACGTCCTTGAACAAAAAATAACATTGTTAAAAGTCCCAGTTATCTTATGCTAGTTGTAACAATCAAAGGCTCTGAGCCCCAGGTCCCTGAAACATAAAATCTTGCACTCTTTAGTGCACTCTTTACAGCATGGTCTGTTTTTCTGTGATGGAAAGAAGCTGCAGTTCAGACACATAGAGCAAATGGGGCACAGGGGAAAGAGGGCTACAGTATTGTTTAGGTTCTGCTGTTTTTCAGAGTGTTAAGTTTCCTTACTATCAATGAGGATCTGGGTTTAGGTGATTTGCATACAGCCACACAAGGAAGAAGTGACAGAAGAGCAAACCTTGCTTCAGCAGTGCTGTTGTAAAGATGCAGTATTGTGTTTAAATTCTGTGTGACTGAGAGTCTTTTTAATCACTTTGTGTAATAGTCTACTTTTGCCTTTCTCTTAGAGGAATGGTATGAAATACTTGTAATAGCTACATCTTTATGACATTTGGCAGCTTATACAGTTTAGCCAGTGTTGATTATATAAAGAAATCAAGAAGTAGGAAAAAAACCCAAAACCAAAACAAAAACAACCAAAAACCCAACACCTACCAAATGCATCAAAACGGGCTTTAAAATTTCTTTGGGGCTTTTCCACCTAAACGCAACCACATAGATTCTGAGCCAGCCCTCCGCTCCTCCTGGCTCTGGATGATTTCTGTGTTTGCATCACCTAAAGCTGCGATCCCCGCCTTGTTCGGTGCTCTCGCTCCCTCTGGTGGCTCTGGGCTCCCCGCACACCGGCTCCAAGAGATGGCTTCACACAAACGCTGCAGAGACAGATTCATCTGATGTGCTGCAGATTTCCCTGATGCACAAGCCTGCTTGGCACACTGGATTAAAGAAGGAGATAAAGAAAAGAGACTCAAAGAGAAGGAGCTGGCATCCCAGCTGGTTTAGGCGCACAAATGGAGCGAGATGGGTGGGTTGCAGCCCACCAGCTCATCTGCAGTGTTTCCCTGTTGGATGGAATTTATGGCACGGTGCATTTGGAAATCAAACTGCTCACACGGCTCGTGCCAGCTCTGCTCCCTGTGTGGGGAAATCTGGGCAAGCATCAGGAAAGTCTGCAAGGTTCCCTCCACGAGCCTCCCAGCAGATTGTTTTGCCAGATGTTGGCCACCCTGCAGATAAAGCCTCAGGCTCTGTAGATCTCTGAGGGCGCCTGCCAAAACCCGGTCACCTCCTGTGTGTCGCTGGGCTCTGCCCTCCCTCCCCACCTCCTCACAGACTTTGTGGAGCAGAATCCAGTTCCCTGCATCTCCCTTTGGGCCCCCATGGTCCTGTAAGGAGAGGATTTCATTGTTCCGAGCCTGCCTCAGGCAAAATTCACTGTAAAATACCTTTTTCCTAGGGGTCCAAAGGGAGGATCCCAATGTCAAGAGATAGAGTTCCTTTCTGTGCAAGTCTCTGCACAGATCACCATGGACATCAATAGGTCAGGCATACAGGCAGAGAGCCAGTGATGGAAGAAGTATGCAATCTGAGATCTCTGCTCCTGTCAGAGATCCCTGCCCTTACAAAGGACAAGGTTTGACAAAGCAAATAAGATATCTGTCTGAACAAAATACTGTTCCTTCCATGCCCTTTTGTGCTATAGAACAGATTATGATGAAGGGAAGTCCTTTGAAATTCATTTAAGTATTTCCCATATGCTCTGTTGCTTTATGTATTTGATTCTTCTTATTGAAGTGCTTGAGAACAAGTATATTTTGAGGCTCTGAACCCCTTCCACTGTCTGGATCAGAGTAAGACCCTTTTTCACTGCTAACCAACATGCAGGACCTGCTAGCCCAAGTCTCAGCATGTGCACAGCTCCTGTTAAAGATCGGGGCTTAGTGCCCAGGGCTCTCCACATCTGAATATTAGATTCCAAATCCACCATGTGGATCCTGTTAACTCCACGCTGAGAAAGAATACCAGAGCTCAGAGTGATAATCTGTAATGAGCCTAACCCAAAATCCCCAGCCAAAGCAGCTGTGACCTCTGAAGGAGCTCAGACCCAGATCCAGACTTCTGTGACTTAGCCCAGCTCCACAGGCTGTGCATGCAACATTAACACAACTGCAGTCCCAGGGGACAAAAGCAAACCACAGACTTGCTGATGCCCCAGCTGTGCTTGATTTACTGAAACTGGATTACAGGCTTTCCCCATCACAACTGGCTGTACCACTGGCATGGCTGGAAGCAAAGGACATGATTGTTTTCTCCTGCAGCGTGCTAGTATGTTCCTGCTTATTTTTGATACTGTAAACAAAAGTGAAGCAAGGTTTGATATTTAGGCAAAAGCTGTTTCTCTGCAGAGTTGGAATGAGAACAAAGACGTTGATTACAGAAATCTTTCAACTCCTCCTTCCCACTGGTCATCTCCTCATCCCTTCTTATGTCAATACCTCCAATTCTGCAGCTATTTTCTGCTCCTTAACCTGGCAGTAGGAATTGCTAAAATCACTCACCTCTTCAATTTTTCCTGCGGGATATGAATCAACACTATCTACAATATATTCGTGTCTTTCTCAGTAAGTACAGCTGTGAGGAAAAGATCAAAACAAAAACAAATCCTCAAACAGAGAGGTGAAACAATGGTGAGAACAAGCCTCCTGCAAAGCTTTCAAGCCTGCTGTGTTTTTATTGACACATATCCCTCTGTGAGCAGGATATCTTACTGCTTCAGCATTTATAGTCTTGGGTGAAGGCAAGGAGAGATATGAGAGAAGTTTAGCTTTAGAATCTTCTTGATCAGTTTCTTGGGCTACAATTTTGTTTTAAGAGTTTTGATTTTTTCCAGAATACATCTCCCACGCCTATTACTAAATAGTAATCAATACTAATTAATACTAATCTCTAAAAACTAATCAACACATCTTTTTTTTTTGTTGTCTTCCAAAGATGATGTCAGAAATCTGAATAGGTATCTACATTTTACTTGCAAAGTGTAGATTTTGATCAAGGAACTCATTACAGAAATTATGCACAGCTTAAAGGTCTCCAAAAATATCAAAGTGGAAAGACTGAGAAGAAAGCCCTTATTAGATCCACCTTGTCATCAGATGCACCGCTCACATCTTCCCAGAAGCACAACCTTACTTTGGTGTTACCCTTCAAGTGAAAAGCCTGTCTAGGGCTCACCCACCTATCTTGAAGGAACAGGGACAGAAATGCTTTTTCTGTTTACAACAGATTGACACAATACACTCCAATAAGACATAAACCACAGGTCAGTTCCTTACTCTACCTTCAAAGGTGCAATCCCTTGTCTCTTTTCCCTGGTAAAAGTCAGGCTGAAATTGCTGTGGGAATAAGAGAGTTTTGGCTCTTGTAACCCTGTGGGGAAAAGATTAGGAAATCACAAGCCTTGTCTTTGGTATGAGAAAGAAGTCATGTTTTACTGAGGGATCACAGTGCTTTCTGAGGATGTCATGCAGTGGTTTTAGAAGTTTGCTACATGGCATTGAGGGCTAGAGAGCCAAAACTATCTATGCAGATCATTGCACCCACTGGAGCATCCCTTGCACAAATCAGGTTATGCTTGGACCATCTCTCCCCACTGGTGAGCTCTACAGGGGAACACAGCCCAGGGAAATGTCTGGAATCCACTCACCTACAGTTGCCATTTCTTAGGGATGTAAATTAAACTTCCAGGCAGGAGACACCTGAAACAAAATGCCCATAATATAACAAAGCCATGTGTTAGAGACAGATGTAATTCCTTATGCCTTCTGACAGCACATGTGTGCACACACACACACCCACACACAGGTACACATGTGCACAGTTCAGGATAGTGTGCATTCAGTTCAACCTTGTATCTTGTTTTCTCCTTCAAGAAACAGCTGAATTTTACAAATTGCATTTATTGTTCAGTAAGGGCTGAATTCACAGAATTAACAGAATTCTTGCAAAGCTTGAGGTTCAGTTTCTGGCCTAATTCTCCAGATGCTTTGAGGACTGTAGCATCAGAGTCTTTGCAGGACCACATCCTAAAGCTAGCAAATCAATAAATTATTAAATTACTAATAGTAATAAATGTAATAATAGTAATAAATTCTTTGTAATGGCATAGGCTGAGCACAGCACTTGCTGGTTCCCCTGTAACTCAGATTTCCCCTCTGCCTGGTGGGCTGCAAACTTGGAGCAGGTCCCAGATTGTTTCATTTCTGTTGGGATACTTTTCCTGTTTGCCTTTGTCCTCCTCAAGGGGCTTCTGCAGCCCCTTGCAATCATGTTTTATTTGGTTTTTAAGGCAGTGTCCCAGTGCCTGTGGGCAGGCTGGTGAATTTGTGTGTACAACTGGCTACAGACCATTCTGCTTCATTCTCTGGGACAATTCTACAGCTGCCCTCTTGTTTTGCCCTGAAAAAATGAGGATAACAAGATCTGTCTCTTCTCATAATTGTGAAATTGTCCTGAAAATCCACACTCTAGAGCCAGTGGCTCTGGAGACTTACAAAAACAACATGTTTTCTCTCAACAGAATTAGATTTATAGGAAAACGTTTGTAAAAAAATCAAGAGATTTCTTCCTAAGGTCAATGACTCTGAGAAAGTGAAACTATTTTGGGGGATTGCTGGCAAAGATACATATAGGTGCTTCCTTTGAATTGCAGCTGCAGATAACTAAGTCCTAATTTCCTATGAAGAGCCCACATTTAGATCATTTAGGAGCTGTCTTCTCAGTGAAACTCCCACTCAGAAAAAGGAGAGGCTTTTCACGGTACTTTGAGAGAAGTTGTTGCACAGATGATGCATCCTCTGAGGAGGCAGGTGTAATTGTAAAGGAGATCAACTCTAGATCTGAACTCTTTGCTGTGTTACCAGAGTCATATGGGAATGCTGCTTGGAGCTGAGCTGCACTGCCATGGGGAAGCAGAGTCACGCCCACTTCAAGGCTTCTGATCTTAAATATCACAGTTCAACCTGACAGCAGTTCAGAAGCTGTGAACTGCTAAATAAAAGCTAACTGTAAGTACTCTTCCTTTACTAAAATAACCTATGTTCCATTTACCAAAATAAATCTCATGTGGAAATTGGAAAAGCAGAGCAAAACCCATATTGTTTGGGCAATATACATACATAGTACATAAACATGATACACAAACTACATTACAAAGAAATGTCTATATAGCTTATTTGACACTTAGGTAATCAACTTTAGTAAAATATTGTTGTAGAGTGAATGAATTTTTCAAATTAAAATATTAGTGCAGAGATATTTTTGCCAACCTAACAGAGTTTCTGGTAGCTGCAATCCTCAACTGTAGTATTCACCCCAAAAATTTGCTGGCTGGGAACAAGAAATATGTGCAGCTGGATACAGACCAAACTTCAGAGACAGCAGCAGCACAATATTGTCTGTGTGTCAATAGTATGAAATCTGCTTCCATCAGCAGATGAGGCTCTCTCCTTAACCTGGTGCATTACTCCAACCTCCTCCAAGTCTGACCAACACCAGAGTCAAGGAAGACTTACTCGGAAATGGTCGAAGAATCATAGAATCATAGGATTGTTTAGGTTGGAAAAGCCCTCTAAGATCATTGAGTCCAACTGTTAACCCAACACTGCCAAGCCCACCACCAAATACCCCATCTACACAATTTTTAAATATCTCCAGGGAGGGCCACCACTTTCCTGAGCAACCTGTTACAATGCCAGACAAACCTTTCCATTAAGAATTTTTTTCTGATATCAAATCTAAACCTTTCCTTGCACAACTTTAAGGCATTTTCTCTTGTCCTGTTGCTTTATTATCAGGGAGAAAAGACCAACCCTCACCTCACTACAACCTCCTCTCTGGTAGTTGTAGATAGTGATAAGATATCCACCAAGCCTCCTTTTCTCCAGGCTAAATGCCCCCAGCTCCCTCAACCACTCCCCACAGGATCTGTGGTCCGAACCATTCACCAACTTTGTTGCTCTTCTTTGGACATCCTCTGGCACCTCAATGCCTTTCTTGTGGTGAGGGTCTCTCGAGCACAGTACTCAAGGTGTGGCACTTGTATCACCAACAAAAGCCTAAGCACTGGCTCAGAAGACACAGCTGTGGGATGTGGCCTGAAATATCTGCAAAAGTTGTGTCTTTGTCTTCTCAGCAAAAGCAATGCCTATTTGCTAACAACATCTTTCATGAAATAAAACTGAAAGCCCAAGCAATTCTGCAGCCTGCACTAAGCTTTCACCAGTGTAGCTGGCTCCAGTGAGGGGGAGAGCAGCAGGAAAAGTAAATTACCCTGCTGGAATTCATTCTGTACTTGCCACATGCTTAAAGTGCAGCTTTTCTGTCTGGGTATTTTCATAAGCAATGAGGTTGCAGACATAGCATTTTTCATCATATTTCCTCTGCTTTGGAGTGCATGACATGCACTGTCTTTATGGTTGAATAAAAGGTCATGACTGGCCAGCTGGTAACACAAAATGCACTTTTATACTAATGGCAAGGTATTCTAGCTTTTATTTCAGAAAATTGCACTGACTGCATATTTACATAAACCCTACATCTGTTTAGTTAAGTTAAGCCAGAGGGTGATGATCTTTGTCTTTACAAAAGAGCTGATTTAATTTTATTGAACAAAGCTTTCTATTTAAAAGATCAAAGTCAGTGCAGCCCCCTGCAGCAACAACTTAAAAGTTTCTTCAACTATTCGAATTAATGAAATACGGTAACTGGGACTGAAAAAGCAGGAAAAAGAAAAAAGGAAAATAAAAATAAAAACTCCTTGGGGGCTTTGTTTATCATGAACTTTGAGAGAGACATTTTTCCTTTCATCAAAGTCCCATTGAGTGACCTGACTCTCCTGCTTCTGAGAAGGCAGGAATTGATAGCAGAAGCAGCATGCACAGTTTTAGACAAATTTTTAGAAGCTGGTAATGCTGTAGGGAAAAGGCACAGTACAGTGAAGAAAATGTAGCAAAGAACTGGCCTCTCTAGCTTCCATGTGCTAGTTCCAGGTGCTAGTGAGGTCCTACTTGATAAAATATCAGTTTGTATATAAAATTGCATAGTAACTCTACAGAAAATAATGATAAAAATCATGAGTTTGAAACTGTAGCTGTAGTGGAGATAGATATTTCATGCCTTCTGAGAGAGCCTGCCTGTCACCTCCTAGCATCTGACTTTGGGGAAATTGTCTTGCAAACTAATTTTTGGGAGAGGAATGGCTAAGTGCCTGCCTTACATTTCACTCCTGAAGCTTGGTATTTGCTTGCAGGTAGCTTCCTCACCTTCCAGACTGACAGCACCCTCATTGCTGCTACACTGGGTCAGCCCATGGCTACACCTCATGCTGTAGCAGGATGGGGTCAAACACGCACCAAAATTCACTCTTTGTGCCTGTCCATAGGTTATATCTGGCAGGCAGCCCAGGAACATGGACCAAAAGGAACTGTTGCATGTTCTAACTTAGCCCTCAGTTAGGACACTGATGAAACTGGCCCCAAAGTCTGTTGTGACTCCAAGGAAACCTTTCCCAGAGATCTGTGTTGCTTCTACATCTCTTCTATACAATACATCCACATTAGGACTTCAATTTGGATCAGGAGAATGCTGTGGCAGCTTTCCTCCTGACCACCCCTCCTTACCATGCTTTGCTTCACCTGCTGAAACAGTCCTGGCATCTATCAACTGGACTCCATCCAGACAAAGCTACACAAAAAAATCTGGTGTATGAGTGCACTTACTGCACTACAGCTGCTAACATGAGGCCAGTCAATGTGACCAGATTAGAGCTGGTCTAAAATAAATCTCTGAAGTACACAGAGCGCACACACTGGTCCCCTGTGCCAGCTCCTCTCTGCTACAGATCATCCCTACTTGCTCCAGGCCACCTGCTAATGTAGACTCAACCTAAAGAGGCTGCACTGCTGCTTTCTGACCCTCTCACTGTTTAAATGGGTGAATAGTGCCATTTTAGGCACCATATGGTATCCCTGCAGGCCTCCAGCTGCCACTCTGCAGATCAACAGCTCAACCAAATGTCTCGTGTCATATCTGGCAGCCCCACGCAGACATCTCAGATACCTCAGGGAGACTAACTGCTGTGGATGTCTATGTTTAGACAACTGAATACCATTTTATTTTAGCATCTATTCCCCTCTAGACCAAAAAAAATGAAGCAAATGAGATTAAAAATGAGAATGCAGATGCTTGAAATACTATGGTGTGTTTTATGGAATAAAATACACAATATAGAATAAATAAAATAATAAAAATAGAATTTCTTGAAAATTCATTAAAACTCTATTTTTAATAATCTAAAAAGTATAAAAGTATAATCTGACAACAAAAGAAGTATTGTAGAAGTATTGTTTTGTCCTTCAAGAAACAGCTGAATTTTACAAATTCTATTTGTTGTTCAGTAAGGGTTGAATTCACTGAATTGAACAGAATAATTGCAAAGCTTGAGATTCAGTTTCTGTTTGTGTTATTTACTGGCCTAATTCCCCAGATTTGAGGACTGTAGCATCAGAGTCTTTGCAGGACCATATCCTAAAGCTAGGAAATCAATAAATTATTAAACGACTAATAGTAATAGTAATAAATGTAATAATAGTAATAAATGAAACAGGCTTTGGCATGTTTCCTGTCCTGAGGGTGACTGACAGAGAGCAGCCCTTCTCTGTTACTAGCAAACTCCTGGTGTCCAGCATGGGCTGGCTGCAGGTAAGCAGGGATGCTCTGGGCTGACCACAGCCAGGACTGCCTGGCAGAGGCTGGTGGCCATGGGCCAGCACTGTGTCATGGCTGAACCTCCCTCACACAGGATGTCTTACCCAGCGAGCACCCTCCAAAGTTGCAGAAAAACATTCACATGCCCAGGAAACGACTTCTGAATCTGCATGGAAATACTTGGGAGATTACAGGTCTTTCGAACACTTAAACAATAAAATCCTGACCTCTTGTGGCCATCAAACTGTCCAGCAAAAGCTTCTGTCAGTTTGTAACCCAGGTGATGCTCTTGCTGGGTGCAGGATGGCCATTTGTATCTTCCTGCTCCCAGACCTGCCTGTGTGCCAGGAGTCATTGACAAACCTCACATTGGAACATCTCTGTGGGTCCAGAGGAGACTACAAATGAGATCAGAGGGCTGGAGCACCTCTCCTACAAAGGCAGGCTGAGAGAGCTGGGGCTGTTCAGCCTGGAGAAGGGAATGCTTTGGGGAGACCTTAAAACAGCCTCCAGTACCTAAAAGTGTAGGGGGATAGAACATAAGTAAATAAAGGTAGTATAGAAAGTAATCTTACCCCCTAAAGAGTTGCAGCTGAGCCAATTATTAAGGATTAGGAGCAGGGCTGATGTTAACAGGCCACAGCTGTAGCCAATCAGAAGAGTGTTATAAAAGAGTGGATTGGTTGGTTGAGGGAACTGGAGTCAGTTGGCTGCTGTGAGGACAAGGAAGAGTCAGTGCCTAGAGGAGCTGCCTACAAGAAACATCAAGGAGGTATGGAACTCTGGCAATATGGAACCTTTGCAATGTAATGACAACAGAACCTTTGTAATATAATGACAACATAAAAGGGTCTTATAAACAAGAGGGAGAGTGGCTTTTCACATGCGCAGATACTGACAGGATGAGGCAAAATAGTTTTAACCTAAAAGAGGGGAGATTTAGATTAGATAATTGGAATGAATTCTTTACTGTGAGACTGTTGAGGTACTGAAAAAGATTGTCCAGAGAAGTTGAGGATGCCTCATTCCTGGATGTGTTCAAGTCCAAATTTAATGGGCCCCTGAGAAACCTGATCTTATGGGTGATATCCCAGCCCGCAGCAGGGGGTTTGGAAATAGATGACCCTTAAGGTCCCTTCTGACCTAAGCCATTTTTTTTTTGATTCAGTGATTTGTCCTAAATGTAAATAAAGTGCAATCTTTTTAGACACTGTGGACAGAAATCTGGCAGAAATGCCACAGAAATGAGAAGCATGGGGGTGAGTCTGCACATTAACATCCTGCAGGTGGCACAGAGCTACTTGCAGACCTTTAATTCTAACAAAGATTTGAGAAAGGGAATGTTTGTCTGCCTTGCTTTGCTGTTCTCTGGGTCTGCATCAGTAGCTTTGGGTTATAGAAAAATTTAGACTATGAATATATTCCGCATGTGTGTAATTGATAACATCTGATGTAAATTTTTGCAGCTATATTTGAAGTGGTGCAATTAATATATGAACCTATGCTTCTAAGAACCCAGCATCAAAACCCAGAAAGTCTGGCTTCATGTGCAAGTCTGCTCAAGGACAAAGGGCAAGTGGAATTTCTCAGGATGAGTGATCTTTTACCTGCACAAGCTAAGGCTACACAATATTTAGGACAGGCACATATTTGCACCCTGATCATTCATACGCAGTAGTGTCTTCTATATAAGAATTTGCTCTGTCTAGGACTGAGTACCTGAATCCTTTATAATTTCTAAAATAATTGGAGCATCTACATGTATGCCTTTTCAGTCTGTATGTATGGCAAATCCAAAGGCTGCTGAAATACAAATAATACACAAAACAGCATCCATTTATGGAATTTATATATTTATAGAATGTATAAATTATGTAATATATTAATGACATACTCAAAACCATTAAACAGTGCATGAATAAAATGTATTTTTAGAACTTTTTCTTTCTATCACCTTGTATATACAGACTAGACATAGGAACTACAGTACTGAGTATATTATTATTTAGAAGATAGATTCATTGATAATTGCACTTGCTTAAAACAGGAAAATAAGTAAAGTGTTTTAAATCAAATTTACATTTTAAGATTTTTTTTTCTGGAACTGCAGCTTTATTTCTGACCTCACAAAGGCTTATCCATATGTTTAGATACACACTTAGGTGTAACAATAGTTAAACTAATGTACATAAAAATAAGCTTTTGCAGACCTGAAGTCTTGATGTACCCTGCGTTCACATTCAACCTGTTCAAACACCCACACAAGAAAGATGAACTGAAAAAGTGCAATCATTCCCATTGCTCAGAATCTCTGGGGTTTTTCATTTCACATTCTCTCAAAAGAATATTAGGTCTCATTAACAAATATTAATAGAATAAAGAAAAATTTTGTAAAAACTATTTTAGTGATCATTTATAAGTTTTTAGTTTCGGGTTCTCCTCAGGTCTTTGTTTCTCATTTGCTGGCATTGTCTGGGTTCCCTCTGAAAATAACTGATATTTCATTTGAATATATAAACAGACTTGGACTTTATTACTTAGAGCCCTTGGTGTTTACTGGCACTCATTTACAACATGTTTTTTTGCCAGGATGCCCATCATAGCAACAGCTGCACATCCTCTATCCCAAAAAAAACCCCTCAACACTGGATTTTCTGTTCCTAAATGTTATAATCATTTTATAGTTGTAGTGCTTATGATATTTCAGCCTCTTCTTGGGCATCTAATGCTCCTGATGCAGTGCAGCAAATTTTGGTACACAATGGATTGGGGAATAGGTTCTCTTGGTGAAGAAGATGCAACATGATAGGATCTCAAAATGTCCTGGTGTCAGAGAGCACTCTGAGGCACTTCATGCATGACCGCAGTATGCTTGTTTCTTTACAAAGAATGTTGAATGATGTGAGTAGCGTTTTGCCTTATACAGAAAAGTAGAGTAGCACCCAAAACCAGATAACCTGCACAGATTACTATTGACAGAATAAAACTGTATTCAGTATTTCTGTGAGACAAAACAAATCACTGTATATTTTCAGATACCAAAACAGTGGGGCAATAAAAAGTATCTTTTAAGTGCTACTACACAAAAGTTGCTTTCAAAAAGCACAGTGTTTCTTAATTAGTTGTAGAACAGTCTTGAGAACCTCTTCTTTGGAGGGGCTGGCATCAACCTCTTGGCATGCAGGATTCACCATCCTTCTGTATGACTCTTCAACTCTAAAAACAAAACAAGAGAAATTAAACTTCAAAATGCAGGGATATGAAATGAAATTAGTCATCAGTCTCAGAAGACAGTGCTCGCACTGCAGAGACCGAGGATAGAAAATCTAATATGAAGCTAAGAATGAAATCTCCAGCAAAGAGCAATAAACCATTAGGAACTATTACAATGTAAATCTCAAACCACATAATTTCCTTGACATTGATCCCCAGAGCTCCAGCCCTATTAACAAGACATGGCATAAAGTATTTCTTTCTTTACAGCTTGTCACTGGATATAGTTTGGTATAGCAGTAGAGTGGACAGTTTGCTTCTAGCACCTGAATTAATTTTTTTCATTTTCTGCTAAGGTAGCTCTGAACTATATGGCATTGCATTGTGCAGTTGTGCTCATTGACTGATCTCAGCTTTAACTCACTAGATCACAGAGTTGACATATCATTCAACTCCTTCCTCTGATCAACTAACCAGATGAATAACAGGATAAAATACAGGATGAAAACCTCCTCATTTAGGCAATAAGCATAATGCAGAACCCTCCCACGTTGTGTCTTTGAGGGTGTGAATGGGGATGTGATTATTGTCTATGTTCCCATAATGCCATTCAGGACAGAAGTCACAAGACAAATCAAGGAAGATTCTGGATGCTCTCATATTCAAATTGACATAATAAACAGGTAGAAATAACTAAAAGCTTTCTGATGTGAATATGCAGTAACAGGATTAAAAGATGCTTAAATGCCAGTATGTTCCCTAGCTAACTCATCCCTCTGCAGGTCCCACTATATGAGCTGTGTGTCCACACAGAGTTTCTGTGAAAATTAAGCAATCACAGAATCATGGAATGTTAAGGGGCTGGGATGGGCCTCCAGCCTCTTATTCCCCATTAAAGGAATTACCTTTGGCGAAACAAGCTGTTAGATTCCAACTCAGCTTCCTCCTTTGTTTTCTCCAGCCCCCGATGCTGAAGTCTCCGGACTCGTTCTTCAGGGTCAACAGTCAGGAGAAGAACAAGATCAGGTTTAAGCAGATCTTCAGGCCACTGATACACCTCATCTTGAGCTGGTGGAAGATTGTGGATTTCTCCACTTGTTTCAGTGGCAATTGCATAGGCAGCTGTGCTGTGCCAGTATCTGTCAGGAAAATACAAAATGGAGGGAGAGAAATTTTAAAGAAAACATTAATTCTTCAGTAATGTAGGAGACGGCATTATAACAAGTCAATAATGATGAGATAGGTGACACCATGGCTTTGAAGGGAAATACAAATAACAGTTCTGTGTTATCCATTATTTCTTAACAATGGTAATAGTGCACTATTCAGAGTTAATGTGAACTATTAATTAAAACATTATGTAGAGACTGTTTCAGATTCTCCTATGAAAAGAAAGTCTCCTCATATATTGAGATGGGTCTAAGAAGAGTTATAATATATCTCAAATTCCTTTACTCTGAGTCCCCTTTTTTGTGGTTCCCATCCTACTTAATGCAATAGATTTGGGAGAGAGCATGCAGTCTTCACAAACATGTGAATGAACACAGGCATTACTAATGTTACTAATTTCACTTGCATTTAATATTCTCCCTACTATAAGACACTGTGTTTGATGGATTTCAGTGGATTTGGGGCTGGTTGAAAACAGCACTCACATGCAAATAATGTATGTGTGCATGTGAGTCTGTGTGTGTTTTGTAGCAGGAGGTTACAGTAACACCTACTGAAATAAGCTAAAGGGTTCAAAGTACATCTAGACTTTTTATGAACAGTAATATTGTAAGCTGCCTACGCAGTTAGTGAAAACCAGAAATAACACAAACAAACCCAAAAAATGTAGGAAGTATATATCTGTGTTTGAATTCACAAAGAGTAAGTGTACCTAGCACTCAGTCATTCCAATCCACCCATATCTGAGACACATCTTAGAGGCAGCCATGATCAGCAGCCCACAGTCTCCTCTGGTTTGCACAAAACCCTGGTTTAGCTCAGGATGCACAATCTGTGCCTTCACTATTCCTAACTGAAGATGTAACAATTTTCATGTGTCCTAAAGCTAGTTATGAGTATTACACTGATTGAAGTTCCCTATTTTACTGTTTTCACAAGTGTTACTCTTTAAAAGATATAATATTTATCTGACTCCCTGCAGAGTGCTTCCAAACAAAACCCTAAACAAACTACGAAAAAACCCAAAACACAACCCCTGAAGAAACACAGAGACAATCACTGACTGCTTGCAACACTGAACAACTAACTGTATGATGGCACTGATATAAGAAGGCTTCTTAAATACACAAACCTGTCTATGATCACAGGTGCCTGAGTGGATGCTTTCGCTATCTCTGAAGCCAGAATGTAGTTGCCCGCAGCATAAAATGCTCTTTTAATGGGTGTTTGCTCATCATCAAATACAGTCCTCCACTGGCTGATGCAGGCTGGTGGGGACTGCAGCAGGATGCCATTCAGGTTGTCCTTAACAGCCTGGGTCACTGTGGTTTTGCCTGCATTTCATTTACAGAAGGAAACATTAATTATATTATTTAAAAGATACACTTGAGTTTTAAAAACTGAAAAACGCTCCTGTCTGTTCATGTAGAGTACAGGTTCTGACATCTGAATATGTAACCCGAGCATCTTGTCATAAGGTTTCCAGTGGAAAATGATTCTGAGTCTGGTTGCAGGAATTATTATTCTTCTTCCTGTTCTCTGGGCCTTCCAGCCCTTCCTTTAGCCAGCTTTCAGTTTTCACTCCCTTAAATGCATTAGGTGCATGGCAATTTCTCTATATATTCATGGCAATTTCCCTATCTATTAATTTATAATATTTTTCTGGGTGGAAATTTATGTGAATGTTGCCATGCTGGTCATCCAGTTCCTTCTTTTTAGGAGGATTTTCAGTTCTCTTTAAGTGACAAGTCAGAAAACAAAGTTAGTCAGAAGCAAGTAATATTTCTCTCTTAGACAAACTGCTGGCAGTTACCTAGACTACCACTAGTTTCATTTATTTGAAAACTCTCCAGTAAAAGTGTTTCATCATCTGCACAAGAAATTTAATTTTCAGTATTCCACTTTGTATTCTTTCATTTGCATAGGTAAGGAATTAAACCACTGGATGTAAATTAGCATATACTAATCTTTTACAAGTACAAGAAGACAGATTGGCATTTGTAATTATTAATTCCATATCTGTCACAGGTTTCTGAGATTTTTTAAATTTTATTTTAAAGCCTGATGTCTAATAAAAAACATAGCAGTTGCTCCTTTCAACAGTTTCTCATCTGTGGTTCTTCAACCAAACGTTGCTCTTACCTGTGGCATCCAGCCCCTCAAAAACTATGACGGGAAAAGATCCCTTTTTTTGGTGCTCTGGGCATTTCTCCATCAGGTCGAGTACTGCTTCAGCCTCTGGGATCCGTTCTGCACACTGCAAGGAGAGAGCACAGCATGTGTTGGGTCGGAAGGGACCTGTAAAGGCCATCTAGTCCAACCCCCATGCAGTGCACTGGACCATCCTAAAGTAGATCAGGTCTCTTAGAGCCCTGTCCAACCTCACCTGGAATGTTTCAAGAGATGGAACATCCATCACCCCTCCGGACAACCTAATCCGGTGTTTCACCGCCCTCATCGTAAAAAACGTCTTCCTTCCATCTGGTCAGAACCTGCACTCCCTCCGTTTAAAAGGATTGCCCCTCGTTGCCCCGGCACCCTCCCGCCCCACGGCTCTGGAGAGCCAAACTCGGGCTCCGCGCCCGTGTTGCTGACCTGGCGCAGGCGCTGGCGGAGGGCGCTGGCGGAGGGCGGCAGGGCGCGGGCCGCGGACCGGGGGCCCGGTGAGCCCTGGGCACAGCGCCCCAGCATCGCCGGGAGCTGAGAGCCGGGGGCTGAGAGCGGCGATCCGGACCAGCGGCACAGCGAAGGGGACGGGCGGAGGCGGAGGAGGAGCCAGCGGGAAACGAAACTGGCCCGGCCGGCCGGGAAAGCGCCGGTCTGCGGGAAGCAGCTCCTCGGAGCAAGGGGCAGCTCCTCGGAACGCCCTTCTGCCTTCCCCGCCCCGCGTCGCTAGCACCGGGTTGAACAGGCTCGGTCCCGCGGGGAATGGGTCTGTGCGCGGACGGGCGCCAGCAATCACGGGATGTAAGGTCCCAGCCTCGGGATCCGGCCCGCCAGCAGCAAAGGATCACATTCCCACGGCCTCTAGCGGCTGAATCCTGGCGATCTTCTAAAAAAAAAAAAAAATTAAAAAAAATTAGAAGTGCAGATATGCTCCGCTGCTTAGGACTGGCCCAAAATGATAAGTTCTAACCCAAACTGAACTACTTTATTGAGTTGCAGTGCCGAAGCAGCCCTGGGCTATCAGGCATATCAGTAACTTGACCCCATTATTTGTAATTCAGTGCCTTGATATCAAGACCAACAGACACAAATAATTTTGGGGGTAAACTGGACTTTTAGAAGCCTGTTGTCATTTCCCAAGCAATTTTGCAATGGCCAATTTCAGCTTTCATCAGCTCAGATGTAGGAACCAGGAACACTGCAAATAGCAGTAGCACAGACTTAGTCTTGTGACAGCTGCTATGAGTAACACTGCCTAAAACGTAGTTTTTGAGTTTTCAGAAGATGTAACTTAAAATGTTGCAGAACCTGCATCTCTTTAGAAAACTTCTCTTTTACAATAGTTGGAGAACTGCCACTTAGAGATATCTAAAGTTAAACTTCTGATGTGTTTTTTTAACTAATAGACTGTGCAAGAAAATCCTTGGAAACCTGTCTTCCTCTGGTCATCTCAAACGCCCACAAATACCTTTTACTTAGTGTAACTGCAGGGAGAGGGGAGCAGCTGGTTGGCAGTACCAGTTGCAGATCATCTGTACTAGTTGGAAACTGCCCATCCCAAAGAAGCTGATGGAAGTCTGGGCCAGAGCCACAGCTGGGAACATAGCCTTGGAAGCCCTTCAATACAGTCCCAGCATCATGTACCAAAATTCATTTGGTTCTTTTTAAGGCTGTTTCATACCTGAGAACTCCAGCACCATTCCACATCACTCAAACACATGGCTATGGCATCTGGGTGTGGATACCAGAAGACACAGGGTAAAACATAGTTCATTATACAGGAAGCCAATAGATAGTTTTAAGACCATAATAATACACACTGATTAAGAGTAGGGGCTCTTGTCAGCCAATATTTTGTCTGGCAGAATGACATGCTGTTCATGCCTGGCTTATTCATGGTCCCTTCTCCTAGTCCTTGTGCTCTTCCAACCTCCACAGTCACTGAATCAGGAATGTTAAACAGTATATCCTCATCTTTCAGCACCTGTTGTGGACCCTTGCTCATGGAGCTGGCTAAATGTGATACAATCTACTTCCACAAACCCCTGTGGTCTCCAATCCCAGCAATCCTACTGTTGCATAAAAATTTTGTAAGTTTTTAGCACACATCTTTATTTCAGCGAGTGCCCCTTCTAATAATGTTACTGGTTTTGGTGAATAACAGTTCAACATTCAGTTTATTTATTACATACAGGATTTTTAAAAGATCACTAAGATTTCCCCTTCAGCTTTTTCATGTCAGAAATGACAGCCTCTATCCCTTTGTAAGGCAGCTGCTTCATCCCCTTGATCAGTTAGAAACAAGGATAAGTTTAACTGTAAGGTCCTGCTAAGATGTGGAGACCTGAACTGGACCACTAGTCAGGGTTTGGTTACACTTACCAAAGTTTCACAGACCAGGAGAGTAATGTAATCTACCTTGTTTCTGGGTGACACTAAGCTTTAAGCTGACTTTTTTTCTCTGCTTCCTCCCGCAGAGCCATTGATTTCAAAGGAGAAGCCACAGTGACCAAGATGTCCTTCCTGAGCACAAGTGCCACTGCTGAGCTCAGCATCAGGTACACAAGGTTTCGATGACTCTTTTGGATCTGCACTGCCTCACCTTTATCTATACTGAAACTTACCTGCCACTTTTCTGTTCATTTGTTTGCTTGAGGTCCAACTGACTTGCAGCCAAGTTTCATTTCAAAAGTGCTTGTAAAGCTGGCCATTTCCCTCACTGACCTCTCAGCTTTTTTTTTTGTTTTTTGTTTTTTGTTTTTTTTTTTGTTGGCCTATTATGTTTGTTTTATCTCCAATGCTACTGTTGCCTTTCCCCTCTCTGCTGAACAAATGGAAAGCGCTTACTTTCATTTTCTCTTTTTCCTTTTCCCATCTCACTGCCTTGATATAACCTAATTACAAGCTGGTGGTGACTCCTTCATTTATAAAATGCTCATGAGATCATTCATAATAGGCATGTGATGCCTCTTCTCCTGCCTAATTACTTTAAAGTAGCCTCTTTCAGGATTCAAGTAAAAATATAGGAAAAGAGAGTTGTCTTTTTATGCCCAAGATGCTTTGTTGTATTTAAAATCAGTGGAGACAGTATGACTTTTTCAGCCTCTCTACAAGGACCTTTATAATTTTGTCCTCTGTATAATATGAAGCAATGTTGAAGAACAAATGTGCTAATTATGTACAAAACACTGCTCAGGAGCATTTTTACATCTTTGAGTGTCCACTGTGCTTACATAGAGCCATGGGGATGAGATACAGTGATAACAAGAGACCATTTGAATATTCAAAAAATTTTGATCCACACAAAATGGAAAAAGAGAAAAAAAAAATCAAAACCAAAGCATGGAAATTGATTAGCCTGTAACTTAAGAATATATCTAAGTCTACAGTCCTGGAAACAGCTGTCTGATACACAGGCAGGAAAAACTTAAGTCAAAGGCACATAAAATGGGTAGGTGCATGGAATACACACAAATAAAACTGCTCTTTTAATGCAAAATAAACTTTAAAGAATATCAATAAATGGCCCTCCAGTAAAGAAAAAGATCTGAGGATAAGACCATAAGAACACAGAAGGCAGTATAGTGTCAGGCCAAGAGAGATTCCTCTTCTGCCCATGACAGTGGCCACTGCCAGATATTTCGGGGAGGTTATGGAAAGGACACAGAAAAATCCTTCTCTCAACATACTTTTGTCAAGAAAGGATCTGATGATCCTTGAGGTCCCTCCCAACCTGGTATTCTATCATTCTAAAAGTCTATGATCTTTTCCTAGATCATAGAAATCATCTTTTAAATACTTCCTGAATGGGAAATCACATCTACACTATTAAGGGCCCAAGGTGGACTTCTTTCAAATGTGCCTAATCTGTATCTATAGTCATACTGTGTGTTTCGTATGTCTTTCATAACTTAATTGCATGTGGGTTTGAGCTTTCTGTTTGGTAATTTCCCCTTGGATTTTTTCATCCCAAGGAGAGCTGAGTCACTCTACGTCCAAGGTCCTTGACAGATTTGCATTTATAGTGCTGCAGGTGCAATGAGAAAGAGATAGTTTCCAGATGAGACTAGAGCAAGAAGTAATACATTTACCAAACACTAAAATTGCATCTGCCATTGCATGATTTGCATGAGTTGTCTGGTTGTCCTTGGATGGTTTCTGGTCCTCCCAGGTGATGTGATATGACTCCTCTTTTAACCTTTTTTATGTTTGTATCAGTAGTTTGGTTTGCCTATCAAAATACTGTTTGACTGGAACTGCCAAATGGCCACTCTGGAGAAAGCAATAAATTTATTTCAAATATAAAATTACATTAATTCGATAAATATTATATAGATTTTATATAGAATGTTATATAGGCACAAGAGCATTATCTATGTTTATCCCTTTGGATTCTTCCATGCTAGTTGTGTACTTATTTATTATCTAGTGCACCATTAATAACATTATTCAATAATTTTTGAAAAAATATATTTATCTTTAAAGGGTTTTTAGATACAGATTTGGAATACAGAAACATTTTTATTACTGTGACTCCATCGTGCTACTGTAAGATGGCTTCTGTAGAAAGCTAGAGGAAAGAATCATACTTCCTACAAATTTCAGAGAATATTTATTCTTGCTTTTCTGAGGTTCTTCCTGAAGGCATCAGGACAGAAAATTTCAGTAGAGTTCTAGCTTGCAATATTTCTTGTAGATTCAAAGCTTGTGCATAAAACTGCGCATCTGTGTTTTCTTGAAGGCCTTACCATAGAGCCTGTGAGCTAAGAAAGTTTGGGATGTAAAATGTGAGTGTCCTTGATGCTGCTGGGTCTTGTATATAGGAAGGGGCCACATCCTGGTCTGAGTTTACTTTGAGAGGCTTTACAGTAAAGCAGAGAGTGTAATCTGAAAACATACTTAGTTGAGGCAAAAAGTAAAAGGAACTATAATTTCCATTTTTCTAAGAAAGCACTGATAGGATTGCAAAGAAGAAGCCTTGAGTATGCTTGGGTGCAAAGTTCTCTGCATGTTTTGTTCCTTGAAATGGAGATCTGTGTTTTCAAAGAAAAACAGTCCAAAAATGCTAATGTTTTCATTTTCTGATTTATTGAGCAATATTTTTCTGACATGTTTTTGGAATGTTTGGATATCAGATGTAATTCTTGTGTCGAGAGAAATTGGTAATTATCAAGGGTTCTTTACCAACTGTGGAAATTAAGTATTTTGAACCTAATTTTTCTGGCCAGCTGAGGTACTAGGCAACAAGCTCAGGGCTAGTCATGAGCCTTCCATCTCAAAGAAGAGAGAAAGACTGTAGTTCCTACACCTGCATTGGCTTAACTTGACATGAACAAGGGATATGAGTGAGGACAGAAGGGAATTTGAATTGGGGCCAGAGAAGGTAACACGTGAAATAGGATTCCTACCATGCAACAGAAGGGATGTATGGAGTGAGGAAGAAAGAGGGCATATCAGAATTCTCCAAATTAATTGAAACATTGAAGCTACCAATTAGCAACTCTAATATCAGATTTCAGTTTAAATTTGCATTGTCTTGTCCACCTCCCTTCCCAATCATATTTTCAAGTTTGTGATCAACAAACTCTTTATTTATTAGAATATACTGCTTTTATCCTTAATCTTGTATCTTACATAAAGCTCAAGGAACTGGAAGAGCACATAGTTAACTCCTGCTGGAATAATCTCTGCTGACAGCCTCTCAGACCATTTTGGAAAGCCTCAGAAGTGAGATGTTTCACATCATGCTGCAGCATGTGAGAGGGCATTACTGGAGCCAGACACAGCAAGAAGTTTCTCATCCTGCCCTAGTAGTATGAACCTGTGCCAGCAAGAAACAGCTGATAGAAACAATAATAAAAACCCTTCAAACAATAAAAACTGCTCAGAATGGTTTTTGCTGATCCAGACATTATTCAGCCAGTAGATCACCTCCAGGAAAGTGAAGGAAAGATGACGGGAATTCGACAATAGGCAATGACAAGCCCAATTAACATATCTTATTCACAAGCAGGTTTTGTTTCCCATGAAAGTTGCACAGGATGAAGCTAGTTCTACCCCTTTTTTCGAAGGGGGAAAAAAGGGAAATAAAAAGAAGGGAAGATGAGGGCAAGACTGCTTGGCTACCAGCAGTTCTGGATGGGCTGGTCAATGGAAGTGAGGGAAGCTCTATTTTAGGCCCTTGACAACATGCAGGTGGAAGGTGTTAAGATTTGAGTATGACTCTGTACCTTGGCAGTAGTGGCAACGTTAAACAGCCCACACAAGAGTGAGGACAGGCTGAGTGAAGACAAAGTGAGGCTGAAAATTTGTGACAATCTTGTTGGTGTGTCTGAACACACTGGAAGACTGAAGATAGCAACTGGTATTACCATGGAGGAGCTCCTTCTCCAGCAGTACCTGTTGTACCACCAAGGAACTGAGGAATATGGTAACTGGCAGCTTTGTCCTGGTCTCTCCTGCTGTTACCACGAGTGGGCAGCCACCAATGTCTCACCTCAGGCTGCCAACTGTTCCTGCTGTTAAGGCTAACCATGTGCTCAACTTGGTGCAGCAGCTTTGCTTGAGGAGCATTATTGAGACCAAGAATCAAAGAACCTGCAATTACTTTCTTTTCATGTATCTGAAGTAATCAGGCTTCCTCACTTGGGTTGCTTTTCCATGCAAAACTGTTTAAACTTACAGGAGCTCTTGAATGCCTGACAAAGGTGCAGGGCAGTTATACAAGCTCAGTTTTCCCCCTGCTACACGAGTTTAACGACAGGAGCCAAAGTCACTGAGACCTCACACACCAAGAGGGGTCCCAGGTTCTAGACTCGCTCAAACCCAGAGGTGCTCAAACCTGCTCCCAGCCCCGGGCAGTCGGCGGCATCTGCGGTGGCCGGGGCCGAGAAGCGGCTCTGGAGCGTGGGACTCTGCAGTCACGGGTGGGGCAGGCGGGAGAAGGAAAACATCGCGTCTCGGTGCCAAGTTTCGCTTCTGGGAGAAGGGAAAACGAAAGCGAGCTGTTCCCCGCCGTCCTGCACGGCGGGGCGGGACGGGCGGGGAGGGGAGGCGGTCACCGCACATTTAAGTGCGGAGCGCCGGACACCTCTCTGCAGCCTGCGAGCCGAGCCGAGCCGAGCCGGGCCGGGTCGGATTGAAGTGAACCGAGACCAGCCAAACCAACCCCAGCCGAATCAAGTCCAGTCGAACCGTGCCCAGGAGGGTCCGAAACAGCAGCGCATCTCGCCGGGTCCGAGCCGCGCCGGGTCGGATTGAGCTGAACCGAGACCAGCCAAACCGACCCCAGCCGAATCAAGTCCAGTCGAACCGTGCCCAGGAGGGTCCGAAACAGCAGCGCATCTCGCCGGGTCCGAGCCGAGCCGAGCCATGCAGCTGGTCCTGCTGACCCGGCTGCTGTCCGTCGGGCGGGCGGTGCTGGCGGCGCTGCGAGGGCGCCTGGGCGCGCTGTGCTGGAGCCTGGCTCCCCTGTCCCTGTCCCTGCCCCTGTCCCTGTCCCTGCCCGGCTGGCGGGACTCGTCTCCCCGGCCGCAGCGGGAGCAGGAAGGGGACGACGCGGCCCCGACGCCCACCAGCGTCAATTACCACTTCACCCGGCAGTGCAACTACAAGTGCGGCTTCTGCTTCCACACGGCCAAGACCTCCTTCGTGCTGCCCCTGGAGGAGGCCAAGCGGGGGCTGGCGATGCTCAAGGAAGGAGGTGAGTCCAGGGGAGGTGGGTCCGGAGGGAACCGGGGAAGGGGGACTCCGCAGGACCAAGTGCCGTGGAAAAAGTTATCCCGGGGATGTCCCTTGTCCCGCTGCCGTGGGGCATTGATAACATTGAACAGGAGCAGGTGACGGGCAGCAGAGGTTGTTCATAGCATCTTTCTTTGGTCCTTCTCTAGGAATGGAGAAAATCAATTTCTCGGGAGGAGAACCATTTCTTCAGGACAGAGGCGAATTTGTAGGCAAACTGGTCCAGTTTTGCAAGCAGGAGTTGGAGCTCCCAAGTGTCAGCATTGTCAGCAATGGCAGCCTGATCAGAAAGAAATGGTTCGAGAAGTATGGTAAGGAGGGAGCACTGGGCACAGCTGCACTGGCAGGACTGGGGAGCCTCCAAGGGGCAGCCTCACCCATGGATGGGCTTGGGGGCAAGTCGAAGATGGTTTCTTAGTGCTTAAGTTTTAGTAAATGCAAATCAAATGTAAATGCCAGTGAAACAGTGTTGATTATCTCCTGTAAAGGTAGGCATTATACCACAAAAACTTTTTGGTATAATGATGTAACAAAACAATTATTACACCATTATACCAAATGTTTCCGTATGTTCCACCTGTTTCCATAATGCTGGGGACACATACACACACAAACTATGTGTTTCTATGCTGCTGTTGCTGTGGCTTTTGTGGTTGATGCAATGACTCCACAGAACTGCATTTACGTGGCATTTTGTGACAGATGACAAGGAAGTGAAAGTGACTAGAGTCCTGACAGCTTTTAGCTGAGGGACTGAATATTAATCAATTTTTAAAACTTCTTTTCAGGTGAATATTTAGATATTCTGGCAATTTCATGTGATAGTTTTAATGAGGATGTCAACGTTTTAATTGGCCGTCATCAAGGAAAGAAGAACCATGTGGAAAATCTCCATAAACTGAGGCAGTGGTGCCGAGAGTATGCAGTTGCTTTTAAAATAAATTCAGTCATCAACAGATTTAATGTTGAGGAAGATATGAATGAGCAGATCAAGGCACTGAACCCGGTGCGCTGGAAGGTAAGAAAGTAGTATATACCACATGTTTCCTGTTCAACAAAAGTAATAATGAAGTCCTGGAGTTGTCTGAACCTCTATTGACCTGAGTCTTATCTCCAGCTCCAGCCTGGGCTGGTCTTAGGAGCCTTCTTGTCAATGCTGCATGGTGCTGAGATAGGTTCTATCTCATTCAGCACTTAAATGGAGCCCAGTATGTCAAGAATCTTTTTGGTTGTGTCATGTACAGAAAATTACTGTTTTGGTGTGTGTAGATCTAGGTTGTTTTAATATATTAAAATTAGCACAGAAAGCCTTTAACATGTGAAAATATGTTATGGAGTAGAGAAATTTAGGAAAAATTACTGAACAATGGCACATTAAAGTCAATATCTTGTTAGCAAGATATAAGTGTGTCACTTGTGTGCTGGGGTCGGGGCAGGAACAGGCGAGAGGCAGGATCATAGAAAAGGCAAAGAAGGCTTTATTCAAAAGAACGGCACGGTTTTTATAGAGTGGTACGATAGATTCTATTCTATTGGCTAACAGAAACATCTTTCTCACGCACTGTCCTTGAAAGGAACAGAAAAATAAAGTAGAAAAACCACCACATGCAAATTGTTTATAGTCAACAAGTTATCACATCTTTCCAGCTCCCTAAAACTTCCCACAAGCCACTGTGAGAAATGCTTGCCGTTTCTCTCTCTCTGTCCCATAGCATCCACATAAGTGTATAATAATTTTCTCTTACAGAGTATTAGAGGTTAGTGTACACATATTATTATTTTTTTACTAGAAATAAGTTTGAAAATGGGTAGATATAATGTGACATAAATATGGGAGAACATGTGGAGTAATTTCTCATTATTTGCCTCATGAATATTGTTATAGACACAGAATTTCTCAGAAAAAAAAAAAAAAAACAAGGCCCAAAAACCATTCTAAATGAAATCTCAGACAGTAAGGAAAACCATAATTTATAACATTTAGAGCTATGTAATGTTAATTTACAAAAAGTAAATCTGCACCATGCCCTTTGTGGAGTATTCAGTTATGACAAATTGTGTCATTTTGTCTCCACTGACAGAAAAATTAGACATTGCTACTGAGAATGAAGTCTCTTACCCTCAAGGCAAGTGAAAACATGAAGTCTTACCCAGGTGCTTTCTTTGTCCAGGTATTCCAGTGCCTGATTATCGAAGGGGAGAACAGTGGTGAGGATGCTCTAAGAGAAGCAGAAAAATTTGTTATCAGTGATGAAGACTTTGATCGATTCCTGGATCGCCACAAAGATGTCTCCTGCTTGGTACCTGAATCTAATGAGAAGGTAAAAATGAAACTGTCCCTTTGTAACTTTATTTTTAAATAATGCTAGAATATTTGAAAGGAACAAAAAACTTTCATGGCAATTAATACTTTCCCTGTTAATAGTGGCTTAGAAGAGGTTCAGTACAACTTTATCAGCAACTGCTTTTGTTATAGTGGAAGCCAAGATTTTAAATTTTCCTTAAGGCTTTTCATTGACAACAAAGTTATTAGGAAGAGGAAAAACCCATTGTTCCCAGTCCTGTGGATACTCTTCCTGACTTGGGCACAAGATCCTGAAAATTTCAGAGTTATTGTAAACACACTTTATAGTCTAAGTATAGTTTCCTAATAGAGATTGACTGTGATGTCACATTATGCCAGTGCCATCAACCTACGTGAATAAGACAGCATCCCAACCAGCACTGTATTGGGTACTGAGGAACAGTACCCAACTAATCGTACTTTTGGGTAATCCCTCTCACAATAAAGTTGCATTTTTAACATTTTCTGTCTGAACTCCTTTGGTTTGCACGCTCAGGCTCTTTAATCAGGAGAAGACTCCTTGTGCTCCTGCAGAGCCTACCAGTTAACTTGATCAGCTTCCATCCAGCTTACAGTAACCACACTAAAGGACTTAGGTGCCTAAGGGTGCAGCTCAGGCCATTTTTTAAATGCCTAAATGCCTACAGACCCTAAAGATGGGATGAGGAGAGTTAGAAGACTCAATGTTAGGAAAGTTTATGAACTAAGTGAAGAAATAGCAAGTTGAACCAAGTTCAGGAATGCATTAAATCTCCCATCTTGTGTTTCTTTTCCTTTCCACAGATAAGGACTCCATTTACAGTTTAATTCTTAATGTATATAGAGGTTAAGCAAGCACACTGGGTTGTCTTTGCTATGTAAGACCTAAAAGTGGGGCTGTGCAGTTAGCATTTGAGGTATTTGGTGAGAGGGAGCACTCATCAGAGAAAGGGTTAAGATGAGAACCCAGAACTGTTTCTACTTTTTCTTTTTTTTTTTTTTTTCATAATAGAAGTCCTACAAAAAAGGCTTCCCATGGTAGGTTTCATTCCAGAAAACTGTTTCTGATTTCTGGTAAACCTGTGTGAAAGATGAACACCAAATTGATCAGATTTCCTGTTCTATACAGCAGCAACCTCAGCTACCCAGAGAATTTTAAGAAGGACTTAGGAGATGCCCACTTAGCTAAGTAAACATGACTTATTTCAGCTGTTGGCATATTTCTTTGTGGAGACCTGAGAGCTTTTTTGCCTTTGAGCCAGCAGAATACCTTTGTTTGGTGGGGTTATAATTAAACATTCCAGTTAAAATGGTCATGTCATTTGTTTGGAAAATGGCAAAATCATTCCAGCATGCAAAACTTTAAGTTCTTCTGGTGTAGAAGTTAATAGAAAACTTGGATATTATTCAAAATACCTTTACCCAGTTGGGTACCCACATTTCACTTAGACACTGGTAAGGTAATATTCCAGGAATTACTAATTTATTCATACATAAAGTTTTTCTAGTAATTCTGTCATTTATTTCTATAAATTTCATCCAAAGTCACTGAAACAGTGATGATACAGCAACTGTTTCAAAGATTTGTATCAGACCTTGAATGAATAGTTGCTTCTTTTGTCCCTCCTTTTTCAGTGGAATGGAATTTTGATTTGTACATTAATTTAGTATTTTCTTTTGATCTATTACAGATGAGGGATTCATACCTCATTCTGGATGAATATGTAAGTCTTTTTTTGATACATGGTATTTGTATGCTAATATATGTATGTATACAACATTGATAACCAGTTAATTAATTTACTCTGCATTCTATAAAACAATTTTGCCATGTAGTACAAGGAACAAATGTGATTTATACCCATCAGACATGTTGTGAACTACAATACAGCATGACCTAAGGAGGCGTTGCCATCAGCCTGCACACATAATCCTTGCATCACAAATCTTAAGGTGTAGATGTCTAGTTTTGCAGGATATCTTTGCTTTTTTTCTTTAATATAAAAATGCAGAACTTGCCTTGAAAGTTAAGTTTCAGAGTGCCAACTTAGCTTACATGTAACTGAAGTTACAGCTTTAATCTTCAAGAATTATGATATTGCTTTGTTCCTGCTAAGATTTGTCACATGTCTAACCATGAGTTTCTGAGCCTTCTGAGGACTAGAGTGAAGCTCTTCATGCACTTACATAGGCTTTGGTGGTATTGCAGTGCAACTTGCTTAAGTCTGTAGAAAAATGAAGCTTTTACAAATTGACTTTCTAACATCTTAACATCTTATCTATCTTACATTCCAGATGCGTTTTCTAAACTGTAGAAATGGGCGGAAAGAACCTTCCAAGTCCATCCTGGATGTTGGTGTAGAAGCAGCTATAAAATTCAGCGGATTTGATGAGAAGATGTTCCTAAAAAGAGGAGGAAAGTATGTGTGGAGTAAAGCAGATATGAAACTGGACTGGTGACTCATATACTGAGTTAGGGCAGTGCATTCTGTGAAAATAGGTGTATCTTATAGGTGAGTGTATACTTGTATATAATGCTTTTAATTACACCTGGTATTTTACACAGACTGATGTTCAGTATAACTGTACATGTGAATATGTTACATGCTTTTAAAATGCAGATTACATTGTCTATACTTTCTTGAGCATGACCAAATACTTTCAGAGCTTTTACATGAAGAGATCTCTGAAATAAACTTTGTAGTCCATTGCACCAAGGACTAGAAGGCCAGCTGTTTCTATAAAATAGTCCATGCGTGTTCATGCCAGATAAGAAGCAAGAAACCATCCCAAACTCTAATTCATTCTAAATAGCTGTAATGACGGAGAAGTGGAAATTCTTATCAGGGAACACATTCTGCCTGTTTCTCAGGGCAACATGGATTGCAGTTCCTGGGTAGATCGCTGGAGGGCCAGCTGGCAGGCCTCTGGAAGCAACTTCTGCTTTTTTCAGCAGTAATAGAGGGTCAGAATCCGGGAATCATTAAGTAATAACGTATTTAAAAGAAAATTAAGGAGAAAAAATTGGCAGTTTTTATTCTTTAAGACTTAATTGTAACAGAATCTTCTCCCTCTCCTCTCTATAAACACATGATATTTGCAAAAATGTTGAGGCATGTAATTTTCTGTGAAAACATATTTTTAGTCATGAAAAAATATTATATTCATTCATCCTAAAACCTAGAGGTACATTTTACCTAATGATAAACAACATCATATTTCACATAGGAAATGTCCTTCAAATATTTGTTCTAACAAATATTTACGGGGAAACATTGTTTTTATTTTATTAGTATCTCAATTTTCCTTTCATCTGCAAATATTGATTTATTATTTTAAACTATTTTTGAACTGTGGGCATATAGTTCTGATGAATATTCTTTCTTAAACTAATTAATACCATGTAGAACAACCTAACATATATCTTCTGTTGAATACTAGCTTTTTATTTTGCTAAGCTATGGAACTACACACAACAAAGTTCATAAATCAAACAACCCTGTTTTAAAGGTTGCTTATCTCAGCAACTAATTAGCTTGCTGGTTATAAACCTGCAGATTTTAAATGAAACTAATTTGGTTTTGTGAGAGCTACCTTTGATTTTAAAAGCAGGTAGCATCAATATAAAATACAAAAACTAAAAGAAAAATCCTCAAAACATGAAAAATAATCTAATATACTGCCCTCACTCTTGGTTTTCTGGCAATGGTTGTCTTTATAATGGCAGGTTTTCAAATTTAACTAGTCCCATCCTCCCTCTGTCTGAAGGGTACAGGGATAGGCACTGCACAGAGCAGAAGTGAGATGGCACTACTCATTAATCCTGTCCCTGAACTCAATGCCTGGACTGTCTCACACATTTAAATATTTGCAGAAGCTGGAAGCCAGCATGCATTAAATATACCACATAGAGAAAATGACACCTTATTCAATTTTTTCTGGAAATGCTAGTTAATTTTTTTAAAGAAGTTTTTTGCATTTTTGCATGAAAGAAATGTTTTGCATTCACCTAATGCATCTTCAAAGTTGAAGGGGGAAAATGCTTAAGTAGGAGCTGGTACTTCTGTGTAAAGAAAGTGCTCTGAATACTCAGTAAAAATGTTTCCATTTATAATTCCTTCAGTTTCTATTTTTACTATCCTAACTGTAACTATACTCAGTGGTGCTCTTTTGTCTCTTTGTATTTTGCATTTTGCAGTCACAACATTTCCTAGACACTGACATTTCAGTATTTTTTTTTTCTTGTATTAACACTTAGTGACATTTAAAACGTGGCCCACACACAGTAACCCCACAGTCTTTTGGCAGCTATTTCACTGACCTTGGCTGGAGATCTCCCTGGCTCTATGAGCAGTGCAAATTTATGTAACTGGGGTTTGACTTCCCCTGCCCAAATATTAAATCTAGCCTCTTCCTCAGTACCTACACCACACTGGTAGAAAAGAAGCATTTTTCTTTGTTGCTGTCTCAGTCCCAGGATGGGGAAAAATTTAGTGCATCAATGTACCAAAAAATCTACCACCCTGCAGCTTCTGCAAAAAATGCCAGCTGTAGCACAGCACACAGATATGAGGTACACAAACTCCTGTTCAGGTCCAGAAATCCTGCCATTCTTTGCTTTGCATTTTACCCTGTAAATGGCTATCCTTTTTCTTCCTCTGTGCCTTCAGAGGAAACTGCAGGAGAAACAAGAAGGAGATGAAAATGTCAAAATCCAGTAAAGAGTGTACAGACATTTAAGATGACTTTTGCTAGAAGGTTCTATGTGCTTAAAATGTTGGGGATTTCACCTGCATAATTAGTAAAAGGTTTCTGCTCTGTGTGATACTCCTTTTCAAAGGAAATATGAATTGTGTACATTGGAAATTAAGAATCTCACAATACAGTTTGAGAGTAATTTCAGTTAATGAACAGCTATTGGCATTTTTATTTGCAAAATCTATTGTTGTGTAAAACAAAAAAAAAATTGTTACAGTTGATGAGTCTAGTTTATGTTAATAAAATTATAAACACAGTTCATATTGGACCAAGAGTGGACTTTGGCCTTTCATGATGTAGTGGGGGCTACCTTTCAGTATGGGACTAGAAAAATAAAACAGAATTCAACATGGTTACTCTCAGGCTTAGTGATTACAGCTACGTTGTGATCCTGAAAAGTCAGGATTAAATTTAAGTCTTATAAGCACAGATATGCTTAATTGTAGCTTTGTGTATAATATCATAGTATTGCAGCTAAGCACTTGCTAAAGATGCTGAATTGGGAAAGAACTGGCACTGCATTCCACTAACATTATACAATTGTTTCTATTTGTAAAAAAAATGTAGAGAATGAGTGTTTGGAAGGATGACTTCTGATAAAATTGTGACTATACCTTGGGTAACAAGTAAAATTGTCACTTAAGATGCACTTTAGGATGCCCTGTTTTTCAGTATGAAGGATGCTGATATATTTGAATGTTACCAATTATCAATTTTGGACTAATAGTGTCAAATAATTAGTGCTAAGTATTTCATGAGTGTGTTGCACCTTTCAATAAATGTTTCTATTTTCTTAAGTTTGTCTCTAATTTTATTTTTTTTTTCTGTAATACAAGCCATAGTAGCAGAACGTGTGGCTGCATTCACAAGAGATCTGTAATTCTGGGTGCATTTGGTCTGTATTTAGCGGGGGGGCTGCTTGCACGGTGCCAAGGGCAGCATGGAGGCCGAAATGGAGAACAATGGTGGTGATTCTCCTCGTGATGAAAGGCACTTGTTACAAGGCTGAGTGGACTGGTCTGTGCTGGGAGAAGACAGTTCAAATACCTTGTGCTGTTCAGATGTGCGAAAGGCACAGCTATCCATAAATATCCGAGGACAAAAATAAGATTATCTTCTGTTATGGTAAATAAGAGAGAAAAGCCAGTCTATTTAGAAGACTGAAGACAAGCAGCTTCTCAAGCTCACCCTCCATCTTCAGGGTCGGTGTAAACTCTTCTACTAGAGAACCTCAAATTGAGCTTTTCACAGTATTTGGCTGTGTGTGAGAGGATGCTTGGCTTTTTACCCCGCTTTGCCACTGCCCCGCGCACTGCGGCGCCGTGAGGGGCCCAGCAGCCGTGCCGCAGTGAGCTGCGGTGTGCCCCGGGCCCGGGGCTGCCGTGCTGGGCTGTGCCCCATGACTCCGCCACACAGCTCCCGTGCAGCTCCTGCCGTACCTCCTGCCTGCCGCAGGAGCACTGGGCCTTGCTCCGCACACACACCGACAGCAGGGAGGCTCGGACAGCTCCCGCAGAACAGCCGTGCCCGTCATGGTTCCCGTGTTTTCCTCTCCTTCCTTCCCCGGCAGGCAGGACAAACCCCCCGCCTCCTCGGCACAGCCAGCCCCGTTGTTCTCTCTGCCGCTGACGGACCTGCTGGGCCTGGCCCATCACGCTCAGACAACTCCAAGTGCTATTGCTTCAAGCAGATGAAAAGCCTCTCGGTACAAGCGGCGGCTCGGCTCGGCACGCCCGGGCCGGCGGCGCTGCCAAGCGGGAAATCCCGGGATCCCCGCGCCCGGGAGGCGCCTCCCGCCGCCGCCAGGGGGCGCCGCTGTGCCTGGCGCGGCGCGGCCGCTTCAAAGTGGGCGGTGGCGCGAGCGCGGCCGTTAATGGCGCCCGCCCGCCGCGGGCGCGCCCGCCCCCGCCCGCCCTCACCCCACCCTCCTCCTCCCCCGCCGGAGAAAAGACCGGGAGCGGCGCCCGCCGCGAACACTCCGGCTCCGCGGGGGGTGGAGACCATGGTTGGGGCGGCGGCGTCGTCCTGCCGCGGCTCCGCGGGATAGCGCGGGACAGCGCCGCGCACCGCCCGCGGGCCGCCCCGCGCCGGCAGGGGCTGCAGTGGCTGCAGCGGCTGCAGCGGCACGGTAAGGCGCCGGGGGCGGCGGGAGCGGGGGCGCCTCCCGGGGCGCTGGGGCAGCGGGAGGCGGCGCCGGAGCGCACGGGCACCCTCGACCCCTCTACGTGAAGGGCTGTGGCGGCGGTGCCGGCGGCGGCCGTATCCCTGCCGCTGCCGCCCGCCGGGAGCCCCCGGCTGCAGGGCGCTGTGCCCGGAGCGGTGCCGGCTGCGGGGCGGGCGCGGCGGGGCCAGGCTGCCGGCGGGAAGCGCGGCCGCTGGCGGAGCGCCGCGTCGGGGGCGTAATGACAGCGGCAGCTCAGCCCCGCGTGTGCTCTGTCTTGGGGTTTCCATAAACGAACGAAAATGTCTGGAAAGAGCCCAGCCAGTGCCCTGGAGTGCGGTAGCCATTCGTCGGGAGGGGAAAATAATGAGCGCAGGGGTCTGTGGAGTGCCACCCCCATCCGTGCTCTCAGTACAAACGGAGTGTGCAGCCTGGGGAGAACCCGGATCGTTTGGGTTGCATGGTTGAAGAAGCGGGAGTAAGGCTCGGGCTTTCCTTCCCGGAGCTGAAGGGATGTTACCGTAGCCTTTTTTTGAGCTGTTGGAAGAGCCCCTAGGTACAATAACGAGGTGTCTTCCCACCCGCCGGATCAAGGATATCTTGTTCCTAAACAGATCAGGTCCTGCATCATGTGTTTATTGCTTGTGTAGTACTGGAAGAGGGAGTGTCAGCAGGGCAGGCTGATGGAATAAGATACCAGCTCTTTGAATTTTTACTGTGTTCTTGATATACTGTCACTTCTGCCCTGGAACATAATATTCCTGTTCTATAACAAGCATAAAGGATGATTTATAAATAGATCCATTTGTTTATATTGTCCCCTGTGTAGCCGAACAACTGTTTACATTGGGAAACGGATTGCTTCATTTCACATCAGCTTATCAGTGCTGGCCCAGGAGTGGCTAAGCTGAAGTTACATGTTCTTGGGCAGAGTGCTACTGGAGAGATTATATCAGTAGTGTAAACTTCTGGTGGCTGGCCTGTCTGCTTGTGTGTGCTTCTCTCACAGGCTTCGGAGGCTACTGAGGGGATGAGTGGGGGGGTAAAAGAGTGTGTAGGGTTGTAGTACAGTGAGGGGGAGAATTGTGCATTTTAATGAAAATGGTTAGTTTCTACTTTAATGGGACTTTTACAGTCTGGGAAAACTTAGATTGTTTTTTCCTGGCAGCGAGGTATCAAGGTGTCCCGACATGAAGCTTGTTAAATACCCAAGAGAAGCAAGATCAAGTGAGAAGAGTAGTGGCAGGAGGGTGTCTGTCTAGGGGTGTCTTGAAAAAGACAGGCTTTTCCCCATGGCCATCTTCATCCCCTGGAATGAAGTTTCATTTTTTTACTCCCCCCCTTTCCCTGACCATCATGTCTCATTATCCTCTTGTGCAATCTGTGTATTACGAGGGGGAAAACTATTTGTGATTGAAATAATACTAGGTGTTTCAATTTGATATAGCTACTTTGAATAAGCCATCCTTTATATAAAACAGAGGGTTGATTTCCCCTCATATCTAAATCACCATGATTCATATCCTAGGAGCTGCTAGATCAAATCATGTGTTTGTTGTCTGTTGTTATTGTAGATTTTTGCCCTTGAAGCACTGTTTTGAAAGTTACACTTTTACACTATTAGCAGTAACACTTACAAACTGTTTTTTTTTTTTTGCCTGATTCAGTATTTTCAGGCAATAATTTGTAGGGGAAAAAAGACTATATAGTTGCTTAAGTCCTTTGATTTTAAGTGTGGGTTTGTTTGGTTTTTTTTTTTTTTTAACCAATACTATATTCCAAGTATTTGTCAGATTTCATGTGGGTTTTTTTTATAACTTCTGACAACTTTTCTTTCAGTTAAGCCAAGGGACAAAGCTGCTGTCTTAAACATGAGTTTTGGCTGCAGTGTCATACAGTGGGTATGAATGGCTTCAGTGTATCTGCTGTATTTACAAGAATGCTCTCATAGGCTGGCAGAAAACTCGTATTTGCCCTCCCAGTGCTGATTCAGGGAAAAATAATGGCTCTGATCATCCTGCAGTCTGGTCAGCGAGCACAGACCTTCTCTCTCTCTCTCTCTCTCTCTCTCTCTCTCTCAGAGACCTGATGTAGCAGGGGAACTGGAACCTGTTATACTTACCACCATATTTCCTGTGGGTTAGTATCAATAGTTATGCAATTGAGTTAGTAGTCTGTGGATTGATTAGAAGACTTGCTTTTCATTGTGCTCCTTTTTACATCTTGTGTTACAAAAAGGAAATGGAAAACAATTACAAACTAACCCACCACTCGCTTTGAGTGGTGTAGTGATTCTGCTGTGTCTAACTTAGGCTGTGGTCAGCTGTTCTTTTTATAAGGCATGATCCTTTTCTGTATTGCTTTGTGGAAACAAGCTCATAAAATTCATTTTGAAGGAGATCAGACAAAAAGATCATAATGATAATGTCTGTTTTTCACTTCTGATGGCTGGGAGGAAGAAGCTGTTGAAAATAGACTTGCTCTTCTGGCTGCTTGCTGCAAAGTGTTATGTTTTTTGTGTTTCCTAATCAACTGGGATCAGAAATGCTTACAGTTTTTCTGCATATGCAGTCAGCAAATTCTGGAACTGGCAAAAATAGTATAAAATGGATTTTCAAATAGGTTGGTTGGTTGTTGATAGTGCTGCTTATAGTGGTAGTACCATTAAGTGTCTTTTCTAAAAGGTTGGAGAAAAAGAGGAACAGAGAAAGTGAATCAGTATGTCTGGTAACTTTTTATTTACTGTGAAGACAGACTATCTTATTAGATTGTTCTAGTCTTGGCATGACTATTACTTCCTTATTACAGCAACATTCTCACCTTTTCTTTCATAGAATATCAAGTCAGTGGTAGCTTGTTGCATTGAAACACCTTGCTGTTATCCTCCAGGTATCACTATGACAGTTTAATACAGCTTCATCCTGTTTATATTGAATGGAAATGACTTGTGATTGAAAAAAATGTACTAATGCTTATTAAATAGAAACTTTTTCTTCTTCATGATGTCCAATGGATCATCTGAAATACTTCAGAATGTGGGCAGGTCTTGCAGGTTGTCTGGAAAATAAAGTTCTAACTTACCAGGTTCAGGTGTAATTTTTTCGTTACTTACAAATGTTCAGCTTTATTTGCACTGATCGCTGCTTTGCTTGTGAGCAGGCAGATTCCATAGTTTTGGAGTCTTTATTCTTGAATTTCACCTGGAAATTTTACTGACTGTTCTATTTCTGGAGTATTTGGGTTATTTCCTGTAACCATAAAACTCCAGTATGAACTACAGGCTATGAAAGCTACCACTATGGTTCTTGGAGACAGTTTCAGCTGACCAGCCTTTGTCTCAACTCTACTCTCTACTAAATAGATCATATAGAGCATAACAATTGTATACTGTTCTACATATCCAGTCCTTGCAGACACCTCTTATATTTAGCCAGAAAAACTCAATACAAGGAATATGAAAATGAATTAGGAAAATATATTGAGGCAAAAATCTGTTATTATCCCTTGATAATCAGGCATGTGATCAGCTTCTTCCTATGCTTATTATTTCTGCCGCTGTTCAGCGGTTGATTTGCTTCGTGTTTGATCACTGATGAGGATCTATGTGTTTTATAATCTCACAGCTATTAATTTCCTTCTATAAATACTTTTTTGTGTGTATGTATATAAAATATATGCTATATAGAATGTTTTACACAATGTATGTATATAAATATATCTCTCTTACTTTTCGTTTCTCTGATGGGGGCAGGTCTGACAGAAGCATCAGAAGTGGTTGCCTGCTGTCTTCGTACACAATGTGTTCAGTCAGGGCTGCCTCCCTGCAATGACCACACAGGATGGTTGTGGTGGTATGGGTGAGCAGAGTCTGTTCCTTGCTGAAATGTCCCCTCCCTGGGGTGACAGGAGGGGTCTTGCTGCATTCTGTAAAGCAGCTGTATTTTTCTGGGGCTGATGCGTCAGATAGTGTTTGTCCTCTTAGGAGGAAAATGAATGTTTTTTAAGTCTGGGTTTCCTTCTATTGCTATGGTTTTCCCTTCATCTCTCTATTCCCTATTAAGAAATACATCCATTCCGACAGAATGAGAGCAATGCTCTGTGACTTGTGTGGTCAGGCTCTTGTCTCCAGTGCAGTCTGGTAACAGCAACTTCAAGTTCAACACCAAGCTACGTGCAGTCAGTATATATATATAGTTCTAGCCTGGTTTTCTGAGAAAATAGAGATTGCGTGCAACTCTCTGTGAATGTCTGACTTTCATTGTTGCTCTTAATTTCTAAACCTTTTGAGCAATTCCAGTTGCATTCGTGAGAGGGTGGTAGCTTATGGCCGATAAACCTACACCTTTTCTTGCAGTAGGTAGCCTTGGCAGATGGAAAGATGCCTGTTGAAGGACAGATTGAAATCTGAACTCTTCCTGCAACTTTGACACATATTCCTAGGAAACTGGGTTTTACTGCCCCCTTTGCTTACAAATCAGCTTACATTGTGTTCCTATTTTTTGACACTGTTTCAAATTATACTTTTCTTTCGTTACCGAGTATTTTTGCAACAGTTTTGAATATGAAGAAGAGCAAGTGTTTAGTCTTTAGCCCCAAGTAGCTTTATAATATGACAAAAAGTGCATGATGAGAAAGGAAAGAGTCACTGGTTTTTAAAAAGATTTTATTGTTCTTCATACATGCCCTGCTTATGTGAATTCCTGTTTGTTAAAATAATTATTTTAACTCTTTTCTTTTTTTAATTTTACTTCATAATAGCAGCTCTTTAGACACCCAGAAACTTTTAGCTGTATCATATAAAGATTGCTCCCCAAATGTAACAAGACTTAATAGGATGCAAACTGAAACAGTTCAGTCTTATTTCTGTATTTCTCCTCTGTGTTTGTTTTCTGTAAACAGACTCTGTGTGAACCTTTCAGTTAGCTGATCACTTTTGCACACTGCTATCTGTTGAATACATCTTGTGGTCTTTGTTTGTCTTGTCATGCTGACTTGATTAATGTTGTACCATCATCTTCCTTCATGAATAATGTATTTCCTGTCATGCAGTTGGAGCCTAGAGAAGACACCTACACCTACTTTCTTAGATTAATTATGCATTACTTTTACCTTTGATGTGTACTGTCTATTCTTACTTTAATGGAAAAAATGCTGACCAAAAGATACATGTTGAGGGTGTATAAGGTATGTTAGATTTGTGGAAAGGCAGACCATATTCAAATAAAACCAACCAAACGAAGCCCCAGCTTTTATTAGAGCTTCCTGTTTATTTTTCTTTATACTTCTGATATTAATTGGCAACTTGTATTTTGAAAGGTTTGCTGATGATGTCTCTCTTCTTTAAATCATCAGGTTTTGCTGGTGTCAGTTACTGTTTCTTAGTTTTGTGTGTGTGTCTAGCTTTCTAGCAAAGATATGACAGTATTCATTAGGTTTCACTGTTGCTGGAAAGCTGTAGGATGCATGTGCCAGCTCAAATGGGCTGTCGATGTTTATTCCATCTTGTTGTTTGGTCTCATTGATCCTCTGGACCACACTTGGAGCCTGCTGGGCTCTGGCTTGCTCCAAACACTGAGCTGACCTCATAAGCTTTGTGCCTCAGGTAAAACAGAGCCGTTCTCTCTTCCTGTTAATCGCTGAGAAGTGAAACTGATACAGGTTAAGCACAACATGGTGGTGAACCTTGTAGTTGCTACAGGAGCAGAAGCCAGTTGTTCCCTAAGGGTGCAGAATGTACTGTCTGTAGTTCTGATGGTAAGCACTTAAAGACCTTCAAAGTTTGTGGATGCTCATCCATTCATACTCACCTGCAGGATGTAAGTTTATCTCAAGGCTACAGCCTTGTTTTTTTCTCTTTACCATGTGATGTGGCAGTCCCTGGCCTTGGGGAAGGTTGTGCTGGAAGAATTGGTGCTGTGTGCAGCTTGCTCAAAGCAGTGCTGCTGACCCCGGCACCTCTCCATGCTGTAGGTGGCTCCACTCTGTGTTTAGTTGTGCTCTGTACTTCGGATCCTTGTGGCTCTGAGGGAGTCATTCTCTGCAGTGTGAGTTCATCCTTCTCTCCACTGTAGTTTTTCACCTCTCCTGCCTGTTGAAGCAAACAGCTTGGCTCCATCAAACTGCTGCTGTCACTGGGCATCAGCTGTGGTGGTGTTCAGAATATGTAATGTCAAGTCACCTATCTCCTTTCTTGCATGATGTCTCACTGGGGCAGCAGCATTGGCCATTTAGTTTGCATGGATTTATGTCTGAAAATCCATTCTTAAAGGTTTTACCACTGGCTTTTGTTGAGGGTGAAACAATAGCTCTTAGTAGTTTTACTGTCTTAACCCCTTTGCATCTGTAGAGTCACTAGGAGTGTGATAAGCCAGTTCTCTGTCTTCTGTTCTCTTTTGTTCTAGTTTGTTATTGTCTTAAAAATTGCACTTCAACGGGAGCAACAGGGTAGTTCTTATTTCAGTTCATGTTACATATTTAGTCAAAAATCAAAGTATGACAAATTCATAGACAACTCATAAATCCAAAGAATGTGATATCTTTTTGGCAAACTGTCAGTGCTAAATATTTGAATCAGTCACTTTACATTTCCACTAGCTCCTTAGAAAGGTGAACTTCACAGATTTGAATGAAATATAATATTTGGCTGTGTTCCCTGCTTTTCAATTTAGATTACTGCTGTGAAGCTTTCTTATAGTTACAGATGAATGTATTTTCAGGGGCTGCTCTTTTTGGAAAGTTTTGCTCTGTCTTCTCTGAAAGGTCTGCATGGGGTTTTTTGGGGGTTTCTTCGGTTTGATTTTGTCTCCTGTCCTCCATGATTCTGCTGTATTGGTCCTCAGACCAACACAGGCATGTCCTTGTAACTTTTATTAATAGGAATAGTTGCTTTTGGATGGGATGATTCACCACAGCTGCCAGTATAAGGAAGAGTCAAAACATTGTGCCCCTTCATTGTGCTAATAATAGTGATGTACCTTTTTGCTGGCTGGCAACACTGCTGTTAGTGGCAGCTTCAGAAGGGATTGCTGCAAGGGCAGTGAGGATCTCTGCTTTTTCCCTTTTGCCTTAGGATCTTTTCTCATGCAGCTTCATTTCTCACTCCATGACACTGAGCTCATTTTCATTGAAATGACAGTGTATTTTCACTCTGCTATCAACCACTTCTGATCTTGAACTGTGGAAGGGCAAAGATGGTGCTATTTTTGGAGGAGGAAAAAAAAACCCACAAAAAACCCTGCAAAACAAAACAGTTTTTGTGCTGTGCTGGACAGGATGTTACTAAAACTATAACCTGGAGAGTTCCAGGGTAAAACAATATGTGCACATAAGGATGTCCTATCAAAATCACCTAAACTAATGTGAAAATCCATTTGTTTTCTCAATACCAAGGGAGTTTCCATGTGATTGCCTTAATGTGGGACTTATTCAGCCCTACTGGTTATGAAGAATTTTCAGTATCTGGAGCTTTATAGGAAAGAGAGGAGATCATTCTCTTAAAAGGAAAAAAAAATTCTTTACAGTCAAAGAAACTTAAAACAAGCAGGCTTAAATGAAAGACAGTATCCAAGTTCTTGGAAATTGCTGAAAGGCTGCAGAAGGTTAGTATCTGTCCCTTAGCAATTAGATCTTCCTAGAAATGTTTTGTTGAGGGTGAAACAATAGTTCTTAGTAGTTCTTAGAGTAGGAAATGCTCTTTGTGGGAGCTATATACCTGAGTTTAGGTATTTCATACTAGCTCAAGTCTTTGTGTTTGCTGTCCAGCTGTTTCAGTGCTTGAGTGGGAGAAAATCGGAGGATACTCCATGAGATTTAAAAAAAAAAATCAAAGCCTGACGAATGACTGGGAACATTCAGTGAAAATATGTAGAACTCCACTACCTGAAAACAGTAAATGCTGTAAAAAGAAAATAAAGAATAATTTTAAAGACTTGTGTTCCTATTTTATACAGACACTTAAATTTTGAATATGTGCATCAGGTAAAGCACATCATGTTTTCATGCATTTATTGAATGCTCAAAAAGGCTTTGTAAGAGAACCTTCTGTGATTTGCATCATTATGTTCTTCAGGAGTCTAAGTGCCAAATTGACTTTCTCTTTAATTGAGGTGGCTCCTGACATTTAAACCTATTACACATCTACAGTGTTGGAAAGTCTGCAGGGATCAGAAAAGATTCCCTCATTTAGCAGAGAGAGTATTTTCCTGAATATACTGTGTCCATATTTCTTTAAAACAAGTTACTTTTCATAATAATACAAAAAGCCCTCTCCAGTTTCTTCTCCTTCATATTCTTCTTCCTACTCAGCAGCCATTCAGTACATGGAAATAAGGAAATGAGAATATTTTGAAATAGGGATACTTTGCATAAATTATTTCCAAAAATATTTGGAGGATTTGAATGTTGACGTTTTCTTTGGATGTTAACAGTTAAGGAGTATAATGAAACTGTCAAATTAAAAAAGATATGAATTCCTTAGAAAACAATAATGTAAATACAGTGGTTTTCCTCTCAATGCAGTATACTTTTGTAGATATCATCTATTCCTGGAAAGTACCACAAATGCAAAGTATGCAGATGCAAAGAGTGGCTTTGGGGCAGCGTGTCCCAAAATGACCAAATGTTGGGCATCTGACGGTACAGCTTAAACTGTATGAGCTCTTAATGTGTGAAGGCTTGATGTGCCTGCCAATGAATGAGCAGTGCTGTATGATGGGAAAGATGTGAGTTATTCCAGAATCTCAGAGGGTTGTCTGGTGCTAGCCATGAAGACAGCCAGGTTGAGTGGGCCTTTGGCTACTGTGGTGTTGTGAATTGCAGCATTGTGTGCCCTGTCATAAATGAGCACACAGAGAAGGGGCTGGTTAATCTGTATGTGGAGCTGTATTTTCTTTTAAGATAATTCCTATTTGCATCTTTTCCCTCTTTTCACTCTGTCCCTGTGTTCTCCTGTGTGTTTTAGGAGAGAGATGTTGGTTAGTTGACTTAGTTTTGAGATTCTATGGGAAACTTGAGGCAGAAAACTGAAGATAATTTGCATATATAATTCCCTTTTCCATCCAAGAACCACAGTCCTCTCTTAACTGATAGAGTGCCTTTGGGAAATGTCTGATATAGCACAAGGTATAGAAGAGTACTGACAGTCACCTTGGAACAGCTGTCATCCAACAGGCATGGGGAGACTATCCCCAAAAGTTCCCGGGTTACAGGGAATCCATGCTTTGGGTTAATGCCATCATATCAATTTCGTCTTGCCTCGTGTTTTGCCTCTATTTTGGCTGTGCAGCTCACTGCCAGTCGCAGTGATGGAGCCATTGCCAAGTCAGTCCATCTGGCTTAGCCGATGCAAAATGCAGCTGTACCTCAGCTCACATCTGTGCCTCTTCCTGTGCTGTGGGGCCACTTTGTAGCCTGAAAGGAATTGCCCGGTGTGTTTCTCTTCACCCAGTACATCTCCTGTGTGGTCAAGTTTCAAGAGGGAAGGAATGTGAATCTACAGTCTTCAAAATGAGAGCATTGCCTTTTTTTTCAGTCAAATACCTTGTGTGTTTCAATGTATCTGAGATTACAGGCAACTTCTTTGGTCCATTTGTGATTGACTGACAAAATGAGGTCAGGTTAAGTCTGTGTTGATTTCTAGGTCAGACTAAACCTTAGACCCTTTTTTAGTTTAATTACTCTCTAGTACTTGTAGGTGAACAATAACTTTAAAAATATTTGCTAATGAGGGAATTAAAAATGGGTTTATTTTCTCACACAATTGTGAGAAAGTTGCAGAATTTAAACTGTTCTTACACCTCATTCAGATCCCAATTATGGTCAAATTATTTTAATATTTTTCCCTAGGAAATTAGACTAGCCATGTGGAAAAACCATTTCTTTTTCCCAAAAAATTACATTATTTTTTGAAGTGGCGTGATATGCCTAGTCTACCTTTTTATAGGAAAACATACAATATTTAGTCAACATTACTGCATTTGGGGATCTTCTGGAAGGCTTAGAAAAGCTTATCCAGTAAAATGAATAGGTAATTGCGATTTCATTATTTTAACCATAGGTTTTGATTGTTTGTTCTTCACTGGAGGGAGAAATGCATACAGGGAAGACATTTTTCATTCCAGCTTTTTAATAAGCAAGTGTGTATGTGGTGGGGAATTGTCTTTTCACAAAGGCTCAGTTCTGTGTGCTTTTCTATTATATATATTATAATAAACCTGATAGTTAAATCCAACCATCTCTTTTTTAAAAAAAAAATCGAAAATGGCAAAGCTTCTTTAGAAGTGCATCCAAGAGTTAGTAGAGTAGTAATAGCTGTCAAGTTCAAAGCAAAGCTAGCAATTAAATCTTCTGGCCTATCATGCTAGAAATGTCTTAAATTTCGCTGTTTTCAGCACACAGTATCTCCTGTATTAGTATGAATGGATCTATTAAAATGCCTTTTATCACTGTGCTTTGAGCTTTTCTGTCTTCATGAAATCATGTAGCTGCTTTCTCTAAAAAGCCTTTAAAGAGCTTCCCACATGTGATCTGATGAAAAGCACCTCACTGCTGGGAACCAGCCAGTCAAATAGCTGTTCAGCTGTGGTAACCTGAATATTTCTTGCCAAGAGAAAATGGTGTGGGATATGTAAACCAGAAGGAAGGAGGCGAGGGACTGTGGCAGGTGGGTAGCTTCCTACTCTGCTTCAGGGAATCCATGGGGATTTCATCTCCTGGCTTGTGTAACTGCATACTTCAGCTGGCACTGTGCAGCAAGAGCTTTAACCAGAGTTCATAAGGGTTTCTCTCTACTCTAAGCTATATGCTTAAATTTTGCTTAAGTTTCCAGGATGTAGCTCTGTGTCTCCTTTGCACAGGGCTTCAATTTGTTTGTGGCCTGTTCTTGCACAGCAGAATTTCCCTTTGAAAACTGTATTGTGTCCCTGGCTGCTGTGGGAGCTGGTGCTGCTGAGGTATCTCATCTTTCCCTCCCTTCCCCCTGTGACTAGGGCTGACAGTGTAGGACTATATGAAATGCTGTCTCCTGACAAAGCTAAGGAGGCTGCTGAGGATATGTTTTGCATAATCACAAGTTGTCACCAGTGCAAGTAAAGTGAGAATCCAAAGCTGAAATTCCTTCTTGTGCATATAACCTGTCAAACCTCATCCTCTTTCCTGCGTGCCCTTTAGCGTTTGTCCTTGGACCCTGCGGCTGCCAGGCTGTGAGCTGCATCATAAGCTCTGACAGGATGAAGTGCAGAGAGATGAGTTCACGGCCATTTGTGCCTCCAGGCTACTCTTGGCTGACACAAAGAAACAGATGACCCATGGGCTGTCACACAAATATAGAGTAGATCCCACAGCCTTTCTTTCCACATCTGCCACTGGTCCTCTGCTGAGGCTGACACAGGTTTTTTAATTCTTCTGCCTGTCAGCTTGTACCTCTGTACAATACAGTTTTTTTGTTGGAAACCATTACAGCACATCAGCAAAAGCCTGCCAGGTGAATGGAGCAGCAGCCAGCTGTAAAATATAAACAAGTAGATAGGTATCTGTGGGAAATAAACTGTGAATCACAATGTTCCAGGACTGGGCCTAGGCAAGATGCCATTTAACATTTTCATTTCTAAGACAGAAGCTTGGAAAAAAAAAAAAAAGCATTCATAAACAGCAGTTATGCTGTTTACCAGATTGCAATAATAAGTAAGCAGCCACAAAGAATGATTTATTTCTTTTTGATGAGTAAAATCAAAGGTATGTATACTGGCTGTAGCTGTTCAGGTTTCTTGGTGAAAAGTTTTCCAGACATGAAGCATGAGGGGCTGCATTGTGGAGAACAGCAACTCTGCAAAAGTGTTGGGATCAAGCTGGATATCAGTGCACTTTATAGGAAGGGAAGATAGGACTAATTTAATCCTTGGATGATGGGATTCTTAGAATAAACATTTTTCTCCTGGAATGATAGAGGTGTTACTAATGACAATAACACTCAAATTCTGTATCTGATCCTAGTTTGTACATCTTTAAAAGGTCTTTTGAAAACCTTCAGGTGGATAGAAAGAGCCACAATAATTATTAGTGGTGAAAAAATTCCTGGAAATTACGTAATATGGAAAGGGTGGAGTGTGAGCAACTGCTTTTTTTTCCACCTGCATTTTTATTGGTAGTTACTGGATTCTTGTCCAGATAATTTTAAACAGACTTCATGTCATCCAAAGATAAATGTCTAAAAATTGTTGAATGTTGATAGTCAGGTCATTTTTGTGAGATAAATTTAGTTGCTGATGCAGGATAAAACATCAGTAAAAAATGATCAAGAGAGAAGGCTGAGAAGATGGAGAAGGTTATTAAAACTATGGGAAAAGCATTTGAGGGGGGCAGTTTACATGAATTAAATAACAATAAAAGAGTTAAAATAGCCCAGCAGCATGTGCAGGAGATGACCATTGTCCTTTAAGAAATTCTTTCTCAGGTTGAAGCCTGAGAAAAGTAGGAAGATCTTTCAGGATAAAAGGATACCATTTTATAGACCAGGATAACCATTTTATTTGTCAAAGAGATCAGAAAAAAGACTGCATTTTATGTACATTATATGCATGTTCTTTCTACAGGATTTAGACATACAGCTTCTTGTTGAATATTATGATCAGCCTGCAGGCTGAGGGACTTGCAGGATGCTGACTTTTTAAGAAGAGACTCTTGGGAAGGAGGGGAGATAATTGATTTGTCCATCTGTGTAGAGCTTAACCAAATAGCTGCATAACTCCTAGGAAATGTCAGAGAGAAGGGTTGTAATTTCCAGTTTGGATAAGGAGAGAGAGAGAGATTTAGAGTAGGAGGTAAATCTGTGAGGTCCTTCTGTAGAGAGGGTAAACTGAATTTTTGTGGTTGGAAGAGATTGCCCAGGAGCAAACAGGAGGAGTGACAAACACTGCTGATAAGAACTGTTTGTTTCCTCAGGATGCCTCCTGCCTTTGTGAGATACAGGTGGGAGAGAGGGCCCCAGGAAGGCAGAGCGGTTAGTGAGGTGCTGGCAAGGGCAAGGTTTTCAGAGGAAGAAAGAGATTAGGAGATGCATAAGTCAGATGAAGCTGATGCAGTGACTGAGAGTGTTGGCCCAGGACAAGTTGTGTGCTAAAATGAAAGAGAGCTGGCAGAAGAGAAGAAGAACATCTGTGCTAGAGCTTTAGGAAATGAGTTTGAAAGCAACTTAAGCACTAACCTGCTGTACAAGAGACCCTGTACAATACCCTGACTGTACAAGAGACTGCATTGACAAGAAAGTGTGTTGTACTAAGTTCTTTTCTTTTTAAATTAATTTTCCTCCTCCTATTTAGAGAGGGATAAACATAACTAGAAACACTGTCTAAAGAGCTACATGGAAAGGCAAATAGCTGCAGCTCTTCAAACCAGTAAATTGCCCTTCCTGCCATTAGAGAAAGTGGTGAATCTCTCCAGGTTTCCAGCCCAAGGCAGGTTGTATGCCTAGGCAGTATTTGTTATCCATGTAAAAGCTACTAATCTTGCTGTCAGGGTAATTGGAAAATGTGTAATAATCTTGGTGTTCAGCTTAACAATCTAATACATCCCATGGACCTTCTGACCCCAAGGTACAGGAAACTGTTTTCTTATTTTACAAGTAGATAGACCGTAATGAAAATAAATTTTTATTTTCCTCCTGAAATGTCAGGATAATTTAGGAAAAGGGCAATAACAATTTTTGTCAGTTTTCCTAATTTTCAAGCAAGATTTGTTTTAAAGAAGTAGGACGGGAATGTTGAAGTGCGGAGGATGTAGAAGAAGTGAGGAGGGGAACCTTGTTTTGGTGACAGAGCTGTTGGCTGAATAACTGATCAGTAGCCTAGAATATTGGAGTACATGTATCTGAGCTTTTTTTGAGCTTTGGTTGCCTGAGTAACAGTAATTTACTGTTTTTCTAGAAGTACCGTAGATATTTTTCCCTATCACATCTCCCTCTACATGGAAATCAGTGGAGGATGAGAACGTTGCAGAATGAGAATGTAAAAATACTTATTTTTAGGAGGTTTAAATGTTAAGGCATACTTCAATAATTACAAATATTTTTAAATAGCATGTTGTCTAAAATTAAGATGAATAAGGAAGATGGGAATTTTCTGTGTTTGGCTATAAACTTATTCCAAGCTGCATTTTTTTTTAATATTTGATGACAAAAGACAGGTTTTAATGTTTAAAATCTACATACTCAGTTTAAGTAAATAAGTTTTATGAGTATCTGTTGGAAAGGAACTCGGCTAATAGTTTATTTCTGCAAAAAAACACTATTGGATAAATCTGAAAAATGGGAAATAGCTTGCAGTGAAAGTAGGACTCCTGCCAGTTGCTGTTTTCTGAATTCATAGAATCATGCAACTGTTTTGTTGAAAAAGACCTCTAAGATCATCGAGTCCAACTATTATCCCAGCAGTGCCAAGTCCACTGCAAAATTTTGTCTGCTAGGACTGTACTATCACACAGTTTTAAAAGCTGCATGGCAAAATGGAACTCTCTGGTTTTATATGGTCAGTTGAAATTAAGTGTGACCCTTATCTTTTGTATTCCAGGCTTGTCTAACACTAACCAAAATTGTGGACTGGTTGGTGCTTTCTCATGGGATCCCTGTGACTGACAAAGGAGAGATTGTTGTGGTAGGTGTTTGCCTTGACTGTCTTGGTAACACTTGGCTGGGGCACAGACAGATGCAATTTTCAATGCAGCCACACTTTCACAGGACTCTTATGCCAACAGAAGCTGTGGGAGGGGAAAAATATGCCTGAGAGATGGGTTTTACAGTCTTTGGAATTTATCTTGTGGTTCCCCATATAAGTGGAATCCACATAGCCTGGGGTAGTGTAAGAGGAGGAAATTTGTCAAAGTTTGCTTTTAATTATGGAGCTCTACCATGAAATTTCTTTGGTTCATTTACCAAAGAAATGTAGGAAAACAACCAAATCTGCATAGTAATTAGCTTCCTAGTGAAATCCAAGTCACAGAGACTTGTTTGATAGCAATCCTCAAAGCATAGTTTAATGGTACCACCTAAAATGGGCTCAATAGGCTTTCATTTTTAAATCTCTACATAGCATATGTATGTGCGTATATATACACACATGTATAAAACACATAAAAATATATCTGCATCTCTATAACAGAGTCTGTTGTGCTTTCATATATGGTTTTTGATTTAATAGTTCCATTTCCTGTGTACTCCATATGTCCCACAGACTTCATATTCCAAATAAGGGAGAGAGATAATAAAATTATTTCCTTTTTGAGATAGCTACAGTTCTATATGTACTTGATAGCTAATTATTGATATAATATATTGGTTATATATATCATTATTGCTATAATATATTGGTAACTGTATCTCCAGTCAAAAAACATAGCACATATTTAGTTTCAGATCTTTTAGAAGGCAGCAAAACTTGTGTTTAAATAATGAAAACCTATCTGTTTCTCTGGTTTGGAGAAGGTCATCCTGCAAATTTCACTACAGTCACAAGTTCTGCATTATCCTTGCTCTGATATATGGCTATATGCAGAAGTAATGGCATTTTTAGATTTTTTTATTTACTTGAGCTCCTGACCTGCTGTTAGTAGCTTTCCATTTTTCAAGCAATGCTACTTTGGCTCACATTGATATTCTGGAAATAGTACTAAAAAGTCATACTTACAGACTAGCAGATTGTACCATATTTTTCCCTCCTTTTCTTTGAAACTGATGTTCTTGGCTTAGTTATCAAAGTGTAATGGTGTTCTTACTTGACTCATTTTGACTACTGGAAAAACCTCTTGTGAAAACATAATCATACCCTCATTGGCTTATATTTAAGTATTGAAGATTTAATGTAACAGTCTGTATGCTCTGCTTGAGTAACATATCTTAATATAAAACAGTGTTTCTTAATTATATAGCTAGTTTAAATATTTTCATCTTTTTTTTTTCTGCTCCATTGTTTAGTACTAAGTGGAAAGGTCTATATTTTCATGTCTTTCTTACAAGCAGAAAATCTAAATGGGAGGGGGGAAGAAGAGAGATAACATTTATTTTGAAGCCAAAATGTCTGATACTGTCCTTCATATCCCTTGCTTAAAAAAAGGTGAGGTTAAAAAAAGTAAATCTACAATTTTATTGTTTTCTTCTTTAATTTAACTAGTTGATTTAAAATTTAAATACAAAGAAGCAGAAAGAGGTGGTTTTTTGTCCCTCATAGTGCTATAGTTACTTTTATAAACTTTCAGCTTACAAGTAATCAGCTTTTTTCCTACTTTTAGAAAATGATGCTAGAAACATATAATTAATTCCTGATACTTAGAAACGTGAAGAAAATCCTTGTAAGAAGTGGGAAATGGCAAGTTTATACATGTCTGTGCTGGGGTCAATGATTTCTTGAAATAGTTCCTCTCCCATTTAGTGATGTACTTTACCCTGCATCCTGGGTATTCAGGGAGTGACCACAGCTCTTCTTGGTCTCCTTGTGGGAAACTAAATGAGCCAAGGTCCCTCAGCCTCTCTCCCTTCCTTCAGCTCTCCCCATCCCTCTTCTGAAGAGTCCCATCATAGTCATCTGCCTCTGCACCCATTCACCATTGTGCTCTTTCAGCAGTGCAGCTTGTTCTGTTCTCCCCTTGCTGTTTGTTTAGTTTTCTGCTGAGGTGCCTCTAAACATCCTTAAACTTCTCCGGGCACCATATCCCATTTTTCAAAACATGAGGGAAAAAACAGGTGTCATGTACTCTCAGGAGCTGAGTCCATTGTCTTGGAAAAGCATGCATAACTGGTCAGTCTTTTTTTCATTTTCTCAAACAAGTGGGAACCGAAGTTGAGTGTGTTATGTTCCAGCAAAAGTCAAACTGTGAACCTGTATGATCTTTCCTGGCCTTTGATCAGAGTGAGGGCAGCTCTGACATCTTGTGAGCATACACAGTTAAAATGTGCTTTGGGTTCTTGAATCTTTCTGCTGCCTTGCAAACCTATTTCACTGAAATGGCTCTAAGGGATTACTGAAATGGAGCATGTCCTGGCAGAGATCTGTGTTGGAAAATATTTGTGGCATACAGATGATCATGAGGTATTTGTGTAAAGAACAAGAACATACCATACATAGCTCAGATGATTAATACAAAGCAGAGAAGCATTGCCCTCTGATTTTTCTCGTCTGGCAGGCAAGATCCTGCCACTCTTGTCTGTGTGATAGTGAACACAGGGGGACAGCTCATTGATCTTTCCTAAGCATTTAAAGAGGCTTGTGCTCTTGTCATCTTCTTTAGACCTGCTTTCATAGCTTGCTCCTGCTCACTAATAGGGAGGGAAGGGAGCAGATGGGGAAAGTCAGAGTTTGCCAGTAAAATGCAAAATTCTTCTCTAGTGATCTAGTGTTGGCTTGAAATTGTCAGATTTTCTATTAGAGTTGATAATTTCTGTTCCATTGTTTATAACCTTAAAATAGTTCTAATGTTTCATTTCACTGTGGAAGGAAACAATCAAAATATTTTGTCTTTGCTTCAGATAAAGATGTTTTCTAAGTACCTGTCTGTAACATTAATGGCAGTTGAGACCTATATAAACTTTATCATTGTACCATAGTTTAGTGACAAGTGGGTGATCAAGATCTAGTCATACAGTAATAATTTGAATTCCTATCATAATCATCATTATTATTTTATGTCTTATAGCAGTAGCCAAAGAGACAACTTGGCTCAGTCCAACATAGGAAACTGGTAACTAAAATAAAATTTGATAAAGATGTAAATATCTGTCTACAAAAGTCAAAGTGTTTTTTCAGCCTGTGAAATAAAGAAAGAATTACATTGTGGACGTGACAAACTCATTCTGTGATGTCAGCCACCAAAGTTTGCAGAACTGAGTCTGGCTGTGAGTGTTTACTTTTTTGTATGGATGCTATGTATATGTGACATTGGCTTTTTGTAGTTTCTTCCAGGTTCTGTAAAATTGATCACCTTTCTGTTAAGAGGGGATTGCAAGAGTTAGTGGATGGTTTAATTTTAATTCTGAGAGTTGGGGATGGTTAATTTTCTTCAGCTCAATGTATGAGAAAGGAAATAGAGGACACTGACTACTGCAGATGTACAGAGTATTAAATGTGCTGGAATGTACTGGCAATGCATGAAGCAGGGAAAGAGGCACAAGTCAAGACACTCATCTGCTGTTGTGTATTTTGACCTTTATAAGGTTAAGTAACCACTGCACACCTTGCAGCAATTTTGTCTTATGCAAAAGAATCTCATTGCTGCATAACAGTGAGTTCCTAAGCTTTCACAAGCTTTCTTTCACTTCCAGTATTTTTGAATGCAATGTACAAAATGCCATTACAGAAGTACTTGAGAAATTTTCTTGTCCCTAGATTCAGACATTACAGTGGAGCCTCTAATTTTCTCTGATCAGTTTTCCATTCTCCTGGTAAGGTATTGATCCTAACAAGAATTGATAGCTCTTTCTGGTGTTCATATCATGTCAGTATTACTAAATCTTCCTCCCATCCCTAGCAGTTACAAATTCAGCTCTTCCTGCTTTCTTCTGGCTTGCATTTTGCGTGTCTCAATCCAGTTTCACTTTTCTGTAAAATTTGCTGGTTGGCTTGAAGTAACACTGCAGAATAAGAACTGCCAATGGGAGTGAAACTGCTCGAGAGATCTGGATCTCAGAGAAGGAAACTGCCCACTTCATCCCTTTCCTTTTCTGTCATGGTAAAAGGCTGATTTACAGCTTGCCATATTATTCAGCAGTCCTTTTAATGTTTCTGTTATAAAGTGAGGTGCTGGTTGCCATTTCTGTCAAGCCTTGAGCTCAGGGCTGGGGAGGAAGCAGGTTGGTGGCTGCTCTGTCAGGCATAAGCTGAGCTGCACAAGCAAGCTGGTTTTCTCAGGGGGTATGGAAAGAACTTCTCCAAGCACTTGGGAGCCCTCTCAAACCTCAGCACTTTCTGTTCCAAGCCCAACAGCTACTTTTCAACACCGCTTTCTTTAACCAAACAGCAAAAGCCAGTCTCCACAGAAGAAAACATTTCATTTTGAGTGTTAGTAGGGAAGGCAGGAGAGAGCACAAACTGTCTGTGTCACAGGATAATTATATTGTCTTATGCACTACATACCACTTTGCCTGCTTTTTCCATCTGCTAACTCTCTAACCACTGCTCTCTTTGCAAGAAGCCAGACCTCCTGGTTATTTCAGGTCACTAGCAGGTATTGTAGCATCCTCTTCAAACCAGCTCAGGTGATTCAGATCTGTGGTTAGAAGTTAAGCTCAGTTTGTTGCCCAGTATTAAAGTGTTATGCCCAAGTATGAGAGCCTGTATTGCTGTTCAGTACCTGGGTGAAGCGGTCTCTGCCCAGCACAATGAATTCTTACTCTAGTGCCATTTATCTGTGTCCATATTTGTTCCTTTTATAGTGCTTCAATTTTTTTATACTTCTTTATTAGCTATTTTTACAAATGGTTGGTTACTTTTATTAATTTCTAACAACCACATGGTTAGAAGCCCCATGTGTTCAGCTTTTGCTTAAAATGTTTTAAATCTAATATTTGGATGACTCCTGGTCTACATATCCTCATTTTCACTGTCTCCCATGAGCCTTTTTTAGTGGGGGTTTGGGGTTTTTTGTTCTTTTGAAGTACAGATAGATTTTGAATGTGCTGGTAGTTACTGAACTAGTTGTTTTGTCAGTCATATTCCCAAACTCCCCATTAACTCAACTGCATGACTTCAGCTATTAGACTTCATTGGTTTAGAGTTTATGTAGCACTGCCTTGGTTTGCAGCTGATCCCCTATGTCTGATGCTAAATCCTCCCTATTCTCTATCTAGAACAGAGTTTGGTGTGGCTGAAAACAACCCTGCATTTATTCTCTTGCATTATAGGCTCTTCCTGCACTGCTCTGGCCTTTCCCAGTGCAGTGAGTTCTGAAGGCCCCCAAGCACCTTGGTTCAAGTGGAGATGCTCTTGCTCCCATCTGTGCTCACCAACATAAGGGGTATACATTGCTTTGTGTCTCCTCTTTTTAAAGGAATGGCTTGTTCCAACTCTTTTGGAGAAGCAGCAGCCAGCTCCTGTGCTCTTCTCTCTTGTTTGTTTTTTAAAGTAGCACTGCTTTGCTCTTGCATCTATTTAATTGGTTTCCTGCTGGAAAGAAACTCAAGGGCTGCCTTTGCCAATTAACTAGGACAAAATACTCTGTTAGTAGACAATGTAGGACTTACCCAAGCATTTCAGAAAAGAAATGTGGGATACCTTTGATGGTTTAACAGTTGTTCTGTTCAAAGAACAGTTGTTCTTTGGTCGTGGGCTCTTGTCATTAAACATGCAACATGTTCCAGGTTTAGTTCCTTCCTGAAAGCTTTTTTTTATTTTAATGCATAGTTTTAATATTGACAAACTATTTAATCCCAATAACATGTCAAATTTTTAAGTCCTAGTCAAGCATTTACTGTCTTTGGTCAAAAAAACCAAACCCCAACAAAACCTAGAGAATGACTTAAGGCCTGTTACACAGGTCAGTCATGTGGTAGACTATATTTAGGAACATTAATAGCCATATTTAAAATGAAATTTCTATTATTGGCCTCCTAGATTGCTAGGTGCAATAACTTCAGCCAAGAAAGAGCAGTCAGATTGAGTTTGTTACTAGGAATATCTAAAAACCAACCACAAAACCTAATTTTAAACAGTGGATTGTAATCCATGCTATTTGGTTTAGAACCCCTTCAGCAATTCCTCTCTAAATGTCTGTTTTAAACCAATATGTCAGACCTCTGGCTGTTTTTTCACAATGTCCTGAACATAAAACACTTTGACCATTAAAGTAAATAGGAAAAAGTAACAACTAAAGAGCTTAAAAAATATATATATTTTTTTAGTACAGTGGATAATAGAGAGGTATGTTTGAAGAGGTGGGTGGTGGTGTGTGTACCATGTTACTTGGTTGGGACCATAATGAACAACCTCATCTGTGATCTTCCCAGCAGCTGGAAAGAGGGCAGGCTTCTGTGGTTTGTGTCTTGTTTGGTTTGGGAAAGCATGAGTTGAACTTGGAAAGTTTCCTACTATCTGAAATGTACACTTGACCTCTGGGAAGTGTAGAGTATCTTTGCCTACCACTTTAAAATTCAGTCTTTTAATCATAACTTTTTTAAGAAAAAAAAGTGTTGGTTTTTTTTTTTCTTTATTCCTTATTTCAGTGTTTACTTGACTAGATTGGTCTACTTTTTTTGGGCTGCATACAAAGGGATGGAAGCTACAGGGATCAGAACTGCTCGGACAAATACTGCATCAGAATACTTCCTGATGCCCAAACAGCTCTGCAGAAAATGGTTGCTCACTAAATTCAGCTCATGTTTTCTGAGGCAGAGAATTTAGTACCAAGGCTATTGCTATTAATTGTCTTACAGCTTGTTTGTATTGATGTAAACTTCTGTAACCTCTGGCCCACTGCAGTGTGCACCATGCAAACATAAGAGAATCTTTTCCCCACAGAGGAATTTGCAGTTGATTTCTGTTAATAAACTGTTTGGGACTGTTCTGCACCCATATGAATATATGTCAAGGTCCTGAAAAGGTTTTTTGCAGACATAACCCATGTCCAAGGTAAAAGGCTTGACATAGTTATTTTACATAAGGGGAAGCATGTTTTCAAAGAACTCTTAGCCTTTTCCTGGATTTTGTTTTTGTGGGATAAGCTTTAGTTACCTTTTTAGTTACCTTTTTGATGATCGACGTAGACTGATCATTTTTACCTATGGAAGGAGCTCATTTTATGAAGTGGCTTAGGGAAAATATTGTGCATGTAAATGCTTTAAATATAAGTATCACTGCTTTATTTTATTTCCTGAGGAAATAAGATTACTTAATTCTGATAATTTCACTTCTTCTAAAAACCATTAGGACTCACTGAAAAAGCTCTTTGTTTGACTTTTTGTTTGTAAAGCTTTTTTTTTTTAATAAACCCCTAGAATAATAGCCACAAGCTTAAGCTGTCCTAAAAATGCTTTTGTCCTTGCCAGAATAAGTCTATGCAAATTTCAGTTGCTTTATGCAGCAAACCAGATCTCTTTGCTGGGAAACTGAAGAGTAAGTAGGTGTTTTCCATCTGTGTGCCCAGTGTGCTTTCTGCTAGTAAGCAGGTCAACACTATGACCCACAAGATGTGCAGTGAGGACTGTGTTTCAGCATCCTTCTTGCCCATGTGCATGAGCACATAAAAGTTACAGATTGAGCAGGATGCGGGTGGTTTGTACAGATACAAAACCCAAAAGTGCTCCCCAAAAGTGCTCCAGTGGATGTTCAGCTTGGGGTGTATCCTGAACACCAGGACTGGCTATCAATTGCAACATCTGTGTTAATTTGGGGAAGGGGTTAATATGGTCTAGGGGTGCTAGGAGATGATGCAAAAAAAAAAAGGATGATGCAGGCAATTCCTCTCTTGAGCAGGCTGTCACATTCACTGCATACCAAATCTACAGCAAAGTACTCTGGTGTACTAGGTATTAATGCCTGCACCATTGGTACCTGAGTTGTTCCCTCTTTAACAGGATGAATTATGGGAGTATGTAGAAGATGTAAGGGATTGACTTAAGTGCCTTCAGCTTTCTCTTCATAGCAATACAGTGCTATGTAGTGCTAGGCTACACTAATACACAGATGCCCTGCTAAGGTAGCATCCTTTTTTATTTATATTTTTATTGCAATTCAAATTGATTTTGCTAACTTGATGTTAGAAAAGCTTTATTTAAATGATTTTTTGATAGCTGATTCTATTGGTATATTCCTAGAATAACTTTTGACATCTTTTCTGTTTGTGTAACTCAAAAGCCAAGTCTCTTCCATAATAGTAAAGGTTTAAATCCCAAAGATGGAAATAAGAGTGGGTCAGGCTGGAAGGGACCGCAGTAGATCATGCAGTCCAACCTCCCTGCTCAAACAGGGTCATCCTGCAGGGCACAGGTTTGTGTTCAGACAGTTATTGAATTTCTCCAGGTTTCTCTGGGAAACCTGTTCCTGTGCAGTTACCTCCACAGCAAAGAAGTTCTTCCTCGTATTCAGGTGGAACCTTCTGTGCATCAGTTTCTGCCTACTGCCTCTTATCTTTCCCTACCGATTAATTTATTTAGTGAAGTGATTTGCCACTGTAGAAGCTTCAGAAGCTTGTTCTTAACATTTTGTTGTAAATGAGGAAGGAAACTGTAGTTCAAGTGCCAAAATTTAATTTTTGATCTTAATTTGCTACAATTATTCATTAGTAAAAGGAGAAAACTAAATGTAAACTATAAGTAATAAACTGGAGACCAACACCTGTTGACTTTTGAGCTGTCCTCAAGTGTAGAAAGTGTTACAGGGGAAATCACAATAGAATTTCTCTGCATGTGTTTCCAAAATCAAGAGGTCTGTAACTTACTGTATCTGTTATCTAGACAAGGGGAGCCCTGAAGGGAGTATTTCCATCACTGTGGTGATTCTGTGCTCTTTTTTTCTTCCCCATTATGCTTTCAGTCATCTCTATGTGCCCTCAGTACTTCAGCCTTTGGTTTTGGTATCTCTGCCTGTGTGGCTGCAGAGGCTTTAGGCTTGGTCTCTGCCATGTGCTGCTGCTTTCTGCAGTAAATGAGGGCTATATATGTGTATTGTACTGCAAATGTTGTTTTAAGATAGGGAGGGAGGAGCTGGAAGCATTACTGTGCAACAGTAATATTACTGTGAAGAATTAGAGCTGGGGCTGATGTTGAGGCTAATATATTATCTCCCTGAGAGTACTGTTACATGCTGATTCTCTGCAGAGGGATGAGTGCAGGAAAACATGTACTCAGGCAGCTAATGCACTGCTCATCCCCCCCATCCTCTGCTCAGCAGCCCATGTGGTGTGGTAGGTGCCATCTGAAGTGTGTGTGTGTGACTAAGCTGCATGAGCTGTTCAGTTATGCAGTAAGTTTGGGACAGAAGAGGTTATCAGTTATTCCTTATAAATCTTGTGTTCTAATCATCAGATTTTTTTTTTGTGCATGCAAACTTAGTGGTTCACACTGACAGAACTCTCCCTTGAATGTGTTTGTTGAGGGTCTTGCAAGGCCTGTGCTAAATTACTTGACCAGACCATCACTTAGAAGAGAGAGAAACAAAGCATCTGTCCCTAATCTGAGCACTGTTGTATATTAAACATCTGTCTTTAAGTTCCCTGGCCCGTGTGAGTGACATATCTGTTCACAGGCATGTGCTGGCTGTCATACAAAGACATGGAGACACATAGTTGGAACATGGAATTCTGGATGTGAGAGATGAAACTTGGAACCAAACACCGCTTTATTCATCAAGGTAGCATGGCTGAGATATTAACATAGACCAAAATATAGTTAAATTTTGTAGCACTGTGCTTAGAGGCAAAATGCCCCATTGCCAGAGAGGAAAGGAGCAGCCAGTTGCCTAGTAGGACAGTGAGGGTGAAGAACTGGATTGTGCTACAGATGATATGGTGGGAAGAGGGCAGGCTCCTTCGAGCAGGAGGAAGTTAGAACAGGAGATAAAAAGACAAAACTTCTAGGGGGATGCTGTGCAAAAAGAGAGATTTGAATCCAGAGGCATCAAGTGTGTCAGGCCAGAGATTTGTTGTAAAGTGTCCTAGCTGATAGTTGTAATTTTTGTCATGTAAAGCATCAGATTATATGAATAATGATAAAAATATTTTGTTCTCTTATCTATTTTTAAATTTAGGACTAAGTAAGAAAAACAGTGAGTAGCAGCTAGTGTTGATCAGACTAAATCCTGTCTGCAGGATGTACTGAGCAGGCTATATCAGTTTATTCAGTGTTGGGGCAGGGGTATATGTACTGATATATAATTCAGACCACTGCATAGCTCAAGCCATTTGGTTTATTATTAGGGGACAGAATTCTTACAGAAACATGTGTGGTGGTTTGGTTTTGGTTTTTTTTTCCTGTTTGTGTGGGTTTTTTCCCCTTGACTGAGGTGCCTGGTATTAGAAACACTGTCTTCCTCTGAAGGTCTTCAAAATCACTTTCCTTCCTCTCTCTGAATAAGTAGTGTAGGCAGTTATCTGAAAATCTGCTGTTTTAGGAACCAGCAGCAGCATAACTATCTTGGGCAGTCTAAATCCCATCCTAAGTTTTTCCTTATGCTTAGTCGTGTCTGTCACACCAGCATGGTGAATGAGTGTGTATACTATGTCATCTAATTCACAGGGTGAAACAGTATGACACAAGCTGATGGTTTGGAAGAGAAGCTGTGACTTCTCACTAGAGTTGCTGGTTTTAGGAATGGTTTTGGAAAAAGTAAAAGTAACTTTCCACGTGATTGTAATGAGTGCACAAAACAGATCTATAAAAATTTACTCTATGAAGAATCTTTCTCTTTTCCTGTCTTTTGGCAATACATTCTTTCTACTCCTATTGATTAAATGTGCTCTCTTGGCTCTTCTCCCTCTTAATACTGTTTATGGAAGATAACTCTTCAGAGCAAGGGAAACCTTTAATCTCTGAGGGGTAGATATGGGACATGAGACCAGGAACTTGTCCATACTGTGGAAGATGCTGTCTCTTACCAATACCTACCTACCTGGAATTTTGTGGTTGTTACTGAGTCAAAGGAACAAAGACCTACAGGGAAGTTAACCATACTTCACCTCACTCTGCTGCTTTCAGCCAGCAGCATATCTGCTTTGCATTTCAGATCTAGCATAGGAAGGGATGGTGCTTGGGTATGTGCTGTCTTACAGCTAGTGCAGGAGCTGTTGTTCAAACCTGAGCTCCACTGTTAGTATGCAAGTGGGAGGGTTTGTGGTGGGTTTTTCAATCCCATGTACTCATCTGAGACTTGTGAAGTACAATGGAGATACAGCATGCCTTAAGCATGCATTTTGTCATAGTTGCAAGTAAAAGAACAGTTTTGATTTCCTTTTGAGAGGTGGTCCAAGTGTCTCAGTCAGAACTAGGGTTCCATTCCCCTTGCTCATATTTTCAGTTTCACAGTAACTTTGCATAGCTTTAAATGTAGTTTCTAGCTTGAAGCCTCTAAGGCTTTTCTCTTTCCCCCAGGAAGAAAGCTCTTACAGAGCTCAAACTTGGTGTTATTTGGACTTTGTGTAAACATGGGTTTACTTTTCTGGGAGAGTCAGCTGTGGAGAAGGAAAAAGCTTGTGGTATGTCAGAGCTTCAAACTGCTCCTTACTGATTTATTGCTTGGGTGGAGACAGCCCAGAGTGCATTAATTCATCAATTCTTGTAAGCAGAGAGGAGGGAAAGAATTGGAGGAAACAAGAAAGGGGTAGAGGGGAAAAGAGTTGGGGAAGAGAAAATAAAAACATGGGGAAATATAAGGGATGGGAGGAAAGACATAGCAAAGCAATTGATTTTGAGTGGGTGGTATAGGAATTTCTGGAAAATAATAAAGTGCTTCCCTAGAAAGCAGTGGAATTGTCTGTGCCCTTCTTATTACTGTGGCCTTTACATGCTAGGACACTATTTGGTCTCAAGTCACTTCTGACTACCAGATTACATTGAGGGGTTTTTGCAGCTGTGCTTAGGTTACAACTGACTTTAAGATCAGTCTGCTTTAGATTGGCTTCATCTTGGCTCACTTTAAGACCTGTGCAGCTAATGTTCCCTTCTCTAATATACTCAGAGCTTAAACATTTTGACTGTTAGTGATTTAACCTGTGATCTCCCTCACCTCTGTATATATTTTGTATATTATATTTTATACACCTATAGCTGTACAGTAATTCAGATATGGTGCCTTGGTATTGGTCCCAGTATTCAAAGGCAGTGGTTAACTGCAGTAAAGTTTATGGAAGTCTCTGATATGGATCTAATAGTTTGATGACTCTTAAAGCAAGAAAATGAGACAGGCAGGCTTGTTCTCTCCGGACCAAAATGTGTTGCACTCGTGCCAGTTTTAGATCCAGTTGCAAAACCAGTTCTACAGTGTCCAGGTTTTTCTCTCCATATTATGTAGGATGGAGTTTTCCCACCCAGCAGAGATGAGGAGGCTTTTAAAATGCATATCATCCTGACCTCACTGTTTCAAATTATCTTAAGCCTTGTGCCTCTGGCTGCTGAGAGGGCTCTGTGCAGAGGATCTAGGACTCCAGTACTGGGAAATGGCATAGTGCAAGGGCTTCCCAGCTTTTGCCTGAGGTCATCTGCTGCTCCAGTGCTTTTATCATCTCTTAGATAGCAAACATTGATTAGACACATGAATTCTGAGCAATGTTCTTTAGTAGTTACACACCTGTCCTTTTGTTCATGTCATCTTTTGGGAATATTGAATGTTTGGGTCATATTGCAGCGGGATTCCATTTCAATTGTTATTTTACTCTGTATAGAAGTACACTACTTCTGAGATGAGCTGCAAAGTTGATCTATTTCAGCTATTTTCTCGAGATTTCTCCGGTCTTTCCTATGTTTTCAACTATTTTACTTATTACACCATTTTTCTTTTTATTATATTTATTTTTTCTTACCTTTGACTCTTCCAATTCTTTCCTTTCTGCCTGTTTGCTTTTCACATTTACAGTTTCTTTCAGATGAAATTAAGTGATTTTCTTTTTTTCTTTGAAATGTTTTCACCCTTGCCTACAGGATCTGAATAAGAGCCTCACCCAGTTTATTTCAGGTTGCTGCTGTTTGGCAGTGCTACAAGAAGCCACAGTGGCACCAGTGCTGGTGACAAACATAGGAAAATGCAAGGTCAGGAAAGTCTTTGGCTCTGTCACATTCACTGATTGTATTTTTTGGAATATGTGCAAGGATCTAGCTCTCTGGGGCACTTCTGCATGGACAACTTATGGCATATCTATTTGTAGTATTCTTTTGAAGGTGGAGTTTTAACAATCTCTTGTTTTCTGTATTTGTCACAATATCTTTTCCTCTCTACCCACCCATGTATTTGATAGGCAGTATTCTCATATCCATAGATCTAGAAACTGTCCATTGCTTTTTTAATCTTGAAAATCTTTTATGGTCTGTGCAGTTATCAAACTCCATTGTCTAAGGTTTTGGCAGGGGTGGTTGCTGTATATAATATTCTAATTTCTCTAGAAAGCAAACAAGAAAAAATTTACCCAGGTAGTTAGCAAAGAAATTAGTGTTAAGTGTTTTTCTTCTTTTAGCATGCCCTAAAAGCGATTTGTCCCTGAAGCAATCCACTAGATTTATTCTGTTTTGCACTCAATGTTACTGTTCAGATACCATTTATCAGTGAAAAGACACATTCTTCCTTTTTTTCTTGGCATTGGAATGTTTCAATGTAATCTTTATACATTTATATATTTATACACCTATATCTGTACACATATATACATATACATGTGTGTGTGTGTATAATACATATATAAATATTTAAAATACAGGATTTTATCAGTCAGGGAGGTAAAGAAAAGAAACAAAGTGGCTACTCATGAGTGGACTAAAGTCCCTGGAATAATTGTTTCAACTCAAAGTAAGATTTTTGTTTCCCATGTGCTTTATTGTCTGGGAGACTGCAGTTGCTGACAGTGTTCTAAAGCTTTTATACATGGTCTTTTATCTCTTCTGGGCTTGGGCCTTGGAATAGCTTGAAGACAAGAACCTGGAAAGGTTGAAGTTGGTGGTTAGTCTGTGTAGGGACTTAAAGGCTAGGTCTGAAGAGCTCACAATAGACAAAGCTGACATGACTTTCTGCACTACTCTAAGTTGAAGTTTCATACATGTAGAAAAGTTATGCCTATAAACAGCAGCCTATTAAACTGCTGGAATAAAGAATGGGGCTTTAGTGGAATTGTCTGGAATTCAAAGGATGATACCTATCTGCTGGACTTGTGCAGTTGATTGTGGATCCGATTTTTGAATGAGTTTGGAGACTTAGGTAGGCATTTGACAGGTTGACAGGATTTAAGAATGCAAGGAAGGCAAGCATCGAAACTCTGAAGTTAGTAATCCCTAAACATCCATGTAAATCAGTCCTGTATTAGTGTGACTGACACCTATCAAGAAGAGCAATTCTGCTTTGCCAGGCAGTTCTGCAAAGATGAAGACTTGGAGACACAGCTACTGCAGTGATAGATGCCAGTAATTAACTGTGACTGATAAGTGAGAGATACAGAGTCTGCCTGCCAGTTTGTTATTGTAAAATCTACCTGGTGGGTGGATGTAGTAATTAATTTGCTATATAAAGTGACTTTAAAATGACCTTATCTGTGATATAGTTGCATAATAAAAACTGGTGCCACCAACACAAAACATTTGCAAAGTGGTCAATTATGTCATGTAGGCTTCTTTCATGTGATCCTTCTGAAGATCTTTGGAAAAGCCTAGGAGCAATGGAAAATGGCATCAAGTTGTAGCTCTGACAGAGGGGTAGCAAATAATGCAAGCCCCAGGACTGTTGCTGAATGCCCTCAGCCACCTGGATCATGGGGGGGGGTAGTCCCTGCTGCCCTGAGGGTACAGCCCATAGCTGTGGGATCATGTGTGATGAGCCATAGCTGTGGCTGCAGAGGAAGGCTCAAAGTAAAAAATACTCACTTAAAAGAAGTGGTAGGCAGTGTCAGTTCCAGAGTGCACTGTAGTAGCCTTTCTACAGATGACTGCACTTCAGACATCTGTGGGCTTCTTTCACGTAAGTAAAATTACGTCGGTTTTTGTACAGTTTTATATTTTTATAATTATTAGTGGGATAAATGTATAGTATAGAAACATACTTCATACATGAAAAGAATCCACACAATTGTACAAACAGATGACTTTATATAGGAGGAAATGCAGTCTGTATTATATACTATTTTAATCTATAAATATTTATTCACAATACTAAAACCGTACTATAGCAGATGTCTGATTTCATCTAGCAGCCAGTATTACTTTAATTGGAGTTATTTTGATAAAGAAGGACAAGAAGATTGAGACCAAATATTAAATCCCATTTAAGTCCCTTCCTTTGATTTCTATTTTCATGCTTTTCATCATGTCAATAAATTCAGATTAAGTTAACTCCTTAAGGCAGATGACTTAAGTGTACCTGATTAACTATCTGTTTGGTAGGAGTGGGAACTGAGGCCCTTAATTTAGAAATTAAACTCATCCCTGACCTAAAGCTGAAATTGAGATTCTGCTGAAATCTCTATTTTGAGTCTTGCTTGGTGGAAAAGACCCACCAGCAAGTGTGCTGCATATGACTTGTATTTATCCCTATTTTCTAGTCACTTTTCTCACATAGGCAGTCATGCATCCTAAGTGTTGATGATGCAATTGCAGGTTTAAATGTACAATGCTGTGCACTTGACTAGTGTACAATAAAAAAATCATATTGTTTTATGATTTCTTGAATGACTTTTATGAAGAAAGTTGCATTATTTTCTGCTTCCATAGGAGTTTTCACAGTATTTCTGCTTCACTGTTTTCTGAAACTCTTTGAGGCCTAAAAAGAATTGTTCTATTCAGATGTTATCAGCCACTTGTTCTCTCACTAGAAAATGTAGTCTGTGTAGGCGGACCAAAAGCTGAGGCATTACTGTTCAGAAATAGTTCATATTCACTTAATTGACTAATTCTTCAGAAATAATGAAAGTTTCCTTTTCATTCCATGCACATCTCCAGGAGTGCCTAAGAGTCACATTCATATATATTTTGTTATTACAGTAAGAAGACTTCAGTCCCTTCTCTCTCTTTACACAGAGGTTTCCTTTCAGTGTAGATATGCACATGATTGAAGAATTAAACAGTCATTAGTCAGGTTGTTAATTATTTATGACAAGACTGCTCTGAACAAACTCTTACTAAAGCTATTTCCTATGCTTCTGACTTCCAGTTTGCTTTGGGATGCTTTCCCAGAAAATCACGTGCTATCTTACCATATATCTTACAAATTCAATACTACCAGATGCGGACCACAGTCAGCAAAAATCTGTAAATGGGATTGACCTTGACTGCAGTAGAATTGGGAGTTTGAACTGATGACCAACTTCTGTTCTGATTTTCTGTGCCTCTAAGTCTGATTTGGTGTATCTGCTGTCAATATTGATGTTTGGACTGAGTTTGGCAAGCAGCACAATCTCCAGTGAACTATGTATTTAGTGTGCTGTTGAGCTGTACCTTCACTAGCATTATTTCTTGGGACCTTCTAATAAACAGCCAAACCATGGGGCAGAATTTTGTACTGGCTGTTTGTGTAACTAGTGCTGTCAATCAACACAATGATGCACCAAGATGTTTTTCAATATCTTGTTCCTCTAGAAATCCTTTTCTGTAAATCCTGTTACCTTGTCTTTCTTGCAATTATTTAGCATTCTCCCTGAGATATTGCACATCCCTAGAAAGCATGAGAATGCAATCTGAAGCCATAAGAGGCCACAGTTGTGGAACAGTAGGAGTTTTAATCTGGTTTTGAAAGAAGGGTTTTTTTCTACTTTTCTCTTACAAGTTTGTGGCTTGGTTTTATGCTTTATTTTTTTTTAAGCTTTTTAAAATGTTGTGATGTAAACAGAGAAGCTTATTATTTAGTTGCAGCAGTGTGCTGGATGATCATGAAACAAGACCTAGTCCATGCATTGAAAAGCTTCATTCTCTGTTCCTTTACAGGGGTACCCAGGAGAGATGATCCAGTGGGGTGTGGAGGTTTTTTGTACAAGCCTTTTTAGGCTAGGTGGCAAATTTCTTGGTCCTTGCTTTAAAGGCATCAGTGACATTGTGTCCTCTCCTTGCCCCATAGTGAATGTAAAATTTCCTTATTAAAAGAAAGTGTTTGGCAAGGAGGGGAGAGCAGGAATGGCTCTGCTACCATTTGAGGCTGAATTCGGATTTTGCTCGGTTATCACCATGTCTGAATTCAGCATGGAATACATGCCAGCTGTATGGGGCAGCTGATTTCTGCTGGTCTATTGAAAGCCAACTTGAAAGGCATTTTAATTTGATTGGTTCTTGCTTTGCAAAAGAGAAAGAGGAGAAATATTTGCCAGTGAGGTGTTATTGCAGTATAGTTGTTCAGCAAAAGTGGAATTAGGAATTAGCACAGTGATACCAGTAAACCTCTACTGAATATCCTAGAAAAGGAGGCTAAGCCTTGGGGCTGGAAGCTTGATATTTTCCCTTTGTTGTCACTTATTGACCCACACTGAATATGTATTTTTTTTTTCTGAATTGAACCATGCCATACATTCAGTGAGCTTTAGTCTGGATTGTGTCAGATTCTACATCTTAACTATAAAATTTGCTGTGATTTTGGTCTGCCTGATGTATGCAAGTGCATCCTTAAGGTAATCTGTCCTTTGTTGTTCATTTCTTGGTTTCATCTACTTGGAACCATAAGCATCAGATATGCAATAGACTAGGCAGGACAAGCAAATAACTAATAGCAGACAGTTCAGATGTGTTTGGTCACTGCTTCTCAAATACCTCCTGAATCTGTGTATGTCAGATAAACCAAAGTTTGGAAGAAGGAAATTGGTTTTGCTAGTAATTTGTGAGTGAAATGAAAAAGTAGTGGTGAAGCATAGAAGCAGTCTAGTAGCCTTAGAAATCATGGGGTTACATTCATATCACCATGTCAGATTTTCATGTTGAGGTCTCAGAAAAGACTGCACAGCACAAGTTGTATTTTGTGAGGTGGAGCCATTATTCATGTGTTGGTCTGTGGGGCTGTTCCATGTTTTTGCTTTGAAACAGCGTTGAGTTTGTGTGTGGGCTTTCAGAGGAAGCGCTCTAGAGCAGCCCTGGAAATGGGGTTACTTAACCCTTATTCTCTTGCCCCTTCTCCCTGTTGACTGCACTAGGAAAAAAAATCCTTGGCTGGTACTTATGTACATCATAAACGACATCTTCTAATGAATTGGACTGAATGGGAGGGCTGACAAAATCTTCACTTTCTTTCAGAAATGTTAGGGACCTTGGTGGAGTCATGCCTACCATTAATTAAATATCAAAAACTTGGACTTCAAAGAAATGTTTATGAAGCCTGCATGTGATTTCTTGGGGGACAAAAAGCACGCTTTTCTTGAACATTTGCCTAAATCTAGTCAAGTAAGCATTAGTTTGTTGCAGTTCTGAAGGTTTGCAAAGTTCACAGATATGACTTAAAAATTAGCAGTTCCTGCAAGGAGTTGTGGAGGCAGAGGGGAAAAAAGGAGGAAAAAAAAGAAAACAAACCCCAAAAAAACTGTAACTGTGATTTGAGTAACATAACTGTTGGTGTAACGATGGTAAGGAACCACCTAATTTTGGGAAGGAGGAAGGCATGATAATGTGAACCTTTCAGCAGCTTGGGATGTGAATTTTCTATGTTCAGGAGGTCAATGTCACAGTGATAAAACATTACTAGTAAATATGTTGTTAAAATGTGATGTACTCCATAAGTTACCGTAGATGTTTTGGGGGAGTGTGTGGGCTTTTGTTTTGTTTTTCTTCATGTAAAATTCATAAATTAGCTTTTCTCTTTGGGAATACATTTCTTACATGTGAGATTTTCTTTCTGCTTAGTCAGTTGACAACACACCATCTGGGCCCTGAAGCCTAGGATAAAGATGCTCTGCATGATCCTATCCTATCACTGTCTTGAGGGTGATATATAAGTTATTTTAGCCTCTTCTTATAGCTCACTTTGTGCTCTTATTTGCCCCAGATGGTTGTGGCTACAACAAAGTTGTGCTCTCAGCATATTGAAAGGGTTGTAGGAAATTGCAGGCTAAAACTTGCAGTGTACTCAAAATATTTATTGTTCTTGCTAAAATTAACAGCAAACTGATTGATCTGTCATGCTCCTGGGAACAAAAATATCTGGCTCTGTGAGTTGAAATATCATCGTGCTGGAAAAGGGCATAATAAATTCCTGGCTTATGAAAGACCTTTTGAGTCTTGCCTGGGTAGCTGAGGTTAAGGAACGTCATGAGAAAATTTTAACGTTTGTGAGAGAAAGCTTGTAGCTAGTGATGAAAATCACAGGAATTGGAAATGGGATTTTTGTGTTTGTAATGTGTGACAAAAGCCTGTGGCCTGAGGGTAGAGGGTATTCTGTTTGCTTCATATGTTTAGTGCATTGTGTGTGGGGTTATTTTTCCTGCTTTCTATATGCCAATTCTATCAGGCAGAGGATATACAAGGGAATGCAAGTGCTGGCACTGTCAAGTTAACTATTGCTGGTTAGTTTTATATTAAGTTGGTTGTTGGAAAAAACAAGCTCAACAGGCAATATCTGACAATGTGATTTTCGATGGCAGAGATGTACTGACTATCAATATAAGGAAATAATGGAGTATCTTTATTTTTCTTCAGACTGCTCTGCAATGACTACAGCAAGATACAGGCCTACCTGGGACTTGGTACTTGACCCATTAGTGTCCTGTAAGCTCTGCCTTGGTGAATACCCCGTGGAGCAGATGACAACAATAGCACAATGCCAATGCATCTTCTGTACCCTGGTGAGTTTGTGCTCTTTATTAGATATAAAAGAACATGACATAAGTTTAACTGCAGAAATATAGGGTGTTTCTGCTGGGGGGGGCTCACCCTGAAGTATTGATCATGTGGTGGAAATAAATACTGTTGCTGTGTACTTGACACAAAAGCTAGGAAGTAAACCTTTGTTTACCTGCAATAAAAAATAAATAAATTATTCAGCACTTTAGTATACTGTATAGTTATCTGCTTACCAAGGTTATTCACACTTTCCCTTTTATCTATCAGTGGCTTGGATCTGGGGGTGGTTTTGGTGCTCCTTATGTACCTTATAAAAAACAGCTTCTAGTTAGTTGGACTGAATAAGAGGGCTGACAAAATCTTCACTTTCTTTCAGAAATATTAGAGACCTTGGTGGAGTCATGCCCACATTTAATTGAATATCAAAGACTACTGGTGGTAGTTTTGTGATTGATTGGGTTTTTGTTGGGTGCTGAGGTCTTTGTTTTAATTTCTTTTTTTTAACTTTAGAAGAGAATACTCTTTCAGTTGAAAGGGATCACTTCAACCATGATCTGTGGTCCAACTGCCTGGCCACTTTCATGGATCATCAAAAGCTAAAGCATGGTGTTAAAAGGCATTGTCCAAATACCTCATAAACGCTGCTCTAGGAAGCCTGTTCCAATATTTGGTCACCCTCTCTGTAAAGAAATGCTTCCTTATGTCCAGTCTGAACCTTGCCTGGTGCAGCTTTGAACCATTCCCATGTGTCTTGTCAATGGATACTAGGGAGAAGAGCTCAGCACCTCCCTTTCTACTTTCCTTCCTCAAGAAGCTTTAGAGAGCAATGAGGTCACCCCTCAGTCTCATTCTCTCCAAACTAGACAAACCTCAGGTTCTCAGCTGCTCCTCACAGGATACTCCTTCCAGCCCTTTCACCAGCTTTGATGCTCTCTGGAGATACATCCGAGGATCTTCACATCCTGAAGTGGTGGGGCTCAGAACCCCACCCAGTGCTGAATGTGGAGCTGAACTCTGAACACAGTGGGACAATCACCTCTTTTGACCAGCTGGCAATGCTGGGTTTGGTGATCCCAGGATAGGCTTTGCCCTCCTGGCTGCTGTCTCACATGGAGCTGCTGTCACCCAGCACCCCAGATGCCTTTCTGCAGGGCTGCTCTCCAGCCACTCCTCTCCTGATTCATACTTGTGCCTAGCATTACTTCATACCGGGTGCAGAAACTGACAATTCAACTTGTTAAATTTCATGCCATTAATAGTTTCCCTGCTCCTATTTATCTAGATCCTTCTTCAAGGCATCTTGCCCCTCAACAGAATCAGCAGCAGTTTCCAGTTTTGTATCATCATCAAATGTGCTAATGGTACGTTTGATTCTTGGGTCGAAAACATTGAACACAACTGACACTAGAGCTGAGCTCTGAGGAACAGTGCTGGTGCCAAGCAAATGTAGTTCCATTCACTACAACCTTTGGAGCCCAGTTTTACTCTCAGCTCATCTTGCAGCTGGACAGCTTGTGCAGAAGAGTGCTGAGAGGGACAGTATTTACTACTTTGAAAAGCTTTACTAAAATCCAGAGAAAGTACATCCACTGCCTAATCCTTAATTCCAGGCAGATGACCTTGTCATAGAAGGTTATCAAATTAGTTACACAGTCTTTCTCTTTTTGATCTTATGTTGATGGTGCCTGATGATTGCATTGTTCTTTAAATGCCTTTCAATAGTACCAGCATAGCCATGCACACGCTTGTAACTAGGGAAGTATTTAATGTATTACAGATTCTAATCTCACTGGATCATAATTACAGTCACAAAACAGGCTTCCATTACCATATTGTACAAATGCCTACCCAGAATAACAAGAATCTTGTCAGTTAAATACAAAACACTGGGAAACATGTGTAGTATTTGACAAAGAACATCATCATCACAGTTAATGAATATTGCTAGTTTAGGAACAGAGGAAACTACCCTAGTCAGTTCTCATCCCTAATACTGAATTTAAATTAAAATTTTAGTTCATTAAATATTGCAATGGGTGCAATTTTACACCAAAATCCTTGTAATGATGGTTCAGCAGAGGAAAAATTTGAGTATTATCAGTAAGCATATAACTTGTGGAATACATGATGCTCAGACTTTAATTTCCCAAGAGTTTATGATATGGTATTATAGACTCAGACATGGGATTGGGTGACTTTTTTTTTTTAATTAATTTAAAAAGTCCTTCCTAGAAAAGTTTTTTGGTGTGTGTTTTTAATACTTAAGATCAAAGATTTTAGTTTGTTTCATTTTTTTCTTCATGGAAATAGTACTATTTTTTAATAGTAGATTTCATTTTTCCTGATGGCTATTGAAGATATAGGAGGCAGCCAATGGAACAGGTAGATCTACTGTGAAAGAAATGTTGCTCAAGCATGCAAAAGCATATAAAATAAAAGGCTTTATGAAAACTCTTCTCTTCAAGTGCTTACAGATGAGTGTTGTGTTTCTCCCTGGTGCTTGAATGCAGATAATATTTAAATGCCAGTTTTCAGTAACATTTCCGTGGCAGCAGAAGGATTGGGCTACCAAATACATTTTTTCATCTTCACCTTGCTCCCTTCAATGTTTACTGTCATCCCCAATCTTCTAATTTTTGGTTAGAATGTGGTTACTGACTCTTACAGCTGTTTTGAAAGATATAACCAGTTACAGACATCAGATATGTAACCTTCACCGATAACCTGTTCTTAGCAGCTGATATAGTAATCTGACTGATGACATGGAGCTTGTGTTTTGAACTCTGTTCAGGTGGAATCATAAGCCAGTTTTTACTAGTATTTGATTGACTCGAATAGTTCGTTCAGCTTTGTCCTGTTTAAAGAAATTTTTGTAGTTTGTCTGCCTCTTGTTTGCCACTAATAAGCTTTATATAGTGACAATTCAGTGCCCTGAAAAAATTTTTTGTCCTAAAACTTTCTCATGAATTAATAGATTGTATTACCCTTGCTTTCCTTGATGACGGTGAGGGAGGTATTAAGAATCAATCCCAATAAATGCAAGAGGCAACAGGCTATAAACCTGTTACAGCCCAGGCCTTCACCTGAAACCCAAGGCCTTCATCTCTACCTTTGGGCCAGCCTGAAGGTTGATAAATTGCCAAAGAAAATACTCCCATGAGTCTAGCAAGATTGTTTGGCCTATTGACAGTCGTTAAGGAAGAGTATGACAGATGTATGCAGAATCCTCCACTGGTGTTCCTTCAGCAATGATTCCCAGAAACACCAGGGACACTGTGTATGAACTGTGCTTTGTAAATGGCCAAACAATCAAAAAGAGTAGCCTTTTGACTCGAGATTTTGCATGGACTTTATGTACGGTAGATCCAGTTCATCTCTGCTTTGTTCTTGTTTGACCAATATGTAGTTTTCTTCAGGCTTCTTTTTTTTTTTTTTTTTTACATTAACAGTGGTCTTTCCAGGAATATGAGCAAAAAAGAAAAAGGAATGTCCATAGAAGTATGAGGACTACTTTTACTACAGCTTTTACCACTAGCTCTAGCCCTTCTGTCTAAATTACAGCCAGCTGAAACAACATGAGTATGTACTACAAAGAGATCTTTCAAGTGTAGTACTACTGCTATGTTGGCAGCATTTGGATCAATGTACAGGTCTCTCAATCCTATATTTCTGTCTGCAAGTCTTGACTCTTTATAATCACAGAAGTGCTGTAGTAAAGATACCATGAAGGATTGTCTCTTCCTGACACTTGTACAGTAGCAGAGCATTTCCATTCAGAAAGATAGAATGGGCACACTGTTTCCATTTGCTTTCTGGCAGAGCTGTGCATGGATTAAATAGAGCAGACTGCCACTCCTCTGCTGATAAGGCACAGGCATTACAATTTCCCATAGTATTATTTTGCCAGTTAGTACAATACTCCATTATTGTTTTTATCATTGTGATCACTAATGCCTAGACAATGCTGTGAGCTCTCAAGTTTTGTATATCTCATCCATTAGGAATGTTATGAAAATGTATTTTCTCTGGTACATCAAGCAAATCCATTGTTTGATTGCTTGAGGTACCAGAGAAACATAAGTCTAAAAAACAGAGAAAAACAAGCTAACCTGCTGTTAGTTTTTTCTTTGTTTTTCTGAGTATTATCAAGGGGCAAACAAGTAGAGTCGTGTTAACAATAGGATGAATCTTAAGTGTGCTTGTGTAAGTTTGGATCAAAACACCTAAATATCTTTTTTTTAAAATTTTTCCCCACTTAAATAGCATACAGTACATAGCTAATAATCTTACATAGATAATCACTTAGTAATTGCTTGCCTCAGAAGTAATTAGTTTTACATGTTTTCTTCAGAAAGCTTTACACTTAGAGAAGAAAAAAGAGAGTAAAGCAGAGAACACCACTTCTTTTTTTTATTATTTGCTGCACTAAATTTTTTCAGTTACTACTTAGCCTTTGCTTTTTCAAGGGAATTTCAGGAGATAAGCAGGGAGCAATTTTATCCAATTCCTGTCTGAAACTCAGATTATTTTGTAATCTGTGATGAAATTAGCATGCATCTTCATGAGCAGGATGTTTCTTTGATGTGTTACCAATTGTATATGTGCTGAAGTTGCAACAGGTTTTTTGAAGTTGATATTCTTGCATGGAAGTCAAGCAGTTAGTTGCTTGAATGTTTTCTGGTTCAGGATTTACAAGTTCATCTGTGTACATAAATATGTATAATTTATACATATATATAAAACACACACATAGATGTGTCAATGTGTTCCAAGTGCAGTGATGCCACTATTGCTCAGTGATAATGCCACTATCACTGCACTCAAGTGCAGTGATGCCACTATTACTCAAGACAGGCTAAGCTCCTTTTGACATCACATGAGATTATTCAGTTCCCTTCAGGATGATATGCACTACTGATCATTCTGGTACCAGTGGATTCATTGCTTACTTTACTCAAATTTAAAACCAAAAGTAGGCAGTCCATGCAAGCAAATGTCTAGAAGACATATGAAGCATGACAGAAAACTTGTCTTTGATGAAAAAATTTGATTACTCCTGTAGTCTACCTTGTTTCCAATAGAAGGAGAAACTGTGGTCAGGTACATGAAGGAGAGAGCCACCAGCAGTTAGAAAATAACAAAACTAAGCTTAAGACCTGCTTTCTGCTTCATGTTTGTACTTTCTTTTTGGTCAGATAGCACATGTGGATCAACTTTGGTGTTTGAAACTAACACTGCTTCGTAGATACTCATACGCTGATTCTTGCCCTAAGCTCTACCTTAAGCACTTGAGCCAGCTGGTTAATCTTACCTGGACCTTTAGGTGTCCCTCTAAGTTTGTTGTCTTCTGTCCCAAGTAGGATAGTGACAGACTTCTGTTATCACTAGTCCTTTTTAAACAGGATTACTGAATTTGCCTAATTGTGACTGGTTTTACAGATCTTCTTAATTTTAATCATTCTGCTATTTGAGCTTCCTTTTAGGTTGATGATCAGCAAGGCAATTATCCTGCCTATAACTGGTATCAGGCACCCCTTTTTTTTTTCTCATTGTCATGCTTGACCAGAAGCGCATGGAGCTTCTCTGAGTAGGAGGACAGAAAAAAGTGATTTACTTAGTGTTATCCCTCACTCCAAATGAGGCAGAGGCAGCATCAGCCTCTCCTTCCCCCAGGGCAAGGCAGACACCAAGAGCTATGTGGATGAAACAGGTGGGCTTGGCTGCCTTCCTGTTCCTGTGTAGCTTGTCTCTGCTTGCCAAAAGAAGCCTACCTTAGCAGGGCAGCACTGTGCTGACACCAGGCTCTTCCTCACCTCTAACCAAAGGAAATGCCTCACTTGCTTGGAGACAGGAGGGAGGGGGAAAACTAATGGCTTGTGAGGTTTTATGGAGTTCAAGGTCCTGCTTAGCAGCTATAATGTTTCTGTTTCCCACCACCAAAGCTTAGAGCTTGCTGCTTGTGCTCATATACCCCAACCTTAGCAGGGAACTGATACTAATCTTGACACGTGATGTGTCATAGAGGCTTCATGGTTAGAGGTCACTGTGTGTTTGCATAGCAGTTCACATGGCTGGCTGCATTCTCACTTGTCTTGTAGGTGGTGGAATGGCAGAGCTCCCTGCTTTAATAAGTAGGTACCACAGAACCCTGGGTGAAAACTAAAATTGATCCAGAGGCTTCAGCTCTCCTCTCCTGTGTGATGTCACTAAACTTGATTGTTATCTCTCTTCATTAGGCTGTTGGGAAAACTAGCTCATTTTGGTTTGCATAGGGTTTTGCATGTGAAAAGGGAAGGGCCTTTGTTTGCTGCAGGTGTATTTTCCTCCCACTCAGAATTGCTATTTTGGTTCTGAAATAGAATAAACTTTTCTCAAGCATATAAGACTGAATTTTTGTAGTGTTTTTTTTCTTCAGAATATTTGATTTTCATCCCACATATGTTGGCATTTGAATATAAATTAATTTTTGTAAAGTTTGCTGTGTGTTTTTACCAATTTCAGCCCTAAATAGGTGAGAACAAAAAGTTTGTGCAAGGTAATGGAGGGATAAAAATTCATAATGAAAAAAGTTTACATGTACATCCACTTGAAATACCTATTTAAAGATGAAGAGGTATCACAAGGTATTATCCTTGTGTCATTTGGCCATTTTTTGCTGTCTGCTGCTGTGATTGATTCCTTTTGAAGAAAAATTGTTCAACTTTATAAATTTTACAGTACACAGCCATAAAAGTGTATATAAAAAAGCATAAACAAGCCCACCACTTCAAAGGCTGGGCAGCTGTCAGTCTTTGTTGCTTTCTCTTTCAAGATACTCAGCTGGAGAAAGGCAGTTGTTTTTCCAGTGCTTTTAGTTTTGTTTGCTTGGTTTTGCTTGTGATTCCTGCAGCCATTGATTGTGGTGTCTCAAAGGCTATTTGCCATGTCCTGACATTTCTCAACCTGAACTAGTCATCAAAGCTCTTCTTTCTGCTTTCTTGATAATACATTTCTTCTTGTCTTACTTCATCATTTGTTGACTGATGGCCTAATGGTGCTGTTCCCTGTACTCAAGCTGGTGCAGTCTCATGTGGCGGCTTTGGAGGCTGGACTCAAAGGGGTGATGTAAACATCTTGTCTGTGAGTTGTTTGCATTCATTAAGAAGCATGTACCAGGGACTGCTGTGATATTTGGGTGTACTGTCAGAAGGCATTTGGACAGAGGTAGAACCAATGCAGCAAAGTCTACTCTGCTGTCCACAGGAGGAATCTAACTACAGCAGAATTTGCAATGGGTGAGTTCCTGCTCCTGCCAGAATGTGGTCAGTCCCCATACTAAGATTACACCAGCTGCTGGGAGCACAAGGGTTCTTGGACAACAATAATGCTTACAGGTCAGGGAAGAATGCTCAGATGGTTTGTCCTCAGACATGGAAGCACATGGGTTGTGTTTATCTTTCCCAGCCCTCATCCTGTTTGGCTATCATCCACAGGGAAGATTATGTGATTGTGTTTAGACTGGCAATATAGTCTGTAACAGGGCTACAGAACAGCTGAGGGAGTCTTTAAACATTGACAGCATGGTGGGAAAAAGAGGCATTTACCCATGGCAATTTCAAATAAAAGTATCTTTAAATAGGCCAAGTATCAGGAGGATAGAGGCAGGAAACCTGTCAAACAGGGGTCTTCCAAATTGCTTGCCACTTTGGGAAAAACATGTATGAGCTGTGATGTTATCTCTCCCTGGTCCTGGCCAAAGTCTCTCTCAGTGTGTACCTTCTTGTTCACAGCATAAGGCTTTAGGTATTTCCCTGTTGCAGAGCTCTGGAGTGCCTTGCAGGTGCTTCTCTTGGAGTCAAGGGTTGGTATGTTTGTGTAGCAGAATTTTTGTCTCTGTAACAAAACAAAGGATATAAAGGAAAAACATGTAAGACAGTTCTCTGTTACTGCTTTTAGATTTGGAGTACTGCATGTCAAGATAAGTGAATTTGTTCTTCCTGTGATTTATTCTTAAGATGATAAATTAGGGTTAATAAAAATAAGGGTTAATAAAAAATGGTGAAGATTTCTTTGCAAGTAGATAATTATTTCTGAAAAGATGTCTAAAGTGGAAATGATTTAAGTTCAAAGTATTACCACAAACATTAAACACTTCTGATGTGCATCTGTCTCAGATCTACGTGGTTTGTGAAGTTGAATGTAGCTTGTGCTTGCAGATTTGGTGAGTATAGATGACAGTTTATCTAGTAAAGAAGAAAAATTACTCCCACAGTCAGGCATATGGCTCCAACAGATCTCTGTGATTAAGTGTGCATAGATATTTTCCAGTAAGTTGCTTGTCAACTAAGTAGGATTAGGGTGATATTAAAAAGCTAGGCTGTAGGTCTGCTGTGGAGAATTGTTCACACTGGAGCCGCAGTGCAAGAGTGGTTTTGAGTTGAGCCTGTTATTAAACAACAATAGATTTGAGGCAGGATTATAACTGCTTTACACAAAAAGGCCATGTAGTAAATTTGAAAGAAGCTTAAAACCTCTCTGAGGAGCCTACTGTTCTTTTTCTTTTCTTGCACATTTTCTTGTGTGCAGTAAGTATACCATGGAAATTTCTCGGAAAGTAGTTTTCTTTTTCTGTAAAACACAAAGATTAAATAATATTGCTCTTATGACTGGAGTGTTAGAATGGAAGGATACAGGCTCTTTAGGAAGGGCAGGCAGAAGAAATGAAGTGGAGGTGTCACTGTATGTCAGTAACCAGCTGGAGGGTATGGAGCTACACTTGGGGACTAAGGAGATGACCAAAAGCTTATGGGTCAGGATTAAAGGGAGGGCAGGGACAGGTAACTTTATGGTGGGGTTTCCTACAGGGAGTCCAACTAGGAGGCTGTACAAGAAAATTGGAGGGGATTTATTTGTAAAGGCATGTAGTGATTGGACAAGTGGGAATGGCTTCAAACTGAAAAAGAGTTGGTTTAGATACTAGTATGGAATTCTTTACTATGATGGTGGTGAGGCACTGGACAGGTTACCCAGAGAAGTTGTGAGTAGTCCTTCTCTAGAAGTGTTCAAGGCCAGTTTGGATAGAGCTCTGAGCAACCTGGTCTAGTAGAAAGTGTCCTTGCCTATGGCAAAAGAGTTGGAACTATAGTATCTGTAAGGTATGTCCCAACATAAGCTATGCTATGATTCTGTCCTGTTTGTCCTATTACCAGATAAGCATTCCTGTTATTTTAAGAAGTATGCACTGAAATATTTAAAAAGCTAGCATATGATAGTTATATATGGCTACAAAAATCTCTTTCAGAAATAGGGAAGGCTCTAGCCTTGTTGTATCATTCTTCCTTTTTCAGAGAGCACCCCAGATGCAGGCTGCTTGTTTTAGGGGAGTTTTTCTTCTTGAAATTGTTCAGGTTTGTCTAAATGGAAAATATTTCTAGAAAAAGACATTCAGAATGAATTTGCTATTTGGACAAAAGGAAGGGAGCTATCTTTCCAAGAGTATTAGTCTTTACCTGAGACACAGACACTCAGATTTTTTTGTAGTGAAAGAAATTCACTCACTCTCACACATGCTGTCTCCTCCTGCCCCAGTGAGTATTGCACACTACATCACTGCACTGTTCTAATCTGAACCTAAAATAGGACATTACATCATGTTACCCAAAAGATTTACAGGCAGTTTGTCTACGAGTATAAATTCTACCTATTCACCAGACTGACTGCAGAATTAGCTTAGGGAAATTTGCACAGAGCAGCAGAATAACCTTGGTATTGCCCTGTCTTATGGAAGGAAAAGATATTACCTTCTTAGAATTCATTTTAAAGCAATGTAAAGAAAACTTCTCAGTATGTAGAGCATAAAAATACTACCAAATGTAGATGATGCTGTAGTAGTTTTGGTCATCTCTGTAGCCCCATCACAAGAATTTTGAGCTTTGGCTTAGTATCCTGTTAGCATAAAAGCAGCCCATAGACCAAACTGTAGATTTTTAGCTACAAGACACAAAATAAGTGCTTCTCACTCAATATCCTTTCATATTCTTCATACAGAAGAATCTTCTTACCCTAGAATGCAATGCCCGAAGGTATCTTTGCATGTACATATCCTGATGTCATTTGTAACATGGATCACAAAATACCAACCAGCTTTTCCTGAGTCTTCATGTGGTTGAATGCAAGTTTATGTAATTATATGTGTGTGTATATTTATGTATGATATTTTTAGATGTTCATCTAATCCTGGTTTGCAGATGATATAGAATTTGAGACCAGCAATTTAGTCTACATGTTAATAATTATCCTCTTTGAAAAGATTTTCAGCTTGAGCTTTAAAAAATCTCCCTTGTTGAGAAAGCATGTCAGCCCTTCCTTGTGTTTCTGAAGTGCAGTGTAAACTCCTAGTGATTGCCTGCCCAAAGTGCAGGGTTATCTCCAAGGTTAATATTTGTGCACTGCCTTTGCCTAACTTTAATATTAATTGCTACTAAATAAATTGTAAAAAATTAATTCCCTTTCTTTTTTAGAACTTGTTGAATGCTAGATTTCTTATTTTTATTTTCACCCTTTTCAGTTTTATTGGTGCGTGTGTTTTGGTTTTTTAAAAATTGTTTTCCAATACCAGCATGTGATGATTCTGCATGTAGTGCACACTTCATGTGGTCATGGCTATGGCCTAGTGCCAGCACTAAAATACATTTGAAGGTTTAGGAAATAAATCAAATGGTGTAGTGATGATATACTTCACTCTTTCACTCTTGTCATGTGTTTTTCGCCTTTCCAAATCCATGGACTGATTTAAAAATTTCCCATATGATTTGGCACTTGCATCACAGCATTAGTGTAGTCAAAGTCTGCATTTTAACAAATTCCACCTATCAGCTGATAAGAAAACAGTGCAGGATAATCTTTTTGTCTGCCTAACTCAAATAAAAGTGGCATCTTGGAAAACTACTCCTTGTTTGCTGCAATAGTAGCAATAACATGTTCTTAAAAATAAATTAGTTATAATTTTCCCAAACCATCTCCAAGTGTTTTTAATTACGTACATTTTGTATTGAAAAATGACCTCATGTGCCAAGTGAACAGATTTTTTCTGTCAAAGTAGATGGTAGATAAGTGTTGCCCCCCCCCCCCACCATGTAAACAGTGAAAGTCAAGATTCCTTTTTTTGGAATTATGATGGGGTTTATTTGGGGTTTGATGTCAGGAGAAATAAATCAAAGCACCAACATCAGAAGTAATCATGATTATTCCTGGAATTCTTCTAAAATAAAAGGAAAATCCAAAAATTTTGCTGTGGCCCATGCAGGTTTGTTAGAGCTAAATGCAGGAGAGCAAGATTGTGTTGTGGTTTTGAAATTAGGCAAAAAATAAGCATTTTGATTCCTGTGTAGGGTATGTTGATCTTTATAACATTAAACGAAAAGATTTGGAGCTCTAAAGCCATGGCACTTCAGTGGTCAGAGCATATACCTTCCTGAGTGGCACAATCCTTGATGTATAGAGGTTAGAAGTGCAACGCATCTTACTGAGCTTTAAATACTGCACTCTGCTTGGCAGCTTCAGAAAGTCATTCCTTTATTAGTCATCTGTCTCTGAGGCAACAGAAAAAAAATGTGTTCCCAATTTATATAGGCAGCTTATAGTAAAACTGCTGCTGAATTGGGGTCTTAGTTGATCTTTGTGAGGGAATGGATCTGGGCCAAAACTCCTAAAAATGGATGTGCTTCTGCTGTTTGTCATGGGGACAGCAAATGCCTGTAGGATTCATGGGTTTACCAGGTGACAGAAAAAGTTATGCATGTGTCAGAAAGGACTGCAGGGATGGAAGGAGGACAGAGCAGGGATGCACAAGGAGTATGCATGCACAGGGAACAATACAGGAGTAGTGCTCAGGGGAGCTAACTGGTCTCTTCTGACACACATACATTAGAGGAATAATGAAGATGTTCCTCAGCATATTGCTTTTATATACGTCAGTGTACTCTTGTAACCTTACTCCAATCTCATGCCTTAGGTATCTAATTTTAGCTCCTGTTTTCTCTGAGAAAAGTTATGTAATAGACTTCATTTTGAATGTTGTTTGGGGTGACCTACGCTCCCACATTTTTCGTTCATGCTATAGAGTACTTTATTGCCTTATTGGAAGGACTATGAAAATAATTTCTTCCAGCATTGAATCAGGTTGCATAGAAAATTTGCGAAAATTTGTCATTTTTTTGTAATTGTTTTACAATGAATTTTTCATAGGATATGATTGAATACCTAATCCTGCTTTGTTGTGTTGCTTGCATGCTGCTGCATTTCTGGTACTGTAGCCAATCTTACACAAGTTGAATGTCTTGTGTCTGCTCTCAAGAGAAGCCATAGGTACCCTGTGCATCAAATGCTCTTGCAGCTGATTTGGGTTCCTCTCTCTCTACCCAAGAAGTCTCAGGGGAGTCTTGAGTGGATAGCGTGCTTTATCCTCTACCTATTTTCCAGCAATGTTTTGTAGCCTTGAGGCATTTCTCAGAAGGTGAAGCATGAGAAGTGCACTTGGCTGTGCTGATTTTGAGGAGGCAGCAGCCAATGCCCCATCAAGGGGAAGGGAAAGGCCATGGACACTGCTCATGACAGGAATGAACTGTGTAGTTTCTTGGAAAATGAGAGGAAAGGGAAGCAAATTGAGTAGGCTTTGGCAATAGTCCTAAACAGGTTGAGGAGGAGAATTAGCCACATTAATGATTAATGATAGCAAAGCTCATTCAGCTTGAAAAGTACTTTCTATAAGTGCTAAGTGCTGGCATTAAAAATGTATGCATTTTAGTTTTAATCCACATTTGGCATCTGCAAATGGAGAGGAAAGAGAAGAGCCAGCAGTGTCATTATAGCAGCACCAATACCTCACTACAGCTGAAATCACAGCTTGCCAAGGCACACAGCCTAGGGTCTGGGTCTTGCAGAGCTCAGCCTGTTGTGCTTAGTGATACGGGTTCTCCTAAAGCGTTCCACCACCTGCCCTGCAGAGCTCTGAGTGAGGCTTGGAAACCTTCTGTGAGTCAACATCTACTAAATGAACAGTTGTCCTCATTAAACCCCTACTGAGGAAGACAAAGACTACATGTAGGCTGTCACACATGAATTTCTTTGCACAATTAAAAATTTTATAAATATCAATTATCTGATCTCTGTTTTTCTTCTCAAAAAAAAAATGACCTGTTTTCTCTAATGTGTGGGAGACACAGAGAAAGGAAGCTCTAAGAGAAAAAAAATGATTTGTCGTGTTATCAAGGTGGTGGCAGCTTGCCACCAGAAATGCTGTGGACCAGAGCAGCGGAGATTGTGTGGGCAGGAAGTACAGTCTTTGCCACAATCAAGCTGCGAGAGGTAGAATCTAGAATAATTTGTTAATAGAGGTATCTGAAAGGAGCTGAATCGACAAATGGAGAGGCAGAAGAGAAAGAGAAGAGGTTTGAAGTCTGAACTTTAACAGCTACAAGCCCATGCCTGAGGGTTAGGCTGAAAGGTGCTTGTTGATGGGCCATTTGATTGCACAGGGTGAAGGAAGAAGCAGTTTTGTGCTCTGACCTGAAGTTAGGCACACCAGCCTTGGCACTGTCAATGCAGCCCTTCGCCTTCCTAGGCTGGTGGTTAGTCAGCAGCTGCATACCTTTACCAAATGTCTGGAAATGGTAACTGAAATCCTTGTTTTGCCAGTTTGCTGCAGAGTGTGTAATTCTTCTTGCCTCCCACGCAGCTGTATGCTGGGCTGGTGTTATATCTTCATTTCACTCTGCTGTTGATCTAGCCTCACTCTTTATTCACACATCTGCAAACAGGGTTAGGGACCTCGTTCTTTAATTGTCTCCAGTTTGCTTATGGCAGCTGAGCACACAGGCAGGGTGAGAACATCACAGGGTGCCCCACCCACTGGGAAGCAGAGCCTCGTCTGCTCTTTCTGTGTAGTGCTGGGCTGGTAGAAGCTGCACGGTAGCAGGAGAGGGCATCTCTTCATCACTCTCCTGTCTTCCCAGTAGACACCTATGCATTAGCTCTCAACTTGATGTAGGAAAGATGGAGGTGGAGGGGAGTTGTTGCTCATCAAGAATAACAAGGTTTAATCTTAATTTGCCCTTGGTCAAAAATATACACTTCTCTGCTTTGTTGACAGCCGTGCTGTGCACTGCTGGTCTAGAGGCTACATTTACAGTTATGAGTTGGGTAAAATGCTGTGGTTGCCAGGGGAGAAAAGTATTAGTATTACCAGTATTTATTATTTGGTCCCCATGGAGACTATAGTTCTTCAGGGAGTCCTAATTTTCACATTTTTCCTTTCTGTGGAAAAGTTACTTCTTTAACCATGAAGTTCAGATAGTTGTTTTCCAAGAAGAGATGTCAAGATACTCAACTTCCTTTGTGTTCTAGTATGCTTGACAGATGCCTGTCTATGGGGAATTACTGCTTACTAAGATGTGTTGTGGCTTCCAGTCACACAGATTTCTTTGGAGTGTGGTTAATCTAATTGTATCATGGAGGTGTTTTATTGTTTTTTCCACCTCTGCATCCTCTTTGATTTGTTCTTTCCCATGTTATTTTGTAATTTGCTGCATATTTTAAATTGATGAAGGGCTACTTGGTTAATTTTGGTTTAAGTGGTCTCAGAAGTTTTTTTCAACAGAAATGATTCTATAATTTTGATGGGGAAATGAACTTTCTGTTTTCTACTTAAAGGTGAACTGTGGCAAAAGCTGTGAATGTGGCTCATGGCTGTAAAACAGACACAGTAGTACCTGTTTTTTCAAAGTTTGAGTTCTTCAGATTTTCAGACTAAAGCTGTTAAAATACTGAGGGATTTAACCTTGGCAGAATAGTTAACTCAGTGTTTGGCTCTCTTACAGTGCCTAAAACAGTATGTGGAACTTCTGATCAAAGAAGGTCTAGAAACAGCAATCAGCTGCCCTGATGCTGCCTGCCCAAAGCGAGGTCATCTGCAAGAAAATGAGGTACACTCTTCCTGCAAAGAGGGTGTTTTCTTTTCCTTACAGGATGTTTAAATCTGTCTTGTTTTTTATGTTACATCTTCATTGTTGACAACATATGTTTTTATTAATACTTCAAAGGTCAAATACTCAGTTTGTTTAACAGATTATTACTGTTCCTAATTGGAATTTTTTTCTTTTACTTTTTTCAACAGATTGAGTGCATGGTTGCATCAGAAATCATGCAAAGGTATAAGAAGCTACAGTTTGAAAGAGGTAACACATGTAACACTACCCATTGAAGGCTGTGAGAATGAGTTTTTTCCAGAGCAATCCTATAAATCAGAATCTCTGCATATGTTCTTGCAGTATCATTGTGCGTTAATTGCTTGGTCATCAGAAATAAAAACCCCAAAACCTAAAAAGTAATTGCTTCTGTTCTTGCCTGCATGATTCCCAGAACTGCAGCACTCTGGGAATAAACTGAGGAAAGAAAATTGCTATGTATTATATTCCTAAATAACTAAGGGAGGGAGTGACTTCTATTTTGAGCTTTGCTGTTTAAGTTGACTACTAGTATTGTAGGGGCTGGAGAAGAATACTGACCTCTTTCACAGAGGCAAGATTATCTCCTGGGTTAGCATTTAGTACAGAATTAATGAGCATGTGTGTAATGATACAAACACATTAAGAACATAAGCTGACTGTATGCTTATGGAGATATGGAGTGGCGGGACCATAGAGAACTTACAGAAAAGTTTTACTGGGGGCAGGACCCAGCTTAGAAACCACTGCAATCATTGGTAGATTTTTACTGCCTTCACTGGGCTTTGAAACATGAAATGAGTTATCTGTAAGGACCATCCAAGAAAGAGATGAAACTGTATCTTATGCTCTTGTTAATCATGTGGTTACATTAGGATAGAGGTCAACTTGAAATAGGTTCCTACTGGGCAAGGCATTGTAAAAACACTTTCTGGTGGTTTTAACTGCATAGTATACGCTGTATTTAACATCAAGTACAACTGAAAAAAAATACATCTCATTCTCAGAACAAGTTTAGTTCAGTGAATGAAAGTGGGCAATTAATTGAGACTCATGACCCTCACTTTGGTTTGGTGCCTGTTTGCAAAGCAGGCCAGGTTTATGTCAATGTGGGTCACATAAATTAAAAAGCTCCTTTTGAAAATTTGTGTCTTCAAATGCCCTGCCAGTCAACCTCAGCTGAAATGCATTGTTATGGAAGGCTGATCTTGTATCCACCTTTGAATTTGGTTCTTTTATGTCCCTTTGCAGAAGTGCTTTTGGATCCCTGCCGGACTTGGTGTCCATCCTCTACGTGCCAGGCAGTTTGCCAGCTCCAGGAATCAAGCCCACAGGACCCTCAGCTGGTCCAGTGCAAAGTGTGTGACATTGAGTTCTGCTCTGCTTGCAAATCTAATTGGCATCCAGGTCAAGGCTGTCAAGAGAGCATGCCAATCTCTTTTCTTCCAGGAGAAACAAGGTAAGATATTGAAAAAGATTAAGTATTTAGAAGCCAAAAACTCAAAGAGGCATTTTCCTGATGTTTTGTTCTAAAGCTGTTTCCTTCACTTAGTTGTTCCTGTTCTTTTAATGCTGTATTCTAAAACTGAACAGCTCTTGGCAGCCTCGCTCTTTGCCAGCATTCCCAGAAAAGCACAAAATAGCTGCTTGAGCCTTTGGCCTTTTGCCCCAGTGGGAAAAATATGACATCCAGTCAGCTCATCAGCTTCACTTGAGAGATGATCTCGTTACTGCTGCTCTCCTGGACAGTGTGGGAGTCGCTAACATCATGCCAGACAGTGATTTTTATGATACCCTGTCAATCATCCTTTCTGCTGCACATTTGCTGTATGATCTTTAAGTTCTGTTTCAAGTGGTCTCTGGTGGCAAACTTCAGCTACTGAATAAGAAAGACCATTGTGTATGTGTTCCACTTCATGTCTGGGCTTTTTCAAAGATTGTGTTGCACTCCAAGGCATCATTAAAGCCCTGTCCAGCTTTGGACTTAGTTACTCATACCTTGTCTTCTTTCAAGCTTTGCTATAACAGATGACTAGCTAGGATGCTGTCATGATGAGTTCCTGATCAAATACACTAACTTTGGCACATGCTTTTGTGTGTGTATGACAAGAACTGAAGGTTGCTAAATTTCATGGCAAGGTAACAAACTTTATCTACTTTTGCTTAATGTTTTGGTTGCTTTTAATTTTTATTCCATGTTTAATTTTTTTACTCCACCAAGTAAAAGTAAAAATTGTTTTTTCATTGTTCTGGAGCATAATGTGCCTGTTAGAAGCATTAGGAGTTTCATATACAATTTATGTATACAAAGCATTTTTTTCTAGCACAGTCACCCCTAGTGTTAATAATTAGTGTGTGTCCTTTTATCCTGCTATTGGGCAAATAAATCAATCATCAGTCCTGTTTTGCAGCAAATTGTTGATTCTCCATCAGTAATTCTTGCATCTCACAATGGCAGTAGCTGCAGGATTTGTCATTTAAGGTGCATTTTAGTTGCTAGTGAGCATAAAGCCTGCATACAGTAGAAAGCTACACAAGGGAAATAAAAATAGTTCCACTGTTTCAATATTCCTCTTTGTTGTGCCCATTATATTAGGGGATATCTGTGGTTTTGCACACTTGTGCAATAACAGTCAGTGGCGACCCTAACTCATGAACAGTGACTTGTTAGGAGTCTGTCAACAGAGACAAAGTTTAACTGAAACAGCAACATGCACCAATACCTTACTGTTCTTGATTTGGAGGGAAACTCTTAGGCAGGGTCCTCAAGGAGGGCACAGACAAGTTCTGTGTCCCTGGTGCCCCAGTCCAAAGGAATGTGGTCTGGGGTTATTGTGCAATCAAGGGATTGTTTCTTCATCTGGGAAAGAAAGGAGAGAAAAGGAAAATAATCTAGATGTACAAAATATTTACTTGTGAGCTACCTGCTGCTCATCTGGTACATTACAGGATAGAACTGTTTAATATCTATTAGTATCTACATAAGAAAAGCTGTTTTTTAAATGATAAAGAAAAGATCCTAACTTTATGCAGACACTGTAGTCATTAAGCATATTTCTAAAGATACAGTTGAAAAGTAGTGCACGGCACAATATCTGAATAATAAAACCACTTGAATTCCTGAATCTCTAGTAATTTCTCTTTTTTTAAGCAAAAAAGCAGGCTTGCCTTCATACACAGTTCTTAGACATTATTTTCTAAACTGACATGGTCATGCATTTTACTAATTTCTCACTCTCTCCCACAGTTCAGTTTTCAAAATGGAAGATGATGATGCTCCAATCAAACGCTGTCCAAAGTGTAAAGTTTACATTGAACGAGATGAAGGCTGTGCCCAAATGATGTGTAAGAACTGCAAACATGCCTTTTGCTGGTACTGTCTGGAATCTCTTGATGTGAGTACATGCTGTGCACTCTTGGCTCTCAGAAGCTTAAAAGTTCATTGCTTTGCCATCCAGCTGTCTCTTTAATCAATTAAATAAATAGCTCACTAGCTTCTGGCCACAACTCACCAGAGCTGGTGCTGGGAATTTGATAGGATTTGTATCCTCTGTTTTGCTTGTCTGACCTGTGTGAATTTAACATTTGGTCTGAGTCAGTAAATAATTATTAAAAAGTAAAATCTTATGACAGTAATTTGTTTACAATCTTTACATGGCACCTAACACGGGGAAGGGTGTTGCTTTTTTTTTTTCAGTGCTGACTTTTCAATGTTGCCTTTCTTGAAGGCATGACAGTATGAGACTAGCAATGCTCTTAGTCTGAGGATGTTTAACAAACTAGATGTGGTATGTTACTAGCAGTCTAATTTGTTTACCATTAATTGTATTCTGTGGGACAAGAAATAGATCTGCCATAGGAGAAAGAATACCGTGTTCCCCCAACAGCAGGAATTTATTGGTCTATAAGCTGCTACTGTCATATGTTTATATTTTTTTTAAATCAGCCTGTTATCATGCCCACAGATCAGAATATATACAATACACAACATCTGTTTCCATGTCATCGGTTTTACTTTATAACTTTGTTAACAATAGCAAAGGAAATTAGGTTCCTGAGAGCTACTCCCAACTATTCAAATCTTGTGGTTGTTCCATTTGAATACTTTACTAACAATCCTGAAGTCACAGGCTTCTCACATGCTCTCACAGATAAAAAAAGCAATGTTGCCTTAGAACTAGGCCTACTATCTTGTCTGGTTTGTAAGAGGCTGACAGAATTGATAGGGATGTAATATCTCAAAAATCTGTTTTGTCATTCTGTTCTTCAGATAGATAAAGGAGCCAGCTTTGGGAAGTCTGCAGCACAAGTACTGATTTTTCCTTTGCTCTTGCTATATGTGTGTAAAATACATGCAGTGATCAGCTTATCTTCTTGGATTCTCTTGCTAAACTTCATGCTAGCATTTAAATACGCAGCTTGAGACCCTTTGGGAGAAGAATTTGCTATATATCTATAACACACACCAAACAAACCTGCTTGTGAAGACACATAACTATAAACAAAGCACTTTGGAAAGGTTGGACATGGCCTTATCCACTTGCTTTTATCTTCCTGTGTGATTCCTGGGTTTAAGTTGTCAGGATATAGTGTTTTGTAACTTGAAGAACTTCTGTTTATTGCCTACCTTCTCATTTAATATTTACAGGATGATTTTCTCCTTATACATTACGACAAAGGACCTTGTCGAAACAAGCTGGGGCACTCCAGGGCATCTGTTATCTGGCACAGGACACAGGTAAAGCTCAGATCTTTTAAAGCTCTCTACAGGTCTACTGCTGTCATAGTCCCTCATTTTAACTCCTTAGGATAAATTCTGTGCCAAATGGTAACTGATTTTTGTAGCAGATAAAAAGAGGGCAGTAGCTTAGAGTGGAACAATTAGTTCTCCTAGAGAAGGCCCTCCTTGGCAAAATGCCCCTGAGAACCAGAAAAGGTATGTTTGCAGAGCCAGTTCAGTGCCAGTCCAGATTGTTCTCACTGAACATGGAGGATGAACTAGGTTGCCACTATTTACAAGGAAGCTCTTTCTGCAAGGCAGTTTTAGCTCTGGATCCAGAACTGGAAAGGAATTAACCTGAATACAGACATTATCTTGCTATGGTCTCTATCTGACTCTTTCCTGTTGGTTGGATAGAAATAACCCTGAAGGTTCATCCTTGAAACCCTGTAGTTTCAAACACAGATTCAAACTGACAATTGCAGAGAGTGTGGGAATACCTCTTGTAGTCTAGATTCAGTGTTGCTAGACCCAGCAAGAATGCTAGTAATAAAAGAGCTCTCTGCAGCACTTTGATGCATGCAGTATAAATGCTAATGTGTGACTTGGTCCAATCCACTGCCTCTACATTCACTTCAGAGATGGGGGACATCTGCGTATCTGAGTCATCTCTTCTTAAATTAACTGTGTGCCTGGAAAAAGCTACCTTTGAGATGAGGTACTTTTCTTGAAGTACAGATTTCTTTCCATGTGAGCATAAACCCCAAGTCTGACTAGAATAGTCATCAAGTCTGGATAAACAGCTAAACTGAAATAAAAGGAGAAGGATCTCACCCTTCTCCTTTCACCCACACCACTGGGTGTCTGAGCTGTGGACTGGCTTTTGCTTGGATTAGCCAATGGTATCTCAGGAGGTGTGTGGGTACATGAGGTTTACTTGATAAACCTGTAGTATGAGGTGATTCATCCGATATTTGGAATCTGTTCTAAGCCACTGCAGTTTGTGCAAATATGTTTGATATATGGGATGTTTGATGATCTGTTTATTGTTGAGAAAGAAGGTGATCATTCACTACTAGTCAGGATGTAATTCTGCTAAACCCATGGAAGCCAAATCAACACTGCAATTGTTTCCTTATGTTAACTTTGAGTAAGTTGTTAAGGCTCTTCTTAGATTTATCCAAAGCAAATTGAGGTGAGTCTTTGGTTTGTTGTTTGTGGGTTTAAAAAAATATTTGTTTTGGCCAGAGAAAATGGCTTGATGCCTAGTAGGGCAGCAATTTCTTCAGAAGAAAAAGAACCAAGGAAAAGTAAGTAAGTAATACTCAGCAGGCAGTTTTACTTAAAAATAAACAACGTCCCCCACCACACACACGCAAAACCACACTAAAAAAACAAAAACAGCAAAACAAAGAAACTGAAACTTGATGATTTCTTTGATGGCATATTGAGGTTGAAAGGAAGGTAGGTGTAAATAGAAGTTTTGTATTAATTACCAGTAGTCAGTCTGGTCCATTAAATTGCCAGCTTCTAGCTTGGCTCTGTCTGACCAGTGCACTGAGCCTGGGTTGCAAAGAGCAGCATGGCAGTAGTTGCAGCTCACGTTTTTTAAAGACGAGAATTTAACTTTAGTTTCTGGGAAATACATGCGAAGATTAGAAGTTGCATCAGATTGTCAGCACCACCAGAAAAAAGAGAATGGGTTATGAAATGTGCCCACCTCTGAAGCTGAAAAAGGAATTGCTGCTGGGAAGAAATAAGATGGTAGGGCGAGGCAGCGGGGGCTCCCCGTGGCGGGGCGGCAGCAGCCGCGGTGCCGGTCCCGCTCGGTGGCCGGGCGGCAGCAGCCGCGGTGCCGGTCCCGCTCGGTGGCCGGGCCGCAGCAGCCGCGGTGCCGGTCCCGCTCGGTGGCCGGGCCGCAGCAGCCGCGGTGCCGGTCCCGCTCGGTGGCCGGGCGGCAGCAGCCGCGGTGCCGGTCCCGCTCGGTGGCCGGGCCGCAGCAGCCGCGGTGCCGGTCCCGCTCGGTGGCCGGGCGGCAGCAGCCGCGGTGCCGGTCCCGCTCGGTGGCCGGGCCGCAGCAGCCGCGGTGCCGGTCCCGCTCGGTGCGTGGGTGCGCGCCCGGAGCGCTGTCGCACAGCGCCATCTCCTGCGGGTGCGGGCGCTCCGCGGCAGCACAACCCCACAACCCTGTGCGAGATCATTGACACCCGATTATCCTTGGCCAGCAAAAGTGCTGCTGCATCGTCCCATCAATACCATGGCTGATTTAATATTTGCCAGCTAATTGAAGTGGTGTATATAGCCCTGACTAGAAGAATCTGTAATGAGTGCTGCACTCTAATTTCATTTTGCCTTCTGCTATGAGGTTTTAGTATTGCATTAGCATTCCGCTCTTGCCATCATTATTCAAAATTATTCACAGACACTGTCATGTGAATAAATCTAAATTATTCACTTAAATAATTTGTCAGCATATCATTGCAGCATCACTCTTACGGTTACCTGTGGCAAATGGGAAACTTCCTCAGGCGATGAAGCTCAACTTGAATGTTTCTTAAATAATTTTCCAAATTTAAGCTCTGTAGAAATTAACTGCTTTGTCACACTGACCGGTTAGGTAAGTCTATGGTCCTTTGCTCATGCTGGGAAGGAGGTGGTCAATAAATGTAAGTGAAAAAGATGCACTTAGATCATGTGCCCTGAAGCAGCAGCATGAGCTCAGGTTTGGCTGCAAAAAGCCATTGCATATGCAAAATCCTCCTATAATCCATGATGTTAGTAATCTGTGATTGAAATTTTCAAGCTTGACTGCATGCTGGTGGTACATTGTGGGATTCTTCCCAGATTACACCACCTTGACTAATTCTTCTTGAAGCTTTCTCCAGAAAAAAAAAAGGAGCACCTGAAAGTGGAAGTCTTTTTTTGTAGCCTTGATTTCAATATTTAGTATTTAAGATTGGTCAAGAAAAGTAGTAGTGATTTGCTTCATTAGTTGTTTGAGAGATAAGAAAACTCAAAAAGGCAAATAGCCATGTGCATCACCTTGTGTGATAAAACAGAGTTCTGTGGCACAGTTCTGACAGGAGCCATTAAGACATGAACATTCACACTACTTTCACACACGTTTTCTGGTCACAGGAGCTGACTGTAGTATACACGTGGGGAGTTCCAGCTCTGATAAGGTCAGTGGCATTTGCTGAGGTCTTTCTGATGTACACAGAGGATGCAGTGGTGTAGCAGACAGAGAATCTAGGCAATACTATCCCTGACACAATGCTGTCCCTTTCTCTTACAGGTGGTAGGCATTTTTGCAGGATTTGGTCTTCTACTTTTGGTGGCCTCCCCTTTCCTTCTACTAGCTACACCATTTGTTCTCTGCTGCAAGTGCAAATGTAATAAAGGAGATGATGACCCTCTACCTACCTAGACTGAGAGAAGATTGGACTCATCACAACATGTTTTGATTTTACTGTTGCTGTTATGTTTCCCTCTTGCACTTACGTTGCTGTAGCCTTACTTGCCCCATTCTGCTTTTCGTTGACACAGTCTTGATTCCAGGAACTGTTGTTGCTACTGTTGTACAGATCGCTTGATAACAGACAAGGAGGGTAATAGAAGGCAAGTTTGGTGCTAAAGGGAGACCACAGACCTGCGTAGCTATCTGAAATTAAGAGGTGATACTGCTAAAAATAATGCAAAAGGTTGGTGCTGCCCTGCTGGTGGACTGGGGACTGTACTGAATGACATCAGCAAAACAAGCTGAAAAAGCCTACAAACTTCTGCATATCTGTTTGCTTCCAAATTTGCTGTCTTATTCCTGCATATGTTTGAGTTGACTATCATTTGAATCCGATAGTCAACTTCATGTGACTTTATTACAACTCTGATTTTGTTAAAGCTATCACAATGTCCTTTCTAGTACCTACTTTTTCCAAGGTTAACAAAATTAGTAAGGTGCATATAGGCCATCCTATGCCTTTCTTGAAATTTGGGGAGGATCCGAGGGACAAAGTTAGTCCTGCTGCCTTCCACTAATTTTATAAAGTCTTATAAGAAATTTGTTTGATTAAAAGCTACATTTTAAAATTAATTGATGAAGCTGTAAGGTTGAGTGGTGACACAAACCTGCTATTTAATCAATTTTCTTTTAAAAATACATTGATGGTTTTGCTTACCCCTCGACCACTAGTGTTTTCCTGAATTGTTATTTTTTGCTATTGTTTAGGGTCCTGCTACACTTATAGGGCTATGTAACTTCTAATCCAGGTATCTTAATCTTTTTATAGATACATAGATATATATATATATATATAAAATCCTATTTAAACCAAATGTGTAAATAGCTGTGCTATTGAATTATTTTGGATATTCAGAATAGCTTGCTTCTGTCTTTAGAACAATTAATAAAAAATACAGGACTAACTTTACTGTTTAGCAGACTTTTGGGTTATTAATGAGTCTTTCCTTTTAAATATAAAAATATATCATAGTTATCCCTGTAGTTAATATGAAAATGCCTGGGATATTTGTGGAAGTTGTGCTTTGCATTTAAACTACTTAGCCCATTTTAAGAGATAGTATTGTATGATATGTGGTGTATTGTGCTAATAACAATACTGTGGCAAAATAAGATTTTATTTGAAAACTAATCACTTGATAGTTTTGGAAGATTCAGTACTCTGTTTTCAGGGTAGTAAAGTGTTCTATTCAACATACTACATCATTGAGGTTTCTCTTTAGAGATATTTTTTTGAAAACCATTTTGCTCTATTTTAAAGCCAACAAGAATTTGACTAATAACTTCTTGCCATGAAATGTGAAGCACAGTGTGAAAACAGTGTGTATGTCTGTAATACGAAGGAAAACATTCTTTTGAATGGGTTGTGGACTGAAGCTTTACTGCATTTTTTGGTCATCATTTATTTCTGCCATTGGCAATGTACTGACATGGATGAATATCTTGAAGCCAGGATAACTTTACACTGAAAATGTCTTAAGATCCTTAAATGCATCTGCCTCTGGCTGTTGTCACAGGCTGGGAATTGTTTTCATAGCTCAACCATCAAAAATTACTCTTTATTGGCTTCTGGTTTACACTGTGTATCTGTCAAATAAAAATATTGTAGGGCAGAGTTTTGAAAAGGCCAATTTCTTTTTATAAAACTATTCTCCTCCCTTATCCTCCAAGTTTAGTGCTATCTAAATTCAAATTGTATCTAACCATAGATTTTAACTCTAGGAGCTGGAGATTGCAATTCACTTACTTGGTTTGATTTTAATGAGTTTGGCCTCTGTAATGTGAATAAAAAGGATAGCTTGTTTCCAGCAAATCTGAACTCATGATATCTTCAGATTGTTTATGGCAATGCACAGTTCAGGTCTTTTGTTATCTGAATATCTTTAGTATTTTGGCGATCTTGGTTATTAAAAATTGCTTAATTGTTAAAAAATACCTGTAGGGAAGTCTGGTAGTGCATTTGATCCCTGTTTGTCAGCTTCAAGGGGTGTGTGGAGCACTGCTGAGTTCAGCATGCAGGGAAGTGCTTCTCTCCCTCTGGCATCAGCTCAGTCCATTTCCCAGAGGGATCCCAAGCCATGCACATGAGTTGTCCTGAGTCATAGCTTCACTGTGCAGAATTAGTGGAAACCTTTCTGCAAAGGACAGCTTCCTGAAGGTTAGCTTGAACTATGGCCTTTCCTCCCTGGCCCTGTACTCCTGTTTGACTGGAGAAAAAAACCCTGGACAATAGGATGTAAAGATTTAATGGGTTATTAATTTTCTAGCTGGGGCACTGAGGGGTTTTGCTGTATTGTGGCTGTGACGGGTGACCAATTCTCCTACTGGGATCATAGTAAACAGGAAATATTCACTGGCCTGTGAACAGTATTGAGTGTCCTGGTATGAGGAGGTTTATTTTCTCTGTGCCTTTCTTAGAGAATTTATGTCCAAAATACAGCAGAACTTGACTTTTCCCAAGTGCTGTGCGGCCAGTTAATAATCAATGTCAGAATTAATGCATTTCCAGATTTAAAAGAAAAAAGGAAGATAAATTTGCAAATACAGAAATTTTAAAATGATAATTTATAATTGATACTCACAGGTAACATTATATGCAATCAGAAAACTCTGTCAGTGTATCTCTGATCTCAACATACTTGAATGGCTACTGGTGATTTTTATGACACAGCTCTTGTTTCACATCCTAGCTGTTGGAATAGACTATATGCCTACATGTATTTACCAAATACCTACCCAGTCTTTTCAGGTTTGTTAAATGCCATTCCATCTGTATTCTCGGGGATTTTTTTGCTTGTTTTTATGGTTGTTAATATTACTATTATAATTATTAATGCTGATTTGGTTCCAAAGTAGCAACTTTTGGTGGTGATGTATTAAGTTCAGGCTTTTTTGTTACAGCTTATGTTGATACTGTGATATTTAATACCCCAAAATTCAATTGTGAATACATAATTTTAAACTCTGACATTTAAACCCCCTGCCATGGGAAAGGGAATGTTTGTTTCTTTGTCTTTCAAATGAAAATCTGTTGCAACAGCTATGGCTTTTTGGATTTGCACCAGAAAAATAAGTATCACAGGATGATTTCTACTGCATTTTTATGGTTATGCTATTATTTAGGGTGTTTTTATTCACACAGAATCATAGAATATTCTGATTTGAAAGGACCCACAAGGATCAAGTCCAGCTCTTGAGTAAATGGTGTGTTCATAAATGCTGTTTAATGGAGTTTGTACTCGTACATCATCTGCATCTTCTTCTGGGGTGTCATGTGGTGTCACATCTCGGGAGTGTGGAGTCCCACTCCAGAGGCTGTCCATCTCCCCAGCCTTGCCATTAGGTGGGCTGAAGCCAGTCCTGAGAGAGATCAGGAGCACAGCCCACTTCATCTGCAATGGTGATAGTGTTGGCTTTTCCCCTGTGACATCGGCCAAGTCACTTACTGCCTTTTATCTCAGTCTGACCGTCTTTAAAGTGAATGGACCAGTGTTTACCTCAGGAGAGCTGTGAGGACAAATTCATTGGTTTTGAGGCTCTTCAAAAGTTTGTGAATGATGAACAATTATATATATATAAGATTACTGTAGTTTTATGTTAATATTTTAGTTTTATTCATGTTGGCATTCATCCTGAAGCCTCCTACTACTGACTTTAGCATGTCAAGAATTTAGGATACTTTCCCCAGCATACTGAGAAGCATGATCTTTCCTCAGATACTCCGGTGCATAAATTAGGCAAAATCCCAAATAACAGCAGACTGAATCAACTCTCAGTTTACAGCTGAGCTCCTGACATGCAGAAAACAATCAAAATTAGGGAATAGTTCTCATTTATGGAGCTGACAGGATAAAATATCCATAGGTGAGAAAAATACTAAGTGGTTTTTTTTTTTTAAATATTGTTATGGGCAGGAAGATTAGAATGAAGTTCTGTGCATTTCATCTGTAGGCCTTTTACTGTATAGGAATAAATATTTTTAATGCAGGCCATTATCATTCCAGTGAGGTGCAGCATGCATAAACCTTTCTGCAGGTTTGCTTTTCTAAGACCAAAGTTTGTACATTTCATGTACATAATCTAAAAGCCTGAGGAAAACAAGTAAATTACAGTTGTTGCTGACAGTTATACTAAGGACATCAAAAAAGCCTGCATCAGCCCTTAATTGCTAATGCACTTGTACTAAGTAAGGCATGCTGTTTGTGTTTAGAGCCCTGTGGTCTTCATTATTGCTTTGATTTGTGTATATCTTACAAGAATTCCAGGAACATTAGGTACAGGTACATGGTACATAACTGAACCTTTCTTGATCATTTTATTATGATGTATTTTAAACTTGTATAGGGATAAGCATGAAGGAGTCATGCATATGTATAAATAATGTATTTGACCAGTGTAAAAATAGTTCTGTTGATGTATTTGAAATGTAAGTGCATTTTGTGCCACTAACACTGTGATGTATAAAGGAGCTGTTGAATGCCTTTTAATGTGGTGTTTTGTACTTTGAATCATATTGGAGAGTTTAATTTGTAATTTCAATAGATATTTTAAATGAATGTGTTTCCTGTGATTCTTCATAGTGGCTTTTACCTGTGCTTCTCTACCTCTCAGGCTTTTGGAGAAAGCACAGCCTGTGGCCTGGAGACCTCCTGCCACAATTCTGGACATAATTGTGGTTTCTGACTCACCATCTCCCAGCTTAGCTAGAAGAGGGAATCTGAATATCTCTAGGACTAATTTGATGCACAGCTGGATCTTTGATGGGCTGAAGCCAGTCCTGAGAGAGATCAGGAGCACAGCCCACTTCTTCTTCAATGGTGATAGTGTTGGGTTTTCCCCTGTGACATTGGCCAAGTCACTTACTGCCTTTTATCTCAATTTGACCATCTTTTAAGTGAGTCCTTGATCCAGCTCCTGCTGTATTCCATGGATGCTCTGGGCAGGTGGATGTGCTGCCCCAGGGATCACTCTGAGGTGTGTGTATGTTCTTGCACCATGGGTTTAGGTCTGGTGCAGGTGACTGCGAGCAGCTTGTACTCCCACCTGCTGGTGTGGAAGAGAAACTTAAAAGCAATGTTAGGGTACCTGTTGCTGATTCCCCAACTTCTGGGACTCTGGCTAGGCTCTCCCAGTGGGCTCCCCTGTCTGGGGAGACCCTCCTGGAGTGGTCTTGTGTCAGAAAAGAGAGACGCACTGGGTCTTTTCAGTCTTCAGGTTCTTGTTTGTTGTTATCTTATCTAGAGTTCTGCACACTGTCCACTCCAGGCTCAGCACACTGGAATAGCACTGCAAAAATGGCAAACAATCTATTGTTACAAAGTCTTTTAAAGCTAAAGTATCCAATTTAGAGCTGACACCTAGATTATTTTCCCTTTTAACCCAATAACTGATCCCCAACAGCCCACAATGTGGACTTTTCCACCCAATTATAAAATGCCACCCAAACCCATGAAGAAGGAGGAAGAAGAAGCATGAGGAAGAAGCCCAGGATGACACCCTGTGCCCTCCATCTTGCTTCTATCCACTACATACTAAAAATCCTAAAACCTAAATTTCCCACCTAAGTGATACATCTACACTACTCTCTACAATCTACTTCACACTCTAGTGGATTCTAGTCTATTCTGGAGTTTAGGAAACTTTCTCCATGAATGAGGGTCAAAGTCAGTGTTCCCCTGGGGGTCAGGGCACCCCAAAGCAGGCAGAGACATATTCCCAGTGCCCTGTGTTTCCACAAAGTAAAGCCCAATCTCCTGAATAACTGAGCATATTTAACTCTCTGATAGTGGTAATGAGTTCTCACGTTCTTGACTCCATCAACAAGCACTTTGCGTTTTGCCTAAACTGTAATTGACAATGTAGACTTCCCTTTAGTTCCCACAGTTTATTTCTCATTTGTTAGGATACAATTTGTCTATACCTGTAAAAAAAATAACAGGCACAATTTCTTCAAGAAAATGGTGTGCATAAAGAATATGCATGTATGTGCTTTCTACCTGACAACTTTAGAAAAAGCCATGTAATGGCTGCTACTAACTAATTTCTTTCATTTTCATGGAGCATAATGATTTTTCTCCATAAAAGTAAGAGCTAGTTAGATATTTTGTTCAATTAATTGGGCAGAAAATAGTGTCTAAAAGCCACAAGGTGTTTTGACTTCTTCTAGGAGCAGGTATTGTTAATAATGATCTTTGTACTTGCTTCTGCTGCTCCCACATTGTGTTACTTCCAATGAACGGATGTTTGGTGTTGCAGTTTTCTCTTGGAGAGTAGGATTATTTCTCAGTCATGTGCAATAACTGTGTAGATTAGTGACCTTTAGTTTCTTGACAGTCCCTCTATTTCTCTACCAGTTTCAGGTTCCCTTGGTATAGAAGGATTTTCTAACCTGTGTCTTTCAGCTGTGTGACTGGGTTTCTGCACAGCAAGTCTGTCATCAGAGAATGACAAGCACTGCAGAAATTAGGTGGAGTAACAGTCATCTGTCTAAAATTAGAAAATTTGAGTGGCAAACTTATAGCACATGCATGTTCTAGTAAACAGTGTCCAGGATTATTCAATTGCCGGAGCTGCACCACATCCATACTAGTAAATTCTGTTAGGAGGGACCACAGCCCCAGAATAATTCCTGAAGTGTATTTGGGCATTGAATGGAAGAGTTCTGCTCAAAATCATGTCATTAACTGTCCTGTAAGAATTGAAAGATTGAGACAAGAGAATTGCACAGCACAAAATTCTTGTGCTAGTTCTAGCATTCTGCTAGTTACAGTGGTGCTAATGGAATTGGTATTGTGTAGGCACACATGCATGGGGGACAGTGCTAGAAATTGCCACTACCAACTTGTGAGCACAGTGCATCCACAGCATCTACAAAGCACTTTTTTTTTTTTTAATTGAAGACCAGCTGGGAAGTTCCTCATAAGAGATTTTGTGCTGTGGGTACTTGACCTGTCAGCACTGCATCTTTATCAAGAGTCATTTTATGTGGGATATATTGAAACCAATGAAACTTTCATTGATTTTGAGAAAGACAGGTAAGGCTGTTTGGTACAAGGAAGCCTTTGCTACCTGGATTCTCTGCTCTGGGAACCAAGATTCAGCCTCTAGTATCTGATATCACTGAAGTATGAGGTGTTTTGACATATGTGTGTCTGGCCTCAACTGGTGGTAGTTAATGCAAAGACACATCTCCTGAGTTTTTGGGACATCTCCTTTCCCATTCCTGCTTTTACTAAAGTTGTTGTCTAGACAAATTAGCTTTTTTTAGCCTCTCAAGCTGCTTCTCAGGTGTGGGGTTTTTTTTCCCATGTGCTTTGATGACAGAAAGCATATAACTTTTACATGGCTAAAACTGAGGACAACAGTCAGAGTGCCTTATGACAAGGACTACTTTCAGACACCAGAGCAGAACTTGGTGGTGTGAATCAGAACCAAGTTACTTTGTATTTCCAGGTGGCTCTGTGTGTGATGACCATAACTCAACACATGTGCCACATACAAAATGTTTAGATGCTGTAAGTGATACAAACCAACTCACACATGCAAGCCATGGAAATGCACTTAAAATATTAGAGTCCTGTTCTTTTGTGGTGTGTGACAGAAAGAACAATGTCAAGTTGTTTTTGCTATCTGTGAATTTATTCCCATGTTCCTTGGTTTTTTTGTTTGGGTTTTAAAGCCAAAAATGAATAAACACTGTAAGCCAAATAAAGAGAGCCCCTGGGAGTAAATTGTAGGTGTCCTAATTCAGTGCAGTATTCTAAAATCTGGATCTATATATGTGTGTCTAGCTGATGTGTACTTTATACACAGCATCTCCTTTAATGTCAAATGTGTCTTCTAGTCTGTGTACTCATATATGACTACAGGAAGAAGAAATTCTATTGCATAATTTTGTAGGAAATGCAATAATTTAGCAGGCCTGACATCCTCATACCAGTCTAAATTAAAGATATTGGATCAGCCATTCCTGAGATCTCACTGCTGTATGCTATTCTTGAGAACAATTACAAACAACCACACACTTAATTTTTCCTCTTTGCTCCCTCAAAATGATGTTTTGGTGGGTGGCAGAAATACTTGGGCTGCCACAAAATCCTGAGGTTTTACTGTATTTTGGGAATGCCACTGTCATTTTAGGGGTTAGCCACAGGAGAAGTGCATGAGCTTGTGCAAAATTGCATTTAAAATTGCCTCGGCAGATGAGCAGAGTGCGGCCTTTCCTTGTTTTCATGCCTGGACTCATTTTGTTGAAGTCCCGTGTAGCTGCTACGAGGGGCACAGGTCGACTGAGGGATTCCTGAGTTGGAATAGGGATAAACTCCTGCAGGGCCTGAGCGAAGTCCCGGGAAGGGGCTTTCCGGGCAGGGAGCGGTGCTGCGGCCGGCCAGCAGGGAGCAGCCGCCGATCAGCGCAGCTCGGCGTGGGCCGCCTCGCAGGAGAAATCCCTGGCAGCCGATTTCTACCTCGAGCTTGTAAAGTCTGCGTTTCAAAGCCTCCGCAGAGCTAATTGTAAAGATAGGGCTAAAAATAACGATGTTATGATGGGCCTGCTGACACTGCTGGGGCTGTTCTAGTCTCTGATATTAACATACATTATTGCTCCTGTTCTCTGAGGGTGTATAAACCTTTTCTGACAGGGAAAAAGACCAAGTGTTGAACTTTCAAAAGCAGATATAGAGATGTTGCAGTCTACAAATGTAAAATGAGAGGTGCAAACCAGAGGTCTCTTTCAAAATGCCAAATTAAAAAAACACTGATTTCACTGGGAGAAGAGGGGGGAACACTAAAATCAGTTGGTTACAAACAGAGTAAGATTTGGCTAATAACACTGCACCTTCTCTATATTTTATAATGGACGGATATTGTAGCTCAGCCAAATTATTTTCTCTCTTCCTACCCACGCCTGCTGTTGTATGTGTGTTCTTTAATACAGATGTTCAGCAGAAACAATGCAACTGTCCAAACAATAACTTCAGCCATCCATTCAGCAGCCAATGTGTTTGGCAGGGGAGGCTAGATGCAACAGGGAAGTTGTGAGTCCTTCTGCCTTTACCTCTCTATTTATATACATTCCAAAGTTCATGTGCCTTCCTACCCCTGCCCAGCCACCACATACATCTGAGTAGAGCAAAGTGAAAAGTTGGTTTCTCATATTTTTTGTGGACTAGAGGTTTGTTTCAGGATCCTGCCAATACTAACACAAACTCTATCTTTTTTAAAAAAAAGATATAATGTGCAGTCCTGGTTGCCACCATCTCCCTGACAGAATTCCAGGGACTCCTGGAATTCATGCCAATTACAGCCTGTTAGGGATGTGTTTGGAGCATGTTTTTGAGCTGAATCTGTTTTTCCTTTTCAGATCCTTGAAATTTTCTCAGGTGAAGCAGAGCAGTTAGAGGATTGGGGTAACACAGTGTCTCTTAACCAGACCACTAACACTTTCCTTCCACCATATCCATGCATTTTGTTCAGCGAATTTTCCCAGCCTTCAACATCAATTAGGGGGCTACAGACTGAAAATCTTCAGAGTGCAGGATGCCTCCAGCCTTTCAGTGTTCCTTGGAGTTTTTCCTGGCTTCCCAGGAGCAGGGTAGTGTTTCTAGGTGCAGAGTATTGAAGAATAGCCCTTCGAAGATGCAAATTGGGGGGGAGGGGGTGTTTGCTATCTTGCTGTTTCCCACAACTGGAATCAGAAAGCAGAGACATCTGGAACAGCAGAAGAGAGAATGTGAGAAATTGCACCTTTGTCTCTGTCACCTCTACCTATGCTGTGACTAAAATGTACATTGGTGCTCAGTGCAATCATCCTTACCAGCAATTTTTATGCTTTCCTTACTTGTGCTCTCAGGATGTGCTGCATTGCAGGTTCTGCAGTCATGTACTCACATTTCCTTACAACTAAGGCTGGGTAAGGAGGCAGAGGAAGGTTGTGACTCAGTTAAAATGTGAGTGCCTTTAGTGAAAGATGACCCTCTGACTCAGCTTCTCCTGTGCCCTAAGACTGAGAGAATTAACCCAGATATTTTCTCTGCCATTGTGCTGTGGAAATAAACTGAATGTGAAGAGCTACAGCACCTGCAAGCAACATCCTTTTTCTTTCTAGAGACATCCCTTAAACCTAGGGCTCCTTAAACTTAAAAAATTCTGTTGGGTACAACCATCTCTCTTTCATAGCTTTTAACATTAAGCCTGAGTAAATGCCTTCTGAACCACAGTGTCTGGCCAGAAGCTGCAGGGAAAAGCTGTGGCTGTGAGGGAAAGGAAACTGAGAAATGCTTGAGGTTGCAGCAACGTTTGTTTTGAATCACAGGATACCTTAATGACCCTTCAGGACACTCAGTACTTAAAGTCTTTAAAGTTTTTGACAGCAACCTCAGATGTGCAGCCTGTCAGCACGGCTCAGTAAGGTTGTAACACTGCTCTTAGCTGATTAGACTATGACTTTCCTTACTCCAACCCAAATATGAAGCCTGCAGAGGAGCTCTAGCTGATATGCAGTGCCAGCAAAGCAGCTGAGAGCTACCTGCCTGCCCTTTCCATGCAGCACATAGCAGCATGGAGCACTCCCTAGCAATGGGCATGATTGTCTCTGCTCCGAGATCTCCAAACAGGCATGGGCAGCAGCCCCACAGAAATGATTGTGGTGTTTCTTCAAGCAACAGTCACTAGTCTTGCTCAGGAGGCTGTGTCAGGTGGGATTTGCCAATAAAACAACTAACAATGCTCCAATGGAAGGGTTTTGTAGAGCTTTATGTATCTGAGTGTTCAAGAACCACATGTGAAGCACTGCAAACAAAGCTCCTGGATATGAGGAGCACTCAACATGTGGGTAGGGAGAAGAAAAGAAGAAAACCTTTTTCTGTTAACAAGAAAGTATCATAATCTCTTTAAAAGCCGTAAAAGCAGTGACAACATGAGGTTCAGAAAAAAATTCATTCCTCTTTGGAGTATCCTCTGTGTCCTTTGTGTCAATAGGTATTTCCACCTGAAGAGTTCATTCTCTCTGGGCTTCTCTGAAGAGCTACTGAAGGCTCAACATAAGGTTTGTGTGAAGAGTGTGTGGGTTGTGTGCAGTGCTCAGGCTAATTGCTGCCCCTGAAGCAGCTGGGAGGGGGTGGCCACAGAGGAATAGTAAATGAAGGTAGTCCACAAAGATTAGAAAATGTGATAATCACTTGATTTGTCAGGAGTAGAATCAGGAAATTTAAGCAAATATCTCAAATTCATTATTATTTCCTTCAACAAGCAAAATTTCAAAAGATATCTGGCATATACCCCTCTCCCACCTTACAGAGAGGAAAGCATCTCTTGTGTTACTGCTGGCTTTTGTTTCACTATTTTCTTCCTATTTTAAACATAAGAAGCAAACCCCAAAATTTCACAAGCTCTTGAGTTCTGCACAATGCCTGCCTTATTTCTTTTCATGCATGGTGTCATGGCAACAGGAGGAATTCAAAATTAATTATAATGCAGGCAAGATGGGCTCTACTTGTATTATGTTTGATTTAGCTTGGCCTCCTGATTTATTTTTGACAAAGCAATATCAGAGGTGCTCTTTGCTACTACGGATTTTTCTTTGTCTGGTAAAGATCTTGTAGTCAATAATTTGAATATGTAGCAAGCTGCCAATGAAAACTGAATTATTACAGAGAGATGAGATGAAAAATATTTAAAGGGAAAAGCAGGAAGAGGTAGTAAGTGATTAGGTGAATCAGATCTTGTTAAACTTTAGTAAATTCTAGGAGTAAAACAAAGCATGCTCTTTTTAACAGGAACAGCTCTACAACTATTGCTGTTATCAATTTCCCTAAAAAGATTTGATTTATGACTTATTAATCAGATATAAGAATGTGTTTCATCTGAGTAATGTTCAGTACCTGCTTTGATATGGTGATGCCTTAACCTGAAAGATACCTTGATGGTACACAAAGGGAACTCAATAAAAAATCAGTTAGACTTTCCAGCCTAACAAGTGTTTTACTTCCTCATTCAAAGTTGAAGTACTAAATTCATTTTTCTCTTCTGCTCTGCATTGCTAAAGAGTCATGTGTCATATAGTTTTTATATAGAAAGGACCAAATTCAATTTTTAAAAATTAGATAGAATTCTTACACCTGGAAAGCCATTTCTGGTTTGCCAGCTCTGGACTGCAAAATCTGTAAATCTGTACCAGCAAGTCTATTTTGCACTTCCATCTGCAGGCATACTGTGCATCCTGTGAAGGACCAAATGCAGACTGAGAGACCCTGCAGCAGATTCCTTCAGCCTCTGTTCTGCATAATGCAGAAATAATTCCCATGTGATGTGTGAGTGACCCATTTATGAGGCAGCTTCTGGAAAATCATGGGAGGTGTAAAGGCAATAATCATAAAGAAAAAGAAAGTTCTGGATTATCTATGTCCATCTTTTTTGTCTTTTGAATGATAAACATCCATGTCTGCATGTTTTCATTTACTATGATCACCAGAACCAATGTTTTATAAAAATCCCCCCTAAAAAAATAAAATCTGAGATATAGCGCAATCTCCAAAAGCAAGATTTTGGAATAAATAATAGAGACAACAAGGTTGAATTTTATTCTTTGTTTTGTACAAAATATTTTGCATGCAGCTTAGTTCCTTTATGCCAAATCAGTCTGACTTAAATGTTCCAGGTATAAGGTACCCAGAAACAGCCTATCATTGACTAAACAGAGATTTTGTGGGTTTGTTTTTTTTTTTTTTTTTTTTTTTTTTAATGAGAAAGAGAAATGCTTTTTTTATTGGCATGAAAAACTATATCTATCTGGGGGGCAAAAACACCCCCAGCAACTTATATTCAGATATCACAGTGCATTTAGTTCTTGACTTAGTGAAGAGTAAAAGAGATCTTTAACTGGGTTGATTACCCACAGAAGTTATGCTCTCAGCAGTCCTGAAGCTTGTGAACATCACTGTTGTTCAAGCCTTTGCATGCAGTGAGAGCTACTTGGAGGACAGTTTGATCCTAAGTTTCTCCTCACTTATTTACCCCTGGGGTCTCAATACAATTTCTAGAGCTATTGTACAATATGTGCAGATGATGAAATTCCAGAAGCTAATGCCTTCCCAGACTGGCATCAGGGATCAGTGGTATTGCATAAATAACCTCTGGATATTGTGACTAATTTCTGTCAGAACAACAGCTAACTCATTGCAACAACTGAGAAACAACATGTGGGAAAAGTAGCAACAAGCACTGAACAACATCTTGACATGTCCTCCATGCAGTGCTGAGGAACTGATCCACTTACCAGATGGGAGAGACAAGTCAGGCACATTTCCTGATTCTTCAGGTCCACATATGGAGCATCAAAGAGGTGAACTCATAGTTTTTGAAAACAGAAAATTACTCAGTTCAACAGAAATATTTGGGGCTGTAGACATTTCCCCAAGATGCAGGATGAAAATATTCTGGTATGTGATATCACTTCTGTTTCAGGTTTCTGGAGAAATTTGTGAGGTTAAAGGAGAGTGGGTAAGAGACAAGGAAATAACCAGATTTACTAGACCACAGTTACTCTGAGGAGTAGTGCTTTCCTTGTGGCTCTCTTTCAGTGTTTTGAATCTGTACTGCCTGCAGCCAGCATTGGTTACAGATTATACTGGAGGATCTCTAACATCTGAATTGCTCTAGCATGTTTTCAGATAGCTCCACAACTTACTATTGGCATTTATTTTGGATATTGTTTTAAATTACTCTGTCTCTTTTATGCATGGAGATAATGAGACACAGATTTTGTTCCATACTGACTGGCAAGCAGGCAGCAATCAAGAGTCCTGATGTGTACCAGTGAACCCTTTCTCCCAAAATGCTCCCAAAACTGTCACTTCTGAAAAATGTGGTCCCAACTAGCAAAAGAGTGAGACCTTGCAGGCAGCTGAAGAGAGGAGAGGCTGTCTGTTTAATCCATAGCTGAACAGAAGTGGGAAAGCAGTAGGAGCTCAGTAACTTCCTGGATATGAACAATGTTATGTCAGCTGAAAACTTGGCAAAGTAGATTCATGTGGGGGCAAGGACAAAAGCTTAAAGTATAAGGGGAGAATTGTCCAGCAGAGTACAAGAGGATGCTATACTTAATAAAAAAAAGGAAACACGCCGCAGTGTAATTAAAAACAAAGCCAAACCACCACATAAACCCATCATGCAAATAAAACTGAAAGGAGAAAAAAACCCACCAAATCAAGAAAGTGTAAAACATTTATGTGAAAAGACGTGCATACTTTATTTCATAGAATGCCTGTGTAAAAAACTATTTCTACTGTGTTTAATAAACTGTCTGTGTAGAAAAGTGTGTATCAGGGTTAGTTTGCTTCTGCTATGCAAATCTGCTCAAGGCAGGACTGCTGGCAGGACACTTCCCTTGATGGCAGCAGCATTCCCACCTGGCTGAGCACAGACTGACTTGCCTTCCCTCAGCACTCCAGCCAGGGTCACTGAAGAGAGTCATTTCTCATCTTCCTATGGGCAAGTTCAAGGGCCAAACCTTGTAATACTGTAATTTTAGCTTCTTATAGCTTAACATTTAATGACAGTTAGATTACTATAAAGAATGATGAAGCAGTTCCAAAGGTGTCCATGGTAAATTCTTCTCAACCGCAGGGAATAATACTAAATGAAAAAAGTTTGGAAATTGAGAGGAATTTGACCTTGGCAGAAGGTGGACTGAAATCAGGGACTGGCACCCTTTCAAGGGTATTTTTCCAGTCAGTATTTTCCTGCCCAAGTTAGAGGTTAAGCAATCCTAGTAGGAAGTTGGTGGGAGCCAGAGACACCATTCTCAACCAAACAATGTGCTACTGATGAAAGGGTCAGGAGACAGGGCTGGAAACTGCTGCCTTTTGTACACTAGACATTTAGGTGGCAGTCTTTGCTGGCCTTACTGGTAGTACCTGACATCTTTCCAAAGAAATACACTTGTATTCCCCATTTGCAAAGTTTCTGACCCTGATTTTCCCATCCTTTCTTTCTAAGAACATTTTGTTGTATTGAGTGTTGCGAGCAAATACTGCAAGCACTCAAGAAATTGACCCAAAAGGTAAACACAGAAGTCATTTGTTTTATATTATTCAGTATCTTCTCTTCCTTTTACTTTTTTTCTATGAAACAACCAAATCATTAAGTATCTTGAAGAAACTTCTGTTTTTTAAAAACAGTGAAGGAATCTACATCAAACAGCAGTGATGGCTCTAGTAGTGGTGGCAAAGTATGCAACAAAACCTTGCAGTAACACAGCAAGTTTCCATCCCACTTTAGTCTAGGGGCTAGGATATAAATAGCAACAGTGAAAATGTGCCCAAAAGAAAGAAATATTTACAAGACAGCCTTATTTATTCAAAATCCTTTACTCTCTTCCTTTTACATGCATACATGCAAATTTCTAGCATTTACATTTGGGGGACTTATTTACTAAATTCTGCAAAATTATTCATTCATTCCTTTCACAAAGCTGTAATAAGGAGCGCAAAACTGAGTTCCTCACACTGATTCTCACATTTTTTATCTCACCCAAACTGGATGTCTGTAATTTAGAGCTACACAGCAAAGCTTCCTATTACATCCAACAGAAAGAAACAGTTCCCTCCAGAGGAGGCTTATCTCACAAGTTATGCAAGTTTTAGACTTGTGTCTAGGTTGGTATCTAAGAAAAGTGAGATGAGTTTAAATGCTCCCTCTCTCAGTCCACTGATGTTGAAGAACCATAGGGGTGGTTTCCCACAGCCCAGGCAAGCCTGACAGGAGGTTTTTTTCTTCCCAAGAACCAACACTAGAGCTTGTGGGAAACTTTTCCACATGTACATTTGGGAGCCCCTTGGAAGTATCACTGTAGTCACTATAAAATTGCATTCTGAGATGAATAAGTTTTAGCTGCTTAAACTTCCTGAGATAAATTTGTTTCTGAGAAGTTCTGTATGTTTGTTTTTGTGGAACTGGTTAGAGGGTTATGTTCCTGGCTGCCTGCTACAGAGGTTGTTTTTTGTTTCTAAGCTGACAGGATAGACTTGCTGTTTTCAGGTGTTATTTCTGTGGGGGGAAAAAGTTTAGAAATCTCTTGGGGAAATGCAAACAGCGTCTTGCACATGCTCTGTATTTCAGCAATTGAATTCCTGAGGGAAGTACCTGATAGTGGAGAAATTAAAACAGTGAACTTGATACAGACACACATGGGAAACTCAAAGTGAATTTGATTAGGAGTAAAAATGCAAATAGTTAAGATTTTGTGCCTGTTCTGAACTGTGATTAGAAACAGTCATCTGAGTTATCTGTGGGGGACTCTTGCTTAAACTCACCTAAAATACATGGGCCCATCTTGGTGACTCTTCTGTTTATAGTTGTTCGTATGTGCCAGGTTTGCAATTGTACCTTTTCCACGTAGCAGTTCACTACTTCATAAATCCAGGTGTAGCCCACATATTAGAAGATCCATATCAGGACGTTCATGTTTTAAATCAATACAATTTTGGGTAATATTCCTTCTTTCCATTCTCTTCTCTCTTCCAGCAGAACTGCAGAACACTGGTGCCAGAAGCCATATGTCTTCACTTTGAATACTTCTATGTAGTCTATAGTCCCCTCTGGTTTATTGTTTCTGACTGATCTTTGTTTTTAGAGCAATTCCTCAGTTTAAAAATAGATGGGTGTGTTACTTTCAAAAATCGCAATGAAGGATGAATGCTTTGATGTTTTCTTATTGAAAAATCCTAAATAAGAATTCTTTGTATGGTGTGACTCTATAAAACTTGCTTAATACAAGTTAAGCATTTTGGGCAGTTTGATATTCCAAAATAATATTTTATAATGAAAATGAAGTTCAAAAAATGCAGGTCAAACTAAATTCCCTTACAGTTACCATTATTGTATTTTGGCAAGTCTTACCTCTTAATGTATTTTGGCTGAAATTAAGTTTTGCTTGTGTCTTATATTTGCTTTTGTTTGAAAGCATAATCTCCTAAATCTGAAGGCCATGACCAATGATATTATTTCTGGAGTAGGAAGGCCTAGGATGAAACCTCTATTTTTTTTTTTTTTAATCTTATATTTTGTGCTCTAAGTCCCTTCCTAACTCAAAGTGACAAGGTTCTGAGTATCAGAATGAAAAAGAAAAGTTTATATGTTAGTCACTTGGTCTGGGGATTCTATAATTAGTGGCCTTCAAGGCTACTGAAGTATATGCAGCATTTGAGAAAGGTTCTGCAACATCCCCCACCAGAATCTGAGTTGAGCAAATGAGATGTCTGGGGAATACACCCCAGCTCCTGGCTGCACAGGGAAGATATGTGCCTGGATGAATAGTGGAAGGGATTTCATCAGCCCTCTTCTGTTTCGGCATTTCATTTAAAATCCAGATGATGAAAAATACAGATATTTATAGATATTTATAGATATTTATAGATATTTATAGATATTTACGACATTTATAGATAGTTATGGAGTAATTTAAAAATAGGTACTTTACATGGCTAAATCAAAGATTATCTCGAAATTCTTCTGGCAGGGGTTTATAATAATTTCCTATCAACTTTTCCCACTGTGTCAGGCTATCCTGCAATACCTGAGCTGCTTTGCTTTTCTCAGAGCAAGATGTTGAATGGTTGAAGCATGTTCTATCTGTGGTGGATGGGTAAACAGTGGCTTTAGCCTGCAAAAAAGGACAATGAAGTGAAACAAAAGTTCACTAATTGCAGAACCAGTGAAAACCAAGAACAGGCTAAAGATTTTCAGATTTCTCTGTGACAGAAGTTTTAATAAGAGATTGGACAAATATTTCCTAGGAAGAAGATTGTTCTGGTGATAGACTGGGACCTCACAAAACACCTGAGCTCTGCTGTTCAATGATTTTAAATCCACCATGAGACTTTGTGTCATCTGTAATGATTCAGGGAGTACCTATTCCAAATTTTCAGGAAAGTTCAGACCTGTGCTTGGGCAAGTCACCATGGTCACTAAGGTATTTTATAACATATAAAATCTCACTCCCTGGAGGCAAGTACTCAAGACAGCACGTGGAGAAGGCAGCCTGTTGTTTGTCCTAGCTGCTGCTTCACATGATTACCAGGATGTAGGTGTCCATGTCACCATTTAGTGACTGTTTGTCAACAAAGGAGAAGTCTTGCTTAACAAATGCAAGAGGCTTTTGCTTGCCCTTCAAACAGCCTAAAATGAAAGGACAGACCACCCTGCACAATGAGGTCAGTGCTATAGAGGCTTTGAGAAAAGACAGTAAGACGGAAAAATATCTGACTTTGAAATAGTTTCAGCATAAGTTTGGGAGTGAAGAAAGCTCAAGAAACAAAAGACAGAGAAAAGGGTATTTAGGAAAGAACAATGGTAAAGGAAAGCCTTGTTTCAAAGGCCTGTGTCAAACCAAGTTTGCTTGTTCAGAAGGCAAGATGTGATGCAGACACATTCAATAACCTTATTTTCTTTTTGATCACCACACAGTGGGACAGTTTGGCATACCAGCTCTGCCAGGTTGACTAGATTTAAAATAGAATTAAATACTACTTTGGTTGGAGACAAGACTTGCTGGTTTTTGCAGGTATCAGCTGCTGTGCTGAAAAAAAAGCTTCTTGTGAGGGGAAAGAAATAGCAGGCAGTGATGTTCACCTCATCAGACTTATTTGGAAAGTCAATAGGCTCTCTTTGTTTTCTTACTGTTTTACTGAAGTGGAATCATCTTTAAAAGCCTGCAATATCATGGTGTTTCTGGAATCTAGAGACCCTTTCTAGACCTACACATCTTCAATGCACAGACCCAAGTTGCTCTTGCTCCCAGTTTGTGTAGATCAAAGTGGAGATAACATCCCCACATATTGATAATGTACTGTTTTCTTAGGCCCTTTGGGCTAGCTATGAGCTGGACAACTGTATTGCAGGACAGTGCATGCACTGAGGAGCAGCAGTCCAGCTCAGTAGTTCTCATGCAAGGCTTACACAAGTTGAACTCACATAACTTTGCACATGTTTGGGAGACCTACACTGGACCTAAACTCTCCCCTAGTCCCAGAGCAATGGAACAAAATCATATCAATGTGTTTTCCTATGAAATGGAAAGCAAGGAAATAACTGCACTTTCATTTTTCCTGCATATTTTTAATGTAAGATGACATCAAAAGTTACACACGGAGAAGTGGCATGAAAACATGTTGTAATTTCATCTCACATGGGAAAGGACTGATGGTGTTATTCCTCAGTTAGTCACAAATGCAATACTGTACTTCATTTCCACCCTAACCTGTATTGTATTGTTTTTCAAATGCTATAGAGTAAAACAGAAAGTATAGAGTGTAACTTGTCATGTTCCAGAATTATTTTTTACATCTGATTGTATATGTTATTACTTTACCTTGTGAAAGGAAAAAAAAAAGGGAGAGAATTAAATCAAAGTAGGAAACAGAAAAGAGTCATGGGAAACAGATGAATGATGACATCCAAAGAATGGCACGAAAAACTGAAGAAATGCTACACAAAGCCAGGAAATTGTCATTTTGCAGCAATGGCATCTCTCTGTGATCGTCTCCAGCACTGTTTCACCACATCCATCACTGAAGGACGCACAGATGTCACCATGAGAAATTCACAATTTGAATAAAGTTCCACAGCAAGCAGTGGAAAGACTTTGATTAACTCCAGAGGGCTTTGGATGTGACTCTTTCCATATCCTGGCTCATTTTGGCTCAGGACCTGAAATCACTGTTTTTCTTTTTATTAGCAATACTTTCCATTTCTGTGGTGAATTACATCCACAAAGCTCAGTGAAAGCTTGTAATATTTCCTTTTATGAGTTCTATTAATATCAAGCAAGATAAAAAACTTTTGTCTTGAAACACAGGTCTTTTGACCTTCTCATAGTTCAGAGGCAGCTTAAAATTGTAATTAATTTTAGTAGAAATTGTAGCATGTTGAAGATTGTTCTCATTCTGATTTACATTTACAAAATCCAATGTTGTGAAGCTGCGTCAGGGGAGGTTTAGGTTGGATATCAAGGAAAGGTTCTTCCCCCAGAGGGTGTTTGGGCACTGGAACAGGCTCCTCAGGGAAGTGGTCACAGCACCAGCCTGACAGAGCTCAAGAAGTACTGGACAGTGCTCTCAGGCACATGGTGTGATGCACTCTTGGGCATGGTGCTGTGCAGGGCCAGGAGTTGGACTTGATGATTCTTCTGGGCCCCTTCCAACTCAGCATATTCTATAATTCTTTGATTTCTTATGACACAAATATTATAAAATATAATAACCTAAGAAGTTTTGCACATTTTGAAATATCAAGTCAGAGATCATTCTTCAGTTTTATGTTTTACTTATGAAACTAGATCTTCTTTTTTTGTACATATGACAATCAACATCTATCATTAATTACAGTCTGAAATACAAATTAATACTGCCTGTAATACATCATAATGTGTAATATGGCTGGAAAATCCATTTTTATTTGATTTTCTTTTTTAGATTGTGGAGGAGACTGCTGTCTAGTAGCATAGCAAAAAATGAAATCTCTTATTTTTCCCTTTTTTTTTCTCCTTTTTTAAATCAATGTCTCCTGTTTATGTTACTACAATTTTTTTTTTTTATTATTTAAGGTGGGACAACACACTATGAAAAATAATGGACATAAGGTAAAAAATTTCCCTTGAGCACAAAGAATAGTACCTAAGTTGTTCGGCTGCATATTTAAGAAATGGAAAAAGAGCTTGTGTATAGCAATACGATAGCGGATTCTTCTGGGAAATCTGTCCTGGATTATACATAAGTAAAAATAAATTATTTTGAATAGGTAACCAGTGAATTGCAGACAATGAAGTTAAAACACCTCTGCACAAATACAGGCAGCAATGAGCACACATGACTGGTGTGTGCCTGTGTTGGTAGGGGGGTCAGGAGACGTGTATGTGCAGGTTGCCTCCCCTAGAAGGGATTTCCAAATCCCCAAAGATGACACCAATAGAGCAAACAATAGCACTGCTATTTTAGTAACAAGAAACAAGAAAAGAGCAGCTCCAGCAGGAGAAGCTTGATGCAAGAAAAGGGCTTTTATCTCTGCTTCCATCCTGATATCATAACCAAGCATCACGATGAGACCTTCAGTTCCGGGGCAACAGTACACTCCATTTTTAAAGGCCAAAACGGATTCCAATGAGGCTGTCTTGATTAATTTAAAATAGCCTTGTGCTGAAGTGGAAGAGGGCTTGTTCCAAAGCCCACTGAAGTCAATAGGAGTTGACTTCAATTGCCATTGGATCTAGGCCAAGATAGAGGCATCATGAGGTCATAGTTTAACAACTTTGCTCTAAAGGACAAAGCCTAAAATGTTCCAACACTTGTGAGTTCCTTATTTAACTCCAGGAGGCTTCAGGAGACAGTTTGCATTATGAATTGAATCGACTTTCCTCTTAGTTGAGAGGATGCTACTGAGTGCTCAAGTCAGAAAAGCTTGTGGTTGCACTGGTTGGGATTGCCACGAGAACAGGGAGGGGTGTCAGGGAGCTCTGAAGCTTTCTCCATAAATTACAGCCGTGCATCCCAGCTCCCTGCTTCAGCTGCCACCACAGATGGCCTGGGCCAGCTCAGTAACTGTGTGTCACCACAGCTGATTGCAGGGATTGTCCTGAGGGCTTACGTCAGTAGCTCAGCATCCAGCCCTCTGCAGCAGCTTGTTCACAGAAGAATTTTTCTTTATAGATTTCCAATAAATTAGTAAAAAGACCCATAAATCTATTGAATACTATTTCCCACAGTCTCTCTCATTTTTAGAAGCTTTTCTCTTTTATGTCTCCTGGCTCCCAGCACCATTCCAGTCCCTTGCTCCAGCAGACAGGTCTAGCAGAGCACTGTGTTGTGTCCTTCCTGTCTTTGCACATCTCCTCTGGCCGTGTGAGAGGGGCTCATACTGGTTTGCTGGGTGATCGTGGGCCCACAAAACGTTGCCTTTGCACTTGTCCCACAGCCATGGGGTGGGTTGTGTGTACCCCAGGACTGTCCTCAGGGGAATGCTTTCCAGCCCAGCTCAGGGGTGGGTTTGTCACTGTGCTCTGCAGTAGCACTGCTGAGCTGCTGAGGGGCAGTGAGGGGGGGTAAGGTGTTCTCTGGGGAATATCCCAGAGGGGAAAATGTGTGGGAAGGTGGTGACAGCTTCAGGATGAAGCAGGCAAAGCATATGAAAGGGGCCTTGCTTGAAATTAAGTCTGATTTTGATCCAGTCTAGACCAACAGACAGTCTTGCATGCAAAACACAAAATACTTGCATCTTGTCCCTGAACTTTTTTGTGAATGTTTGCTTAAATCAAGTCAGAGCCCCAAAACATAAGCTCAAACATAAGAAACATATGAAAAATCTATTACAAATGAAATAGTCACACAGAATTGGCCCCACCGCCTCTCTAAAGGAAATATTATGACCGACTTATTTTTGTCTTTTTTTCTTTTTCTTTTTCTTTTTCTTTTTCTTTTTCTTTTTCTTTTTCTTTTTCTTTTTCTTTTTCTTTTTCGTTTCTTTTTCTTTTTCGTTTCTTTTTCCTTTTTCCTTTTTTTCTTTCTTCCTTTTTCTTTTTTCTTCTTTTTTCTTTATTTTTTTTTCTTTTTCTTTCCCCTTTTCCTTTTTCTTTCTTCTTTTTTCTTTTTTCTTTTTTTTTTCTTTTTTTTCCTTTTTCTCCTGCATCAGTTGTAAAATCAAAAGAAACAAAATAGGACAGAAGAAAATTCTATGACTTTGGGCTAGATTTGCCTGTGTAAAAGAGTCTCATACAATTAACAGCCTAGTCCTGTGTAACTGTCTCAGGCGATTTGGCTGACATACCATCCTCATCAGAAATATGTTAAATAAATATTTCTGAAAGCATAAGGTTTTGAGAAATATTTAGCATCCTATAAAAAGAGTTGTAAAATCAAGACAGGCTTATTCCCAGGAAAGGGTAACATGAGCCTTTGTTATGATCAGAAATTTATTAATTCAATATCCCAACAACAACACAGCACCCACCCCACTCCCCACCCCTCATCTATCTTAGGCTTGTGTATTTGCCAGCATAATTATTTGCTGTTACATGTGGTAGATATAGTCCCCTGTCTGGTTGCAGTTTGAGCTCTAGTCTGATGTTTGCTGGTTCTCATCCTTGATCAAAGCTTATGTCAGGAAGTATTTTTCACCAGTACTGTTAAAAAGGTAGCTAAAATAAATAACACAATTTTTATTTTCTGTACATGAAGTGATTCTTTCATGGACAGTAAAGTTTTTGTCCATTCTTACTGAATAAACAGTATTTTTAGTCTATTATCTCCCATCATTATTGTAATGTTACTCAATAAACTAAATGCTTTATTTGTTCAGCAGGGTGACAGTGTATTTCCTTAACAACACAACATCATTGTGTGCTTTAGGAAACAGCTGCACAAACCAGTAAAGTGATGACACATACTTGGAATTTTCTCCATCTCTCAACCACATTTTGATGAATATCCCATGAAATGAATAAAAGCTATCTGCTGTAAATGTCAGGCAGGTGCTATGCAGCTGCACACCAAACACGGAAAGGCTATTTCATGAGAATCTATCTGCTCTGTCTATCTCTTCATCTCTCCATCTCTGCACTGTGTCTACCCATCTACATCTTTTTCTGTCCACTCTGCCTAAATCTCCTATCTAAATCTATTTCAATCTAAACATCAGCTTGCTTCTCTCTAAATCCAGGTTTTACTTCCTGCTGTGGCTATGACATCCAAAGCCTTTTGTTAAAGACATTAAATACAGCTTGTTTTCTAGATTTGGCATTGGTTGGAATGTCCTATTAAAGGCCATTTAAGAATGTCAGCTTTCCTTTAGGCACCGTTTAATTAAGTTGTTTAAAATGCTCATCAAAATGCAACTAACTTCTGAATTTTGAATATAACAGTTAACACAGTTCTTGCAGCACAGAGAAATTTTAAAAGGAGTTCTGCACTGGGTGGAGGCAAAGAGGCATTTTAATGCCATCCTCTCCATGATTTGCTGCCAAGGTGGGCATATTTCATTCAGCTGGATGACAGACAGGGTGTGTGTGCTTCAATGAACCCTGATATTACAGAGGTACAACAATCTCCACCCTTCTGAAGAACTGACAGATCCAGGAGAGTGTTGGCATGTGCCACCCCTGTGCTGTGCTTGGCACATTCTGGTGATCAGATTTGGGGTGGCTGACTGTCCACCATCATAATTCTCCATTGTCTGTGACTCATGGATGGGATTGACACATTCCAAAAGGTGCTCTTAATGACAGTCATCTACCTAAAAGCTACTCATACCCCATGAATTTTTCTAGTACACCTCATGTTTACCCATCAGTGTATATATATATATATATATACACACATATATATATACATACATATGCACAGCCTCACATAATACATTTATATATAAAATAGAGTAATAGAATATTTCACTCATAAGAAAGCTAGAATGTTCATCTAGTCCAATGCTTACACACTTGTTTATATATTCCAGTGCATTATATGCATGTTTGTGTGTGTGTGTGTGTGTGTGTGTGTGTAAAGAAGAACCATCAGTGCTGTGCATAAATTCATGGTGTCAGCTTGTACCCATGTCACTGCAAAACTGTGAGGAGTGGGTTTAGGGTTAGGGTTAACACACTGACACAAACAGGTGCTTGCCCTGCAATGAGAGACCTCAGCTAGCTCAAGAAATGGTCCAGCAAGAATCTTATCAAGTTCAACAAAGGGAAATGCCAAGTCCTGCAGCTGGGGGGGAGTGACCCTGAGCATCAGGACACACCAGGGCCAGCCAGCAGGAAAGCAGCTCTGCAGAGGCAGCCCTGGGGCACCCTTGTACACCAAGCTGATCATGAGCCAGCAAGATGCCCTCACAGTAAAAATCAACAATGTCCTGGCCTGAATCAGGGGCTGCATTACCAGCAGCTCAGGGGAAGTCACCTTTCCTCTCAATTTTGTTCTGAAAATTTGGAGTGCTTTGCTCAGTTCTAGACTACAAGTACACTCTGCACCCAGACCAAGACAGACATGTTCATACTGAAACAGATTCCTCACAAAGATGATGGAGGAAGTGGAGCATCTGACATATGAGTAAAGGTTGATTCATCCCAGAGAAGAGAAAGCTTAGGGGGAATCTTGTCAATGTATATAAATACCTGATCAGAAGATACAGGCGGACTCTTCTCAGGGGTATCTGGTGAGAATACAAGAGGCAATGTCAAAAGTTGAAATACTGATTATTGTATTTAAACATCAGGAAAAAGCTTTTTTTAATGTGAGGCTGGTTTGACACCATAATAGAGTGCCCTGAGAGGTTGTGGCATCTCCAGCCTTGGCGATATCTAACACCTGAGAGGACACAGTCCTGGGAAACCTGCTCTAAGCTGACCCTGCTTTGAGCAGGGAGTTGTACTAGTGAGCTCCAGAGGTGCCTTCAAATTCCAACAATTTTGTGATTCTGTGGGTGGAGGTGCCCAGAATTTCTTATTTGCTCAGAATTTTACCTTAGTTTTGGGTCAGATGCACAAGAAATCTCAAAGAAACCAGGTTTAATGCATTGAAAAAACTTCTAGAAACACTGACTTTGGTCATTGAATGTCTGAGAAACACCAATGAATGCATTGACTTTCCTATTATTCCATACACTCTCTCAAGTGCCCAATAATACTTGTCTTTTTTTTTTTTCTTTTGGGACAGAGTACTTTATCCAATAGATATATTATAAAGATTCCATCATCCTCATGTTTTCCTTTCAGTTCCAGTCCCTTTGTATAGCAAACTGCACAAAGTTTACTCAGTCACCCTAATCCATGGTCTTTATCGTTATGCTGGTCCTGTGAGTAAGAAAACTTTAAAATCAATTTTCAGCTTAGCTAGTTCTGTTGCCTTGGTTTTACTGGCATTGATTATTCACACTCAAAATCTTTACCAGGGAGAAGGGGAGCTGAGGTCTGTTTTTTCAGGCCTCTAGAGGAAGAAACAATATTTAAGTGAACCAGAGTTCCTCACATACCACTCTCAAAAGCAAGACATTCTCAGCTGCAATGACCAGCAATTGTTTGGAGCATTTTACTTATGACATTGTAAAAGCTCTAAAATGACACAATCATTTCCCAGCTCACCCTAGACTAAGCCTTATGTGTTTTCATAGGACAGATATATGAGAATCTTTGTCCCCTGAAAAGTTTTATAAAATCAGTTTCTTTAAACTTTCAATATAGAATGAAATATATGTTAAAAAAATCCTCTGACTTCAATTGATCAGATTTTCTCTTTCACTAGTTCCTGAATGTTAAATTTGCTTTAGGCAGAATTGATAATAATCATTCACCAAGTAGGCCTATAAGGCTTATTACTCCCATGTTTTATGTGAAATCAGAAAAAAATTATCCTCTACCTAACAGAGGTGCTGAAGGCTTATTTTTATTTGAGTTTTCCTCCTCAGCTAGAGAACAAATACAAATGGATGAGGTCAGCTAGATGTTAGAAAGAATTTTATAAAATGAGAGATTCTCTATAAAAATAAAATGTCTCCTTGGTGGTTTTTCTGTTACTTTTTTTTTTTTAGGTATCTTTTTCTTGGAGCACATATCCACAGAATACTAATTCTTCCCATACATGCATAAGAAAAATTTAAATTGGCTTAAAAGTAAGGTTTAAGGAAGTTTAAGTTTACTTATCCTACAGTAAACTGTAGGATTAAGATATGCATTAAAGACCATAGAGATATAAGACAGTTTCATGATAATTAGAATGGAAATTCAGGTTGTTTTGGGATTTTTTTTTATCATAAAGGAGACCATCTGTGTTTATTTATTCCTCACATAGAACAAGATATTAGCCTTTATTAAATCAAGAAAGCAACAGAAATTCTTCTTATCACCAGCACATAACCTGAAGATAAACAATAATGCTCTATCTGAGTGATAAGGAATGGTTTGTGTCTTTTTCACCCTTCAAATGGACTAATTCTGTGCCATACTCCAAAATATGAATCTATCTGACAACTTGTCTTCCAAGCATTTGAGATTCTTTGTAGTCTAAACCCAAGGTATCTAACAATAACTCCCTAAATCTAGGGCCATGGGTGGCTCAGTTCCTTTGGGATACCTTTGTGCTGTACAGTGAGTCTCATCTGCAGGTGTGATGAAGTTTCCCAAAGGAGTAGCAGTGATGTCCATCACAGATCTCTCTCCCTTCCAGAGCAGTTTGTAATCTCAGTGTCATGACTGTTGTATTCTTTTCTCCACATTTATCTTTCTCAAAATGGATACAATTTCCAGCAACTGGCAGCAGGATTGAAGCACCAAAAAGAGGTTAAATTGCTCTGAATAATTTTTATTTTCCAAGATTATAGGTTCAAAGAAAGTATGTAGGAAAAAGCCTAAAAGAAGTAACCCAAAATGCCTAAACCTAGTGCAAAATTCCTCCTTCTCTCCCTCCCTTGTTACTGTGTGTAATACCTGTTTGCTTAACTTGGACCTTGAGGATACTGTAATCATCTTTGACAAAAAAATCTGGAATTACCTTCTCCTTACAGAGAGAAAACTTTGTGAAAGTTTCTACTGTTGCAATTTAGTAGTAGTTGTTCTGTCTCCAGTGTGCATGAAAATAAAATTCAAAACAACTAATGCAAAAACTTTCTTCTCCCTTTTCAATAAAGTTTGATGTAGTTGAAAACTGCTTTTAAGTCTCCCCTTCACTTCTTTTTGCACTTAAAAAAACCCCAACAAAAATCCCAACACAATGAGTTCAAGTCTCCTTGCTAGGTCTTTGTTTCAGATTTTTGATCAGAATTGTCAGTGACATCTGGACCCTCTCCAAAAGTGTCCTATTTTTCAGAAATACATTTAGAATGGAGATCTGGCTGAGGTCACACTTTATAATTTATGTGTTGTGTTATTCACTGTAGCTTCAAGTGCTTTACCTGCAGCCAGTTGATTTAGTGATGCATTTGTACTTCACTTTTGTTTATCTCTCACAGTGCCATGTTTCGCACACAGACTTGTTGAATTGTGTCCCATTTATTGCATGTCATTTACTCAATCTCAATGTCATTCTTGACATCAAGAATATATTCAATTTATCAAAGTCATTTTGAGTTCTAATCTTGCTGTCTACTACATTTACCATTACAGGATTGTACAGCCTCAGATTTCAAAAACGTATTTCTGTTAACCTGTCCAAATTATTTAATGTTTAAATAATTTAAATGTTCATCTCGAGACTACTAGGCCATCCACAGAACCTTGTAGATCCCATCTTCATGCATCTTCCCATCTTGATGTCGCATTTATTTTTTTAACCATATGTTCCTAACCTGCTTATAGAATTGGGATAGAAGACAGTCAAGCCTTATAGAAACACAACTATGTCATACTTGATTATTTCTTCTTTCCTATCCACGTACCCCTTTATTCTGCCATCTAAGGTCTTTCAATGGATTCAAGAGTGTTTCTTCTTTGCTAATCTATGTGTCAAATACTTAGAGCCTTTTTCTTTATATTTATTTATTCCAGGGTCATTGTACAGGGGAAGTGAAGCTCCACTGGTCTGTAAATGACTGAGGACTCCTTTCCTCCTTCTTACACACTGTGTTTTATCTCTTCTGCCTTCTGGAGCCCAGCTATCCTCCATGACTACATTTTCTGGCATTGCCCTAGACAGTGCCCTAACTTCTCTGAGCAGAATTTAAAGAGAGTATAAAATTATTTGAAAGAAAGTAACTTATTTAGATAGCTTCCAAGATGCTCTTTTTTTATGCCAGGAGACTTCACACTCCTTTGACATTGATGCTAATTGTGTTAGCTATCTAATCACAGCTGGTGAAGACTAAAGCCAAAAACCCATGAAACTCTTCAAATCCATTGGCAACATGTCATTAGCCTTCCCTTTCCATTAAGCAAAAGAGTAGATCTTACTGCTTAAAAAACTGTGGAATGCTTTAATGTTGCTCTTTTTTTTAAGACAAGTGTACTGAAATTTTCTTTTTTTTGCTGTTCTTTCTGCTATTGGATCTTCACATTTATGTCATTTGTCATGCTTGTCATTAAGAATTTGGCCAGTTTTTATTTTATATTAATTTCTTTCTTGAGAGTGAAATACTGAAGAGTTAGCTAAAGAATCTCACTATTATATTAATTCATTTTCTTTCAAGGAGAACCTGAGGTGGAAATTATAAGGAATATTTTTCATTACAGCTAAGGGGAAACTAAAAGACAAGGGAGAAAGGGACTTGTGAGGTAGTGAAATGTTTCACTTCTGTTTCCAATGCTGCTGAAAAAAAATTAAATCAAGCCCTGCAGTGGCCACTCTTCTTTATACATTGCTGTTCATAATTTTTGTGTCTTTTTTAAGAAACTGCCAGCTGCAACTCCCTTAGACTCTTTCCTATAATTGTGTTTCCTAATGGGTTCAGTTCACTAAGTTCACTTCTTTTCTTGAAGCTCACTGTCCTGTTTCTCCAGCGTTCTCTCCTCCTCCATTTCCTAGATGTATCAATTCTACCACTTCACTCCTCATTCTCCCTTAATTGACCCGCCCTTCCTTATTTTCAGTCATGTTTTCCTTTTTGATCAGATTCAAGTCAAGAAGGGATTTAGATTCCACTCAGATCTGTGAAAGAGATAATATTTTATTCTGATATTTTAGCTATCTTAGGCACTCAGTTTTCCAGGTTTCATTCAGAGTCCTTGTAGAGACTCAAACTCCTTCAGAGGCAGTTCTTCCCATCATAAAATAGCAGTCTAGGACAGGTGAAAGGGTCTGATTGCGATACTAGCCTACATGACCTGTTTAAATTCGATACCTAACTATGAAAAAACTAAAATAAATTTAAACACACCCTAGTTTGCATTCTCTGCATCCTATTTTTTTTTTCCAAAGATGCCCTTTCCTCTTTCTGTTATTACCCTGGGGAATTTTAACAGGTCTGTCTCCCTCCAGACTCCAGATCTCAGAGTGAACATGTGCATCCTGCATCATATAAGGCAAAATACTTTACACATATCTACAACCGATTCAGTCATTTCCTTCTCATCCCTCTTATGACCCTATTATGAATACAGCCTCCCCCTTCAGGAAACCCAAGTACTCTGAGCCTCACCATCTGTACAGCCATATATTTATCTCCAGGATGTGTCTGTCCTTGCTTGGGCTTTTACCCTCTCTGATGGGATTGATAAGAACACCAGCTGAGGCTCCAATTCTCTCGCCATCGCTTCAGGATCCCTGCTGTTTTTTATGGTTTTCCCTTGCTTGTTCCTAGAGCAGTGGCATTAGCTCTGAAGTGACTGAGCCATGTGGAGGAGGTGTCAGAGGGCTGAGTGAGCCTTGGCAAACTTGTGCAATAGCTCTGGTTTGGGCAAAGCCTCTCCATAAGCATTAGGTCAAGCCAACAAACTGATGTCTCTGCTACGCAGAGGAGTGAGTCACCAACCACTGCCACCATTCAGTTTCTTTTGTGAGCAGGGGTCACGAACTACTAAGCTGTCAGAGCATGTGGTTTTTCTTCCTTCAGCAATGCAGTTGGTTTCCCTCTCATTGCCAAGACAGTTTACTACTTTTTTTTAAAGCCTAATAGATTGCCAGCTGAGGCTGAAGCTCCATCTGCCAGCAATAGCAGGTCACAGCCAACTTTCTCCCTGTGGAGAAATGTGTTCCTTTTCTTTTGCTGGGGCTTCTGCAGACCTCAGCTTCTTTGTTCTTGGAGTCTCCATGTCTAGTACATCTATGAAGTTTTTGCTTTCTCTCATACCTCTCAGCCCACCCTCTCTTCCTGTAGTTCTTCCATTTGATTTCTAGGAAATTGCACTTCCTGGCTTTCTGGATTCTGCTATAAACCACATTCCCTGAAAATCCAGACTGTGACCCAGATAAAAACATCTCGAGTTGGGATCGTAGTCTGGTCATAGCTCCCCTGAGGGCAGGTAGAGGAAGAGCTGGCTGCTGAGAGAGCTCTAGCAGGGATAAGTCACATGGCCTTCTTTTCCATAGCATGTAAACTGTTGGTTTATTCCAATCTCCTTATGAAGTTCTCTCTAGCTGCCATCTGTTGCTGTTTAAGTGATCCCAATCTTTCTATGGGAAAGGGGGCTTCTAATTAAGTCCCTGATTTAATACTTCAAAGATGAAATTGAAATTTGAGTCGAAATGTCAGCTGATGTTCTGAAGAGGTTTTTAGCCACATTTTACTAATCAGCATTTCTCCATGGTAGCTAACCCTCACAGCTGCTGCCTCTGAGCCACAAGTTAAGACCAGACCAACAGTCTGGATTAAACCTCTGTGCTTAAGTACACTGGGTTGACCAGGGCCCCATTTATTTCTGGTACTGACTTCTCCACTGACCTCAGCAGCATTCCACCCTCCAGCATCTCCAGGGGAACACCAGGACTCCCCTATGTTGACACCTTTTTTGGCACAAACTAAACAAACCAAGGTCAATAGCTTTTGGCAGGGGACATGAAAAGGGATCTAAAAGAAATCTGCAACTGAGTCTGGCATAAGCCATTGCAGTTAATGGGATATTTTATACTAATTTCAATTACATTCAGAGCAAATGGATAGTCAGTCAGCTGCTCTTGTATTTTCATATTACGTCAATATATATAATACTTAAAAAGGAAAGTCCTTTAAAGAAGAGCCACCTGTAAATCAGGTGTAACTTAATTGTTGATAGAAAAAAAATGAACAGATCTATTAAAGAAAATCTTCTGAGAACTATTCCTAAAAATGTGGCATAAAATTAGGACTATTCTTATTTCAGTTAGTAAACTCAGCAGAGTACTTTAAAAGGTTCTTAAAATCTCAGTTTCTAAAAAGTCCTCATGGGTCTTTCATACATCATCTAAATGCTGGAGATGTGATGATAGAGAAAGATGTGGAGAGATTGCAAAAAAAAGGGTAGAAAAGTGGCAAACTTTATTTTCCAGCTTGATGTGTGACTATTTTTCTATAGCAACGCAGAGTTATGCCCATGGTATGATAGATTTTCCAGAACAACATGCAGTTCACTCTCCTGGATTTTTCCTGCTCACGTGTTTTCCTTTGTGATGAGAATTAGTATATTTTCTTCTGCTTAAGTCTGACAGGCTTTAAAATCTTTGGTCATCACAGAGCTATCAGTGGTCTCAGAATAAAGTTGGTTAAAGGATCAGAATAGCTGTTACTAAATGTTATTCATAGGGAGCAGGGGGAAAAGTGGAATTTTAACTCCAGAAATCGTTGCTGTTTTGGTATTCTTTGACTTTATAGTGTTACCACACTCTCAATCTGGTTCCTCCTCTCATATACATGTGCATTCTAAGTACAATTTCTGATACAACCTCACTTTTCTTGTGCCTGGCTATCAGATTTCTGGCTTTCTAATCAGGAGGAGATAAGGAATAGGAATTTCCCTGGATTTCTCTGAATCTGATAAAATGGCAGCATTATCTCAGCTTTTAAAAGCAACTGCTCCTTACCCGGTCTCTGTCTTGTTTCAGTGGCTGTATTTTTTCAAATTTCTGTTCTTCTTCTATGCTTAATGCAATTTTTAATGTATCTTTAATTTGATATAATGTGTTATCTTTGTGTCATTACACTCTTCAGGTTCCCTGAAACTCTCACCAGTCCTAATGAAGGGGTGCACTGTTCTTCCTTTGAATTTTACAATTTTATCCTCCTCTGGTTTTTCTTCATTTACTGTAACCCCTAATTTGTAATTTTTTTAGGCAAGTTGGTTTTTTCCTCCACTTTTCCTGTCATCTAGTTGTGTGTGCAGTTTTCCCATTTACCTTTTCTTGTTTTACTTTTTCTTCCTAAGTGGTCAAGTCTGTTCCCCCCGCCCCAGTACATTTGCAGGGCCAGTAACTCAAAGCTGACCTTCCTGTGAATTCAACCTGGATTTAGCACCTGTATAAATAAAAACTCCTGTTCCTCACTGTCACCTTCACCACAAGGTGACTAACAGGCTCTTTGCCCTCCTCCTCCTCAATCTAATTCTGCTGCTTCATTTCTCATATACAGATCTCATATACTTCCCATTCACTCCCTGGTTGGGAGTGGAGTGAGGTGGGGTGATATTGGGGTTTCTCAATATCTCTGCTCCCTTTGGAGCCTTATGGAAGCTGAGATATTTAGGCTCTTTCCAAACTCTATCACTACCTCCTATATAATGTTTCCTTTCAGCTCTTACAATGACTTTCATCACCTTTCCTCTCATTAGCTGCAGTGCTCTTTTTCCAGCATCCTTTTTGCTTTTCTCCCATCTCCCAATACCTTAAATCCATGAGAGAGACTTGGCTGTTGAGGAGAAATACCTGTCCCTGCTGTTGGCACAGCAACCTGCAGCAGCACACAGAATAAAGCAGGGCCAGCCTCTCCCACCCTGAATCAGATGACACAGTGGTGGCCTACATGTGGCCCCTGGAGTTTGGGGTCTGTTGGTGCTCTTGGGTCTGCCCTTGTCTAGCAAGCCTCTCTGGTGAGGGAACAAGTTCCCAGATTAAATTTCAAGGCAAAAAAGAAAGTGGAAATAAGTTACAAATATAATGATATGTAATTTTTATTTTAATATTGTTCCTCACTACATGTCTAACAGATATATTCTTCCTGGTATCTTCTATTAGATAGCCCAAAGCCCTTTACCAGTCTGTTTCAAATTGCAAGATTTTTACATTTACATTGTAATACCTTTTCTGCTATTTCAGAAACAGGCAAATAGTGGGTGGTAAAGTTCATAAAACTATTTGTTTAAGAGAAGACTTTAATCTTTGCAGTCTTGATTACACAGATGTGAAAATAAAAGCAATATGTTTCCATGTTTCTCATATATTTCTGATCCAGGAGCAATTTTCAAACTGTATCTTGAAGTAAGTCCATTTTACAACTGGGAGAAAGTAGAGAATGAGAAGCAGTACAAGTAAAGTTGCTTAAAGATAAGATATTTAAATTGTCAGAGGTAACTGGGGTATAAATCAATACCATCACCATGCCACTATGTATTTTCTCATTATGGAGAGTTTATTAAAAATGCTGTGGTTAAGTGCAATGCATGCCTACATCCAAAGGAACAACACTATCTTTTCCATCTTACACTTTAGGATTGTGAACACTTAAAAATTATTGATGGCCTTCACGAAGGGTATTAGAGAGATTTATGCAATGCTCTTTCAGTTGTCATGATGTAATGTTAGTAGTTGAAGCAACATATGTCCAGGTGGTTTTGATATGTAACATATGCAGTGTTTCAACATTCTTTCTCCTGGAATTTCACAAAAATAATAAAAAAAATGTAATCTACAGCTGATGCCGACTCTTTAGCTTAGAAGTCCTCTGAGCAAGGTGTGATGGATTGAAGCTCAGGCCAACTGTGTTTTACCATTGTTCCAAATGGAACCAAATTCTCAGCCCATTTGGTTTCTGTCTTCTTGTTGGACCGTAACATTCATGGCAAAGTCAATCTTGAGTACATTTGACATGAACCCCATATGTGTTTCAAGGATGAGAGCATTTTGACTTTGAAGAGCTCACATGCAAAAAATACTGGACTTCCAAGTGGAGGGTGTGCTTTTATCCATTTTGGAATTTTGAACAATATAATAAAATACAATTTACACTTGATGACAAAATACCACAAGAACATAAAAGGAAGGAGATATCTTTATATCTAAAAAGAAAACCTAACCAAAACCACAAAAAACAAGGCAGAACTACTGCTAACCATAGTGTCCTGCTTGCTGCTAAGGGCTTATTTGGACCACTACAACTATTGCTGAGTAGCTGCAAGAATTAAGTGCACCTTCTGGACAGTCTGGAAGCTGAATTAGAGGTCTGAAGAGTATGAGTAATGAGGAGATGCTGTCATATATAGCTAAAGGGGAGAGGAGGGCAGGGCAACCTGAAGAAGAGAAACCTGAAAGAAGACAGAACAACAAAAGCTTCAAGAATGTAAAGAGCTAATGCAGAGAGCAAAAGGATAATCTGTTTTTCACATCCAGTTGGGATACATTCAGTTCAGGCACTGTGGAAGCTTACTGAATTAAAAAAAAAAAAAAAAAAAAAAAAAAAGAAAAGTAGAAGTTAGTGAACCTTTTGATTGATGATTAGGAGATTTAGTATATATATATGTATTATATATTTGTACTTTCAAGGCATAGTTAGGGTATAATTAGAAAGTATAACTGATCTCACAGCAGTAGGGTTTTGAAATTCCTTCAAATCCTATTTTGTTTATGGTTGTTTTTTTTTTTTTAATATGAACCAGTTCAGTGTTTAACCATGATTCACTCATGACTGGAATAATTTTGGAAAAGCCCAACATTACATGCTATCTTTAAACGTGATTTTTTCATGATTTGTCTGTACAGGAGTTTACTTTCCATGTTGAAAGCACTGTTGCATTATCCTTTTGTGTTCCCCATTTGAGCTCCTCTCTTGGTGACAGTAGATGGGATCAGCGATGCCCAGAGGAGCAGAATTTGAAGCCCTTCCTCCTGAGACACCCTGAGGGGATCTCTTTCACGTCATTGAGGGCACTGTTCCCTGGTCCCGAGGGGGTGCATCCAGACCATGTTGCAATTTGGCACAAGGAAGCGAGCCAGGGCAGCGAGGACGCGCTCCGAGAGGGAAGGCGCTGCGTTCCTCGCTCTGCAGCGGGAACGGGCGGCGGTGCAGGCGAGCTGCCGATGGCACCGAGGAGCGGGCGGGCTGTCCCAGCTCTGGCAGCCGCTGCGGCTCTGTGCCGTGTGCGGTGCCCGAAACTGGGGGCTCTGTGCCATGTGCGGTGCCCGAGACTGGGGCTCTGCGCCATGTGCGGTGCCCAGCGCTGCGGCTCTGTGCCATGTGCGGTGCCCAGCGCTGCGGCTCTGTGCCATGTGCGGTGCCCGGCACTGGGGGCTCTGTGCCATGTGCGGTGCCCGGCGGCGCTGCGGCTCTGTGCCATGTGCGGTGTCCAGCGCTGGGGGCTCTGTGCCATGTGCGGTGCCCGGCGGCGCTGCCGCTCTGTGCCGTGTGCGGTGCCCGAAACTGGGGGCTCTGTGCCATGTGCGGTGCCTGGAGCTGGGGGCTCTGTGCCCTTTGTGTGCGGTGCCCGGAGCTGGGGGCTCTGTGCCATGTGCGGTGCCTGGAGCTGGGGGCTCTGTGCCCTTTGTGTGCGGTGCCCGGAGCTGGGGGCTCTGTGCCATGTGCGGTGCCTGGAGCTGGGGGCTCTGTGCCGTGTGCGGAGCCCGGAGCTGGGGGCTCTGTGCCGTGTGCGGAGCCCGGAGCTGGGGGCTCTGTGCCGTGTGCGGAGCCCGGAGCTGGGGGCTCTGTGCCGTGTGCGGTGCCTGGAGCTGGGGTTTGTGCCATGTGCGGTGCCCGGAGCTGCGGCTCTGTGCCGTGTGCGGTGCCTGGAGCTGGGGTCTCTGTGCCGTGTGCGGTGCCCGGCACTGGGGGCTCTGTGCCATGTGCGGTGCCCGGAGCTGGGGTTTGTGCCATGTGCGGTGCCCGGAGCTGGGGTTTGTGCCATGTGCGGTGCCCGGCACTGGGGGCTCTGTGCCATGTGCGGTGCCCGGGGGCGCTGCGGGTCTGTGCCGTGTGCGGTGCCCGGCGCTGGGGCTGGGGCCGCCCCGGGGAGCCCGGAGGCGCTGCTGCCAGGAGCGGAGCTCCGCGGGATGGAGGAGCTGCCCCGGCTGCCAAACTCGGCTGAGACTTTTCGCACTGTAAATTTAAAACAGAAATGTGAATACGGCAAAAACATAAGCTGTTTCTGGATGTGTCTCAACAAGACACGGCTTCTTGCAGAGAGCAGGCAGAAAAGAGGGAAAAATTCAGTGTAAAAAAAGCCAAAATATGTCTCAGCAGTGGTGCATGAGTGGTGCAAATTGTCTTGAAGCCCATTGAGCTCTGTTGAGTGCCTGTTATGCTTATCAACATTGCTGAACTGAGTTGTAGCAAAGGAAACCACTTTCCAGGGCTCTCTGAGTTATTATTGCTGGACATCACTTTTTTAAAAGTGGGGTCTACCCCCCTGCAGAGGAGAATGCATATGGAACAAAAACAGGGTAAGAGAAAATTTAGCCCCAACACAAAACATCTGAACTGGAAAACAGAGCTGACCTGCCAAACCCTGTTTGTGAATTGCCTCAGTCAGGGCTCCTTAGACTGCAGCTTCTGCTCTGCACCATCCCTGGCCCTTTGAGCCAGCAGGAGCTCAGGGAGGTGTACTGGGATGAGCCCCGGGCCATTCACACTGGGGACACTTCCAGGCCAGAACAGGGAATAAGCAGGAATCATATCCTCAGCAGGACTGGGAAATTGCTCTCTTAATATGGTGGAAAACCTCTGGGTTTGGGAGAAAACTTGCCTAGACAGTCTATGATCAGCTAAAAAATTTCAGTAGATATTTAGGAGGAAATCATCAAGAATCCTCATGGCAAAAGGATATAACACTTGTATTTTTTTTTTAATACATTCTTTCATACTGACTATCACTTTTTTTTGAAGACTATGCTACTGAGTTATAAAGCTGATTCTAGGACAGCAGAAATTGATAATGTAAATTCTCAAACTTTTAAATACTACTTTCAGTGTTTTTTTCCAGAATTAGATTCTTCTATTATTTTTTGCAGAATTAGGTTGATATTTTTATTATTTTCTCTCAATAAATTACTAGAATCTAACCTATTAATTTTTAGTTGATCTCTAACCAAATTTACTGTCAAATTTTATGACTCCCTTTTCTCATGATTTAGCCTCAAATGTTTGAATTTAAGGACTAAGTACTGCCTGATGGCAGTAAAAACTCCTATATAGAAAAATTTACCTAAAAATATTATAGGTCATGGGAATCGTTTTTATTAACTCCATATTTTGTTAAAACATTTTTGTGAAGAGAAATATATTAAATTAACCCCAAGGTAAATTTCATCTCTCTGTGTGACTGTACATTAAATCAGGTCTAGAAATTCAGAAATGTCTGACTTCCAGGAGATGGTGCTGTAGCACTTCAGCTGCATTCCTGCTGGCATTCATGTTCAGGTTTCCAACTCTGACAAAAATTTTCTTTTTCACTGTGATTCCTCAGAAAAGCAGGAGCCCCCGACCTAAAAGGCACATATTTTATTCTCCTACTGAGAAACCCTTCAATTTTTTTACACAAGAAATATTTAAAATCAGAGAAAAAGAGCAGAAATACTGTCTGGCCATTAATATGGGGATAAGAAAGACAAGGATCAAAGAATGAGATGTAAGATCAACCTGCTTATTTTAGACCTGTCTCAAACCAGATTTGAATTCAGTTCTGCTGTTTTGGTTGACTTCCTTCTGAAGGTTCTGTACCTGAAGTTTTTGCATCACTTTGTCCCAGTTCAGCAATATTTAAATCCAGATTTTCATTCTAGCCTATCCTTGTTCCTAGACTATCCTCAACTATTAATTAAAAATATCCTCTCTGAAGGCATGCTTGACTTCCCCTATAATCCCCATTCCAGCAGCTCTCAGGGAATGAACTCAGTGCTTGCTACAAAAAAGTAATAGGGGAAGGGGGGGAAAAACCTCCAAACTACCAACAAAATATCAGAAAGATCAAAAAGTTAATTGGAATTACTTTAAAAAAATAAATAGATTTTAAAAAATATTTATTTAAAAGCTCTTTCTCTCTCGATTGCCAGACTACAGCCTTGATTTATGGCCCTGCAAACTCAGGCAGTACAGCCTGCAAAAGAGATAATTTTGGTCTGAAAATGAATTCTATAGCTGTGGCATTGCAGATGTGGAAAGCCTATCAGTGCTGGAAAAGCGTGCTATCTTTTTGCAGCATGCTGCCCTAACTTTTGTCTTGTAAGTGTTGCAGGAAACCAGGAGTTCTGGACACAATCCAGCATCTACATTTCTGTTTGCTTTATGCAGTTCACTTGTAGCTATATTTTGTGAGTTTTCTTTCTTTTCTTTTCTCTTTTTTTCCTTTCCTTTCTTTATTTTTTTATTTTTTTTAGCCATAGTATTTCTGAAATATTGAAACATAAAATGGAATACTTAAGTGCAAGGGTCTGGAAATCAGTACTTCCAGATTCCACAACTGGCACCGACTACAGCTAAGAGGGATGCAATATTGTCCACACAAAACACTGGAAAGACATGAAAAATGCAGGGTCTTAAAAAATCACAATTAAAAAATCAAACATTTTTTGGTGACTTGTATGGAAAAACTGAACAAAAAAGAAAAAAAAAAACACTCTCTGAGAAAATTTGCATTTTGAAAAGAGAAAAAGAGCTTTTTTATCTGTGGGAAGCTTTCAGTATATGTTCTTTCACTGGGTTAAACAGTGATTTTGACAGACTGCTTGACCTTGAGCAAACCCTTCATCTGCTAGTTACCTAAGTGCCTCCCACCTGTGTTAGCAAGGTGTCTATAGAAAGATAATGAAGCTTATCTCAAGTGTTTTTCTGCAGACATGTTTAGTGGAAGGAGGATAGCTTTATCCCCTACAGCTACATTCGCCACATTTATTCCTTCTGCTTCTTTTGTGTCTCTCCTAACGCAGAAGTGCCTTGAATTTCACATTTTACCTTCTTTTGCAAAGGCAATGCGTGCAATCAGGAGGCATCAGCGTGCTCTTCTGCAGACCTGGAAGAAACCTTTTGCCAGCTGTGTTTCCTTCCCAAGGGGCCATCCAGAACTTTCATCAGATGGGTTGGTACCCGATTAGGTGTGTGTAGGGGCCTCATGAGCACTCACACAAAGATGTCTGGCCTGGGAAGGAAGGCTGCCTGGTGCTCTGGTGTTGGAAAGCTGCAGGGTGCCCATGGGGAAGAGGCTGGGTGTGTGCATGTAAATACCTGCACGCAGCGATTCCTGGGCGGCAGCTCGAGGGTGCCACTGACCACTGCTGGAAATCTCCTCACAGCTTGTTTAAAGGAAGGGCAGCTCCTTTTCAGAGATAAGCACTGGAGTCACAGACATAAAATAATGCAAGATCTCTGCAGAAGTCCGGGGCAGAGAGAGGGCTTGGGCCAGGACTTCCCTCCCTCTGGCAGCTGCAGGCAGTGCTGGGGCTGCCAATTTCTTAAATGCAAGTGAGATTGTAGGACAAACTTCCAAAGAAAAGGCAGGAAAATGCAACTAAAAACTGAACAAAAAGTCAGTTTAAGGTAATTTTTATGTACTAGCTTGTTCACTTGATTTGAGAAGATATCTGATTTTTGAGACAAAAAAAATCTGGGGAGTCTAATCTATCTGGTTTTCTGCAAATCCTCTAATTCTATGGAAACATCTGATTTCAAAATACAGATACAAAATTTTTAATTAGATTGAGAAAATTGAATTAAGACTGGAATTACAAGTGGTTTATGTATGTCATAATGAAAATCAGTTCTATTATCCTCAAAAAACCCCTTAAATCTCTGGGTCTTGAAGAACGGGGTCTTTTCAGCATGTTGAAGAAATATTTTTAGTGATATAAGTATATTTTACAAAGTTCTGATTAAAAAAATAATTTTACACAGTTCCTTCCTTACATTTTTTTGTTTTCTTGTTCCCTCATTTGTTTTCTGGGGGGGTTTAGGATTTTTATTTTATGTATCATTAATTTTTTATCCTTGACAGTTCTTCAGGATATATTTTTAACATCCATTATTCTGGAGCTTTCTTTCTTGGACCATGGATTTTTGTCAACTCATTGCAACACGAATAACTATGGACACCAAAACATGGTGTAGATAAAATAAGAGTACAAACCACATTTCCCCACTTTAGTCAACAATACAGCATAGAACAGGAAACATTTTGCTCAAAGAATCACTACAAAATTAATATTTTTGTCACTGGTTATACAGTATTCTCTCTAATCAAAACCTTATATAAACGCTTCCTTATTAACAAAGGAAAACTTGTTCCTAGACACACCCATTCAAAGATTTGGCCTGGGTGGTTGTGTTTTGGCTTGGATTTTGATGTTCTGGATAATATGAAAACAATAAAGCTGTAAGTACCATAGCTGTTAAGTGATTTAACCAGGAGATTAATCTTGTGGATCACAAAAACTGAAGAACAAAGGAGAAGCTGACATTGAATATGAGTTTGTGAAATTTGTCATTTTTAGTTCAGCAGAGACAACATGCTTTAGCTGAACTACTCTCCATATTGCAATGCACAGGAGAGTAATTGTCATAGAGATAATAAGCTCTCTTCCCAGCATGGATACTGAATGGTAGGGAAAAGTGATAATTTAGCTCCTTTCTCATACAGCTATATCAGCATAAGTCTATCTCTTCCACCTGTCAGCAGAGGTACATTTGTTGCGAGCTGTATTCATACATGGTGCTTAAATAGTGAAGAATTCTAATTCTTCACTGATTTTTTTCCACTTTTGTTCAGCCTCACTGAAAGCTCACTTGCTTTCTAGCAGTAGAATGGGAAAGAAAGCTATTCCAATCTGAAAGGGAACTACATGGAGCCAAAAAAGAAAAGAGATGCTTTTCCAAACATACTTCTTTTTCACTATACATTCCGACTCGTGGGTTAAAGAAATTGCCTATAGCTCTGGAGTTACCCACATCACATCCAGGGCTGAAAGAGATGTATCAGCCTGCCTTGCAGTTAGGAAACTGCAGCACTGTTAATATTGCTGTACAACTCTAGGTGGTATCTTTGCATTGCTCTGGTCGGCACTACATGCACACACCAGCTTAATGTGGAATTCAGCTGCTGCTGAGGAAATTGAGCACTTGGAAGGATCAGCCTTGGTTGTTACTTTGGAAATAATATCAGTATTAAAGTTGGCAAAAGAAGAAAATCTTGAAACTTTTTTAAATTAAGTAAAACATCTACTCAGGACTGAGTTCCATGCACAAATACTTCATTCCCTACTTTTCACAGTCAGCAGCATCTACTCTGCAATTGTTAACTGAGCCAAGAAATGAAATGCTGGCTATGACATTCTTGATGCTCACTAGCACTACAGTTGACTTCATGCAAAACAAGCAGCAACATGCTGAGTATCTGAGAACTGTGGTATACAATCCAAAAACTGCCTTTCACCAGAAATGACCCTTAGATGCCTCCCATCTTTAGCTTCCCAATTGAGAAATGATGGATTTGTTCTTACCCTGCCCTTTTTAAAAGCAAAATATTGGAGCAAGTTTCACCAAAGATGGAGCCTGGTGTCCATATGCAGCTTAAGCCACTATTCAGTGGCAAAGGCAAGTTCCACAGTTCTGGTGAATGATTTTCTTTCTGCTATAATTTCAGAGCAATTTTGTGTTTCTTGGGCAGCAACACACAGTTTGTGTGTAGAGCTACGTTAAAATGGATAATAATTTATTTTTACTTTGCAATTTGAGGGCTCTTTATGTTGCCAGTTTTGGTAAAAGAGCTGTAGGGTGAAGGAGAAAGGAGTGCATTGTGTCAGAGTGCTTAGAGTAATACCAGAAGTGTGAAAATTTGTTGGTTCATTGTACCATCCTACTGGTTCCTTCTTTGACCTGGATTAATTGCAAATTACTTAATCCAGGGATCATTTCTTTAACTTTGTATAAGCACTGTGGTTCTGAAGATAGGTTGAATGACTTTTCCATTTCCATCTTGTTACATCTCAGCAACTAATGGTTGTGCAGTTATTCCCTCATTTCTGCTTTCAGTTTGGCCAGAAAACCTACCTGACTAGAGAAAACTCTTGCTAAAGATTTTTCAAGACTGGAATGTTCCTGGAAAAATACTAAGTTTCTACAAACTGACATTTTCCAAGAATAAGTACTTTGTTGAAGTGTTCTTGACTAGCTTGACAAAGAGTCTCAGCTGCTATACCAGTAAATCCTTCTTATTTCCATTACAATTGAGGCTAGACCTGGACTCTTCATCCACAGAAGAGCAGTTGGAAGAAAATATGATGAGGTGTATAAAACCATGGATTTTTTTAATGATACATATTCATAATACATTGAATAATTATACCTTAGAATAAAAGAACTAGAAAGCAGCCACTGGCAAAACAAATTTTGCAGGAAGAGACACTGTCTCTTTAATTAGAGCAACTGGCATAGTTGGAAAATTGTCACATTTGTACCTGTGGACCATGGTGTTATAAATGATCAAATCTGTAGCCAAATTTATAAAAATTTAACAGAGATTTATTAGATCGTAAAAAAAAAAAAAAATAAATAGAGAATTTTGAAATCCCACCACAGCCAAGACAGCGTCAGCCCCGGGTGTAGGCGCTGGGTGACCTTGGGTTCCTGCTGACAGAGTGACAGCATTCCCCCCTGAGGTTCACCCCAGTGCTCTTCACAGCCAGCTTATGTACAGTTTATTCTGCCTGAGGCAGAGATGACCACATATTTATTTGTGTCTCCTTGCATGTAAAGTTGAATCCATACATGTGCAGAAACAGACAAAGACAGTGTCCAAGACCCAGACAAGTGTCTGAGTACCCAGGCAGAAGATGTATTCACATGGAGTAGGTGATGCCAGCTCCTTGAGTACCACAGATTTAATCAGTCCAGGAGCATGGAGCTCCTCTTGTGAGCTTCTCGAGACATTCCATTAATCATCTCCAGGGAGGTCCAGATGATATCTTCCAAATGCTGGTGCCAGAGGAAACCCCCTCGGACAGCTCCAGTCTGTCCTATTCCGATCTGGCATTGTCTCCGTTGTCCGGGAATCAGTTACAATGTGCATAACTCTGTTCCCGGTCAGAGCGACTGCAAATGTAGCTCATGGCCCAGGGCTTCCCCACTCATACGGTAACAGGTTTGATATTATCTTAACGGGTAACAGGTTTGATATTATCTTAACGCCGTCCGGGAATTGGTTATAATGTGAATAGAATGCTGTGTCCCGGCCAGAGTGATTACAAACATAGGTTTGATTTTCTCCTCATATTTTATACATACATATATCTATTTCTACAGCATGAATTATCTTTATCATATATAACAATGGTAAGACAAAGAACAATGAGGGAAAACAGTGAAATTGTCTGTCAGCAGATTAAAAACAAGCCAGTGAACAAAAAGCTGAAAATAAAAACTATTACTTTGCATTACAACAGAAAGAAGTTGTGTGTTTCATTCAGTGAAAGTCAGTACATCTAGATTATCAGAAACTAGAGGGGCATAGCAGGGCAGGGATCCCTCTACACGTGACTTCCTTTTATTCTTTCCTGAGCATCCATGGCTCCTCACTGTAAGTCAAGTTACTAAACTGGATGAACCTTTGATCTGAGTCAACATAAGGAGGGTCAAAGTCATGTAGATAGACTTCCCCTGAGAGGAAAGGTGTTGGTTTCCTATAGGACAATAAGGGAGAGGGTGGAGGTGTGGTTTTCAATATAGTTCTGATAGCAAAGGCACTAATTTTAGCATATCTATATGACTTTGCAGCTTAATACTGGAAATCATAGCAGTGGATTGAGTCCCTCGTGCCCTCCTGCACTAGAGTAACACTCTCAGTGCTCAAGTCAGGGTGTGGCAGCTTCTGTCCTTGCTGCTATTCCTGCCTCTTTGGGGTAATACCCTCCCTCCAGAGGTGACTGGGTCACACACAGAGAATAATGGCCCTGTTGAAGCCTTGATTTCCATAGGAGAATTATTTCAATGAGGCTATAAAATCTACCTTAAGAGGGAAATCACCTGAGTTATACCAGTAAAATGGGGTCAAATACCTTTAAAGATATCTTTGCATCTTGATTTATGGTCATGTCAATGCTATCTCTAAGGTGATTTGCCCTCTGTGAAAAAAGTTTTAGCTTGTGCTCCCCATTTATGCAGAAATCATCCCACCATTTTACATTTACTATCAGCCCTTTGGGTTAAGTACTTACTGTATTCAACCATGAAGAGCTGCCATTCACTCTGGATGTGTCAGAAACTGTTTCTGTCTGGAAAACTTTTAATGATGCATTTTTGTTCCCACAGCAGAATGAAATAATTTAAGTGCATTGGTGATGGGGTGATATTTATTCCTCTTCACCTAGTTGTGAAATTTGAAAAAGTGAAATGTTCTGGCTTCTTGTTAAGGGTGGAAGGTTTCATATGCCTCCAGGGGATGACAGGGCATGTGAGCAGCTGCATTCTAGGACCTGCAGCTCTCAGGTGTCCTGCTTCCCTTTCCTCAAAGGTTATGCTCATCAGCACATTTGCCAGGGGCTGCTGTTTTGCTTTTCCAGAGGTATTCTGGGTAATCTGTAAACAGCATTCAAATACATGGATTATGTGACAAATACCTCTGTCTGGTACATAAGGTCCAAACCCAAGAAAGATCAGACAATACAGCATGAGGATGCATAAGCCTTTTTCATTAAACACAGAAAACAACATCTGTTTTTCCTTATTTCAGGTTTACTTTACCAGATATTGATCGGTTAATGATTGTATAGCAATTTCCTATTATTATGCAGGTGAGCCGCTACAGCACAAAAAGGCATTCTTCAGAGGCAGTGGAAAATGACACTGCACCCCAAAAAGCACAGCACACACATTGCTCAGGAGCTGTGGGAGCTGTGGAGCAAATGGCTCCAGAGGAAATGCCTCTACAATAAATGCCTCTGAAATTCATGCCTCTAAAATAAACTCCAAAAGAACTTCACAGAAAATTATGCTGAGGTTCATTTTAGCACTCAGAGCAGCACGCAAAGCTACAGAAAAAGTCCCAGAGTTTGAGCTAACACTTCAGAAAACAAACAAATGAAGTATGTTGTGTTTGTGGACAGATATGTTTCACTGTGCTTGAGACAGAAAGGCCACAGGACAGCAAACTGAATTTTTGATCATATTTTAGATTTCATTCACATCTTGATATTGGAAGTAGGCTTCAGAAATGCACTTTTTATTCAGCAACCATTCTTGTTAGAAATAAAATTAAGCTTCCCAGCAAGCAAAGAAGGGATCTCTGTATTTGTTTGTGTTTTACAGTTCTGAATGATCATGTTAAATTATTGATGGGACTATCCTTTATATCAAAGAGTACACTTAACATGAGTGCTACAAGAAGTAGACTTTTCCAACTGTTACTTCTAAAATGAACGTGCTGGTTACAACTCTATTGTGAGAAATTGGAGAATGGAATCACCTTATGAAATTAGCTGTCTTCTGCCTAGGTATAGGTAGTCCAGGCTGCCTATAAGCCCCAGTTTTAAAACCCTTATGTTTCCTCTGCTACTGCATTGGCTGGACTTCAGTGAAATAAAGTGTTAATAGAAGGAGCAAGGACAATTAATTCTGTGTGAGAAGGCAAAGGTCAGAGAAGAACTTCACTCCAGGTTTCTCTAGGGTAGTGCATACTCTCATTTCCTAAATGTTAGTACCTGGGAAGGTCACAGTTTGGACTTCTGTCCCAAATTCCCTTCAGTCTCTGTGCATACAAGCCCTTGCTGTCATGCATTGCTTAACTAATCAGTATGTATATGGCTATGGTTAATTTCTTCTGGGATTCCATTCATTTAAGAGGTCTCAAAAAAAAAAAAATAAAAAGAGGACAAAGTCAAAGAGGAGAGCTATTGAGAAGAAAAAAAGAAAATCTTTGCCTGGTAAAAAAAAATCAACATATTATCTTATTAAAATTGGAAAGTTCCTCAGTCTAGATTTTATTATTTCCACTATATTGGTTTTCTGTAAATACGTTAGCCTTGTTACATACTTCAGCTATTGACATTGATAGGATCTTACAAGTTAGAGATGGAGGAGGACTATTAGATAATGTAGCCATTTCCCTGCTGATACAGGACCAGTCATTGAATTACTTATGCTCATTGAAGAAGAGACACATAAAGGATCGAACCTGCCCTTTCAAAGGTAATTGACGTCAAATAAAATCAGCCACTGTTACTGTGCTGTTTTTAAGCCTTAAGATCAGTGTGGGGTCTCAGCACATTGTTCCCGATGTCCAGAGATGCCAGGAGAACCCTTGGGGGTCTCGAAAATCCTGGAATGTTGCCAGAAGTGTTTGGTGGCTTGATTTTGATCCATCCACAGAAATAACAAGAGTTTGAGGACAAGAGAATCACTTTAGAGTGAAGGGTGTAAAAGGGACACATTTATAGGGTGAAATATAAACTTTAAGGTTTTTGGTACAGGGGGGTTATGGAGACAAGCTGGAGGGATCAGGGCGTGTCTCGTCTTTCTTCTTTCTTCTTCTTGTCCTCCATCTCCTGTGGTGATGTTGGCACTTGGGGATTGGTTTATGGTGAAGGTGCACTTGCTAACATGGGTGAAAAGCATTGGGAAATAAAGGTAAATATTATGTACGTAGATATTAGTATAAAAAGACACGACCGCCCCGTGGGTGGTGAGAGAGTGCCTGTGACTGCTTGCAGATCAGACCTCTGTTGGGCAGACAGAAAATTTTGTAGATAAGAAATAATAAACAATCTGAAGATCGAAAAGCTGAAGAGTCCAGACTCGTCCTTTGAAACGCGTGCCACCCAAGAACCACCCTACCTGTGTCGGGCCAGAGACAGACAGCCGGACCCGACAGATCAGTGGTGGTTTTTTCAAGAAAATTGGTGGAAAACAAAATAAATAATACAGCTCAGTATTGCTTCTGCAGGAACAAATAGTATACAGGAGGTGGGGTTCTTTAGAGCTGTGAGTATATTTCTTAGCAGCACTAAATAATACTAACCAAAGTCAAGTAATATTAGGTTTCTGAAAGGTGTACTGCAGGCTACATAATTGTTATATAATTCTTTTTACAATAAGTGGTTTAAAACTTTAACTCTCGGGCCCTTATTTCTAGTCTTTGTCTAATGTGTAATATACAGTTATTTTCTACAGATTCTCTGCACTCATCCATCAGATCAAAGTGAATGGGCAAGTGTAGCTCTTGTCTGCTGGAGGCTATGGTGGCTGATGAAAGCAAGCAGTGTCTGCAGCACAGCACACTTCTGGGAACTGCAGTGTCCAGGTCAAGGCTGAGCACTGGTGCTCAGATTATGCACTGGGTTTCTTCTGTCTGTTCCTGCAGGTTTCTTACATGGAAACCCTAGAATTAGACATGGGGAGAGAAGTGTATCCTCCACCAGCATGATTTCTTTATTCAGTATCAGTATACAGCTGGGAGATACTCTGCCCGAGAACTTAAAAACTTCACAGCTTTGGCAGCTGCAGTAACTATTTTTCTTGAATTAATAGTCTAAAACTGGAAGCAAAACAGCAAGAGGAAAATAATTTTAGAACAGCAAGCCCCCTCCATGCCCTCCTTACCAAAATCTCCATCATCTCAAACTGTGGATTGCACAGGTCTGTTTTGCACACATGCCACAGAAAGGGACCGTGTAGAAACACCTCCCTTCTGGAGAGACTATTTCTATTTGGCCACTAATCCTTGATGGCCCCTTATTCCCAAGCTAGTGAAAAACAATGTTAATTGCTTTGGAGCCAGGACTTTGCATCCTCACAAGATATAGGCTGCTTATTGTCCCTTCACAGTATATTGGCATTTACTACAGAATCCATATCTTATCTCACACTATTCTTCCTGCTTCTCTTGTAGCTCAAGTCAGGGTAAGCTGGCATATTCGCATTATATTTATTAAATAGGCAGGCTACATGAAATATTAATAAATCATTGCAAAACAGCTCCATCAACCATCACACTGATGCTAAAAAAAAATAAAGTATCCTGAAAAATAATTACCAATTTTTATGCTGCTATCTCCCAACATAGGCATATTTCCTTCTTTCCTTGCTCTACTCTATTTGCTTCCCATTTAACAAGTTTTGTAAAAAAGTTTCAGCAATTCATCTGATGGCTGAGTTGCAGTTATTTATAATTATGGAATATTCTTGGGTGTTTGTTTAAAGTGTGCTGGAGAGCTGCTGGTTTTGTTTTTTTCTGGTAGGCGGCTCATTACTTCATAAATCTGTGACTGAATGGGAATTGTGGCTGGGGAGCAACTGTGCTGTTCATGCATCATGACCAAGTGTGTGTGGGAGTCAGGAACAGCACCTCTCTGGACCAGCTGCTCCATCCATCTGCAGCTGGGTCTAGGTACAGTGATCTACGGTCAAGATCTGCACTGGGAGTATTTTTATAGCTGCTTTATAGCAGCTGGTGTGAATGGCAGCAGAAAAATGAACAATCAACTTCCTAACCATCAGGAACAAACTAAGTAAGAAAAATAAGCATAAAAATTAGCACATTTTTGTTAGTATTATAAAGTTACTATTTGAAGTTCAGTTTCTCAGAAGAACTACTCTAAGCCTACATATTTATTGGTTTGTCACTCAGCTGAAAATTTTCTTTCTACCAAAACTTGGCACAAAGCTGTATTTGAGTGGCGAATGATGTTCCTAATTTCAGATGCTTCTATTTTCCCTTAAAAATGAAAAACAACTATTTAAAAGGGAAATGTTTTTTGAAGCTAATCTGTTTTTGCCAGTTTTATAGAGAAAATAAGGGTATATGAAAAAAATGAATTAATTTAAAAATTGAGGTAGAGTGGGACAGCTAAAACTGTGGAGTGAAGGATTTTTCTTTATTATCCTAGTTTCAGCAAAATATGATGAGAAATATTTCTGCTCTGACTTTTAATTTTGGATTTAAATAAATCATGAGAGATCTCAGCACATTTTAGGTCATATCTGCATCTTTCATGGTGGAGGCTCTGTATGATGTGGCTCTGCAGCTCCTGCCAGATGAAGTACTGCCATCACAAAAAAGTCCCCTTTGCAATACATCCACAATGGCTTAAGGAAAAATGGCAGAGAGGGTGGAGTTGGTAGCTTTTTGTCAGAGTACTGTTTAAAATTAACTCAGTGATTATTTAGACTTTCATTGCAGAAAACAAAGAAAGTGGACAAAATGAAAAGTTCTATGATCTGTGTCTGGAAAGAGAATTCTTGACATCTCCTAGGTAGAGTTCTCTTCCATGGATAGAGGAGAGGAGCCTTATTATATCTTCCAGAGCCTACCTTCTCCTTAGAATTGTTCATAAAAATTTCTCAGAAAAGTACATATCTTGAATACAGCAACTTGCACCCAGTTCAGGATCTAGCTCAAATTATGGAATATCCTTTCAAAAATATTGACAACATGTTACTTTTTCTGAACCTGTAGAAATGCTTATTCCCCTGCTCATTCCTCTGGTTTAGGGAAACAAAGGCAGGCTGGTCAAGCACCAAAGATACCATTCTGTTCACATAAAAAATAACTTCAAAACACCTGTTTACTTCTCAGGCAGATTTTTTTCCTGAATGTGACAGCACAAAAATAATCATAGAATCATAGAATGGCTTGGGTTGGAAGGGAAACATGGAGATACCTAGTTCCAATTCCCTTGCCATGGTCTGGGACACCTTCCACTAGACCAGGTTGCTCAGAGCCCCATCTAACATGGCCTTGAACTCCTCGAGGGATGGGGCATCCCTGGGAAACCTGTTCCAGTGTCTCACATCCTCACAGTAAAGAATTTTTTTCCTAGTATCTCATCTAAACCTATTCTCTTTCAGTTTGAAGCCATCCCCCCCTTGTCTTGTCACTAGATGCCCTTGTAAATAGTCTTGCCCCATCTTTTCTGTAAGTTCCCTTCAGGTACAGGCATTTTTGATATAATGGACCCAATTTGATCAGAATAAGGAATAAGGTGAAGAGACCAAAGTAGGAGATATCTCCAAGAAGTCTCAGGCTCTTTCAGAATCTGAGTTACCTGAGCATTTTTCAAGGATCTGATTTGTGTCTGTTTTTCAGCTTCTAAATTTAGTTGAGACTTTGATGCCTTTTAAGTGGATATATATTACATTAAGATTTATACTGCATGTGTCTGCCCTATTTCTTCAGAAAAAATTTAACCAAAGTGTAACTTAGTTTTTCTCTTCAGGGGAAAAAAATTTCAAATTGCAGTTATATTATTTAGAAATAAATGATTACATTTTATACTGAGTATTTTGCATCAGTCTAATGAAACATTGCTATAAACAATGCATAAAGTATTCAAAAAAGCTCATTAAAGGCTCAGTGTGTTAATACTGACAATAAGTAACCATCATAGTATGTAGTACCTGGAAAAGATAATTATTCCCTGAATGTTCATAGGCCAGCTTTGAGAATTCAGGCAGATCGTGAACTGCTCTGTGCAGATCTGAATTCTTTTGCACCACCTGAGTTTTTAGCCCTTTCTGTTCAGAGTGTTTTAATCCTTGAATGGGGAAGAGCAGGGTGTAGTCACCACACCTCTCTTAGGCACTTGATAAAAAGATGTAGAATCAAATCATAGCCTCTCTCAGACACTTGTTAAAAAGATGTAGAATCGCATTTTTATCTTAAATTTCAGGACAATCATTTCAACATAAAATGAAGAGAAGAGCATCCAAGAGATGTGAAAGAGTCTAATCTAACAAAAAAAAAAAACAAAAAACCCTCAGCTGCTCTTTCATGGCCATGCACAGCTTAGAGCTAAAGAATTAGAAAATGCTACTGTATATTCAATGGGAAAACAGGTCTCTTTAGTGTTTTCCAGTCAGCAGTGACAGTCTGTCTTCCCTGAGCTTGGTGCAGAGGGTCAATTTGAATCCTCTGAAGTGCCAAGAGCTCCATCTGCTCTTCCATCTGAAATGGGAATATTTTTGCTCTTTTTTTTTTAATCTTGATTTGGTCTTTCGGTGTTTGTGTTAGAACACACAGCCCAGATGCCAATAATGAGGAAAATATATTAAGTGATAAGGGAGAAAACAGAGAAATTAAAATGAACGAGGAAGGAAAATTGTAAGTGGAAAATAGGAGCTGATTGCAATATCCAGCCCAGGTGTGGCTGTGAATTAAAGTGCTTTCCTGAGAGATTCCAGAAGATATATCCCATAATCCTACACATCTGGGAAAGTGTTGGTCAAGACAGTCCTGGAAGTTGTGCCAAAAACACCTTAAAGATATTCCACACAAAGATCCAGCTTGCTATATACTCCAGCTGCTGTTTATTAGAGATGCTCATATTTTATGTATGCTAGCACACAGGAATTCTGTTACAGAGAAAACTGTATATATGGATTTAAATCCATTGATTGTATATTCCACTTAGACTTTATTGAAGCTTTTCTCTATATTCAATTGCAGAACTACATTTCTTCAGTTGAAACAGAAACATATGTATATACAACATACACAGGCATGTAAAGGAATGCTTTAATTTCCCATAATTTTTTTTTTAAAGTCAGTGTTTCTCCTCAGGAGAAAAAAAATGTATACAGGAATATTTCACTTCTCTGTTTGATTTATTGTCACAGACACCTCGGGCTTTTCTAAATCCAGTGAATTTGAGAAGTTGCTATTGTGAGGTTGAAAAATTAACCCTGGCAACTGTGCTAATGTCTGAATCAGTCTTCAGTGTAGTAGAGTTATTTGACAATATTTTTTGATATTAGACCATGACCAAGGGACACCAGAGTTAAACCAAATTCTTTTTATCATTTGTTGGGGAGAAATCTTATCCATGCAGCAACTGATAAGTATCTTTTAATACTTGTGAAAATGTTATCTTTCCTTCCTTCCTTCCTTCCTTCCTTCCTTCCTTCCTTCCTTCCTTCCTTCCTTCCTTCCTTCCTTCCTTCCTTCCTTCCTTCCTTCCTTCCTTCCTTCCTTCCTTCCTTCCTTCCTTCCTTCCTTCCTTCCTTCTCCCTTGATTTTCTTCTCCTACCCCTTCTCTCTTTCCTTCTCTTTCAAGTTAGAAGGTGCTGAAAAGTCAGAGACATTGGTGGGTTTAAGACAATACTTGCTATGAAATGGATTCTCCTATACCTTTGAGCTATTAACAACTTTGCTTTCAACACCAGGTGTCACTGCAGTGATAGAAAAACCTCAAAATATTTCCCAAAACTGGTTAACAAAGCAGGATTTGCCATTAAATATAAGACAATAATTCTAGATATAGGGTAGCAATGGAAAAAATGAAGTAGCTGGCATAACTTTGAAAGCAAAGTTATAGATAATAAAACTTTCACTGTAATATACCATTGATAGGATACTCCAAAAGTAAATTAACCCATTTCTATGGAGAGTTGTCCATAGTGTTAAAAAGCTCCTTTTAAATATCATCAATTATCAAGTGATGCAAGCTCACATAGGTAAGTTCATCAAACTAAAAAATATATCTATTATTTACTGAAACTGAAATTGCTGTGGAATAAGAACAATCCTGCTGAACTTAGCAATGTTTTGGGGATACAAATTAAATTCTGCAGTAGATATCAAATGCATTCAGAATAGCTTTGGAAGCAGTACTTCACAGCGGTGTTTCACAGAGATTACTTCTGCATGTCAGAGAGGTTTCACTGAATTTTAACAGCACTAATCTGTTACATTTTGCATTGAATTTATTTGCTATTTTTATCACTTCTATGGTGTTTTGGAGAAGGGTTTGAATCTTTAAAAAGCAGAATACTGTTCAGAAATATTTTTCACTTAAAATTATTTCTATTTTTAGAGCAGCTCTAGAAATAACATCAGAAAGTTCCTCAGAACAAACACTTTTCTCTTTTCTCTGTTATAGTATTTTTGATGCCTGAGGGAAAATAAGAATGGTAGAAAATAATTTTGTCTAAAACAATTGCTGAAGTAAGGTTGCACTGCCGTCTATTTAAAAATATAATAACTGTAGGGTAAGAAGCAAGAAGAAAAATATGTCATTTAAAAATAAAGCAGAAGGAAAAGATAAAAAATAGAAAAAAATAAAGGGAATTAAAATACTAGTGAAGTAGAGATGAACCTAGAAAAGGGGGGAGGAAAGGCGGTTTTCTAAATTTTGAGGGTTTTGTTATTTACTACCCGATTCACCTGTAGTTAGCAATAAATAAAATAAATTTATCATAGAAGACTTTGTTTTGTCCACCAAAATAATGGGTAAGGGGTGTCCCTGACTATCTCAAACCATAAGCTTTTTCATCCTTTTTTTGTTCCTGTTCTGCTAAGGAAGGGGAGTGAGGGGGAGGCTGGATGGGTGTTTGGCCCTTAGCCAAGGATAATCCACAGCATATCCAAAGGCACACTAATGTCAGCGGTCTTGCTTTGGCAAAAGTGCTACAGAACTTTGTTCCTTCTTCCCTCAATGCGCATTTTTTACTGTAACTATAAACAGAAAGCTACCTTCCATAAAAAGATCTTCCATCATCCAAATGCCTTGACATAACATGGTCATGGTACTGAAAGTGGCAGCAGGCCAACATAATTTGATTATCTGTTCTTTAGTTTTTTTCATGAGAGAAAAACTCTAGGGTGTTTACATCACAATAAATTCAATATATTAAAATGTTAACATCAGTTGAATGGCATATCCACTAAAGCAATCTGAAAACTTTTGAAATCACTTTGCTAATCGTCCTGAAGGTCATCCAATGAAACATAGTTCAGGAAATAGAACGTGACAGTTTGTAACGTGGTCTTGAATCTGTTCTCCTCAATCACCATTTTCACTATTTCATTTTCATGAAAGGACTGGGAAGTTATATTCACAAGGAATGCTTGATTCTCTGAGTGTGAAACCCCATGATTTTTGATATTACACAAAAGAGGGACACTTAATGCTGCTATATGGCAACATCTGTAAATTAAATTGATGCAAATGGAAATACCTTTTTGTGTACTTTAACACTATAAGAGACCAAAAATGTGAATAAGTACCTAAAGAGACAAATTCATTCTGATAATGGTCAGGAAATAATATGTCTGAAACAGAAAATCTGACTTGAGAATTTTATATGCTGAATATTATGTCAATGCTTATAAATAATTCAGCCCGTGCCCTGGTGTCTTATCCTTTCTAGATGTTCATGAAAAACAGCTTCTGAAGGGAACAGAATTGCCTTAGCTGGACTTTGGCTTTTTCTTTGTATTCTCGTGTCTAACTCTTAAACCACAGTAAACACAAGTGTCCTACCCACCAGTCTACAGAATGCCAGGTGGAAATTTTGTGAATGCAGAAACCAATATAACAGAAATAAAGCATGAGCCCATGAGCAAATTCAGTGTCTTACTAAGTAATGTTGATTAGCTCAGTCACCCTAAATCTTACTGCATATGCTTTTTAGTTGAGTAGGAGTATGGCCAGTTTGTACAGCTTAAACCAAGAATAAGCAAGCATATTTTGCCCCATAAAAGGGTCAGGGTGAGAACACTCACTGCAGCAATGCCATGGCTCAGGGATGGGCCATAACTACTGCAGCTGGCTGGGGCTGAGCAGCAATGACTGGTACCTGCACTGCAGCAGGCAAGGTATTCATTGCTTAGTGGTGGGGTGTTTCTCTATCAAGACCTAATCTGTTCAGTGTTTTCAGATTAAAACAGCAATAAAACAGGACTCAGAAAAGTACTTAAGTGGTTAACTGCATCTATAATGTCTCAGTTGCACTACCTTTTGCATGGCAGGAGCATAGTGATGCTGCTTCCTGTGTAACCACCTAAAGCCACATAAAGCCCAGGACCTGGTCTGGATTTCAGACACTCTGGTGTTTGGCAGAGGCAAGACCAAGCCTTGATTTACTATTTCTCTTCTCTTATTTTAGGGTGCAAGCACATTCTTTTTTAATGTGCTGTGCTTTTCAAATATCTGTTTTCCTGATTTTGATATGTCTTACTGATAAATTATAGAAACTTTTCTAACTCTTCTAGGTGTACTTTCTTCTGTTAATATTTAGTCAGGCTGTAGTCAGAAAGTAATGGAGTTCAGATTTTCCCTGGGATGGTAGCTAAATGAAGGTAACATTGTGTTCTTTGAATCTTTATCCAAGTTTGGAACAGATTTTTCTTTTCTACATTGTTTATAATAAGTAAAACATTATACATCATCTTGACATGTTAGATTCCTGAACCCACTGTCCTTCTCTTGTCTTAAAATGGCTGGAAATTTGGAAGCCTCTGAGTTGAAAAATACTTGTTAAAAAGTGTATTTTCCCATAGAACTTGAACAAAAAAAAAAAAAAAGAGTGTTTCTATTTCCAAAAAAAGCTCTGTGAGCTTAAGGTACCTGAAAAACTCCTTTTTTTCAATAAACATATATACAACACTCCTGTCAAGAAGGAGAATACTCTAATCCACATTTCACAGATAATATATGAAGTAGAAGGAGGTGGAAAGTCAAATTTCAAACAAATGTTGATCTAATGAATTTTCCTGACTTTGGAGAAATGACACAAACCAAATCTTTGAGACATATTCATTTTCTAATAAAAATGTTTACAAATGAAGTAAAGGTCTGCTTTTGGAAAGCTTCCTACCATCCCACCTGATATATATCCTCAGAAAGTATGTGAAGCCATATATTTTAGGCTGGCAAAACTATGATTTTGCTGGCTGAGTTTGTCCCCTCTTTTCTAAATTAAAGACACTGTTTAGGCACATGAAAAGCTTTGCTAGAAAATCATGTCTATGCTAGCAGTTTGTACTGCCATAATTCTGACAGTCACACTTCGTTACAACACCTACCTAACTACGGTAAGCCAGAATTTATTCTGCAGACCTGGCCTCTGTGTCAATGTCTAGACCTGATATACCACAGGATGGCCAGGGAAATGTCTGACTGAATTCCTGATCCACAGTAATTTCTGAAGTGGCCTAAGAGCACATCAAACTGTGAGCACTGCTGTGTAGCCCTGTTGGAATATTGGCCTTGCGGATGTATTATTTAACCACATGTAGGATCCATTAAGCTGTGTTCCAAGCAATGGTTGTTGGGTTTTGGTGTCGTTTTGGTTTCTTTGGGGTTTTTTTTGTTTGGATTATTTTGTCTTGTTTTGTTTTGGTTTTTCTGCAGTGTGGTTTTAATTTTTTTTTATTTGTTTTGGTTTTTTGTTGCTGTTTTTTTGTCAGGGGTTTTTTTGTTGTTGTTGGTTGGTTTTGGTTGGGTTTTTTGCTGGGGTGGGGGGGCGGCGGTGTTTGTTTTTATGTGTTTGTTTTTTGGTTTTGTGTGTGATTTTGTTTCTCCATTCTGGGCAAAGATGTTGACAATTCTTTGAAAGACCAAGGGCTACCCAGGCTTTCAGCATGGCTCAACAAATGTTCAATTCTCCACCATTCCCCTATGCCCAGAGAAGACAAGCTCTTCCCTATGGGAACTGAGAATAGTTTTAATAAAGGATATATAGTTTCATGATCTAGGTATCCTCCATAAAGGCAGAAGTCTCATTTAAAGCTCTTTAGGGTTTTCTTTTACACCTGGCATGGCTGTCTAGAAGATGAACTTGCAGGATACTTCTGGTCAAAGGAGAGATATTTGTGAATGTTGAACAAAAATGCTGGATAAGGATGAAATGTCATTTTGAAATAATCTGAAGGTCTTCTCTCATTTCAATGACCAGAACTTTTGCATGGCGCTATCTCATCACTGAAGGAAAAACATCAGCAACAAAGCAAACCTAGAAAAATGTGGTAAAATTCTTAGAAAATCTGGTTAGGCATTATCAGAATCAGCTGGCCTGAAACCATGTCAGACTTAACAAGAGACACTGGGATAATTTGTAGCAATAGTCTTTACTTTTATAAGGTTTTATTGCTTCAAGCTTTCTGAACAAATTACTTCTGGAGAGACACTGAATTATGCCGTATTTTTGAAGTATGCTATCTGTAATATATTTTTTTGTATATCCACTGCAAAACCCTTTTATTCTGCTAGAATGTTCTCAATGTGCATAGAACAGTGACACCAGCTACATACACGTGTATGTGCAAGAAAACTTATCAATAAAATATGCATATCGTTTTTTGAAATATTTATCTCAAATATTTGCTTTTTGATGATTGCCATGCAAAGGTGCAAAAACAACCAGAACAGACTGCTTTGTCTTTAGAAATTCAAATTCTGCCATCATGTTTCTCCAGATAACTTTTATCATGAAAGAAAGAGTTTTGGCATTGGCCACCCAGATAAATTACTTGAATTAATCTCCAAAATGGTTGTTTACACAGATTCTGCCTATAGAGCTAAAAAAATAGAGTCAGGAATGGACTCCTAGTACTGGAATCATTTATTTTACAGGATCTTGTAAAGAATAATTTGGTTTAGAAAATAAAAAGGTTGTTACAATCTGTGCCATCATTCCTTCTCTCTGCTGAAGTCTCACCAGCTTAAAAAGCTAAAATGACAAGAATTCTCTCTGGAAATCACAGTGCATGGCACAAAGAACATGCAGCACTTTTCTGGGTATGTTCACTGCAATGTAACTCTAGTCCTATCTCTACTGAGAAAATAACCACAGCTATTTTAAATATTAGTGCTTGTGCTTGCTGTCATCTGGCAAGTTTTATTTGCCATTATTCATTTAAATATTGCTGGGTTTTTTTCATGTCTTTGCTAACTTTAGGCATAGGGAAATAACGTAGGACAACAAACTGCAAAAGACTGGGGTCCTGCTGATTGTTTTTCTTGGGAAAGCCAGGATAGCAACACCTCCAGCAGCTGCCCACTTCACACAGTAACCTCTGCCAACCAACCCAGGAATCTCAGAATGCATTTTCCTTCCCAATTGTTTCATACATTTCATCTTTCCTATAACAGAATGTGGAATTGCTACAGTCCTTCTCACCCTTCAGGTAGTAAATTTCATTTTGAGTACTTTTCTAACCTTCTAACCTAACTCTAAACATAAATGGCATTTATTAGATCTCAGTTCAAATTCAGATAACTGATTTTACAAAGCAATAATCTTAGTTTCCTTATCTATTTTGTTTTCCTTTGATTTTTTTCCTGAGGATTGCTATAAAAGCACATGGATAAATCGGTAAAAAAAAAATAAATTCTCCTGTAATGCCTAGGAATACTGAGACCAATCACTCCAGAGACAAATCTGTCTGGAGCTATGGAACAAAGAGATTTGGGGCCAGCAGTATGTCATGCTCTTCGCTCATCTAAACTGCCCAGAAAATTATAGGAGCAGTAAAACAAATGGAATAGTGAAAGAGAAGGCAAATTGTATGGTTAATGTATATTGTTTAGTCTTTTGTAAATGTTGTAAATATCAAGAGATATTGCATCATCCATAAAAGAATACCATTTGAAATATTATTTTACTATACAATAGTGCTTGATTCTAATGCAATCAGAATATAGGCTGTAGATTATTACTATGTTTTCATATTTTTGAAATTTCTATCATGTTAGGAAGAATTTTTCATGTAAGGTTTAGGTACAGACCATATTTTCCCCATGATTTATACTACAAACTCAGTCCTCATACTGATAAAATAGTGATTAAAGGTGCATATAACCGGGGATAGTGCATTGTCTACAACTTCTTTCTTCTTATCATTCTACTGCTAGTTGTTTTCAGTCATAACACGATTGTAGCTATTGAGGACATGCAGCTATTGTAGTCCATTTTATGAATGTGAAGTATATTACGAATGAGAAGTGTGTAAAACTGCTTCTGGAGTAGCTCATCAGGCAGAAGAGCTTTCAAAGTCCCTAGGAGCACAGCACCTGGAGAGTGGCTGAGGAGTTATTATCTTGCCTATAATTCTTCTGATCTATCATCCCCATTCCATTTGCTATGCACGTTTTTCATCATCTCATTTCAGAATCACAGAATAACAGAATGGGTCAGGTAGGAAGGGACCGCTGGAGGCAATCCAGTCCAACCTCCCTGCTCCAACAGTAGCACCTAGTGCATGTTACTCAGGATTGTCTCCAGATGTGTTTTTAATATCTCCAGGGAAACAGACTCTTCCACCTCTCTGGGCAGCCAGTTTCAGTCAACCTCACAGTAAAGAAGTTATAACTCATGTTCAGGTCCATCACTTCCATCGAATCATAGAGACCTAGATCATTAGGGTTAGAAAAGGCCTCCACGATCATCAAGTTGAATTTTTGATTGAATACCACCACAGCAACTAAACCATAGCATTAAGTGCCACATCCAGTCATGTGTTGAACACTTCCAGGGATGGTGACTCCACCACCTCCCTGGATATCCCATTCCAGGGCCTAACCACCTTTTCAGTGAAAAAAATCTTCCTGTTGTGAAACCTGAACCTCCCCTGGAACAGCTTGAGGCCATTTCCTCATCCTGTTTCGGGTTGCCTGTTTCTGCCCCTTGTCTCTTGTTCTATTGCTTGGCACCAACATTTGTCTCCATTCTCTTGGCACCCTGCTTTCAGATACTTTTGTACACTGATAAGGTCCCCTCTCAGCTGTTTCTTCTCAAGGCTAAACAGAGCCCACACCCTAAACCTTTCTGCATAAGAGATGCTACAGTTCCTTAATCATCTTTGTCACCATCCATTGGACTCTCTCCAGGTGCTCCACGTCTCTCTTGTCCTGAGGAGTCCAGAACTGGACACAGCACTCCAGATGTGCCTCACCAGGGCTGAGTAGAGGATCAGGATCATCTCCCCCAGCATGGTGGAAATGCTCCTTTCTAGTGCACCCCAGGACACCACTGGCCTTCTTGGCCACCAGGGCACTGCTGCTCACAGACAGTTTGCTGTCCACCAGCCCCCCCAGGTCCTTCTCTGCAGAGATGAATCCCAGCAGGCCAGTCCCAGCCTGTGCTGGTGCCTGGGTTATTCCTCCCCAGGTCCAGGGCCCTGCATTTGCCTTTGTTAAAGTTCAAGCTGTTCCTCTCTGCCCCTCTCTCCAACCTTTTGAGGTCCTTCTGAATGGCAGCACAGTCCTCTATGGTATCACCTACATAGGTGGATTCCTTTGAAATGGAGGCTTCCTTGGTTCCAAATGCAGCTGCCGGCCACCAGGACAAGAGAACATCATTTTGCAAAATCTGAGGAAGCAACAGCCCACTGAGTCTGAACATTAATTGTTTCTGGAGACTGTAACAGCACATACAATGATCATTAAACAAATACAGATACCAAATGGATGCTTATATTGTTACAGTAGATTCTTCATAGGAGTTAACACTTCAGTATCTCGGATGGCAATATATAGCATTCCCTAAGGACCAGATTTTTTAATAGATAGAATTGGTCAGAAATTTCCTGCTGAAACAAAGTTTGCTAAAAAATTCCAGTTGGTTGAGTGTAAAATATTTCACTCTAAACAGCTTGGGTTTGATAAAATTTTGCCAAATCCAAGGCAAGATTCCAACAGAAACTGTGATTCTGGCAAGCCTACCCAAGTCCTGGGAACTCTGTAAGCTACAGAATGGCCAGCCTGAAGGCAGGAGTCCCAAGTGGGTCTGCATCATGGCTAGGGATGCTGGAAAACTTCAAGGCCCCCCAGTAGAAGTGAGCCTGGATATGCTCCAGACAGAGATGAGCCTGGATTTGTCCCAGCTGGGGAACTCCCTAAAGCTACTAGAATTAGTTACAGAATGTGGAGAGTCTGTAAGTCTGAAACTTAGAAAATTTCCACTATGGATTATAACAAAAATAGTGGTGAGAATCCTCCTTTCCAAACACTCCTAATGATAGGTGAATTATAAAAAACTAGGAGCACAGAGTCTTACCTTACTAGCCAAATCTTCATTCGTCCTTACTGAGGAGAGAACTAGGCTCTAAACCCTGTAAAACTAAATCGGCACAGTTCAAAATATGGCCCATGGGTCACATCTGGCAGAAAAATTTCTTCCATCTGATCCAATCCCTAGTCCCAGGGTGGAGGAGGAATGGGTGTTCAGACAGCTGATACAGATATTTCAGCCAAACAGCTTCTGACCCTGCACATAGCCCTGTGCAGCTGTGGAACCTCTGGGTTCTCTGGAGGTGTGGGAGTGAGGCTGGAGGCAGTGGGATCCCTGAGGCACAGTGTGATGTGATCTCCATGGTCATTCTTGGACCATTCTGCTCTCAGCCTTGGTATACTTTTCATGCGTGCTTTCAGCTGAGAATGATGTGCTGTTGTTCACCTTTCTACCTGTTGATTTTCCTGTCCAGGAGCTAAAAGAAAGCTTCTCCAGAAAACAGTAGGGTTTGCCATATTTTGAACTACAATTTTGAGTGGTGGATTTTTTCCATGAGACATTGCAGGTTACTGAACTAACATATGAATGATCCCAGTGTTGCTTTAAAATGTTCAAATCTCTTTCCAACTAGATGACTTAAAAGTTTCTAACTAAAACTTTAGCTGAACAAGTTTCATATGTCTTTTCAAACACAAGTACTATTATTGTTAGTGTTAGTCTCAGTTATAACAATTGCTTTAAAAATACCATGAATAACACATTGGTTGGATACTTTGTTGATATTATTGACAGTTATTTCCCTACCTTGCAGTCACAATTCCTTACTTCATCCCTGTCTTGTCGCTGTGGAGCATGGAACAGGCTGGTTTGTAATTATGATTTAAAGGATTCAACATTGTTTAGAGCAGCATAGTGAGGCTGGTGGGGATGGAGGCAGTAAATAGGGATAGTTCCTTGTGTGTTCTTCTGTCTACTTTGGGTTTCCAGGTGGTGGGCTAAGAAGCTGCTCTGTGGAACTTCAGCTCTTTATCCTGGATGGGGAGCAGGAATAGGTCTGAAGAAATTAGGCCACCCCTAGGCTTGAAGCAGCTCTTAATTATTTTATTTCCTAGATAAGCAGTTGGAGATGGTCCCAGAATTCACTGAAGTCTTGTGATAGGGCAGGAGGTAACAGATGATCTCAGCAGAAATTAATCCAATGGTACTTTGGAGATGAACCAGGCTCAAAGAGAAAAGCTGAAAAAGGGAGGGTTGAGTTCATTCTGGAACTGAGGCAAATGGAGAGGAGAGATGGGACAATGCATAGAGCTTGAGGAAGGGAATATTGAGGGAATATTGCTTGGGCAATATTGCTTGGGCAAGAAAGTAGAAGAGCAGAAGAAATCTTTATGGAGCTGATCAGATTCCTGATTATGGAGTACAACAAAGAACACTATTCCTAAAATGAGATCTAGCAATAGCCAGCAGGATCCTGCTAACACTTTTTTCTTCCATTGATCATAATGGTAAAAAGAGTGGAAACTTCCATTGAGTATTAACTGAGCTGCAGTAAGAGCATGTTTCTCTTTTCTCTTTACAGGAACACAAAACCATAAATATTACCCTTTTAGTCCCACCACTTGGTAGAAGCTAGGTCAGAGAAGCTAAGCCTCAACAGACCTCAGAAAGTTTGTTTATATCTTAGGTTTGCAGAATAGGAAATGTCAGCCTTTTTCTTGTTGGCATATCCCCACTTGCTTGTCCACCCACACAGGCACTGTGCATATTCTGGCTCCCACATATTCATTTTTACTTCCATTATTCCTTAATGTCTTTTTCTTTCTGGGTTTTGTTCTGCAACTCATTTTTATTTTGCTTGTTTTTTTGGTTTTTTTTTTGTTTTGTTTGGGTTTTTTGCTTGCTTGTTTTTTGTTTGTTTGTTTGTTTTTCCAGAACTGGTCTATGCCAAGACTAATGTTTCTTAGAAGGGTTCCTTTGGTGAGATGTATCTCAAAGTAGCTATCATCAATTCTTCATGATTCCTTCAGGAGAAATGTCCCATGGTTACTAACTGCCTCCCAGAAATGAGTTCTCTATTTTATTTTTCCTCCACTACTCAGAAATTGCAAAGTAAAATTTCCAAGACACTGAGAAAATGGTTTCTTTTTTGTAACAGAACAGCTCATACAATGAAATAGAAAGAATTTGGAAGTCAACACTAAGAATTATTTCATTATCTAAATAGCTAATATTTATTAATTTTTTATTGTGTTACTGGATTAGATATTGACAACCTATTAGACTGTTTAAATTGGGAATATTTTAGGTAAAATAAGTGCCCAATTCTAGCAAGGAATTTTTTCTGGCAGATTGTGATCTCATGGCCTTAAACTACTGGCCTGAGACAATAGTAATAGAGGAGTGGAAGCACTGGAATGTATTCAGCCCAGATCATAGGTTAATTCAGCCTGAAAGGAGACTCAGTATGTTTGTAAGAAGATGGTTGCTTTCTCTCAAATGCATCACAGAATCTGATTATTTGATCCTTCAAGTACCTGAGCTGCTTTGTCTTTGTATGAGGTGTCAAGTGCAGCTGAGGGCTGAGAATCAGCAGGCACAACCTTCAGTACAAGCTGTGAAGATTTTTAACTCTGAAGGTGAACAAATACTGGAACAGGAACTTAGAGAAGCTGAAGAATCTTTGTCCTTGGAGATAACCAAAACCTGACTGGGGAAGGCCCAGAGTTATTAGACCTGCTTTGAGCATGTGGTTAAACTAGAAACCCCTGGAAGTTCCTTCCCTCCTGGTTAGTTCTGCAATTCTGAGACTTCTTAAAGAAATTTCCTCCTCTCCATCAGACTATGTATTTAACCTGCAATTAGTTAAAAGATGTTAAAAGATGTTAGCACAATGTGAAGAACAATGTTGCCAAATTGTAACATGCCAGTGAGCAACACTTCATCAGGAGTATAAAATATGACTAAAAAATGCTTACACTAAGTGATGAGAAAAATAAAAGTAGTCACAATCTTTGGACTTTCACACACTGTCATTCAAGAAGGTGACTGATCATCCCTGTTAGCACCTGTTTATTTGAGGAAGTGTGTGTTCTTCAGTATAGTGAGGAAAATATTTCCCTTGCAATTAAGAAAACAAAACCATGAAGGAGAAAAAAGTAACTTTTTCTTAAATCAGTAGAACCACTAAATCACTCTGAACATAAAACAAGATATAAGGTCAGAGTACAGCAGTTAAACTATTTTGTTTTATCATACACCACAAAGGGTGATGGTGAAATATTTACCATAGGGATAATTCATGATGACAAAAGTGGATTCTTCAGAAAACAAGGTATCAAAGACAAAAGTTAGAACAAATTGATGGTTTAAATATCAGTAGGTCTTTAAGAGTTCTTCACATACTTAAGAGCTCTACATGAGATGTTATGCTGGAGCATTTCAGTCCTATACTAGGAATTAGAAGGCACTTTACTTCTGCTACAAGAGGTGTTATTAAAGTGCAGACTTTTTCAGGGTTTTTTAATTTTTTTTTTCTTTTTCTATTTGTTTTCTTTTTTCCCATGGTCAATAAAATGATCCAGAAAAAAAAGAAAAGTAGCTCAATATCAGAGCCTGAGATGTCTGTGATGTGTCCAGGTTTTAGTCAGTATTTTTCTGAACAATTCTGAAAAATTGAAAAACGTGAAGTTTCCAATGAAAATTCTATTAAGAGAGCTTACAGTACATTATTATATCATGGATATTTTTATGGTAGAAAAATGTTAAAGATCTACATCAAAAATTATCAAATTGAAACTTTAATATTTGGATTTTTTTTCTGAAAAGATTAGTGTTAAAAATCCACAGAAGCTAAATATTTCAGTTTTAACAGAAAAGTTGCCCTTTGAATAAGGAAGGATATTTACTACTTCATGGATAAAACTTACGTTATATTAAACACAAATCTAGCACACCAAACAAGTTCCAATTTCTTCGACTGTTTGCTCATAGGATTTCCTTAAGTGAAACCCAAAGGGACCAGAGGACTGCCCTTTAATTGCCAGTAGATTTCATATATTTAGTGCATTTATGCAAAGAACAATGTGATGGAGAGAAGAGGGAGAATCCGTAACGCACAAATCTTAGATGAAGCAGCACTCTCGAAGGCAGTGTCTCTGCACTTAGAAGAGCTCAGTCCCAGACCCTACTGCAAGGAGCTGCCTGCAGGGTGAGCACTGCTGTGACCGAGCTGGGAATGTTATGGAGCAGCACAGCCACCCAGCACTGCAGGACAGGCTAAAAGCCCCCCCCTGGGAATTCACTGTTAACTTCTGGAGTCTGTAGTGCTGAGGAAGTGACGTAAAGTGAGTCGGAAGGAGCTGAGGAGGCATGAGACTTAGAACTCTGTTTATGATGGGAAATTGAGGGGATCAGTCTACTGAGTCTGCTCAAGAGAAGCTTCAGAAATTACTTGATTTCAATGTTTAAGTGTCCCGCATGCAGAAAATGGTATCAGATGCCTCTTTACTGCTAACAGAAAGATGCAACAATGTACTGTGTGTCATCTGAAATCCAAATTTAAGTTTTATGTTTTGAAATCCATGTTACCTATTGGAACTACTTGTTTCAAATAAGTTATTTTCCCACTATTATAAAGTTTTAAATCAAAATTTGTTACTTCTCTAATATATATAGTATGGATCAAGAAGAAGATATTGGGCCAGAAGAGAAATGATTTCATTAAATTTGGTAAATTTCTCTTCCTGGCCAATGCAGTTTACTCTCCCAGTTCTGCCATACCAATTTGTCAGACCTGCCTCCATGCAGCCTTAACCTTTTCACCCTCTTGCAGATTGCAGTCAGTAGTCTCCTAAAACCCTTGGCTGGTCAGTTCACAGCTTCCATTCTATGTTTCAGTCTAGCCAGCTTTCATGGTTAACATTTTTCTCCCACAAAATTCCCTCTAGTCCTCTGTATTCAGATTAACAAGAATAACTGCCCAGGACTAGCACAGAAGACTGCTGAAACCATAGTCTTCCTATTTTTTTAATGGTTTGCATGCTCACTTGCCTAAGTTTCACTCACGCTAAGTAATATTTTGTCAGAGAACCACCAGAAATGGTTTAGGGCATAACTAGTTCCAAGGATGAAAGACACAGGCAAGGCCACTGTTTTCAGGGGAAAGAAATCACATGGATGCAAACTGCATAAAGCCATTTATTCTCAGAAAAGGGAATATCTGGATTATTTTATGATCATGGAAGAGAGGAAACTCCCTGCTCCATATTTACTTCTACATTTGGTGGCAGTCCAGAAATGCATCCCTGGGGAAAACCTGGGATGGTGCCTGCTCTCTGCTGGAAGATGCTTGATCAAAATTCTCTGCAGAGAACAAGTGAACTGCAGCTTTGCAAAGGTGGTTCCAGGATGCATCCCAATAAAATGTGTTCTGATGTGTCATGAAAGTTGAGCCTGCCCAAACACTGCTGCCTACAAGAAGAGTATTTTCTGAGGTAATGCATTTTAGAAAAGTTCGCCAAGACTCAACTAGTTTTTCTTAAATTCCCTCCAAAATTCTTTCCAAAAGAGAACAGAAGACACCCAGTTTAGACATCTGCTTTTCCAAAGGTTAAAAACTTGGTGTGCAAAAGGTTAAAAAGGGTTGGTAAAAGGCAGTGCTATCAACCAAGCAAATAATAAAACAGTTCAATAGGCAAGCTAAAGAAGATGAGGTTATAGGTCCTCTGCAATTCCATTTTTTTTAATATGAACTAGATGACACATAGTGATTTAATTTTAAATTTTTGGATTTGAAGTAGTTTACTAAGGTAATTTAAAATTGGCTTCAAAGTGAGGCACAGTTATTGCAGACATGATTAGGTTGAGTAGCAGGTATTCCCAAAGCCCAGGGTAGGTGGGCTAGGCCCTCTCACTTCTCCTTGGAAAAAGAGAAGCTTTTCCCTTTCGAAGGCAATTCCAGGTTTCTATCTGCAAACTAACATTAGGTGCTCTGTATTACCCCAAGAGGAGCACACCACTCTAGCATCTAAAGACTCCCCTGATTAGATTTAGGCAGACCTTTATGAATATCCTGTCCCCAAATCCCTGTTCCACATTCCTGTCCATCAGTTTTCCATTTCTATACCTTCCCCAACTCATGTATTGCCTTGTACTCCATAACAGGGCACATGAAGGACACAGCCTTCGAGCTTTTAATTTGAGTGGTCTTTTGCAGATTTCAGCACAGTCTTTTCAAATTATCTGTTTGGTTTTTATTAATGGCATGGTTTGCTTTTCTTTTTTTTCTTTTAATTAGGGGTATTTTTCTGAAGCTGATGGTGTGTGAAATGACATGCCATCCTGCACCATCAGCCCATAAATAATTCACATCTACCCTGTCTTTACCACAGTAAGTGTACTTACAAGAATCAGGGCTTTCAAAATATTCTTGACCTCTGTTTTCCCTTTTTTTTTACCCACTAGATGAAGTTATATTTCCTTTTATTTATAGGGGATATAAGCCACTCAGATTTTACTCTAATGGCTTAGGCATCAACATAAGATAGAGGACTAATTAAGGAGTATTAATGATACTCTACAGCATTTCAGAGGTGATGTGAGTTTCATTTCATTACGTTTCTTCTTAAGTACTCTGAGTTCCTGTCATGTCCTATGTCCCATGATAAGTGCCAGTGAGATAAATATCACCCCTTACAGTCTCACAAAGGCTGATGTCTCTTTGCAACTGAACCACGAGCTCTAAAATGCACCCTCAACAGTTTTTAAAAGCCCCCATTTTAGAAAATCCCATTCACTTCCATTGAGAAAATTTATTTTGTAGGTCAGACAACAAGGCAAGAAAATTAAAATTATTTCCCTCACCTGCCCTTATGATTACTTCTTTTATACCTGAAATCCTTAAGCTAGTCTTGCATGTTCTGTGACAGACTCTGAGAGTCTATAGCAAACACATTCAAGTAGCATCTAGGAACTATTTTATTACTTATTATATTATATATATATATATATATATATATATGCATATATATACTTATATAATTCTTTATATTATAAATATTGCTTTAATTACTGCATCTAGACATAAAAACCCTGAACAATTATTTTGCTGTACCACAACTCTGAAGTTAATAGAAGTTCCACTGTAGAATTACATAGTGATCTTATTCCTTCAAGTTTTTGGTGGTTTTTTAAGTACATTAGGACCTCAGAAAGTCAGTAAAAACAAATCATTAGTCAGCTGGCCCATTATATTAATCTTTAGAGAGTCAAATTTGATCCCTTGTGAGCTTGGAAAAGAAGGAAGGTATCTGAGCTGCTGGTTATTAGGGGAGTTAGCTAGTCTAGGTTATTAGGGAGTTAGTTAGTCTCTACTGCAGCTTTGCATCCTCTTTTGCTCTTTACAAATACCTCAAGGTATTGACACTTCAGCTCTTTTTCTTTTTTTCTTTCTAAACACTGCACTCAGTTTTGTCCAGTATCTTCGTTTATTATTCATGGCTAATGAAGTGTTTGCTCAAGCTGTGTCCTAGTCATCCTCCAATCTCAGCACATATCCTCACTGTGGGGCTTGAGCTTATCTCTATGTGCACTGAGCCCTCTCACAGACAGCTTTGTCACAGGATGATTTCTGTCACTGCTTACCAAACCACTTTTACATCTCTTGTCCATTTTGTTAAATAGAGGATGACTTACACAAAAGATAGTAAGTACACAGTTTCAAATATAGGCAGAGTAACAGATTAATGTGATAATTTATCTCAGTAAGAGCCAGATGGATGCACTTTTAATCATGACTATTTGCCAGTGATGGCAAAGATTGCATTAGGGAAAATGAAATCTTGATAATTTGGCAGGCATGGAACTGAAATCTGACCATGGACCTGACCATGCCTGAGAAATATAATGTCTGTAGGAGTGTGCTTTTTGTTGATGGAGTGACAAAACTATTTTTTGTCTCTTTAAAAGGAAAGAAGTTTAGAAGTTGTTTTTTTTTTTTTTTTGATTAAGTGAAAAGGCACTTCATAGGACTTAGGGGACTTTACTTCAAACTTAAGGATAGCTAATTAGATAGAAGCTAAAAAGTTTTGTTTAAGCAATTAATTAGAAAAAGGAGTGAACAAAGAATCTAATCACTTTCATAAAGGTGTTTTACTAGGAGTAAGAACATCTAGCATTTAACTTAGTTTTTTTTGTTTGTTATTTAGCTTTCTATTAAACTTTTTAGTTTCTAACACTGCAACAAAAGCTATTTTGCCGATTTTTATGCTTCTAAGAGTAGCTGAGCTATTTTAGGTGTGTCATAGTCTTCTTAGAGCATATTAGATCTAGCTTAAAGAGCTTACTATAACATAAGTCCTTGGCCTCTGTGGGACTCAGGCCCATGCAATAGCTGATTGATTGCAGTAACCTCTCTTTAAATGGCAGCTATACTGACATTGTTTTGCAGACTTGAAAGCATAACCAGCTTTTGCTTCAGTTCAGGGTTAGTCAGATGTAAATTTTATTAAATTATTTTTCTTGACACAAGGAAAAGCTAAATTCTGGTGGGAAAATAGCAGCATGATGCATTCAAAGGCCAACTTTGCTATGACTTAAGACTATATGTACCTCGAGAAGTAGATAAGTGATATTTACTGCAAGGCTGAAATTGAGATGTCAGAGGGCTCATAAAAAGGAGACAGTTCAGAAGATATCCTCCTCTTCTGCAGTGCTCATAAATTAAAGAGGCTGCATGATGTACAAGTCAGGGTGAGAATCAGTCTGTGATTTCCAGTGACTCATAGATGTTTGATAATGAGTAAGATTTACCTGTAGAGTACATCTGGACAAACTAAAGGCAAATAACAGGAACAAACACAATCTTTTCTGACTTCTTACCAAGGATGATGTGTGAAATGCTGCTTTGAATATATTTGAGCTATTTCTAGTTACTCTGAAACTGTTTCTATGTGACCTGTGAACAACATATACCAAAAAAATAGCATAAATCTAGTTTGTCTTAAAGTTTAATTGCACTACCCTTACTAAACCTTCACTACTCCATCTTTTTGGCTGGACATCCTTACACTGTAATTTCATTAAAGGGTCTATGCTGCAACATGCTGAAAATCTCCAGAAAATTCTTTGCTTCCTGCAGCTATATTTATTTCAAATGAAAACATGAGTGTTCAGCACCAATCTGATCCCTTTCTTATGAACTGAACTCTGCTCAGATTTGCCAGGTAGCAAATATAGGCAGCAGTTCCCATTGCTCATGCATTTATAGAAGCAGTGAAAATTTTCTGGCAACTCTAGATCTTCTCAAGTGGTAAAACACACAAACCTATTGAGATTCCAAAAGAAAACAGTACATAGAATTGCGTGAGAAAGTCTAATACTAAATTGGCTGATGTTTGTGAAATATAACACACAATTAGCTGGTGTCACTGTGGTGTTGATGCTACTTCTGAACTTGAACAATTAATTTTACATTTAATTTCTTGAGCTAAAGAAATAGTTTTACAAATGAACTGTTTGCATTACATCTGAAGATGCATTATTGCACCCTGTTCCTGCATTTTGTCGTGCAATTTTAAGTACTTATACATAAAGTGGTTCCCTGAGTAAATTAATCTACTGCTTGTGAAAATTTAGTCCAACGCTGAGTGTAATTACATTTTTTCAGCTGTTTTTAAAGAATATGTACTGCTCTGTGGAAAATACTTTCCCCTTTCTAAATTTTTCATAAATAGGAATTGTTGTGCCCAGGAGAGATTCTATTGGTAGGAAAAAAATTACAGAAGCAGTCAGGACTCCAGCACACTCCAAGGAGCAGCCAGGCTTTGTAACCTGACCATGGAGCTCTGGCTCTTCAGCAGGGACATCAGTCCGGGAAAAAATTGTCATTGTGCCCTGGAAATGGTCATCTCAGACTGCTACAAGTAACTGCTCCCCACATCTCTCCTGAAATGCCACCTTTACTGCCCCTTTAACTCCCAATGCAGTTACAACTCCCATGACACAAGTGGACCCAAAGATAGAAGGAGCCAAGAGCAGTGGCAAACGGAGTGCCAGCTTTTTGTTCAGGTAAAAACCACAGCCCTTCACCCCTGCCTCCTAGTTCAGGAGCTCAGGGCCAGCCTTCCTCTGTCAAGGGTCCACTGTGTTTCAACCCTGTCATTCAGGTGATCCTTATCTACATTTGAAAAAGTCAGCAAAATTCTTTCCACCTGTTTTATATCCATTGAGAAACCCCTCCAAAAGTGCACTATGTGCATGCTGTTGTACATTTCTCGAGGAACAAAGTCAATGTCATTCCAGCAGGCAAAACCAAATATCAGTAAACAGAGCTGGGACCAAAGCAAAAAGTAAAGGATAGGAAAAGAAAAGAGAAATAATGAAATACCTCAGACTAGTATGTTGTTATAAATATATATATAATATATGAGCAATTAAAATACATATACAGCAGTGAAAATTCAGTCATGAACAACTTGTTAATTAGAAATCCATGTTCAATCTGAAGTGAATGATAATTCATTGTTCTCTACCTCAGACCAAAACTAAGCTCAATGCCATGTCCAGTCTCTATTAATAGTTTTCCAGTCCAGAGAGGAACCATTGTCATCCCTGCCATGGGAATTAATGTCTAGTTAAAACACACAGCATAAGTCACCAGCCTCTCACTGAGAGTCCTGTTCCTACCACACCAAAGCAGAGCAAATATACCCTTTCAGGATGAATATTCAGTTCCACCAAGCTATCTGCCAGAGAATGGAAATTTCACTTGAGCCTATTAACTATAGAGGCAGTAACACAGATGTTTGCACATTGAGTAGGCTATTACTTGAGGGAGCGAGGGTGCTGGCACTCCAGTCTTTGAATTCTCCACGTAGAAGGAAACGCCACCTGGAGCAGGAAATGATCCAGGGACAAGCAACCAGAGAGAAAAGGGTGGGTGGAAAGAAAGCAGAAGGAAATCTATTGAAGGAAGAATTCAGTCATGTTCTTGCCAGCTGCTTTTTCTTTTTGTTGAAATGCAGGTTTGTCTCTGTACATGCTCATGCTTGGGGGGTGAGTCTGTGAGGGAGTAGGATCTTCAATCTGCTGTGTTTGCCCCACAGAAGGTGGGAGTCAGCCCATGAAGCTCAGCAGTTCCCAAAACCATATGGGAGACTCAGGAGAAGACGTGAGAAAAGTATGTGGGGGCTCAACCTGAACAGGAGGTTGAGCAGTGGTATATCTATTGTAGCACAGCAGCATGCATATCACGAGTCTTTATCCAATGTGCCAGAAGGCTTTTTCAGTCAGGATTACACCATCAAAGCATCTCAGTATCACTCAGTAGTGTTGATTTTGAAAAAAAATTGTGAAAATAGAACATCTGCCAGAGCAGCACATATATTATTACAAAAAGAAGGAGAAAAACAACAACAACTTGCATTGCATGAAAATCTGGCCATGAAGTCAAAGTCTAATCCAAATCACTCAGGAGACCATCTTTGGAATAAGGCCATCTCAGAGTTCCCAGACAAAATGGATGTTGTTAATTTCTGCTATAGCAATAATAAAGTTTGTAGCTGCAACATCCATGTCGCCTTTCAGGACCTTTTCCCTCACCAAAAGCTTTATTTAATTATAAAGCCTAAAAATCCATTGTGCCTCATGACCAGAAGCATTCCATTGTTTGCTGCCTCTTATGCATCTTACAGAGAATTTCTGTGGTGGATAAAGCCATATGCCTAAAGTTTATATGGCAGTAAAAGACTCTGATCTTCATCACAATACCAAATGTAAATGAAGGCTGTGAAGGAATGCCCCAAGGCTGGAGAAATAGCCTCAAGTCCAGGTCACTCTGTTCCCCATTACAGGAGGATAAACCTCCCAGCCTGCAGAGAAACTCCTGCCAGCTGTGAGGAGCCCTTGCAAGGGGCTGCAAGACAGAGCCATGCACTGAAGTGGGGCTGGTCTGAGAGCACAACCCAACCCACAGCTCCAACAAAAGAACAAAAAACTGTACATTTCCCACGCTGCTTTTGCATAGCTTGAGTGGTGTGTAATGAGCACAATGACTTGGTGTAGTGCTAGCCCTGGATTTACCACATGTACTAAGAGCAGAGTGCATTGGAAAAGACAAATATAAGATGTAGACCACTCAGAAGATGAATAATGATCATTCTAGACACATTTTTAATTGATACTGCTGTACACATTCTGGTATTTTAACCTTACTCAATTATTTTCTCCCCGTCTCTCTCTCATACCTCTAACATACCTTTTTTCTGTCCCAGCCATTTAATTCTCAGATGTGAATCCATGTAGTGTCTACTCCACTTCTGAAACTTGCTTTCTTACCAGGGAGTTGGAAAACCAACTGAGATAAGTTGAATGATTTCTCAGGATTAACCAATTAAGAAGGCTCTTGAAAAGACACAATATATAAAGTAACTATGAATGTTATTCCTACTGTCCTGAGCCTGGTCTTGGTCACCATGTGCCCATGTTATCCAGATATAACTTCTTTTTCTAAAAGCTCTGTCCAGATGTTCTTAGATATTGAATGTCTAGAATTTCATGAAGCTAGCAGCCCAAGGAAGCAACAGCTGTAACAACACATCTGCATTTCTCCCCTCCTGTACCTAGGCAGAGCCACTCTACAGGATATGAGGAGCTGGCCAGACATATCTGCAGAGAATTGGTAGTACCCAACTTTCTTTTCAAAAGTTAATGCAACCTGATTTGAAATTTGCTGGAGTTCTGCACACATGAACATGATCTAAAGCTCACCAAACTAGCTCTACATTCCCTGGTAGAGTCCATTTCAGACCAAGCTGACAAACACACATGGACATATTGAAAGGTAGAACTTTGCCTACGTGCACACTTGAAGGAGTGTCACCAAAAGGAATTTGCTCTTAGTCATGAGACATGCAGTTGACTTACAGTAGGAATCTGGGGACTTGTTTTGTGCAATGAGCAAACAAACACCAGGTATGTAGTCAGATTTTTCTGAAACTGTGCTGCCTTTGGCACCAGGACAGCCTGAGTGCCCCCATTCCGAGGCACTGCCTAAGCCATCACTGGTGTGGTCTGCTGATAGCCTGTGCTAGGAAATAAAATATGCAGGAATACTGTCTGCTTCAAGACCTGCCAGAAGTTTGTTGCTATACCATCTGGGCTGTTTTTATTTATCCAGCTGTGATTTCTTTGGGTTTTGCATTTTTAATTAACACAGTTTTGAAAAAGGGGCAACTTTTATTTAACCTCTTCAGCACTGTCTCATGTAGGTGAGGCAAAATACAATTCAGTACAAAGGCTTAAAACATCAAGAAACCATCATTTGAGCTGGTTTTACTTTCAAAAAGTTACCATTGGTTGTTATCCCACATGTCACAAATTCTGAAACCAGGTAATGACTTTTTCCAATTGGAAAAAGACATATACACATGGTGAATGGAAGACTGTAGAGATCAAGACTCATTTATTCTATTATTAAGTTACTAGTCCCAGTTTTCCCTGTCTATACCTCTCCTTTTTTCCTCCCCTCTCTTCTCAGCTCTAGGAACACACTATAAAGAGTTTGAGCTCACCTGTAAGCACACAATTGTTCATGTGCCTGCCTAAATGTTCACTGCTGCTTTAAAACACCGTGAACAGAGATTTGACAATCGCATCTATTTAGACAGGCAGCAGTGGGCTAGTACACGCAGATGGAACCCTGCTGTCATCAGTTACAGCAGGAAAAGACAGTGATCTTGGCAATCCCTGCACATGGGCTTAACTTGATGAGAAGATGACTTCAAATGGGCTTAAAATTTAAACATGAGAGTGCCTGTATGAATAAAACCTTTGATCATTTGCATTGCTGGATTTTAAAAAGACTCTGGCTGAATTTTTCCTTTCCATAACTTAAAGGGAGAAAATACAACTTTCAGTTACTATTTTTCATGTTTTTCTGCAGCGCAGTTTTTGTGCTTGTCTCAATCTTTTCTTTCAACAGACCAAAATTATCAGTGTGATTCTGTTTCCTTTTGCACCTCACACAATCCTGCCCAGACTTCAATTGCTTCTCCAGAAGTCTTCTATACATCTTTTGTGGGATCTGTTTGTCCCACATGGATGTCTCAGGCATTCTGGGCATATCAAATGGGACTGCATAGGTACATTTGGAAACAAAATTTTTCCTACACAAGCGAAACACATAGCTTTGCTTCCCTTTTTAAAGACAGATCACCCTCAGACAAGTGGTGCATGGCAGGAACTAAAATGGCAGTCCATTACTCTAATTTCCTCACATGTTTATTAAAATATAAAAATTAAAACAGAAAAAGATCAAACCCTTACTGACACAAACAGTAATATTCAACGGGAATGTCATGCTCCATTATCATATTTCTCAATGTAGAAGCTATCCCAAATCACATAGAAAGTAATACTAATGTCTGTGCTGTGATGGGCTGACCCTGACTGGATGCCAGGTGTCCTCTAAAGCCACTCTGTCACTGTCCGACTCAGCTGGGCAGGGGAGAGTAAGTATAATGCATGGCTTCTGAGTCAAGATAAGGGCAGGGAGAGATCAGTCACCAGTAACTGTCATGGGGAATTTAATTTAATTTATTACCAATAAAATCAGATAAAATATGATAATGATAAAACCAAAATCCTAAAAACACCTTTCTTCCCCCTCCTCCCTTCTTCCTGAGCTCAACTTCACTCCTAATTTTCTGTACTTCCCTGCCAGTGGTGCAGAGATTTGGGAAATGGAGCCTGTGGTCATTTCATCACACATTTTCTCTGTCACTGATTCCTCCTCAGGGGCAGGACTCCTCACTGCCCCATTGTGGGGTCCCTCCCACAGAAAACAGTTTTCCACAAACTTCTCCAACGTGACTCCTTCACAAAGGCTGCAGTTCCTCAGCTGCTCCAGTGTGGGTTGTGTTAACTGTCTACAAACTCCATCAGCTTCCAGAATCCAAACTGGGCAGAAACTTCTTGTAGCAGAAACTTCTTGTGGCAGAAACTTCTGCCCCTGGCTGAGTATATGATATAGGGAATTGCAGATCACAGTAATACACATGACATTTGAAGCATTGGCATCTAAATGATGCTCAGAGTTGTGTGATTTGGCCACTCCACCATTCTGCAACTGCTGAAAGCACGACTGGATGTTCTTTTCATAGTCCCATACTTTGTGCTGTAAGTCATGCCAGGAGAAAAGTAGATGCTCCCACTGATGATCATTTCATTGCCATCCTGCCCAGCAGTGCTCTTCACAGCACCCTGCTGTCATCAGAAATAATGTTCATGAGCCAACCCAAGGGAAAACTTTAGCCAAACAGAAGAAACTCATATCCATTGCAGTTAACACATCTGCAAACACATGCTTGGAGAAAGGCCTGGAGAATATGAATGCAATCTGCTCATTTTAGGTACCTAAATTTTAAGGTTAAATTTCAGACACTGTCTGTAACAGCTCTAAAGTAAAAGTTTCAGTTCCCTATGCAGAGGCATAAGGGCTTTTCAAGGTTTCCAAAAAGAAGACTTACCAGAATAATTTTCAGATGGGATCTTGCTCCAGTCTTCCTTCAAACCTCAGATAAACACTAATGCTGAAAATTCTCATGGCTACGGTATAAGGAGCCAAAACCAGAGTATTAGTAAGGTAGAGACCCTAAGAACATCAAAATTTCCAGGTGACTGCTAGCTCTACCTAAAATAATATTAAAAATTAACCATAAGTTGTAGAGAAGTGTGTCCTCAGACATTCATCCCAGCTGATCAGAACATGTCAGCAGAACACATCGCTGCCCTGCAGCAGCATGACTTTAATCTGCCCCTTGCACCTCCTTGCTAGGCACGGAGTTAAGTGTATGGATTGTCAAGGAAGGAAAACTCATAGAAATCTTACAAAGATTTTTTCACTCTCTCTTTTGGGAGTGATGATCTGAGTTAGCAGGAGCTATTTTTTAATTTGTCGGAGGTTTTATAGCCTTGAAAATGCAGAGTAGACACCAGTAGACAGGAGAGAATTTAGTTACCAGTACTTTCTTTTTGTTCATCTTAACATTCTCTTAAATGTAGGCTTAAATAGTTTCACTGCTAACTGTGAATAACACTGCTAGTCTGAGAAGCCACAACAAGTTTATATGGATGCATAACTGTATAATCCAAATTTCAGGAATTAATTTTCTCAGTGTCTCAAATTTTGCAAAATGTTTTGCAGCAAATTTATCCTACTACATCTAATAAGGCTTTTTTCTCTGCACTATCATTACATTTCTTTAAAGCATTTCCAATAAGAACACTCCAAATTATGTCCCCTCAGCTAGTTCATCTGTTCAGTCAATAAGCAACATTTTATTGCTTTTATGAATTAAGCCCACTTTACATCCAATCATTTTGCAAACATCTGTAGCCGATTCAGTCTAGGGAGCTTTTGAAAAATCAATCAGCAGGGAACAGCTTTCACTTCTTCTTTTTCTTTTTTTTTTTAATTTTAATAAAGTGTTTACACATGTTTGCTCCATATGAAATAGGAAAAGCACTAAGCTTGGTTGTCATATCTGAACATTACAGTGAAGCTCACCTTACATATACAGGTTTTTTATCTAAAAAGGAGACATGATGGCAGCATTAAAATGATAAAGTATTACTAATTTCTGTCCTAGCAATGAGCAGCTAAACCAGAGGTATTACAGCAGCTCAAGAGTAAGAGTAACAAAACACAATGAAATTTCTAAGTTGTATAGCAAAGCTGCAGTATTTCAAATTTCTTTCTTCTACTGTGTTGTGTTTGTGAGGAAACCACAGAGAAAGAGAGAAAAAAAGTTTTGAAAGAACCTAAAGTATTGATATTAGAGAATATTGAGACTTCATTATTTTTCTTTTGAAAATTGCTAATTCATTAATTTCAAGCTTCTGCAAATAATGTGCTAAGTAGTATTGATGAAAATAAAATTGTTGCTTAAAATTACAAATAATTCTACCCCAGATTAACCCAAAAAATAGAATATTCACCTCAAATTATGAAAAAAACTCCAAAATTTATTTTCATTTAACCTAAGGACCTGAACCCATTTCTTACTTGCACCTAAAATTCTGGAATACTCCCAGGTTAAATGGAGGTTTTTTAACTTTGAAAGGACTTATTTTCATCAGATTATGCAATTGTCTAGATTTTGGATACTTTTTTGATATGGGAAAATACTTTTTTTCCCCAGCTATCCTTGGAATCGAGACTTAGTTGTAACTTCTTGCTTGATGATTCCTAAGCGAAGTTGATTTTAATGTGTCATTCTGTAAAACAGATATCATTCCCCTCATTCTACACTTTTGTATTTTCTGTGAGCTGGAAATAGTTTAGGCTTGTTTGCTATATTTTTTACAATGCAGTACAAATTAATAACAGTAAGTTGCGCCCATCTGGTGTTTCCTCTGGTTGATGTGGGAGTGAAGAGGGACATATTTCTGTCTGAATAACCTTGGAAGAAAAGCATATCAATTATGAAGCACCAGAGCAAACTGTGAAAAACTGAAGCAAAGCGCTGGAGTGGTGACTTTTAAAAGTTTACCAGTTTTAGCAAAGTTAATTATGTTCACTTGAGGTAATTATCTCAATGGCCAGAATGCTTCCTGATATCAGCTATTGCTCAGTTAGTGAATCCAATAAGGAGAATTGTTGTGAGGTTGACGGTATTGGGAACCAGGTTCTTAGTTTTCTAAAACATCTTTCAAATTCTTGCTTTAATATCCATATACATATTCCTTGAAAATGTCATCTAACTGGTTTATAAATTGAGTAAATTGGCACATAAAATTATTTTACATTTTGGAGCTTAGGAAAGGGCAGGTCTGATATTTCATCTTGTTATGAATGTTACTTTTGATATCATGTTAGGTGAATTCACTTGGAAAGTTATATCCCTTTCACACCTTGTAGAAATTTTTACACACGGGTGGAATAAACCAGTGTTACTCCTTCTGCTGGATATTTTTGGGTGCTTTTGCTCAGGAGGTGAGAAAGCTGACAGTGCAAGAAAGTGGCGGGGGGGGGGGCGGGGGGAGATTTCTGCTGCCCAGCAGCAGAACTGTTTGATGCAGAACTGCTCTGGCTCAGTCCTTGAAACTGCTTGCAGTTCCTTTGCTCTCCCTTTCCCTTGCTTTCCCTTTCCCTTGCTTTCCCTTTCCCTTGCTTTCCTTTGGGGAAAAGGGCTTGTGGAAGCAACAAAGATCCTCTCCTGAAAGTGAAGCCCTGCTTGGCATGAGTCAGCCTGTGCAGGAATGGTCTGATCGTACTGTCTTGGAGAAACTACCAGGAGTTTTGCCCTGGAGCCACCAGGAGGGAGTGACCGTGCAGGTGGGGAAACGCCCAGTTCTGGAGGACAGCACGTGCAGCACCACTTCTCATCTCCCATCACCTCCCATCTCCCTCACTTCCCATCTCTCCTCACCACCTCAGGACACTTGGGACCTGCAGGGCTTGGCCAGAGCTCCTTTTCTCCTGCCCTTCCTATGCACTGACTCCTTGGTTTCACACTGCAGGAAGGGCTGGTAAAACCAAACATCTTGACTCCCCTTAGTCTTCTTTATTTTTTGTAGGTGTCTTCCTTACTGTGCTTGGTTGTTCTTGATAGGTGGTTTTGCTTTTGTTCTCTTAATTTTTTCTTTTGCCCTGTGATCCATGGGAATAACCTTGCCGTACAATTAGTGTGGGTGACCAATCCACTTGAAAATACTTGGCATACTAACTATTTTTTAAAAGACTCTTACAGGTTTTTAATATATATTGTTGGCATTTTATTTGGGAAGGTCATTTGAATATTTTCTCAGAACTGCTGAATTGTTTATTGATGTAATAATTAATTTTGTTACTTTTGATGTTTGCTTTCTTGGGAACCATTTCATGAAATTAAAAAAACCCCAAACAACCACAAAAAAAGCAAAAACAAACAAAAACCCCACAAAATTAAAATACAATTAAATAAAGTACTTGATTTGTTTCATGTTTGCTTTTTTCCCTTAGATTTTAATTTTAGCAATTCTTAAAAAAAAAAGGTAGGAAATTGAATAAAGAGAGTAACTAACGTATTTTTCTCTCAAATGTAAGTTTTAGATTATTGTTTGGTGTTTATCTAGAGCTGGAGATTACATGTTTGCATTAAACAGTTTCATTAAACTTCCTCTGGGAGCTCCAGGACAAAGAATGTGATGTTTTAAAACAAAATACTTAGGACAAATTCAGTAAACCTGCTTTATTTACATGCTGAGGGCACTATGAGCTTCAGTGCCCACATTGGGGGAGCTCAGAGCATTTATCTGAGAAAGTACACACAGTGTCTCACAGACAGAGCCAGTACCAGTGATGATTGATTTTGGGAGAATGGTTACAAAAATTATAGTATTTCTGCCAGTCACTTGGAAAGTCTCTTTCCCTAAAGAGGGTAAACAGAAACAGTTGATTTAGCAATCACCGCAACAGAAGATATAGAAAACCTCAGTGAGGAGGCTGTAGGCAGTAAAGAAAGAAAACTCCTGAAGCAGATCAGCTGTTGATATAATGGAAGTACTTTATGTTGGCAGGTGATCTGTCTAGGAGGCTCCTGTTCAGATTTCTCCCATCCTTTCCTTGAATTCTCATCCCACTTCCTTCTCTTCCTTTTTCCTTTTCCAGCTGTTTCCCACCAAACCCCCAGCAGCGCTGAGTCATGTGGAGGTTGGTGTTCTCACAGAAGCTACAGCAGAGGCAAAGTGAAACACTCCAAGTCAAAAAGACCCTCGCACGTCCCTTTGGATCTATTCTGCAGTGTGAGGCTCCTAAAGGGCCAATGTCTTTGTACCAGAAGTTTTGTCATGTTACTTTTGGCTTTTGTCCAGCCACTGTGTAACCCTAGTGCAAAGTGCATTTTCTTCCCTGGGAGCTGAAGTCTATGCTGGGAAATATGTGTGAAAATCAACATCATGAGCACTTAAAAGTGGTGACTCCTGATACATGATAGTTCTTCTTTTAAGGCTGTCCCATAAACTAAAAGGCAACATAGACACCCTAAGCTGAGGACACCTGAGTATCCATGTACACCAGATTGGTGTCACCAGGCACTACCTTTCAGGGGAGCTCTCTGACAGAGGTGGCATTTACACCTTTGCCACAAGGACTCTGCTGTGTCCTTACATCTGATCTCTGTGTCTATTTAAAGTGAACTGAACTTTCTGGGGTGATTGCTGCACTTAGTTCAGTGACAAAAGTTGGGACACGGCAACCATAACATGATAGCTGCTAGATTGGGCAGTTTAAAGGGACAGCCACACCCAGGACTGAGCCACTGCAACCTTCTAAATTGGGGGGGGGGCTTTGTTGTTTTGCAGATCAGACTACAAAAGTGCAGACAGGCTCATGCCTATAGCTTCCCTGATGAACAGCTTTTTCTTGGCAGGTTTCAGTCTTCACTGATCCAGGTTTAGGCACTACCTAAGGAGCAAAGTTCAGCCTTTTTCTCAGCTGCATCCTCTGCTCTCAGACTGATTTGTTTTGCCCTCCCAGTTGTGTTTTAATAGCCTCTAAAACTTATACTTCTAGCATAGTCAGCAAAAACAGCACTGGGATTCAGAATCTCACAGACAAACTGTCAAAAATGAAACCAACTGTTCATTAACATTTTTAACTGCAAAGAAAAGGTCTGGGGATCTATATAGTTAGTTTTCCCATTAAACTGATAGCATAAGAAGCATAACTATCATCTACACATTTCTACCTTTAACTTAGGCTAGTAATGTGAGAAAATGCATTTTTATATATAACTAACAATCATTATGAGGTGCTAATTGCCAGATTTGAAAACACTTCCAGCCTACATAATTTCATTGTTTACAATATTAGCTGCAAAGGCGAAAAGAATTGTTTGTGACACGCCTTGGACAAAGACCAGAATGTAGATTTGCATTAATGCTCCAGTAAACAAATGATCATCAAGGAAAGATTAAAACACTGAGGTGGTTTCCATTCTTCCTCTCTATTCCCCCCTACTTTCAGCTCTGTTTCTCCTGTCATTACAAGTATCTCAGCTGCATTTTCAAATGTTTGATTATCATGTAAGCATACTCTATAAAATGGTACATAATAGCATCATAACCCATATGTTGCCTACCATGACAGAACAAAAACGTTTCTTGTGTTTCGTTGTAGGAACTAAATAGGAACTGTTCATTCAAATTTCCAACTTCCCCAAAATGAAACACAGAAAGTAGGTGTGAGCTACAATGTTCTATGCAATCCAATGCAAATGTATGCAAATTTCTTCATATTAGAATCATTGTCTAGTTGTCATCCTCACATGGGGCACATCAAAGCCATATGACCTGATTTTGCACCTGCTGTTTAATTAAATTTACAAGGCAGACACTCTCTCTACTCCCGGTGATATACAAATCCATTTTTACTACCGCAGCTTCTAATTTACAAGGTAGGCGACTGCTGTGTTTCACTGTCAATAGCTGCCCAACTGCTCTTTGTTAAAGTGAAGATTAAAAACTGAAAACTGGCCACCATTTGAGTGTATGAATTAAAAGAAATATTAAATGTGATTTCCCTCTTCACCTTTTTAAAAAATCAGGCAAAAGGAAAACTGCAGTAGGAACCCTTGATACTGATTATAACAGTCTTGATTTCTTCATTCCCCCTGCTGTGAAGAGGCCGAGACACAACACTTTTGTCAAGTTATCAATAGTTTTTTTCTGTTTTGCTGAAGCCATATGTTGAAATGTAGCAATGTACTTGTGCTAGTAGCAATGATATTAACAAAGCTGTCTCTTTTCCTGGATGATCATGCAAAGTTTCCAGTATTTATGCTATTGAATTCACGTCTTGCTTGGAAATGATTTTGCTGATCTTAATTTGGTTTTTTCCCCCAAAAAACAAAACCTGTTATTTTTACTGCTTCCAGTGTGGAGCCAATAAGGCTGCAATAAGTCAGTAAGTCAGAATGCTCAGTACTATGAAATTTTTGTCCCTCTTTTAGACCAACTCATCAGCTGGTGCTCTGCTATAGCTAACTTAATTAATGCCAAAGTATTATTTAGGTGTGTGGAGAGAGCAGAAATTTTAAGTTACCAAAATGTACTAATTAACCTTTATTTCACATAAAAATCATAGAAGCATAGTGTGGTTTGGGTTGGAAGGGATCTTTGAAGATCATCTAGTTCCAACCTCCCTGCCATGGCAGAGATGTCTTCCACTACACCAGGTTTCTCAAAGCCCCACCCAACCTGGACTGGAACACTTCCACAGATGGAGCAGCCACAGCTTCTCTGGGCAACCTGTTCAAGTCCCTCAACACCCTCCTATTAAAAGTGTTCTTTATACCCATTCTAAATCTACCTTCTTTTATTTTAAAACTCTTGCCTTTTGTCCTGTTGCTACAAGTCTTATAAGCCCCCTCCTTAAGTATTGAAAGACTGTAGTCTCCCCAGAGCCTTCACTTCCTATTGCTAAGCCAGCATACCTGAGTTTAAATAATAAAAATTATTAACATTATAATTAACTGAAAACTATTGCTAGCAACACACCAGATAATGGGGGCAGGGGAGGGTAATCACCCTTTGCTCACTTCCTTTTATAGATAAAGAAAAGCAGCAGTAATTGTAATACCATATTCACAAGTGGTGAGACGTTTTCTGCGAGCCACCTTTAACTGCTGAGATTAGCTCGTTCTCACCTTGTTTATACTTAATTTAATGACACATTCTCTAGGTAGCTCTGAGGATAGATGGGAGAGGACGGGGGACCATGCTTCTGTGAGTCAAGCCGCGCTGTTTGTTAGAACTGCAGGGGCAGGGAGACATTTATGGGGCTGCCTTTGGGTGGCAGCACACGTTCACACTATGACAACTATATTTGCTAGAGAAGTTAGAACTAGTCCTTACAAATAAATTAAAGATGTCTCCCCCCTACACACCCCGTTTGTTTTTGTTTTTTTTTTTTTCATTAACTACGTGGTGCAAATAACTGAGATTAGCAGTGTTTCCTCATCTGCAAAAACCAAGCTTTGCCATGCTAAGAGGAAAAAAACCTAACAATGAAAAACATTTCTTAAGACCCTGTCTATCTCAAACCCTCCTGTCAGAGTTATAATGTGGAGCAAATTAGCCCAAATTCCTGAACTGCTCCCTGCAGACTAACTTGCTGTAGCTGCTGTGCCCCTCTGTGAGTGCCAGCAGCCAGTCCCAGAGCTGCCAGCAGCAGCCCAGGTGACCCAGGGTGGTGACAGAGCTGGTGCTGTGCAGCAGCCCAGGTGACCCAGGGTGGTGACAGAGCTGGTGCTGTGCAGCAGCCCAGGTGACCCAGGGTGGTGACTGACAGAGCTGGTGCTGTGCAGCAGCCCAGGTGACCCAGGGTGGTGACAGAGCTGGTGCTGTGCAGCAGCCCAGGTGACCCAGGGTGGTGGCAGAGCTCGTGCTGTGCCACACTCACCAGTGTGGAGCCACGAGGAAATTCAGCTTGGTGCTACAGGCAGGATGTGGCTGTGGTGCTTCTGGGAGCTCCTTGAGAAGAACTTACTCTCAAGGAACAACTGTCACAACCTTCAATCTTGTATTTATTAGGAATGTCTCATGCTTTTACATCAGCCCTGGTTCCTGTAAAATTTTCTTCCCAGAAAATGGCATATATATAATTTCTGAAGTTACTTGACACAGTTTTTCTTAGTTTCCTTAGGTTCTACATCAATTGTAGAACCCTACTTCCTTGAGTCCCTTTAGAAAAGTTAATTCAGATCAAATGTCTCCAATATTTCCAGGACAATGGGTGTGTATTTCCAGCACAGCTTTTCACTCCTTAACTTCTCTTTTGCCCCAGAGGGTATCTCTGTGAGTGTGGAAGCTGTTCTTTGTAGTAAGGAAGTCACTTGAGATGTGACTCCCACTTCAGGGGGAGCTGCCACAAATTCAAAGCCTCAGCATGTCAAACTATTCAAATAACCCCAAAAGTGCAAGAAAAAACAAACAACACCAAACCAGAAATTAAAGGACCACAATTGGCTCATATTTGGGCAAGTTTGGATGCAACTAAAAGACCCAGTGGGGGCTGACAGCATAATTTTGCCTAGTGTTTTCTCACCATGTAAATGGTTATAGGCAATGATCCTTTGTCTACCTTGGACATTTTATAATGTAAATTTTAGACCAGAAACAATAATTAGGACTTACCTCTTAAATAAAATACAACCTAGTTTCCACACAGTCCACTTTAGGCTGCAGTAATACCTTAATTTTCCTGTTGATTCATATTTTAATGAGGAAACTATTATTGCAGTATCTTCATTGTTTAATTAAAATTATAATTAGATATTAAAATGCTAAAGCACAAAAGTAAGTTCTTGCTGAAAGGTATCCTCAGGAAAACAAAGACTTATAGGGGTTTTTATGGCTTTGAGAAATTAGATGTGGTCACCAAATTGCATTTGATTTTTTTTTCAATAATAATTACTTCACTAAGAACATACTGGGCTGCATAAAGAATTACTGGATTATATTTAGTAGCCTGTATAATGAAAAAGGTCATTCTTGATAATCAGTGTCGAACTTTAGGCCCTAAACTCTATAAATCAAGCAAATCAAAGGTAAAAAAGCAATTACACTTAACATTTGCATAGTGTTAAAAAAACACAGACCATCGAACTAATAAACCTTCAGGGTCCCAATCTAATTCATTTCCTGTCCACTACAGCACTAACAGCATTCCATATTTCATCATTATATACTGTCTAATATTTAGAGGAAAATAAAGAATAAGGTATGAAGATATAACTGCCTCTTCCAGTAAGAATATACAATAAATAAGAAACTATAGATCCAAAAACATATAATAAATAATAATATTGTAGTAATATTGATACAGATGTTAAGTAAATAATTGATGCATATGATAAAAAGTTCCCAGTTACATTTCAGAATCAAAAAGCAGGATAATAAAATCAATTTAGGGATAATCTGGTCCAGATTGGAATATCTGTGGGGTTAGGGGATCTAGAGCCTTTCTGGAGACCTGTTTTCTTCTGGTGCAGCAGATAGAGGATGGGCAGGATACCCCAGCATGCCTTGAGATGCCAGCTTCTCTGAACCCAGACAGATTCCTGAGAGATGCCAGCTTCTATGAACCCAGACAGATTCCTGAACATCCATAGATGATAATGGGAGATATTGATATGTAGATATTACATTTGGGTATTTTAGTCTTGAACTTAATTTCAGGGTAAGAACCTACTGAAATGGATGGGCTCCACTTGCCTAAAGATAGAGATATAGTGTAATCTGAGATGCCTCAGCATGCCTCACCCTCAAGCTGCTCCAGAGGACAAGGATGTCCTTCTGCTGCAGTGCCATGCTGCCAGGTCTTGGGGCATGGGAACGGCATTTTACTTTTCTGCCCCTGTAGCTCAGTTTCACACAAATATGTACATATGTTTTCAAGCAACCCAAGAAACATATTGGGAAGAAATTAGGCTTCTGGAACATGGTGCAATATCAGACATAGCATGGACACAGAAACAGTAGTTGTGACTGAAGGCCTGCTACTACATGGTCCTGTTCAGAAAGCACAAAACCCAAAGCTAATGATCCCTGCAAATGAAGAGGGTTGGATTCAATCACCCACAAATAATCCTTCTGCCTCATGGTACTAGAATAGGAAATAGGGACCAATTTGTTTGGTTACTATCAAAGAAAAGAAAGACTTGAAATTTTCTGTCATGTGAGATTCTGGTAAGGGAAGTCACAGCCTCTTTGCTGCACTTGCACCAGGGAGGAAACATGGCTTTAGAGCTCAGATTCCTTGCCCATGTTCAAGTCACTGGCAAGGAATCTGAACTCTAAAGTCATGTTAGAGTTCAGATTGTATTGTTGCGTTTCATGACAAGCCTTGGCAAGCTTGGCCATTATTAATGGAAGTGATTTTAGGAATTTGCATTTTAACAAGTTTGAAATTTTATTCCAGGTAATTTCTGACTATCATAATTGGTCATCTTCTAAGAATGAGTATGATAGGTATTATTCTAGGCAAAGACCAAAAAATTGTAAATAAAGAAATCTTAGAAGGAGAAACAGTATATGGACCTTTTGGCATTTTTTTCTTTTGTGCATGACGTGATAATATATAAATGAGTCAGAAAGGCAGAATTTTTTAATACTCTTCCCAAGAGCTGATTTCATTTGGGCTCTTGTACATTATCAATAGACTGCTAATGTCTGTGTTCATTGTGTAATTAAAGGTTTTATCCACACATCTCCATGATGTAAATGTCCAGTAAATTGAGTCCAGTATTTTTCTAGCTTTGCATCAGTATGGGGGACATTGCACATATTAGAATTTAAACTGGGTGACAGGACCACAGATAAGATTTATTATGCAGGAAACATCAGTAACAGGATTGACAAAAAAGACAAATTTTAATTGCAAAAATATGGCAACAATGTCTTGTAAAGACAGCACTACAGTTCATTTCTGGGCTGTACTGAATGGTGAATGTGTGTTGAATTTGTCACATTATTTTGGGGAAAAACAAACAAAAAATTGAAAAGGTTAGAACTTTTGTCCTCATGCTTTTAAAACAATTGGCTGATTTTTCATATGTACTTACATGGAATTTTAAAAAACAGTGGCTGTTCCTCAAAAATGCTTCCTTTTGTCTCTCTGAAATAAACACTTCATTTCAGATAGAACAAGATGTTTCATTTGAAGGAAGCGAACATTGGAAGGAAGAGGCTTGTATTAGCAGGGAGAACAAATATTGATGTTATAACCTGGACACACGCATTTGCATTGTGTTTTAGTTTGATTACCCACATTGTCTTCTCATTAACACCAGCAGCGTCTGAATAGTTGGGCTGCAATCTCCTCATCTATCGGTCATGGAAATCACCGTGACCGGGGTGAGCCGCAATCAGCGGCCGTGGTGGGATGGGGCAAGGGCAGAAAGGGATATCCACACTGCTTCCTCACAGGGCTTTGGGTTAAACTGCTTCCTCCAAGGGCTTTGGGCTAACAGCCTGCAGCTGGACAACTGAGGCCACTGCTGACTGAGACTTTGTCCTGACCACTGCCCATGGGGCCAAGTTCACCCTTGCAGTAGTGATTACCCCTATCTCAAGTAAGGCTTGCAGTGTGAGGCTTCCCGCTGAGGAGGTAAAACAGAGACATCCAGGAGAGAGAGTTAAATAAGAGTAGGGAGCAGAGTCGGAGCTGAACCACAGCCAGTTTTGTCCAAAGTGACTGAAGGGAGCTGCTGGAGTAAGTGCCTGAGAGGGCTCTGCAAGGCACAGAACTCTTTATAGGTTCCATTCTAACTCATGTGAAGTATTTTTAAAAACAATCTCATATTTTTTCTAATAATAGCTTTGTTTTTGAAAACTAACAGACTTTTGTGTACTTTGGTGGGTCTGATCAGCTTTGTGGTGCCTCACTAGTGTCAGGGGGATCCTTATTTTTTGCTGAGTTTTTGCAAGGGAAAGTACTGGTCAGGGTAGGATGTATGCATATAGGCTGGAACCCAAATTTTTATAAGTCATATGTTATTCAGACTGAGGGTGCAAATTACAAGCATGCAACTGTTTCAATAATTTTTAGTCTTCTTTCCATTTAAAAACAGCACGTTATAGTAGAGTTGTTCACCCCTACTGTAAATTCTCCTCATTTATTCAGTGCTGAAAAATGGTGGAGCCACATTTGTAAGGCAATGGTAATTGAGGTTTCTTGAGGCAAAAATCAACAGCTGAAAAAAGAGTGCCCTCTGACATGCACTCATGGGAGCTGAAATGAAAAACTCATGAGATATCAGTCAAGACTGAAGGTTCAAGGTAGCAATAAGAGGAACAGCAAAAGCTCATCTTTAGTTAACTTAGTAGTAAGAGGAAGGCTGCTTTTCTGAAAACATCAGTATATGTGGTCTTCCAGCCCCCACCCCAAATCCTCTAGAAAGGAAAATTAATTAATTGAGGATGACATTTTTGCCTAACCAGTTATTTCCAGCATCACACATGCATGCTACTTTATGAAAAAGGTAACAAAGCTTGGAAAAAGCCTGTGACATCAGGTCTCCCCGCTCTTACTTACACACACGAATTACCTAATAAATATAGTTTATTTGCTCTTAAAGTTTAATGGAGTTTGAGTTTCACACTGCCATGTTTTTGGCTTTTATTAATGAAATAAAAACAACTTGTGCTTTATCTTCTAGTAAAAGAACTTCTAAACTCAGTGGCAGTAAATGTCCAAAAGTTCCTTTCATCTGTCAAAGCCCCTGAATACATTCAAAACTGTGGTGGAAAATGGAGATTTTATGCAGTGTACAAGGTGTTGTAACTCAAATTAAGTTAGCAATTTGAAACATGTCTGCATCAGTCTGGCTGGAAAAATATCTATGAAAAGAACAAGACAAAGTTATTTTATTATTATATTAAAATCTATCTCACACTGAGAGTTTTCACAGTGGTTTATAAGCTGCCTACCCCAGATGTAAAACAAAGTTTTCAGTCTTCCTCAGTTCAATCTCTTAAATTTTCTCACAGTTGAATACATATGGTTTTTTATGCAAATAGATATGTACCTTGACCATTTTTTACATTTGCTCTTGCAAATGGGCATATTTGAGTTTAAATATGATAATTTCTTTATAATGAAACTATGGTATATACAGATAATGAAACTAAATAATGTGTCTGTTCTAATTCTAACTACTAGGATTCCATATAAGTACAAATTAGAGACCACTTGAGGAGAAACATTTGCAATATTTTAATTAATTTTATAGGTTAAAACACAAGAATCGTGGGCCATGTCTAGAAAAGTTAAATGCTTTCTCCAGCACTGCAAGCTTCTAACAGTTTATTATCCCCACTGGTCCCAAAAATAAATACATAATAATAATAATTCATACAGTTTCTTGGGCTTAATATGTACTTGATATCATAAGTGGATGTAAACAAAGACAGTCTCTGGTACACAGAATAATTATCCACCATTAGGTTTGCTGGATCCAGTCTTGTGCTGTGCTTGCCTGAAGGAGCTAAGAATCCTTTTGATATTGCCACCAGTTTCATTCTTTCCCCCACTTTCCTATGTTTGTCTGGTCTTTTTTAGTGTTAAGACTTGCTCTGGTGAACCTGTAAGCTGCTTTTACCACAACTGCATCAGTGTTTTCTCTGTACCAGTCTCTATATAAGAGTTGTCATTGTAGAGCTGGTTGGCAAAGCTAATGACCTCTCTCTAATAAGTTAAATTATGAACTTCTGGGGGATAGTCTGCAACTTGTCTGAGCCTCTACTAAACAGAAGAGTTGATAAATAAAATAAATGTTATTATGTAATTAAAATAAAACAAATTTGATTTTGGTATCATAAAAGTAAAGGTAGTCCTCCTGGAGGAATACATGGTTTGTGGAGTCACTGTTGAAGCCAAAGATTTGTATGATGTGAAACACAAATGGCACAGAAATGAGATGTGAGTGATTAGTGGAATTTGTTTCAAACACTGTTACATGTTCTAGCAAAGGACATTGAACAAAATATGTACAGTGGAGTTCTCTTCCTTGAGCCAGGAAGGGATAAAAGGCTCAAACCCTCCACATACACCGCAGGCAAGATGAAAGGGATAAACTAATGTCTTTTGCCAGACTATTCCATCTGAAATCTGGTTTTAAACTGTTCTGAAGTAACAAAAATGAAAGAAGTATTTTTCTATACAAATTCCCAGAATATATTTAATCTAAATGCTCATGTGTAATTGTCATTTTCTGTTTTCACAGTCCTGCAGTTGCTCCTTGTGAATTCACTGCACAAACCCATGGTTGATTCACTCATTCAGCTGCATTCAAGTAGTACACCATGATATTGTGCAGTCTCTCTTCTAAAAGGAAAAGTCTCAGCAAGGAAAGGAAACCTAGTAAGATTTTCTACAAAGACATGCAGTTTCTTAACTTCCAAGCATGTCATAGTCTCCTAGGACCCTGACAGCCTAGGGCAGCCCTTCTGCCCTGACAGCCTCTTCTGCCCTTCACCAGGCAGATGCAGTTCTATACAAATTCAATAGATTTCTGTAAACTTAAAAACAAGCAAAATAAAAGTACAACTTCAATTAACAAATTTGAAATTAAATTATAAGTAACTGAAATGAACTTCAAGGGGTTAAGGGATTTCAAGATCAAATGTTATTTTATTGCTGATCAGACGCACTGTTTTTAGTTTCACCTAAATATGAAGTAAAGCTCTATAGTAATATATAGTAATTAATTATAGTAATTCCATATGGTAAAATCAATGACCATGATTATTAGGTGGTTCTAGGACTAAAATCTTCCTCATTTCAGGCTGCTGCAGGAAAGTTATTTCTCTTTCTAGCATGTCAGCTAGTGGGAAAGGAAGGTGGATAAGTACATGTGTACATGAGTTACACTCTGTAAGTCCATAAACAATACACACACATAAAATTCTGTGTGAAATAAGAAGGTTTATGTTCATATTCACAAAAATAAGATATCTAAATTCAAGTTCCCTGGATAATGTGATTTACATGTCTTACTGAATCATTATTGTAATCTTCAGTTACAAACTGATTGTTTAACTTGGTGAAACCTACAAGTTTCCTTTTCTTCCAAGCAGATATTCATTCCACACCACTTCATTACAGCAGTGAAGACTGAAACTTGAAAAGAGAAAAATTCACCTACAGGCTATAAGAAATGTGAAAAAAATGGGGTTTTTTTTCCTGATAATAGAAGTAGATAAATTCAATTTCTTTGTGGGTGCCTCCCAGGTAAACCTATGTCTGCACACTTTGCTTTTCACCATGGCTGCCTCTAGTTTCTTTTGTTTCATCCAGAGATTAATAGCTGCTTTTGCAGCAGAACAGAACTAGGAATAATCTAACCATCACCTTATGTTTTGCTGTGAGTACATCAGTTTTAGCAAGTGTTGTGGTTTAACTCCAGCTCAGTTCCACGTAGCTGCTTGCTCACCTCCCCCTTGCTGGGATGGGGGAGAGAATCAGCATAGCAGAAGTGAGAAAACTCACGGGCTAAAGTAAAAACAATTTGACAGGTAAAGCAAAAGGCATGCACACAAGTAAAGCAAAAGAAGGAGTTCATTTACTGTGTTCCATAGGTAGGCAGGTGTTGACAGAACAAAAGCACATAGCCTCATGCTGCACCAGGCAAGGTTCAGGTTGGACATTAGCAGGAATTTCTTCATGGAAAGGGTTGTTAGGCATTGGAATGGACTATCCAGGCAGGGGGAGTCATCACTGTTCTTGGAATTGTTCAGGAAACAACTGGATGTGGCACTTTGCTGCTGCAGTCCAGTTGACAAGGTGGTGTTTGGTCAAAGGTTGGACTCGTTGATCTTTTCCAACGTAAATGATTCTGTGATTCTGTGTTCAGCCATCCCCAGGAAAGCAGGGCTGCGTTAGAAATAATGGTGACTTGGGAAGATGAATGCCATCGTTCCAAACATGTTCCCTTCATCCTTCTCCACCTAGCTTTACATGCTGAGAATGCAATATGCTACAGGTGGGTCAGGCAGGGTCAGATGTCCCAGCTGTGTCCCCTCCCAGCTCCTTATGCATCCCCACTCCACTCACTGGAGGGGTGGAGTGAGGAGAAGAAAAGGCTTTGACTCTGTGAGTCCTGTTCAGCAGTAATGAAATAATCTCTGAATTATCAAAACTGTTCAGCACAAATCCCAACCATAGACCCATATCTGATACTGTGAAGAAAATTAGCGCTCTCTCAACCAAAACCAGCACACTGAGCAAGATAGGAAGAACAACAAAATTTTCTTATGGAAGGAGTGTCTTTTTAGGTATCCAAGTCTTTTCAGGGAAGTTTTACTTTGTATCCTTTTTTGGTTTTTCTGAGGAATCTTTACTCAACATTCTTAAGATATGTAACAACCCACAGGGGAATGGAATTAAATATAATACTGTATTCATAAACCACAAAAAGTACTGATTAGCAAGAGAAAAAAAATGTTTGATCAGATTGAAAAATGTACTATGAAACTGCAGAGATCTGAATTTTTAAAGGCTTATTACCATATTGCTGTGCTCAGGAAAATGACTACACATCAGTATACATTTTAATTAAAGCATAAAGTTTTAAGGCTAGATTCTATTGAGTTCTTAGTCAGCATACCCAGAGGGCTCCCCTCCCTCTTTGATAAAACACATGATTTTAGTGACCTGGAAACTTATACTTTTCTAACAATTGCAAACAGCTTTCAAAAAAAGAGACCTAAAATATGAATTACCTGTTTAGATTTACACATTTTTAATAAGCTTTTTTCTACATTTAGAGTCCCTATAAGGATACTTGATTATTGATAGGCATATTTAAAATTCAGCTATGAAATTATGAGCCTGCTATGTAAAAAATAAAGAAGTAGTGATCAAAATGCTCAAACAGATGATATTATTAATATTTTTTGTAGTTATTGCAAACACATGTTCATCTGAGATCCTGAATACGTACACAAAAAGTATATTTTTCTCCTGTTTTAATACACATATTAAATACATGTATATATATACATATATGTATATATATATAAACGAGATTGGAAGTACACTTTTAGAACTTTTATGAAGGAGAATATGATAAGGTGTGTGCTCATCTTAGCTTTAAGTGTCTATTTAATGTGTTGGGCTGGGAGATTGTTCTCTGTAGTCTCCCTTTACAGTCAGCAGAGAAAATTTTTTCCCAAGAGAAATCCATAGTACTCTTTTCAACAGGTTTCTCTGTATTAGCTCCCACATGGAACCTATTTTTCTCTTTTTGGCTAGGTAGGAGATAAGCCTCCTAACTTTGGTAATCCTCTGTAAGCATCTAAACAAGGTCGTAGTGTCAATTCCTGGTAATCAACAATTAAGAGCAGTAGCTTTCTAGTTGAAATGTCAGTAATTCATTCTGGTATCAAGAAGATGCTTTATGCAGTATTTTGTTTAATACAAATAATAAACCAAGAGTAGGGAGAGACACATTTGGTCATCCATCAATGTCTCATTGTCTGCCATGTTCCCATACACCTTGCTTCACACAGTATACAAATTGTTTTAGACAAACTTTCTTTTGAAGTGAAGAAAAAGGACAAATATTATCCTTATGAATTGTTTGCCATGACCATTTTACATGAAATTCAGTTTGACAAGATCTGTAGGAATCTTGTTCTGTGTCCTTTGATTTTTTTGAGATTTTCTTTTTCTTCTTTCACAATAAAAAAAAAAAAGGAAAATAGAAGAGGAAAAAATATTTGGAATCTGGGATCACTGGGAACCACCCAATGCTGTCTCAGCTGAAGTGGGGTAGGTAAAGATGCTTCAATTCCCTTAACCAGTTCAGAGCTCCATGCCTCAGGCAGGCAGCACTGTCCTCTGAAGGCTTTCCCCAAGTGAGTTTGTGATTGGGTCAAGTGGGACTGGACTTAGTGCTTTCACAACCAAAGTTTTTAAAGCTTATTTCTCCATGATTTGTTTCAGTCTTGGCAAGGGTTAAGGGAAGAAATATCTAAATTTTTGTTGCAGTTTGTCAAAATATAAGTACATCATGTTAAAAAACCTCTGAAGTTTGAAGACTATGTTTTTTTAAAAAAAGCTTAAAGATTATTATTTTTATGTGGTTTTCTTGCAAACACTGCTCTCAGATGTTCCCCTTGGTGTCTGAGGCATGTTTGTACTGCCTCCTTCCTTTTTCACGTCCAAGATCATGACTTGGCCCTGACCCAAGATATGAATGAGGTGTTCACTCTTTTCTTCATTCCCCAGTAGTGAATTTTGCATGGAAAAAAAGGACCATGGGAGCTGGTGAGAAACACTGCTGTGATCCTACAGCTCCTTAGTCCAAATAGCGAAGGCACCAGGACTACAAGGCACCATCTGTATTGCTTCTCTCTGGCTCACATAGCAAAGCAACCCAGCTTACCTTATCCTGCTACCCCTTCCTTTATGTGCTTGAGTCAATTTAACACTGCCATACTGCTCTATAATACTCCCTAATGTTCCTAGATGTCTCTGCTTTTTTTTTTTTGTTTTTTTCATTTGAGTGCCTTGACCATTAGACTATAATTTTGCACATTCACACTCTCTCCTCTTCAGTAATTCTTGAATCCTTTGGTGCTACTACACCTAAGACCAGCACTTCAGCTGCAAATACATGGCTTTAGGAAGCAGGAGGTTGGCATCTGACCCTTGGTGTCTTTCTCCAGTGGTTCACCTGGGCTATTCTGGCAGTAGCTTCATTTCAATGGCATGATTGCTGAATTCCCTGGAGAAGGCAGCTAAATGAACAGTAAAAGCTGATAGTCATGAGTAACCTGGACACTGAAGTGTTTCTGTAACTTTTAAGTTGGATAGTTTTAGAGAATGAATAGATCACTTTCCTGCTGCACTGGTCCCAAGAATGGGGGAAATAAGGTCTGCAGATTGAATTGTTTAGAGTGAGCAGTTTCCTCAACCAGGCCCAATTATGTCTGGCAGCATTTTGGAGAAACTTATTCTCTGTTCTTTCCTTAACTGAACTTAACTCTTCATTTTCCAGTCTATCCTATACTAAAAGGAGAAAGAAAGGAGAGTGTGATAACATGCTTCTCAAAAATGTTTTTGAAATCAGGATATGGAACAAAAATCTTGAAAATATACATGTTTTTTACTCCAGATCATTGAAATTGCTCATCTCAAAGTAAAGAAAATGTCCCAAAATAAGTAGAGATAGTGCACCTTTCCTCTAACACTTCAGAAAGGACTGTGTGAACATATATGTGCCTCAGTTATCAATTTTAAGTTTCTTTTATTGAGAATTTTGCAATGGTGTTGGCAGGCATTCTGGTGCACGTTTGGCAGGGAACACAGAGGGCACTCTGGCATCCTTGTGAGTGGGGTGAGGACAAGGTACAATTTAAGGAAGAAAAACCAAATTTGTCAGCTGCTTTCTGTACTGCAAGTTGTACATGCTTCTTTACAACTTGCAGTACAGACGTATGTACTGTGTGTACATGTCTTCTCTTCTTCAGAATTTGGAGTGCTTATTCTACCCTCTGCACAGTTTTCTGCATTTCTGCTTCCACAAGGAGATTTTTCCCATACATTAGGCCTTCTGTAAAAAAAAAAAAAATAGGGACCAAAAGAGAGATAAAGTTATTTCTTTTAATACTCAATACCTGCAGCAGGAATACAGGAGAAACCTATACCAGACACTCTTATTCACACTCAGATGGTCAATTGATGGATTCTGACCTAATTATACTGAAATCAACCACATGCCCAATGCATGGACTTACATCCACACACCCAGTAACTGACTCCTGAAGCCTGGAAATAGCTGATCTGCAACTGAGCTAGAGGTTGCCAAAAATGAAATTATTTATTCAATATTTGTTGCTTAAATAATGAATTTGCTTAAATAATAGCATAGCATTTCCACAGCACCATACATATTCAAAGCAGTGTCCAAACAGGAACTCTTTAATTAATTTTTACAGTACCCCCTATGAAGCAGTTAAGTAAGTTAATGGGAGTTCACAGGCTCTCAGGATTGATTAGAGCAGGCAAGCAAGGAAGTGTTTTGCTCTGGCTGATGATGTGAAAGGATAGATGAATGAAGTGGGAGGGAAAGATTCGGCTCTCAGAGCTCTCAAATTTACAAGACAGTCTTTCAGGACCTGAAATGACTATCATCAATATTAAATTAAAACTGTCCTTTAAGAGTCACATTATATTCGGATTTTTTACTTTATTCCTGGTGAAAGTGTAATATTTATTTTTTCATCAGAGTTAGTGCTATTACATATTAATGATTATTTAGCCTTATTCCCCTAAAGGAATATTTTGTTTATCACATGGGCAGCAGGCTGTGAGTGGTGCTGATACCTATTCTTTCTCTCTGGTTGCTTTTAGACAAAATGGTAGCAAAGACACTACCACTCAGCAGTGGTGATGGGAATTCAACATTTTAATTGGTGTCCATCAAATGCAATAAAAAGGAAAATTAAAAATAGAAAAATAGAAAACTTGAAATGAATTAAATATAAAAAATGATTCAAAGTAAAAGAATAATTTCCCTTCTTACCCTAGATTTTCTTCATTTACAGCCTATGAGCTTAGTTTAAGAGCCCGAGAGGGTATAAAGGTTCTATATGAAAAATACAAATGATGGGGCTCCTGAAATGATCAGAATATTGATAAAAGTAAAGTAATATAAATCAAAATTTTACCTATTCTTGGCTGCAGTCACCTCCCACTCAGCAGCCAAGAGCTGTGTGACCTGTGTCTGCTCTCCAGCTGGACTGACTGTCACAGTCAGAGCTGTGAGAGCTATTATCCATGGACAGAGGGGAAAAAATTGTGTGGGTAAGATGCTTTTAAAAGGATACCTGCTGGGAACCGTGGCATTAGACTTTCTTAGAGAGCTCTTCAGCATCTGAAACCTGTGATGGAAGAAAAGACAGAGGGTAATCTGCAAAAACAGGCTATTTAAAGAATGATCTTTTCTGCTTTCAAACCTGACATCATAGATTAGTGATCTGTTTCAGAAGCTGCAAGACATAGCTCCTGCTTTCCTCCCTAGTTTCCTTTTCAAGGAGAAATGTTTCAGTGTAGAGGTTACTTAGTAACTCAAAGAACCTCCACAAATAAAAATGATGGAAGGTTGTTTTTTTGTGTTTGAAGAAATTGCCTGAAGCAAAGCGTTTTTTTGTCGTGTTTGGAACTCATATGCACATTAAATTGCTGACACTCCATTCCATTTCTTTTATTTCAATCCCTGCTATTTTCTATTTCTGTTACTTTTATTATTTTTTTTACCTGAATCACACCATTTACAAAAGTCCATTAGCAGACATCTTTTGATAGTCTTTATTTTCTGCTACCTTAGCAAAAATAACTCTCAAGTTATTTCCACCTCCTGCAGCTTAAAACTGGTGATTAACATTTTCTGGAGATCTACAGAAAAAAAAAAGCCCCTCAAAAGGAGGATATGTTGATGCATTATGCAAATATTTAAATAGGATTTTTGTTGATGTGTACCTAAGTTTTGTGGGGTGAGAGCTCAAGTGTAACAGTTGGATTCTCTACGGTGTTGGTTATTGTCATGTCATGAGGCAAAACACTTTGATATAAAGGTATAAAAGATAAAAGATATATTAGAGGGTAACAAGTGAGACTTTTTTGCATCCATGAAAACCTCTACAAAAGGTAAATTTTATTTTCCATCCCTGAGACCTATGGGAGATTGGGTCATGGTCTCCACCTTCCCTCCCAAAAGGACATGATGACATTTTTTAATTATTAGAAATGTTTTCACCTAGAGGAAAGAGGAGTGAAATAGTGTTCTGCACCCCATTCCAACAGTGTCATCGGACAGGAAATGGGTACATTGTGGACAAAACTCCTGTCCTGTACATATTCTGCTCTGAGATTTGTTGCACAAAATGTTCTCTAATTGCACTTTTGAATGAGAAAAAGCTATAGAAAAGTTATCAATGCCTTGATCTGATCTAGAGACTTGAGGTAAATAATTATTTTCACAGCATTTGGTAGAGAGGGGGTGATGGTTGGCATTTAAAGAGGCAGCAGAAGCAATCATTGCCTGGGTTAGGACTATAAAGTCATTTATACATCAAAGGTTATTATCATGCCAGTTCCTTTACTGAATGAAAACCATTGCTATATTTAATACATGGGAAAGAAATTAATACCAAATGTTATGTATAGTTATTTTTTAGCTATCAATTGTCTTCAGAAAACAACAACAACCAAACCAAAAACATTGATCAAAACCAGAAAAAATGAGTTTGCTAAGCTCACTTCCAGTAAGATGTGGGGCTTTTTCCCTGACCAGAAATAGTGTCCATTAACCCAAAGGCATAAAAGTGTGCTTTAACTACAGACTTGTAGCCAAAACATGTCATCATTCCTGTAGCAGACTGGCCTCTTCTTAAAAAGGGATTTTAAAGTATTATTATTTCTAAGATCATAAAAACTTAAATGAGACAAAGTTTACATACCACACTTTGTGACTTTATATGTTCTGTACAATTCTTTAATTCTGCCACATGTAACAGTGTTTAGCAAGAAAGACATTAGCAGAAAATTATGTCTGAATAATGACAGATAAATAATGGGTCAAATATAGAATCACTGTTTTGATGACTAAAAAAATCAAAGGAGGGATGTTTTGCAGTTTTGTTCATCAGATACTCATCTGCTCTTTACTAATCAAATGTGAACCTTTATAATCTGGATTTATTAAACTAAGCTTTACCTTTAGGTGTCTTAAGAGAAGAGAACACATGATTGGAATTGGTTTAAGGGATGGGAGCAAGAGTCAGACTGGATCTGACTTTTGTTTGGAGGGCTGCAAAGGAAACACCTCACAGTCTGCAGAAGCAGAACAAGAAGGCTTGATCCTTCTCCCAGGTTACTTTCAGACTCCATGTATTTCCTGAACCAAGGAGGATTTCTATAATTTTTAACTTTGGTGGATTTTCTTCTATCTCTTCTACTGACTGCTTGCCCCATTTTACCTTGATTTCAGGTAAAACTTTAGCATTCCTAAGGTCTTTTGTCATCCATTTCCCAAGGTCTACTCTGCATGGCATGAGGGAAAATCAACATCGATAGGTGACCAACATCCATACATTAAGGATGTCTAACTGTTTAAGGGCACTTGATCTTTCCTGCAAAATAAAGATATACAAAGGATATATTGCTTCCTGAGGTAGATTTGTCACAAAAGGAACTATGGCACTTAATGGCTTCTTGTGCAATTGTCACAGGTCAAAGTAGTATTTACTTCCTAGCAGTCTCATATTTGAATAGCTGGCAAATTCTCTTTTAATCCCATTAGAGGTTATGTATGTGCATCCATGTACATGTGTATATGAATATGTGTACCCCATATATAGAGATATATCCCCATTAACACTAAAAGCAGTTGTCAGAGCCAGCAGTTCCAGTATATGTATTTCGTACAAAGTGTTCTTCCACTACAGCCATCATTGAAACATCATAATCTGCATTTTACTGTATCAGTAAAAATATGTGTAATTCAAAAGTGCTTGTTATTGTCCCCCATTATTAAAAACCTTGACATGCCATTTGAAAAGAAATGTGCATAGCAATTTATACCTTATTTTACTCTGTGTTTCTCCTGCTCAAACTGAGAAAAGCTAAAATGACATGCAGGAAGTAGCCCAGATACATTGAAGTGCTCCTGCTGTTTTTGTTTACTGCACTTTAAAAAAAAATCTATTTCACTTTTTAAAATGGAGGTTTTTTCACCCATTTTTGCCCCTGGTTACCTAGTGTCCACCCAAAGTAATTCAGTGAATTCCAGTGGATTAGTATAGATGGTTGCCTGTATTAGTGACAGCTGTATCTGTTCCCTGGCTTCTTTAACCTCAGGAATCATGGGGTTTTATCCATGCTGTTATGTTATAACTGATGTGCATTTGTGCCAATTGCTAGTCACAGATGAAGAACTGTTTATCACTTTGTCAGTGGTCACATTATTTTTTCCTACCTGTTCCTTTTCCAGCTTCATTTTGCCTGCTGAGGTTATGTGGGTTTTTTGTATCTTGAGATGAACAACTCTTTTCCTCCCTCATGCAAACTTTGAAATCAGAGTAGGGTTGAAAGCAGGTATTTTGTACATCTTTATCACTGATGTGAAATTCTTTAATTCTGTGTGTAGTACTGGGGTCAAGACACAAGAATTTTCATGCTTTCTGTATGCAACCCTCTCATTGACTTTTGCATATAATTCTGGCAAGCCTTGTACTTGACTTAAGATACCAAAAAAGTTTTGTGGTTTTTTTTTGGTTTGTTTGTTTGAGGTTTTTAAATTTTTTTAATTTTATTTTTTGGGTTTTTGTTTTGTTTTTCTTGAGTATGATCAGTGAATGCCATAAAACCAGAAGAAGCAAATTCTATATCAATATTTAAAGCTTTAATGCCATTTTCATTTGTGTCCAGAGTGCAATGTCCTGAAATTGATCTTGCACATGCAGTTTATGAGGCAATTTTTGCAAGACTTGTTTTTTTTCAGTGGTGAAATCAGTCCAGGATACTATTTGGGGATTTTCATAACTGCATTAGAGAGTGGAATAAATATTCAGAGATGACTGGTATTTATGTAGCCTATTTTGTAAACAGACGAAAAGAGTTGAGGAACCATTTCTTGCAGTTCTGGATTTCCCTGAAGCCAGTATGATGTTCCAGTCTGGAGAAATAGAGTCAATGTTTAAACTGAAAAAAATCCCCAGAAGGTCTCTATTACAAGTCTATAAAAAAAAAAAACAACCAACAAAAACCAAAAACCCTTCATTTCTCAGCTTTGTTTCAAATCCAAAACTGAGACACGTTATTTTCAAGACTCATAAGTGTGGATAAACATGGAAATAATTCAAAGGGCCGTAACTTGATCAAAACTAGTTTTGTTTGGGGTAAACTGTGCAAAACCACATTCCTTTAATTTGCTAAAGAGCAAAAGATTTGGCATAAAACATTATTCAGTATGAATCTAACAACTATTTGAGAGTAGGGTTAGCCATTTGCTCTCTCTGAATTTTTGTATTTAAGGTAAATTCTTTTATTTCCCACTATACAATCCAAAGTCCACTGAAGCTAATTGAATTTGCATCAGATCCTAATTTAAAAAAAGGAAAAATGTTTTGCATACCAAAATATCATTCTTAACTAACAAAACACAACATGACTTGTTCAGTCTTGTTTTTTTCCCCCTTCCAGTTTCTCCATCCTGCTCCATAAGCAGATGTGCAATTGTCTCTTGGGTACCTACAATTATTTGTTTCATGGTATCTGTCATGCTCAGACATGCAGGTTTTCAGGTTGCAATTTGGACACACAGACTTTGACTCAGCAAGGTCTTAAAGCCATTATGCTTATTAGCTTGAATTTAGACACTAAACACTGTACTAATTTGGGACATCCTTTTGCCATATCTGCACTGTTGATATATATTTAAATAGCTGTAGGACAAGCACAATGTGAGATAAGTGTTGGGCTGATATAGGGCAGGTCAGTTTACATTCACCAGCCCTTTTGTAGAGTTTAAATGTTTTGTTGCAGCCGTAGCAATATTTAGTGGTCACATTGGGTGAGTAAGAAAGTCTAAATGCTGCCACTGGTGAGCAGTGTCATCAAGAAGGGTCCATTGGAAGCAGGCCTGCTAAAGTCACACACAGATGAGTATCTTCCTCTGCTAGAATGAGCAGTAATAAACCTCAAGTAGGGAAAAAAAAAGGAAATTTAATTATTACAAGTTATCAAGTAATAAAATAAATATATCCCATTGTGCTTACCATCTCTTTTGGAGGGAGTAGAGGTCATAATCTTAGAAGACAAAAGTGTGAACTAGTAATATAGACTTGATTTTCCAAAACAAGTAGTAGTCAAGGGACACTGAATTTGCTAAAACTACTTATTGTCCATAATATGCCTGAAAGGAAAGTCTGTAAATAATTATTTCCAGGATATAAATAAGATACTTCAATCAATCAGCAAGGGGAGATTTAAGCAATTAAATTTTTCAAATAATTAAAAAAGGTAAGCACATTACCCCTATAACTGACCTTTTAAAAGAGATAATGAATGACTACCTAGGCAAACACCAGGATATGAAACAAGTGATAATTATGTCTGCATGTTTTGAAACACAGATGTCTCTGCTTAAATTTTTTTCTCAGAGTAGAACACAATAAAGACAATTACAAAGCTCAAAATTAAGGAGAAAAACAAAGTACAAATGTACTTTCTCAAAATTTATATTAAAGGACTTCCACATAAATATACACTCCTTTACATTATGTGAATCTACATTCTGTAGTCTGTAAAGCTTCAAATACAATCTAATCATTCTTTTCAAAAACAAATTTGTGAAGTCCCTGAGGCCACAGTAAATCTCTGGATGCCTTCTGCACAACAGAAGTTCAGAATTTCACTCATACAAGTTTTTTTTCAACAGCTGCTCAAAGATCCTCTCTCATTTCAAATTATTCTTTTGTAGTCACTCAGTTGTTCTACCTTTTATTTTTTAAAAATATGATACCACAGGTAATATACCTATATTTTTATCAACTGATATATTAGTTCTTTGTAGTATTTACAGACCAATATTTTGAGCTTAAGGCAAGCAAAAGACAAGTACAAGTTTAGGATTTTATGGTTTTTCTTTAAAAAGGTAGATCAGTAACCAAGATACAGGCAATCTTCTGTAGAAAGTCCTGAAATGACAGCCTATACTTAACAATCAGTCTGGTCAAGATCCTAAAGCAATGTTTTCTTTCATCACTCTGAATAGAAAACATGAAATTAGGAGCAAATTTCATGATCTAGCTTTTACATAATGAGTTGTGAAATTCCTTGTGATTTGAAAAAAGGACCTCCTGAATTTATCAACTACTGATCAGTAATGCAGACCCACTATCAGCTTCTTAGAATGCAGATGAAAGGTCAAATTCCATATCATCTCTTTCTTGGTAGAAGTCTTCCATTTCTGTCGGAGGAGAATTGAATTAGAAATTCATTTCTGCTTAGAAATGAATCTGACATTTATAATACTGCACATTTCTAATTCAATGCTTATTCCAGATTTATATCAACATAAATAAAAACAATTCACAGCCTATTGACTACATCCTTTCAAATATTACAAATGTAGCAAATATTACAAATGTAGATCTATATTCTAACATGTGAACATCATTATTTCTTTATATCTTATACCAGATGCCCAGCTGAATTGATTGATAGAACTCAACTGAAATCACAGGGGCTTGGGCAGTTACCATAAATAAGCATCTGGTTCCTGGTCTCCAGCTTGTGAAAATTTTTTGCTTTTTTTCCCCCTTTCTGTTAATGAGCTGACATTAATTTTCTGTGTCTTGACAGGTCACAAGCTCTCATGCAAATGCCTTGTGTGTAAACACACCTGACTGTGTATCAGTGCAGAACACTGGAGGCCAATTGCAAAAGAGAGTCAGGAAGGGGAGGGAAATGCTAAAATGCTGGCTGGTCTTATTTGGTGATTGATAGCTCTGCTTTTATCAGTAGAGTGGGAGCTGTCAGAGTGGCCTGAGCAGAACGCAGCTGCTGGCACTGCACTCCTTGAGCAGCCTCGCCTGCTGCCCTTCAGGCGAGCCAGGTGGCTCTGGATCTTTGCTGGGATCTTTGCTGGAATTCACTGACTCCAGCTTCAGGTGTGGGCCACTCTTGCAAACCTTCTCAAGGGGCATATATGATTAGCTCCAAGAAACTCTTCAAAACAACATCTGAAAAATTATGCCTGCCATAAGTGTTTGGTGATTAAAAAGAGAAAGGTGGGGAAAAAAACAGTACAAAAACAACAGTAAACCCAAACCAAAACAAGCTGTTAGGGAAAAAGTGTTTAGGAAAGCTTGGCTGTAATTGTGCAGGTGCAGAGGTTGGGAAGATGCCAGGTCATGCTGATGCCATAGGGTTTGCATTAACATTTGTCAGGACTGAGAAGTTTCTGAGGTTTAGAAAAAAAAAAAAGAAATTATTTCAGCATCAGTCAGCTGGCAATGACTTTCAAAGTTGAGAATAAAATTCTCTGTGCAGAGCACTGTCACTGAAGCCCCAGCCCAGCCCAAAGGACACTTGCAGGAACCATTCCTTGTTCATGAGTGTGCTGGCAGACACAGTAGCAGTACGACTTCTCAACAGAGGAAAGCAAATATTATATTCTGCCAATACCAAAAGAGGATTTTCAAAACACTTTAAAGAAATAAGAGTCATAAACCAACCTCCCATGAAGACAAGATGAAAGCCCTTCTAACTTTGCTGGAGAAGACTTGAGGCCCTGAGAAATTAGGACTAAAAATTAAATCCCCATCACATGAACATCTGTGTCTTCATCCCTATTCATTATCAAGTAGACATGCAGAATCTTGCATTTTGTTCATTTGGTGCAGCCAAGCGGAAGTATAGTTTGGGCCCTCAGAAAAAAAACCCTATCTGTAGTAAAAAAAGACAGCTGGAAAGGATTGCACCAACATGTTGGTTAAAACACATTTATCTGAAAAAGGGCACAAAGAGGGACAGCCATATTATCACAAACATGGGTAACTGATTTGAAGAATTATTGTGAATCTTGAAATGGAAGAGACTTCAGAGAAATTCATAGAAGCTTTTTTTAAGACAGAACATATGCAGAATGAGTAGTATTTTTGCAGATATTTATGCAACTTGATTTTAAGCTTGTTTTCCTCCCTAGTTGGACAGACTAAAGCTTTGAAAATGCATAGAAGTCAAAGCCACTTTGATGAAAAATGGGCATTTTTCTCTTGTTCAGAGCAAGTAATCTCTATTTTATTACTTACTAACAGAAAATTATTTTATTTGTTTGGGATTGTTACTAGCTGTTTTCATAATTAGCTGTTTAAAATAAAACCATAGTTCAGAAAGTAGGGCATCTGTAGCATCCTAATTTAAGATATAGCATCACAAGTTACATGTGATGCTGAAACATGCCAGACTCCCTGCTGTTCCTGCTTTCATTTACTGCAGCTGCAAATCAAGGTGCCTATAATTGAAGAAAAAGATTTTTGCAGGTCTCACCAACTAGAGCAAGTAGCTGATTCATCAAAAATGGCTTCCAGGATGGTGAGAAAAATTTAGTTGTGAGAAAGCTTTGATGTTTGCTGTAATATTGTGCAGTGGCTTTACTATATTTTAGCATTATTATTTACTGATGAAACCTGCCTTCTGGCCTCCTACCAGGGCACAATTTCTGTTTTCCCCTCCTCATCATGAAGAGCATAGGTTTGTTTGTTGCTATGTTCTCTCTTCTCCCCCAGCTCTAAAGAAAGGTAGCAGAAAAGGATTTCTCCTTCTGGCTCAACTGCTTGGTGTGGAGACTCTTAGAGAGAGAGAGAGAGGTATTAATGTCTCAGAGAGAAACCTTGTTATCTTCCATACCTCTGATGCCTGCACCAAATCCTTCCCCTCACTTGCTTGAGAGAGCAACGGAAGTGCTGCAGAGTCATGTATCCCACAAGAAATAAAGGCACACCTCACAGAAATCAGCAAAGTACCTGCAGACTAGGATAAGATTGCTTCTCTGTGGTGCAAGCAAAGACAGAGAATGTGTAGTATTCATCCCATTTTATAAATGAGGAAGTCACAGAAGAGTCAAGGGTGTGTCCCAAACTAAAGATCTTGGTGGCACCCTGAGTGCCCTGACAACCCTCTCTGAATCTTGAATATCAAAATGATGTTGAAATCATACTTCTTGTTCAGTCTTATCTGTGTTAAAATGCAGATATTAATTCCTACTCTTTTAATATGAATTTTATTCACAGGATGGCTTAGACCACTGAATCGAAGTAACTGCTGTGCTAAGCCTATGTAAAAAGTAGTGGGTTTTACTTTGGTTTCCTGTGGAAGGATGAGGAAAACAAGACACAGATTTCTTCTTCAAGTAAGTATTTGTTGTCTAGCCCTATCATGGCTGTACCCATCTGGGAAACAGAAAAAATGTAACTTCCACCATTAGGATGATGAATAGATGGAGTGGAGTGGCCTAGGAAAATTTTCTTTCTACTAGTTACTTCCCAAGCTTTTACTTTCAGATTATGAAGGGAGGTGAGACCAAAACCAAGGGGGAAAATCTGCAGATGGAGTGCCATTAAAAGGCTGCAGAACTTATGACAAGGGCATGCTGAAGTAGCCAAAGTGCAATATCATTCCAAGGGAGACTGGTCCTTTTTTCTTAGGGATAGTATTTAGCATATTGCATGCTGTACTTAAACATTGGTTCAGATTAACACAAGGAGCACTGGAATCAGATGAGACAAGGCACAAAAACTATGGCTGAAATCAGAACATCTCTTAGCAGGTTTTCTTCAAATTTCTCATAATGAAGTTTCTTACTTCAAAACTCTTGGTAATTCAAGGGAGAATAAGGTGACAACTACCTTGTGGGAGATGGTTTGATCACCAGAGATCAAAAAGTTAATTTTGAGTCAGTTTTTTACCAAGACATAACTACTGCAGAGATCCATGAAGAGCTCTTCTTTAACTGAAACCTTTGTGTTCTTCAGTGTGTATTTGATATTTGTCATAATCATAGTTTCATATGCATATTTAAGATCTTCTTTTTGTTACTCTGCACTCCTGCTTTTTTACATTTTTTCCTGTTTTCTGCTTATTACAAAGATAATACAGACTGATAACTTACTGCAATACACAGAATACGAACTGACACCCTGTTGGTCAGGGTGTTGGTAGCAGTCCCATTAAATGGTGGCTGCAGCCCTCCTGCAGTGACAGGTGAGGTTCTGGAGGAGCAGGGATCCTGTAGAAGGGTGGAGTTTTCCTCTGAAGATCCAGTGGTGGTGTAGATGGACCTGGTCTTCCTCTGGGAATCCAGTTGGAAAAGGCTGCTGTGGTGTTCTAAATCTCAGATTATATCCAGGTAGGAATGCTTGGCTCCTCCTCCTGGGCAGAGCATCACCCCACTGCTTCAAACCACACTAATTCACCCTGAATCATTTACCCTGAATGATTCAACAGGCTGGTCTCTATGGACCAGCCATAGCATCAGAGGAAGCTACAGAATATCCTCTGGGGAGACCACCATCTTCCATGGAATGGCCCTGATTAGTGAAAATTAAATAAGGAAATTTTGAAAGGATGCTGTAACAAATATTCCCTGGTTTGAATGCCCAAAACAGACACAAAAAAAAAACCCCTTACTTTTCCAGAACTTTCAATATAACAACTTCATTGAAATTATATTTCATGTTGGAAAGGTAATTGATACATTTTAAATATTTTGAAACTATTTGAGAGATTAAAATAAAGACAACAGAATTATAATGTCATTTATTAATTCTGTTCCTGGGAAAACATCTATTTCCATATCCAGCACCTCACATACTGTGGCAGAAAAGAAATTGTGGTAAACACAGGCTGCTTTTGTTACTTGGAAAATCACATACCTCTTCCTGATCTCTTACAAGCTGTTAGCTACAGCTGGCCATGATAACAAGCCCTTAAAAATCACAATGCCCTTTAACATCTAAATTGCCATTGCAACATTCCTACTAAATGCTCAGCATGACTGGTGATGTTTCAGAAGCATGCACACAGCTGGTGCCGAATAAAACAGAAAAAAAAGTAGTAATTTGTAAAGTTCACATCCTAGTCCAAACAGTTGGATAAAATGTTCTACAAGGATTTAATCCTATGAAACAAATGGTTGCAATTAGTATTTTGGAGGGTTATATTTAAGTGTTTCCATTTTATTTAGAGCTGTTTTAAATACCTCTTTATTTTTGTATTTAGCTGAACATGTTTCAAAAGTCATGTGTTATGACCCCTTGTTTTGTGGCAATTCTTTTGTCTTATGCATTAGTGGAATAGCACTGTCTGAAAGAGATGTAGAACAGACCAGTTCAGCCAGCAAGCTGGGCTGCTGTCACTGTAGTAACCTGAGGAATATTTGCAAAAGAGCAGTACATTCAGTATCTAAAAGCAAATGAATGGGGACACCACACTATTGTGTCCACAACTTTCTCTCCCCCTTTCAGTCTAACTCCATCTGTAGACCACTTGAAACACAGCGGTTTGGAACTAGATGGGGTTAATTGAACAATACTCAAAAGAATTTTTTTTCAAACCGTAAAATTTCTGGTCAATTTAGCTTGAGAGTGTTTTTATAATGGGATGGTTCCCTGCTCAATGAGCCTGCATTAACTCTTGCACTACAGAAGAAGCCCAGTGACCTCAGCAGGGTTTCAGGTGGGTTCAGGCTACCCAGAGCATATTCATGACCATTATGCTACTATATAAATCCCAATAATTAAGACAAAGGATGTCTCTACTGAAGATATGGCATTCCCATACTTCTGGGTAAGGTTCAGGACCCTAAAAGAAAACATTTTTGTGTTTCTCTCACTGCTCCCTTAAAGAAAAAAAAAAAGGTAGAAAAGAGATTTTTAATAATTTCCAAGGGGAAAATAAAATAAAACAAACAAACAAACAAAAAAGACTAAAAGTCTTTTTTGAAGAAATGAGAGGGAAGAAGAAAAATCTCATTTCTTTTTTGAAGAAATGAGAGGGAAGAAGAAAAATCTTCCAGACTTTTCCAATGTATCATTCAGAAGTTAAAAGGAGCAAAACATCATTAAAATAATTATTATTGGGTAACCTTCAGCAAATGCTTAGGTAACTAATCATTACTACAGCATATTTCATAACATGACTTTACTTCAATAATTATGCAGAAACTTCAGACTTTAAGAGATTAAAAGAAAAAAAATGTTTTCCTTAAACACTGTGGCAAGCTGTGGAGCGGTCAAAATTGAAGACATTCAAAACTGGTACTAATTATACTATCTTTTAGTGATTTGAAGATATGCCCTGTAAGAAAATATTCACATTCGGCTCTGCAAGATAAGTAGCACTAATTAGTAAGGTATTGGTACTTAAATAAAGAAACAGCCAAATCTCTTGGGGTTTTCTTTGTTTGTGTATTTTTTTGTGCTTTAAAAAACCCCAAATCTCTGCAGTTTTTTAGGATCCTAAGAAAAAGAACAAAAAGCAGTCTTGAAAAAAAATATTAATTTCTAATATTGAATCATTCTGAGGAACCAAAAAGATAAATGAAAAATATTTGAAGAATTTAGAGCCATTTTCCTTGTAGAAATGTTCTTATAAAGGTTGGAGTTTAAAGCAACTTAAGGTCTAATTAGGATTATCACCTCTTTTTATTAATAGTGATCAGATCCTGTGTTTTCAGTGTGGTCTATCCTTGTTGAACTGTAAATCAGATTTATGGAACTAAAGTAAAGCCACATAGGGAGTATCACTACACTAAATAGTTAACCCCTATCCTGGTTTTGTCCCTCCAAGTAATTATTGATGTAAAAGGAAAACACTTCAGTATAACCCATATTTGTGACTTCATATTCAGCATAACTCAAGTTTAAAGCACACAAAACAACAGGGATAATTTGTAGGACTTCCCAGAGAGTGCATGCATATTCTCTGCATACTTGTATATAGCTTTCTCTATGCCTTGAAACAGAACAATACAAACCAAAAATGTCTAATTATATTTTGTAGTGGTTGACAGATATGTCTCTACATAAATATATATGATCTATGTTTTTTATGAGTATTATTTTAAAGAGAAAGAGAACATCAGGCTGCATAAATGTCAGTCTAGAATGGAGATATATGAGTCTCAAATGAGATACACAGAATGAAATATATTTGTTTCAAGGGTCTTTTAAAATTAGTTTGGGATATAGTCACCTTGGTGCATAGCATGTCCTTGTGTTTCTTTGTACTTGAGGTGTAGCAGGCATGACTGAGTATTCTACAATGCAGGATAAAGCAGGTGACACTTTACCCATTAATTCCTGCTGAAAAGACAGGAATTACAGATTCTCATCTAACTGCCAGTTTGGAATAGAGTTACCTGGTTTCTGTTTGTACTTAAAGGAGCAACTTATGTTTTGGGAAGAAAATTCTTATCCAGCATGTGCAGCTCTTCAAGCTTCTTCCCCAACACAATAAGGGGATCTTGAAAGCCCACAATGTTCAGGAGCTGTCAGAGACTGACTGAAACTCTTTCAAGTACTCTGTGGTTCTGGGTAGTCAGAGAAAACTTAGCTCCCAGTTTAAAAGAGATAATCCAAACAAAAAGATTACAATGGTTCTGTGTGCAATTGCTTGAGATGGATTTTCACTGATCTCTAGCAAAATTGCAAGACAGCTTTGATGGTACCTCAACAAAACAGGCCAGACCACGTACATGACTTTTGTACCAAAATTGTTAGAATTTTTTTTTCCCAATTCCTGAACACATACACATCCATGTAAGGAGAGAACACTCAATATAATGTATTTTAGCCCTAAACTTTGCATCTTTACTTGTAGCTCAGGCAAGAGAGGGGTGAAGCCTAGAGGAAATTCTAGTTTTAATTTATCTGCTTCCACACACACTTTTCTTATCTCAAGTCCACCATTTGTGAAAGAGAGTAGCAGAAGTCATCTTGTAAAGCACTTCTGGTCTGTGAGTGAGAAGGACTGTAAGAGAAGAGCTGCTTGATAGATTCCCAAGAAAACAATTGACTATCTCTTTCTTAGATATTCAACCCTTTGAGGTCCTTCTCTTTTAGGCTATTAACTAATCTCATTTGTGACATCCCCGAAGACATCCCCATCCCTGAGGCATCCCCAAATTAGTGGAGTGGAGGAGAACTGTCATTTCTAGCAAATTATACAAGTGTTGTTGCAACATCCCCCTGCTCATCGCCAAACCCAGGGTGCAGTTCTGGGAAAAAGTCTGCATTGCTGCCAGTCCTCATTGCAGAAGTGTCTACTGATGAATGTTCCCCTAGCTGCCACCAAGACTTTTGAAGGAGGGTGTATCTGCTAGTTATTAACAGCCTGTACAGCACTCTATCCTGTAAAGAAAAGATGGCCTATGCTTCCCTACTGGCATAGGTAAGTGGGTCATTTCCTGAATGGTTTTGTCATGTTTGGATACAATAAAAAAAAGAAGGGCTCAGAGATGTATTTTTTTTTAAGTTCTAAAACTGTTGGAAAAGAAAGCAAAGAGATTGATGATTTACATGAAAGTCAGTTTGTTAAAATCACACTTAAAATCCAACAGTTATGGTTGCACCTAATATTTGGGAGAATTTTCCATTCAAAGGCCTTTCATTGTATTCCTCTCAGCATTTTGTCTCTCCTACTCCCCTTCTCTTTATCCTCTCCACTTAATTTGTGTAATGTTTGTTTGCAAAAGTCATGGCTTTCTGGAATAATTTGGTTTTGTGGATCTGTGACCATGACTGATAACTATACTGTTTGTGGCAAAATGCATGTGATTATTTTATTAAGCTATAGTGAATTGCAATTGTTATAATAGAATTTCCACAGGAAATATATATGGATATTTGTTAAGTGACAGCCTTAACCTAGCCCTTTTTGTACCTGGAAAACAGTTCATGTCCCATGACGCCCAATCCTTTGCATTCCTCTTCCAATGGCATTTTGAGCAAGAAACTTGGGAGATAATCTCTGCTGCCCTGTCTTAAATGTCACCTAGCAAGGAAACACTGAATGTGGTCCCTTGGACACTGATGGCCAAAAGATTATTTCCCATTACTGGTTCCTGTAAGTACCACATAAAGGACATGAAAGAAACTTGTTTTGCTTTGGATTTTGGTCACAAGAGTTGCTTACTCCCGGGGTTTTATCACTGAAGTTTTCTGAGGAGGGTTCATTCTGTTGTACCACACAGAAATTGCAGAGGCATTCTAAAACAAAAAGATCCATTTGCCATTTTCAGTTTTTCTTTGTACATTCTGATGATACTCCATAGCTCTTATACAGCTCTAAGACATTTTCTGACCTCATTATCTTCTAGTTTAGATCAGTATTCTGGCCAACTGTCAGATGGTGGTGAATGCTGTTGCTAATGAACTGTAAACTGTTCAGGGAATAAAATGTTGGCTTCACATTTAGTACACAGATTTGGAGATTTTATATACGGGATAAGAATGGTGTTATGTCTCCTTTTGTTTTTATCTTTACTAGTGTTAGCATTTAAACACATTATCCATGACATGCCTGAAACAACTGTATCCTTCCAAAATTGTTTCAGTCAAAGGACAAAGAAAAATAATTCACAACACATGAGGGCTCTTTTTGAATTCAGCTCAGTGAGAGCTATGACTTTATTTATAATGCTTTATAGTGCAGCCAACTGATACTGCTCTCCTTGAAATTTTGACTTGCAGCCTGAACTACAACTCCTAGGAAAAACACAACCTGGGCATAATTGTGCTTACCTATGAAACCCCTTCAGTATTAATATTCTTACTGTTGCATAGCTGATATGACAATTAGTTCCAATTAGATTATATTGGACTGATTTATGAAGTGTGGGGATTTAGGTACCTTATTTCAATATAAAACTAAAGCAATGCCAAAAAACAGAATGATGTTTTATAGCATTTGTGAGGTTCACTTTTCTTTAACATGTTGTTAACATTAAAAAGAATATCATCAGATACACCTCTTCAAAACTGCACTATACAAAATATTAATTTACTTGGACTCATGTTCATGTGCTGTCAGCCTGAATCCTGATGGATTGCATGTTGAGAGACATCTTCTTGGGAATAGGAATCAAGAGATTAATAGTCAGATTGACAATATGTAGCTAGTCACAGAATACCTAAATCTCAAACAGCACAGAATTTTGTTGACCTCGTTGCTACACACACAGATGCACACAATATTATTTAATATATATATAATATATAATGTTATTTTCTGATTACATTAGTTGGACAGATAACAGTTACAAAGATATTGTTTTCAGTAGGCATGAAATGTCTATTATATGTGGAATAAGCATGTAATAAAGTGCTGCCAAATGGACATATACTCCTGTCTGCTGGAGAGAGAACAATAAGCAATGGGATTACATTTCAGCAAAACAACTGTTAGTTACCTATGAGGAAGAAGAGTTTACTTTATTTATTAAAGAATCATAGAATTGTAGACTTGTTAAGGTTTAAAAAGTTAAACATTGGAGTAGTTTGTTTGGAAATGTTGTGGAATTCCCTTTTTGAGAAGCTCTAAATGGGTCAAGCTATGTGTTGAATATGGTTAATATGCCTTCAACCTGTCTTTGGCTGGATGAGGGGGTTAGATGAACTCATGGATTCAATGGGAATGGCATTTTTTTTGCTAGTAAAACAGTTTTGCTAGCAATAAAACAGTCTATATTTATCCTAAAAATCCAGTATCACATATTTTAGATCATCGCCTTATCTTGATAAAATAGAAGACCTTTGTAGCAAGTATAGTTTAAATCACTTAACCACATCTAGCTTCACATCTCTGTTCTTTCCTAGAAAGAAATGGCTTGTTCACTTCTGCAAGATGTGGTGCATTCCACTGATCACAGTATATTAGGCTGGGTTGAAAAGGATCATCTCATTCCAACTCCCTGCTGTAAGCAGGGACACCTTCTACTAGACCAGGTTGCTCAGAGCCCCATCCAACCTGGCCTGGAACTGTTCCAGGGGTGGGAACGCAACTTCTCTGGCCAATATGTGCCAGTGCTTCATCACTCTATTAGTAAAGAACTTCTTCCTAACATCTGGTCTCAGTCTCTCTTCATTTAGTTTAAAACCATTTCCCCTTGTCCCATCACTATCTGCCTATGTAAAAGTGTTTTGTATTGATTTATAACGGAGAAAGGAGAATCTGAAGACAAAGCACATGTGACATATTTATCTCCAGTATTCACCTTGCTCTATGAGGGCCTACCAATATACACACATGATATCAAATATATCAGGGTGTTTACATTCAAAGATGATTTCTAGGCCACATATGGACCATGGAAGTGACAGTTCTCATCCAAATTTACTAACAGTTAATAAATTAGTGAGTACTATACCTCTAAATCTGTTAGTCTGGTCTATTTTAGACATCTGCTTTAAAATTGCATTTTAGATATGCAAATTCTCTCTGATGACTGTAAAAGGAATCTTTTATGGCTAGAACAGTAGTAGATATTTATACTGTAGGATATTTAAGTTAGACTAGATACATCTTTTTCTGGATTATAGTCCTAATGTTGATAAATATCAACAGTCACATTTTTATTTCGTATCATAAGTCGCCAGGTTCAAAGTAGACTGCCTTGCACTTGCATTGAGATAGGCAAGGTAAGAGCTCCCAGCTGACTGGAAGCAGGCTATATGTCCCAGTTTTCAAAAAGGGCAAGGATGACCCTGGAAAATACAGGTCTGTTACTCTCACTTCTCAGCCTGGTAAGGTTATGAAGATTATTCTGGAAGGTATTGAAAAACATCCAAAGGACAATGCAGTCATTATTCACAGCCAGCACAGCATCATGCAAGGAAAGTCCTGCTTATCAAACCTGATTTCATTTTATTATGAGGTAACTCACCTTGTTGATAAAGGGAAGCCAACTGATATTTCTGGATTTCAGTAAGGCTGTTGGTACTGTCTCTCACAGCATACTTTCAGACAAAATGTCCAGCACACTGCAGGATAAAGACTCCATGGGGTGGGTGAGCAACTGGCTCATGGGTTGGTCACAAAGGGTTAAAAGTGAATGAGGTGACATCAGACTGGTGACCTTTCACTCGTGGAGTTTCACAGGGCTCTGTCCTTGGCCTTGTCCTCTTCAGCATCTTCATAAATGATTTGTACACAGGACTGGAAGGGATACCAAGGAAGTTTGCAGATGATACAAAACTGGGAGCAGCTGTTGACTCCCCTGAAGGCAGGGATGCCCTCTGGAGAGACCTTGACAAATTAGAGAGCTGGGCAATCACCAACCAGAAGAAATTCAACAAGGGCAAATGCATTTGATTCTGCACCTGGGGTGGGGCAACCCTGGACATGTGGACAGACTGGGGCATGAGATTCTGGAAAGCAGTGCCATGGAAAGAGACATTCCTGGTTGGTGGCAAACTGGGTATGAACCAGCAGTGCCCTGGCAGCCAGGAGGGCCAACTGTGCCCTAGGGGGCATCAGGGACAGCATGGCCAGCTGGGCAAGGGAGGGGATTGTCCTGCTCTGCTCTGCTCTGCTCTGGGGCGGCCTCACCTCCTGTGCTGGGGCAGTTCTGGGTGCCAAAATACAAGAAGGATGTAAAGCTGTTAGACAGAGTTTAAAGGAGGGCAACAAAGATGATGGAGGGCCTTGAGAAGAAATTGTGTGAGGAGTGACTGAGGACACTTGGTCTGTTCAGCCTGGAGAGGAGGAGACTGAGGGGAGACCTCATTGCAGTTACAGCCTCCTCATGAGGGGAAGACGAGGGCCAGGCACTGATCTCTTTTCTGTGCTGACCAGTGACAGGATCAGAGAGGGTTGTATGAGGCTGTGTCAGGGGAAGTTTAGGTCGGATATTAGAAAACAGTTGTTCACTCAGAGGGAGATTGGGCACTGGAACAGGCTCTTCAGGGAAGTGGTTACAGCAGAATACAAGAATTTGGACAATACCCTCGGGTACATGGTGTCACTCTTAGGGATGATCTTGTGTATGGCCAGGAGTTGGACTTGATGATGTTTGTAGGTCCCTTCCAACTCAGCTTATGCTTTGATTCTGTAAATATCACATAAAAAATCAGTCTTTATTTGATCTGATTCTAGATCCTGAGCTCAGCCAATATCCATCATCATAATATAGGTAAAAAGCCCATCTTTTTTCAGTTGTTTTTCTTCATTTCTTAAATGCAAAAGATTTCTCTGGTCAGAAGCTTTGTTTTCCCCCCTTTCATACTCTTCAGGGTCTTTTTTTTTTATCTCACCAGTTCTAAACACATGTGGTGAGAGAAATCAAACACAAATATTGTAAAAATACATTAAAATTTCAATTGAAGTTAGAATTTAATGTGATGTACAATGTAAAATCTTATGCTGCACCTCAGCATGACACAATTTGAGTCAAAGTTGTTCTCTCTTGGAGTTTCATTGCCTCTTTCATTTTCTCTTTTTTTCTTTCAGGCACACAACCAGTTCTTTATGGACATGTTAGTTTTTTAAGTTTTATATATTGCGTCTGCACACTTGCCTGTTTTCTAGACGATAACAAGGAAGAGAGAAGAGGGACCAATAATAGAAAATAATGATGGGAGGGGGAGGATTATGAAATACTCTTGAACCTCCAGAGGCAACATATTTCTATCGCTACCTCTGGCACCAAAAGTAGTTGGCATGAGAACAACTGTCTCTTTTACTCTTCTTTAGTGCAAGGAGACAAAGTTTCTGGTAAAATTTGTACTACCCAAGCAAATTTTTAGAAAAAGGATTGTTTCACTAATTGTCATATCTGTACTGTACAGACTTCTTCCTTATGTGCTTTTCAAATTAGCAACACGAAGCATATTAAACTGATTAATAGCTGTGTGAATTCAGGATCAAGCTGGTTGGAAACAATGACTTTCACTAGTATGTCTAAAATTAGGGGACATTGAATAATACTGGCAAAACAAGAACATACTTGAAATCAGTTGAGAATTCGTACAAAAAATTAAATGAAATTGTTATCAAATAAAATTGTATTTGTTAGAGTTATTCAGCTCAATGTTACATCTTTTTTTTTTCTGTTAGATAATAGTTTTGACTTCAATCTCAGAGTATCCTAGGGTATGGGACCTCCAGAACAACATTTGTCCATGATATGAGGAGGACCCACTAACACAATCCCAGAGGTCTGTGGTGCCAACCAAGGGAGGGAAATCTGAGAGTGTGGGAGAGAGGCCATGAGGTGAGATAGTGTTTTGATTTATCAGAAATCACTACAGTCCCCATGAATGTAAGGAATTAAGGCTCCCAGAATACAGTGGCAGTACAAACGCCATCTGTCCCATTTCTGGGTTCAATCATTTGCATGCAATTTGTTTTACATGAAACATTCTTTGGAGTATTGTTGTCATTACAATATTCAGTCTAAGCTGCTCGTAGCTTTGTGTGAAGATAGAAATATGAAGAAATATTATGGTTACAATACAGAAGACTTGAACACAGAAGATTTTTCTTTTTCTATAGATTCTGTGTTTGATTTACATTATATTCCTGCAAATACTTCTGCCTTGTCTTGAATATCTGCATAACAATCCATATTTTTCCAGTGGTTTACTAATGTATAAAATTTACTGTAGTTGTAAAATTGTGCATGGTTAGCACTGCAATTTCATTCTGTGCCCCTCATGCTACAGAATATAGTATATAGTTCTATGATATTAGAACTTCCAATGTAAGGAAGGGACTGAAACTTGCCTTCTCCCTTTTTGAGCTGGTACCTCAAGTACAGTTTGAGTTGGGTTAATTAATCCAACAGAAGATCTGCATGGACCCACAAGAAGAATGTTGTGTAACAGACTAGCAGAGCTGTATATGTGGTCTCTGAAGCTGCACAGCAGCTTCATCTATTTGGAAGGAGCTGGGAAAAATGTGTGGAACAGAAGTTAGGAGAGCATGAGATGCCACAGCTGTAAGCAGGACTGTGATGAAGTGGACCAAACCCAGGTTTTCTGGCCCTCTGTGCTCCAGTGATCTGTTAAAGATTAAATGAACTGTGGATAAACCTGGTTTTTCTCCTTGCAGGCAGCCCTACTACTCTTAGGCCTTATGGATGGTATTCATCTTGCCCAACTTTAGAGTTGACAGCACAGATGTCTACAAGTACTCAACGTAGCATCTTTTTATAATTCATAGAGGGCACCTTGGGGTACACTTATCTAAATCTAGAGTAGGTATCTAAAACAGGCCAGAGAAATCATGTCTCAGAAGTATAATATCAAGCATTTACTGGATTCGAATTTGATCTATCATATTCATGCTCAGTATGCTATACAATAATTTGTGCATTTATAAGTATCTTCATTGCCTGTGTCATTCTGAGGAAGGGTCTTAAAAAGATTTGCAGTCATAAGGAAGAAGAACAGATGGTGTAACAGCTTCATCTGGCAATGACTAACATACACATATGAGGCCTGCTCAGGACTGATGCCTTTCTCCTCTAAGTAATTGAACAGCTTCTTAACAGGACAGCTGGAGGAACTGCTGAGCCCCCTCCCATTCTTCTTGACATGGTGGCCTGGATCTGAAACAGAACACGGGAGCTGAGTTTCCTGGCATGACCAATTTTTTGCTTACAAAATTAAACACAAACAAGGAAAAAAGAAGTAGGATAATAGTAAGGTAACCAAATTTGTTTCTATGTTCCTTTTTCTTATTACAGAAAATGATAAGGTTTACACACTCGTGAAGCAGGAATAAATCAGAAATTGAGTTGCTAGTGAGTGAGGGAGAAGATAGACAGGAATACTCCTTTAGCAGAGAAAGAATATAGATATTTTCTCAGTGCCTGAGGAAAGTAATTCAATTGTAGGTGTCAAAGGTAAATCCAGAAGGCTTTTTTGACAGAATACACTGGCTAAATGTTTCAGAAAAGATCTTGTTAGGTAGATCATGGTTCATAGATAACACTGAAAACCAGTGCCAAGACTGAGGATTTCCATGTTTGCAGAATGTGGTTCAGTGATTTCATTAAGGGGATAGAGTGAGTGAGCTCTAAAAAAAGGCTCCCTATATGCCTCAAAGAAAGTCAGTTGAAGCTGAGCACTAAGCTGTCAAGAAGTGGACAAATGGCAGAGGAGGGGTGTTTTATTTTTGCAGATCTAGGATAGAAATCTACCTTTATGTGCTTATGTTGTTACATTTTTGGCAGAGAGGAAGCTCTGGGAGCTGAGGGTTTTTCCAGAGAAAGAGCATAAACTATAAAATTTTATGAACAGATGCAGACAAGTTACGTTTAGAAGACAGTTGTTGGAAACTTAAAGAAAATCTCAGTGACTTTTCTAATAGAAGAAAAATGAAAACAATAGCATAAATAAAATAAATTCAAAGACTTTTCTGGGTTGGGGGAGAACAAAGTAAAAAAATAAAACAGTGTGCAAAAAGAAACAGAAGGCAAGATCTTACATGAAATTTTCTAATGCTGAAGACAGATGTAGCTGAGTAAAACATCAGTTGAAAATAAGAATTAGGGATACAAAAGGGGAAGAGTTTTCAAATTACCTAAAAAAATACTCTCTTAAATGCTACTCTTAAACTGTTCAAAGTATATTTCTTTACAAGGTTCTCCAAAGGCTAGGACAGAAAATTCAAATATCCTGTTCAGTGCAAGCACGATGAGTTATATCAGCATTTCTTAAAACAGCCACTAGCAGAAACTAGAAGTGGTCAAATTTTTTTTAGCAGATCTTTATTGTAGTCGCTGCTCCAGTACTCAATTGTTGTCTTTCTGTATATCTTATTATGTATTTATGTTGTGCCTTAGCACATGTTGCAAAGTATATAAACACCACTTTATATACACTAGTGATTCAATCAGATCTTGAAGTGTTCTTAAAGAAAAAGTAACCTTTTAAAACGAAAAACTTCAGGATTTTGTTTGTTTTCTGTCATAATTTGGCTTGTTTTTTCAGGACCTTCCAGTTAACAATCTATTTTTAACCTTCTTCATTGTAAAATCTGAGACAGAATTACGGTGTAAACCCGCAGGAAAATTTTTAAGAAATATGAGGTCCTGGTGCTGTGATTTGTCATGAAACAAAATCCCCCTTGGGTCATTGGGCCCACCTGATTGAAAGGCTGAAGTAATTCAGACTCTACTGCAGACTTTTGTTCAACCATCAGTCTTTTACTGCCACTAGCCCCAGTGACATTTGCCACACTCCTGCCCTTCCTCTGGCTAGGGCAGACAATACCACAGCCCTCAGGTGAACAACAAAGGCTAGAGGAAGCTCTTCCATAACGTAATTATCCTTCATTGAGCCAACAAGATTCCTACTCTCCACCTGCTGTGTTCACCTATTTCTGCTCTGAGTCTTCCAAGGTCACAAAGCTCAACAAAGCACTTTTAAACCACTCTGCAAAAAGGGAAGTATTTCACAGTGGGACTTTCTAGATGTGGTTTAATTTGCTTCTGAGGCCACCACAAATACTCTTTCCCATCCAGCTTCCCTGAGAGTGAGATATTTATAATCTTAGTGCATGTACCTTAGGGAGACACACTGCCAAGTTTTGCAGCTAAGCCATCAGGCTGTATATCTCAAATGTATGCTACCTCACCCTGAACCAAAGGGTGAGGGGTCTGAGTGATCAGAAGGCTGAGAGACAGAAGGTGCAAAGATATATTTGAGCACCAGGGTTTAGATGCTTGACAGTGACAAGGCAAAGAATTGGAAACAAGTTTCCCTGTGGGATGTGGCATTTCCTGGACATAAAGGTGACACATATTCAGTTCTAGGCTTGGGAGTATGGATTTATATAGTGCAGACAAACACATCTGCTGGATGTGTAGTCCTCTAACTTTGGATAAATCATTGTTGGAGAAGTGGGGAGAGAGGGGGAAAAAAGAGATATTTGTTGTTCCCAGGTGGTTCTTTTAATGAAAGATTGTTTTGCCACTGGAGACTGAGTTAGAACAGCTCCCAAATATCCTAAACCTCAACTTCTCCCATGGAATCTGCACGTGAGTTGGAAGAATATCTTCAAATAAAGAATTTCAATGTAAAAAATAAAATAAAAAAGACAAACTAAAACTTCCTTCTTTATGTGGTACATGCAAGCCGAATGAAGATTTGGCATGAATGATGAACAGTGAAAAATAATATCCTTCCAGAGAAAAGTGCAGAGCTCAGTAAACAAATGAACACTTCGGGTTTCTCTTCGTCTTATCATGAGAACAAAGAAAGTTCACCTTTTCTGTGTCCCATCTCTTGTGACTGAATGCCTGTATGTGGCTTCAAAATATCTAGCTTTGAGATAAATCAACCTAAAATCTACTAAATTTTCATTAGAATATAAACAAACATCTTTAACTTTCAAAAAGAAACTCAAAATGACTAGACAAAAGCAATGAAAATAAAAGGCTTTAAATTCAGTCTCTCGCTGCCTACTCTGTCTGCTGGGAAGGTCCATGTTTTCAGGACTTCTGGATATTATATTGATTGCCTGAGTAACAGAAAACTCAGTAATTCCCTCCTGGTCATTATGAAATTGGTTTTCTGTGCCAAGGCACAGCTCCCTGCAGCCCTCTTCTCTCAGTACCTTCTCTGCCTGGGCTGCAAGCTCCTAATTGCTTCTCTGTCTCTCCTTACTGATTGCTAATACATCCCACAGCCTTCTGTGAAATCAGTCCCTGTAACTACACAGAGAAGGGACAGTTTTCATCCTTTTACCAACCCATTTGTTCTCTTCTTGAAGAAAAATAATATCCCAAAAAACAAGCCTATTAAACAGAACAAGTAGGTTTGTGGAAAACTCTGTCAATAGCCTTCAATCTGCAATTATTTTCTGCTGTGTCCTCATTCAGCAGTATTAATGGACACCAATCTGAAGAAAACATCTGCACCAGAACACCCCCTAATTTATACAAGCTAAAATGCTTACACTTAGTACTAGCCCTTCTCTATTTACTGAATGCACAAAGCCAAATGTCCCCAGGCTTCAGAAAAGTTTGCATTTGTAGCTGAACTTTATGGCTTGTATCCAGCTCTGATTAGCAGCCAGACTTTCTGTGTTGGCCCCTCACAGATGATGTGCTGCAAAAGCGTCATTGAGCCACTGCTCCTTTCTCACTTTCTCCAAGTATTTTTGGTTTATATGTCATCACAGCTGGCCACTTTCTGTACAGTTCTGGAGGCAGATACACCTTGGAGGCAGATGTACATTCAGATTGCTTGGCAGCTGAGGGTGTATTGCTGGAGCCAGAAGAACAAGATTAGAAGGTGAGATAAACATATGTTTTAATCTCTCAAATAAAGATTGGCTTCTGTTGTACCTTAACTATGAAACTTTGGAGCATTCAAAGGGCCCTGAACTATGACTTTATAGGAAAGGGAGCTTTTTTCTCCTCAACATAAAACATCAGGTGTTTTCTACCATTTTTGGTACTCATTGTAAATCAAATAAAAATGTGAATCTCGTTTTTATCACTCAAAACAATGACAACTTGGAACATTTTATATATCTGATTTTTGACCAATAGTTATCAGTCAATGTTAGAGAAAGTGGTTAGTAGCCCTGAATATCTGTAGCAAGACTGTAGGGTGGTCCTACTGAGTATGTAGGAAGAGCATAGACTTTCTTTCCCAAACCTCCAGAGTGATTTTGGAAAAGTCACAGACTGACATCAGTGCTCTGCAAAGGTCAATATGTGATTTTCTTAGTTTAAATAAAGCAAAGAATGAAGCTTTCATCTTGCAACACTTGTGTTTCTTTATATAAACCAGAAGACAAATAATTTACCTTTATGAAAAGGGTTCCTTAGAGAGTGTTTTGAGATGCTTGAAGTGGAAGCAACTGTATCTATATATAATATGCAATTTATATACTGTGCATAGGGCCCTTTGCATCTATTTCATAACAAAAACATACACACACATTTGTCTTTGCAGTCAAGTAGATGTAAGGGCTTTATCTTTAAATGTCTTACTTCTACAGACTAAAAATGCTATATTTAAAAGGCAGTGTCAGTTGCTCAGTATGTGTAGGCAATATGTATTTGGACCCACTTCTAAATCTAAATCTAAATCTAAATCTAAATCTAAATCTAAATCTAAATCCAAATCTAAATCTAAATCTAAATCTAAATCTAAATCATAATGAATGTTCTTCCTCTTGACATATTTCTTCAGTAAAAAGTGTTGCTTTTGCTCCTGTTTGTGATTATCAGAGCTTTTTAAGCCCAAAGGAATCTTTAAAAAGAAATTTGAAAGATTTTCATATTTTGGAATACTCCAGGACTTTTAAATGGGTATGATTGCATTGCTAACACTGAAATAAGACATAATGGTACGAAAATCAAAATATAAGTCAGTTCAATGCAAATATAAAATGTTCAACCTGCAGATAAATAAAGCTTATAGCTTTTAGGTCCCAATCAATGTACTTAACCTCTTTTAACATTAATCATACAAATACCTTGAATGCTTTCCACTGAACTATTCCAAATCTGAAGCTCTTTGTTAATGACTGAACTGACTGCTTTGTAGGAATATATGGAACTAGAAGAATCTGCAAATATTCTCTTCTCCCTTGCACAGGAACAAAAAAGAAGAGTCAAACAAAAGGACAACATACACAGTGGAAAGGTCTAATTATTATAAATAACACATGCACTTCACTTAAACTTTACAAAACTGTTATTGATCTGGTGCAACAGTTATGATACAGAAAAAAAGATAGATTCTGATTGTCTTGATGTGGGCTTTACATGATACACATTACTTGGATAGCTGAGTGGCTATCATTCCAAATGCAAAATGGTAAAGTAGAGCACAGTCCTCTGACAATTAATTATTTATTTGCAAGTTGGTGAGTGCATGTTTTAAAAACTCTCCTGAGAAAACTTACAAAGTAAAACAATTGTGAATGGCATGTCACCTACTATAGATTTTCACTCTGCACTTGCAAGAAAGGAACTATGCATACAGTGTTTTTACATTATAAGACTAATGAACTTGCTCTTTGCAAAAAGTTCTGTAAGAGAACCAGTGTATATGAAAGGTGAAATTAGAAATTCTTGTGTTAAAGAACAAATCTACTTTTATCTAGGCTGTACAGTCTTTAGAGCAGCTCTGCTCAAGGTCTGTCACAAATAACTTAATGTCCCAGGATTAGAAAATAATACAATCCTACCAATTTATCACTCTGTGATTTCATTCTTGAAGCAGTAAAATGTGCCTTAAGGCTTTGCAGAACAAAGGGCTTAGAAATTTAAGGTTCAGCCTCAAGCATTATTGTCCTTGATAGAACAACAGGAGGTAAGTACTGCAGGCAAAATCATCATAGCCTGAAGCCAACCCAGCTGCAACAGGAGATAGAAGCAGGAGCCAGACAAGCCGACAAGGATAAGCCAGCGGTAGGACAGCAGTCTGAAAAGCTGAACCCAGACAAAACTGGAACCACTCCATTATCAGCAATCGGAATTTGGGTTATAGAAAGGCATTGTTTGATTTGTGAAGAAGAGGTGACATAATTGTGATCCTTGCATTAATCTCACTGGGAACTGAATGCTGCAATGAGTTAAAAGAAAAATTATTTCCCAATAACACTCAATGAGACTTGCAAATAGCAACAACAAGCTGTGTTATAAGGGCATGATTAAGTTACAAGCCAAAGAAATCCAAAGTTTGAACCAAAAGCACTCAGAAGTTTGGCCAGCCTTTTTATAATCCCTCGTGTGCATATGTTATGAGATGACCATTAATTGCATACTCATTATTTTCTGGATAGGAATCCTTCTTAATTGAAGTGCACAAAATGGGTGACATTCACTGGGCAAATATTCAGAATTGTTTAATTTTGCCAAGAAATGTTTTCCCTGACCTCATTCCTCTGTTCTTCAAGATAACCTAATTGGTTTGGCAAAGATTAAAAAAAAACCATGCACAAATGAAAACAAACAGAACAGTCAGAGGCACGTGTCCAGGCTATAAAAACATAGTTCAACTGGTTGAAGTTTTTAAAACTTCTTAGTAATTTTTAAAAGTTTTTTATAATGAGAAATAAGAATGAGTCCATGTAATAGTTAACATTAGCAGCCACAAATTTTCTTGTTTTCATGGGCAATCTGCTCTAAATCCAAAGACTGTATATAACTCCTAATTTGGTTTAATTTTTTTTATGAAGACAATATTTTTACCAGAACTGTATGCAACACCATTTCTACTTGTACTAATGTGGGATCTCAGAGAATGAGGCAATACTGTGAGGACTTCTAACTTCTTTTTCTTGGGAATCCAAGAGCATGAAAAAAATATATTTAATCTGACTGGATTAAGAGATGCTACACTGTTTGTAATTGCTACAAATGCTGGGGATTTTGCCCATGTATATGCATGAATGGGAATTCTTGTGAATTCTCTCTTATCACAAAATAGCAGTGTAGAAAGTTAAATGTCAAGTGATTAGTTATCAATAGCAGCTAAAATACTGAGAATGCCTCTCTTACGTAAACAACTCTTGATATAATTCAGTTGTTACTGTCCTATTCTTTGTTCTCTTTCCTATTTTTCTGTCTGCCTGTCAATCTTTCTGCCTGTCTGCCTCTTTGTTTGTAGCCACCAGCCCTGTTGCCATCCAGTTCACAGCAGTTTACTGGTTCACTTGTGTCCAAAGCACAGAATTCATAAGTGTGATTTTGGATTGCAGTCAAAATGCCTAATTTAAGTCTTCTAGACACCTATATCTGACCCAAATGGGCATGTCTGAGTTCAACCTGACCAAAATTTTTATTTTAAATTTCGGTTCCTTACCTGGCTTCTGGTGTGAGTAGAAATAGACACTCCATGTTTCATCTTATCTACAGTGATCTTCCAATTGCTTTTATGCATATTAGTGCTAACTTGGAAATGCAAGTTCTGGAATTCAAATACCAAATATGATGCACACACAATGTAAAAATTCCAAATTTCTACAAATGTCCCCTGGAGTTATAAGGAAAGAAAGGTGTGAAGTTAATAAAATCTGCTGAGGACTTGTTTTAAACAAATCAGTTTTTCAATGCATATACATCTGAGGAATACTTTATTTTACTACTTATATTTTATTTTACTACTTGTCTAAAATATTTTTATGTTATTTGTTTATAATATAGATGCTATGAGCTGTGCTCTTACATAACTTGATTTTTCCTCAGTTATGCTACCAGTAAAGAAAGCATTAAACTAATTTTAAGAAAATTTATAACACAAAATTCAACTTTTTAAAATCACATATCTTTCTGTACAAAAAAAAAATCTGTGGAAATCACACATGGAAATCTTGGGTGTGCATTTGAAATAAAGTGATAAATTCAGGTGGCAGATGAATAAATATTTTTCTTTTACAGTTTTAAAAATCATGTTTTTGGCAAAAGTGCTAGGATTTATTTGAATTTCCCTGAAATGAGGTATCATATGTCAAACCAGAGCCATAGTAAATATTAATAAACATTAATACTGGTTCTTAATGCTGTAGATTTTTATTGTTAGTGACACTTCTTTTGTATCCCTGTGTTACACAGGTTGGAACAAAGTTTGATCTGAAATGAATGGGCACCTGAAGATGGCAAGCAGCAGCAACAACGTGATACCATAAAAACCATCAGATTTCAGAGGATCCATTCCTTTCTGGAGCTTTATAATGTGCACATAACCTTTCTGTGTACTCAGGAGGAAGAAAATAGACAGCAACCACAGTGTTCTCTGTCATTAAGAATAGACAGGAGGCTCCCTAGGGGGAAAAAAGTGACTCCAGATTTTCATCAAGGGACACTTTTCTCAACATTTTTAGAGCACATTGTTATTAGTCCCATGGGGAGAGGATTAGCTCATCTACCATTTGTTATCTTGTCTACATTGCTCTTTTAGACCTCTTGTCTAAGTAATGGAGAAAAACAAATGGAAGAATTCCTTTCCTGCAGTGACTGTCTCCCCTGTGATGGCAGAGGAGTGACCTGGCCAAGTGGCTTGGTCCAGGCACCTAATTTTTCATGTTGAAAAATATGGTAAGATGACTGCTATTCCTAGCTCTTTCAAGAAACCTATATGAAACCTCATACCTGAAATTCTTCTGTGTCCACTCTTGAAATTGTGACATTCAACATCTCCCATACGGAGAAGCTGTTTAATTTTCTCTGAATTATAGCACATTTAACTTATACCCCATCATTTTCCTGTAGAAATGGAGAAAAATATAAGTGGACATAGCTTAAATGAGTTCAGGAAAACTGTGCTATTTGATGCACTTGCAGCCTTCAGTGTCCAAAAGTTAAATTTTGCTAGAAAGTTGCTTCCTGTAGCATGAAGATCTAAGTGTATATACATATTTTTTAGGAAAATGAGCTGTTTTGGCATCAGCAAAACTCATAATACTTGGTTTCCATTGGATCCTTGCCCTGGTAACCACTGCACCCTCCATCAGAGGAGCAGCCTCTCCTAAGACTTGCTGTGCCAAACTCAGGGTACAGGAGAGCGAGCACTGTGGAGCTACATGCATGGCACATTCATGAATGCTGGTGGGCTCTTGGGCTATCACCCACAGAGTGGTGGGTTTAATTAGTTTAGTAAGTCAAGTCTTAGATTTCTGTGCCCTTTCAAAGGATGCTTGAGAATAGCCACAGCATTTTGCACTGATGATTGGCTGTGTCTTCAAAATAAATTCATTTTTCATTGTAAATATGGTGTGGTGCCAATACTAAGAAATTAAAATAGCTCAGGGTGAACATAGACAGTAAACCTGAGAAGTACTGTGGTATTAGGAAAGGTTTACCTCTTTTTTATGAAGTGTACACGACAGTGAAACTGTAAGTGTTCCTCAAAGCTGGGTAAAGGCTCTGGGTAGAGTCCCTGGGTAACAGAAATGCTGTCTTTGGCCATGAAATGGTGCAGGTCTGCTCTCTGTTCAGCTTGATCTGACCCTTAATGTCATAATCAACCTTATACTAATAACTATATATAATGCAGTTATAAATATTATATATATTTATATTTATATTTATATTTATAGTTATAGTTATAGCTATATAGTTATATAACTACATATATGCTGTATAGATTTTAAAATATATATATACATATAAAAACAATATATTATATAACTATAATAACTAGAAATCTGACAGGCATGTTTTCCCTAATAATTAAACTTCTCTGGCATACATTCAATCAATATTGATGGAAATTAACATATGTGGTTTTATTTTTTGGTTAGAAAAAATCAAAATTTTCCAGAAAATCCAAACATTCCTTGACAGAAAATGAAATTCAGCAGCTCTCCATTCTTTTTCCCAATTTTTTCTTTAATTGAAAAAAATACCTTGGAGATCACAGAATACCATATCAATTTCCAATTTTTCTAATGCACAAAAAAATGACAGCTCCTTTCAGCTCCATTCCATACCTGAACACCAGAAATGTCCATGAAAATATATGAAAATGTATTTATATTTATTAAAAACTGCAATAATAACCTAAAAATATTTATTCTCACTTACTTGTATCAGCAGAGATTACTTCCAGAAAAATTATGCATTTTTCTTTTGTCTTAACATTTAACTTTCTTACTAAATTCCTTTTTTTTTTTTTTTTTTTTTTGCCACCTTGCATTGAAAATTTAGACTGATGGCATTTTCAGAGTCACGATTGGAAGCTTCATTACCCACAGCACTTACATTGACTCTGCATGTCATAGCTTGACAACACAGAAAACCCAGGTGATGTTTTAGAGATGAACTCTGGAACTGTTGGCAGCTCTACAATTGCACATCAGGTATCTGTGGTTGGCCATCATTGGATAAGCAGTTTTCTTTATTAACTTGTCTGAGCATGAAAAAATATTATGAAATACCACAAAATCAGCTTTGTGAAACACAGGGCAATCTCTGCTGATGTTTCATTTAATTCAAAGCAATTTAAAATCTTGGGTTTTGACAGAATAATTCTTCTCTTTAGAAATTAATTCCCTTTTAAAATTAGAAAATCTATTTTATTATTTGAAGAGATTTCCTTTCCTCCTCACAATAAAGAGTTTATTTAAAGAGAAACACATTATTTCTTTTCCTGGCCCTTGTTCTATCTCTCATTTAGAGAAGTTTCTTTTATCGAACTTCTTTTGAAGACTCAGTAAGATATTGCCAAGATGTTACATCATATTACTGACTTCATGCAATGACATGCCCTAAAAGACATGGAGATTGCAAGGGACCCAACCAATAGAAATATTCCTATTTCTTTAATTTTGCAGCATGAAATAATTGTTTTGTACACCATTTAAGAGTGCAATGAGTCCCAAATGTAAAACCAGACTTTGCAGCTTACAGTGGAACAGACTTGGGGACAAAACAGGATTTTCTGAAGATATGCTTCTCTAGATTACTGATTGGGATCTAGAAAGAATGAAAAGAGATATTTTTCTGGCAAACTTGGCCTTCCCAAAGGCACAGGTTTGGCAGATCATCCAAATGCCATGTTAATCCATTGAGATTGCCCATGAATGACCATAAGAGTCAACCTGTGGAGAGGCACCTGTCTAAAAAGGCCTTTGAAAAACAGAAAATAGGAATTGTCAATGCACCAGGCAGTTGGTATATTGTCAGTTCCAGTGAGATGTCAGTGTCTATTTCACTGAATACTGAAACCCTCTCTGACAGAGGTGGCTCCTCAGTGCCCTGTTCCTTTTGCTCCCGGAGCTTTGATGAGTCAGGTGGATGAAACACTCTTCCACAAAAATAACAGAAAGCTTTTCTAAGATTTTGCAGAAATTGTTTGCTTCTTTTCAGGGTTACAGAGCACAATGCACCAAATGGGTTTTCTTCCCTCATGAGTTAAAGTTTTTCACAAAGTAAGGCACTGAGAGTAGTCAATGCCTATAAAAATAAACCCAGTCTGTGACCTCTTATATGCATTTCAGAAACTGAAAGAACACAACAGGTTCTAAAAACTGATTATGCACTGTCTATAGGACTGAACTCAAGTGAAATGCTGCATTAAAACTTTTAAGTCCACCTCTGAACCACTAGTAGTAAGTTTTTTGTTGAAAAAGCTGAACTGATCAGTGTGGCTGAGAGTGACCTGCTCGATTTTTTTATGCAAAACAGTTATGGTTAAGGTTTTTCAATTTACCCCTTTTAAACATGGTGGTGGTGGTGGGGCAATTTTATTTTTTTTAATGCTGTAGTAATAACTTCGCACACCATGAAATAATATTGGTCTATAAGCCTGACATAAGAAATTAATTTATTAAAAATAAATCAAAACATTTGATTATCTCTCTCTTTCGACCTTACTATGGTGTTCTCATGTGTCCATCAATAGTCCATCCATCTGGGAAGGAAGGGAGGAAGGGAGGGAGGGAGGAAGGAAGGAAGGAAGGAAGGAAGGAAGGAAGGAAGGAAGGAAGGAAGGAAGGAAGGAAGGAAGGAAGGAAGGAAGGAAGGAAGGAAGGAAGGAAGGAAGGAAGGAAGGAAGGAAGGAAGGAAGGAAGGAAGGAAGGAAGGAAGGAAGGAAGGAAGGAAGGAAGGTTGGTTAATTTCTCAAGATTCTTTTAAATGATTGCAGAACAAAAAACTAACCCCATAACATTTTATAGGAAAGTAATGGACTCCACTGCCTTCAATAAGGTTTTGTAGGCTTTTAACAAACTGTTGATTCTGACCAGTTTTTACTGAAAACATCTGGAAGCCAGATCACACCCCATATCCTCTTCCTTTGCATTTCCCTCATTTAATATAACTATTTAATGTAAATAAAATATTTATTTTTCCTTACTTTTTTAAACTTTATGGCTCCAAGTGAGCATATGATTAATGAATCTGAGTATGTGGTGCGGAAAATTGCCTTCATCCTTTTTCTGTCTTTTCGTTCAGTAAAACTTCATTTTTCTGGAAAATTACCTTTGAATTAATGTTTTTCCAACATTTTAGAATATTTATTCTAGATACTTATAAAAAAAAAGCTTTTAGTTCTAAACCATACAAATCTATTATTCATTGTTCTAAACATTAAACAACTTTGCCTAGCTACCAGCTGCTACTCAGCACAGCTGTCAATATGGCCAACAGCCTTATTCAAGACCATTAAAATAAAAGAGCACCTATTTTCTGCTACAAGTTACCACCTTTCACCCAAGATGATGTGCAAAATGGACGTGGAGTACCATTTACAGGATTAATATTACCCACTGTTTGCAGCTAATGGATTTGTGATACTGCTTCACTTTACAAGGCCTCTTTCCATCTTTTAATTTATCCTCAGGTCTGCTGGTTTATTTTTGTTCCATCATCTTCATAAAAGCCATTATCTTTCCATTAGCAAACCTGCTAAATAACTCTTCATCTGCTCTTTGATCTGTCCAGCAGCCGTTTGCATTCTTTGCCGTGAGTTTTTCAATTACACTCAAGAATTTTAAAATACAAGTTTGCTGAGAGCTACTTCACACACTGTGGTACATTTAATTAACATAGGATGGAAGAAAGATTTGCAACCATGTTCCTGCTCTTTGCTGCCATAACAACTCCTGGTTTCCTTCTCTTTTATGCAAATCAAGTCACAGACATTCATGTCAGTGAAAATGCTGTAAATTTTTTAATGCAATAGTGGGCCAAATGTATTTCTCAAAACCTGCATGAAAATAATTGTGCTTTATTTTTGCATTTGGTGCTTTATCTGAAAAACTTCTCTTTCTAGATACTGGATCTTGAAAGTACTTTCAGAGGGAGTTTTTGTTTTCTTGATTTCATAAGCTGTATTCTATTTATTTATTCCTTTCTTTTAATATTATTCAGACTAGAAAGTGTGGACTGTGACTCCTTTCTGAGGCTATATTTACTTTGTACCAATTGTGTGACCACAGTGTTGCATAGTTGTCTCCAACAACAGTTTAGAAAAAAATTCTTAAGGATCAACTTGTACATTAGGATATATCAGTATTGCAGCATTAAACTGTCCCCTGGTTTATGAGACATGCTAGTGAAAATAATCTTTTGTGTCGCTCATCGCAGATGTTAAAATATCTCCTTTTCTGTGTTAGCTTATAAAGAGATCATGCTATGACTCTCTGTCCTGCAAAGACTTTTAATGACACAGAAATGAACGTATCAGGAGATATCTTATGTTTCTTCTTAATGCCAGGAGAGGAGAATGTTCGCTGGGATTGTATTGCCTTTCTCAGAAACTAAGATTCTTCTTTATAGGAAGACCAAAATGTACTTTTTTAGCAACACAGATTGTCTGGCATCCTGATTTCATAAAGCAGAGAGCAGACTGTCATTTTAGTTTTTACCTTCCACAAAACTTATGTCTGCTATTACTGGTCTTGCTCCATTTTCTCTCAGGTCCACAGAAGATGCATTAAAACTCTGCTTTGAAGGGTGTGAATGAGCATCTGAAAAGCTAGTGATCAGATTTTCCATTTTTTCAGTTGTTCCAAAGTTCTCTCCTTGGTATCTGTGGGGATTTTAAGATCTCTCTGTGGTGTTGTAGCTTTTATTTGTTGTGGAATAGATGAAGTAGAGTACAGGGTGTTGTTTCTAATACTGAATCTTTGAGAGATAAGGTGTATTAACAATCAGTAGGCAAGACTACAGTGAAAACCTGTTGTGATAATTTAAAAATCCTCCCATGGTACATGCTAGCTTAATTCTGATTGACAGTATAAGATTTACTACTTTGTCCTTTTGGCATCAGGTGGAGACAGGTTTTAATTGCTTACAAAATGACAAACACCCCTCTTTCACCCCCACTATTCTTCCAAATTCTTTTGGATTTGTTTCAAGAAGGAGATTGCTGTCCCAGTCCTGCAAGTTGTATGCTTTCTATTTGACCTGTCACTTCTGTACTGAATGCTGGATTAAACAGTAGACAAAAATATTTATTATGCCTGCCCTAGAAAGGTTTCTAAGATTCACTGATGATTCAGGTAAAATATTATCTGATATTTATTGAAGGTACCTCTCTCTGGGGTTGCTATATCTTTTTAGCGATTATGTTTACCATACTAGAATATTCTTGGAAATGTCCTATACCTTTCTCTAGAAGCCGCTCTGGCTCATCAAGAAGGAATAAAAGGAAGCATTTGTATTCATACCTGTGCAAGACTCACACTTGTCAGTCTGCTACAACTCTCGGTATGTTCACTAGAAAAGCTTGCTTTTATTTACAGTGATGTCATGAGCTCAGTATGATGTTCTCAGTTTTGTACACAAATAATTCAAAAGTGAAATGAAAAGACAAATTATGGGCAGGGAAAGCAATTTTTTTGCCTTGTTCAGAAGTGAAATACAAAAACTTTCCAAGTTTCTGTTATACATGAAATAATTGGAAGAGACATTTACATTTCTATGTATGTTAGAAAAAACCCAACCAACTAGATATCCAAATTAAAGCAAAGAATTGTACAATATAAGAGAATATAAGCATTTACTTGTTGTCTCAGACACACTGTGCAACTGAAAGCCTATTCATGATTGCATTCTAAAGAAGGCAAGCTCAGGATGAGTCCATACCATCAGGAGGTGGGATGAAAGGAGCAGAACTCTTGCTGCCCTACACAAGAAATGGAGTCAGTGCTGGCCATGGCCCCCATTTTTACATAGCTGTACTACTCTTTCTCCTAAGTATTTTGCTGCTTGTGTTTTGATGCTCCACTGTAATTTTTCAGAAGGGCAGCCATTTGATATATGTTTAGCTAAGAAAGGAGATTTGATTATGTGCATGGTTTTAAATATATGATAGCTTTAGAGATCAAGTGAGGAGGTGGCAGGAGACAAGTCAGGTAAAGATACTGCAGCTGGGTGGTGCTGAGTGAGGAGCTCAGGTATGGATTCAGAACAGGGTTAAATTCAGAGACACCTGGGGGCTTCCATTCAATAGCTGGAAATAAACAATCATACTAAAGTGGTTGCAAAAGAATGATATGCAGTAAAACCAGTGAGGAAATATCCAGACAGACACTGTGGCATACTGATGTATAAATAATTTGGGAGGACAGAAGGTCCAATTTCACCATATAGTTCATTATACAGCAAGACACCTTAGAGGTTTCTTTTCTATTGGCTTATTTTCTTGAAAAAGTTCATTTTGTGATTAGAAAAGTGCCAATGATGGCCTCAATGAGGAGAGTGGTGGTTGTGTTTAGTCACACCATTCTCTAAGCAGCAGTGAGATACTATTTCTGCTCAACTATATAGCCAAAACTACATTCTGCATTTTTGTGTAATCCTCAGTAAATATTGTCATTCTTTGAATCAAGATTTATTAATACATTTAGAACAGGAAAAACTTGTTTTTATCATTCCTGGTTCCTGCTGTCATAAAGGATATTATAACTATATGGTTATTATCTTGGGTGGTGCTTAAAAGTATTTAACATTGATAGATTCCTCTGAAATCCAGGTTACTTAGCTACTGCTATTCAGCTCACTGCAGGACACAGGAACAAGTAAAGGGAAGATGGTAACATTCAAAAAGAGAAATGGTTTCTATGAGCTCAAGCAATTCTATGTGCATTTTATTCTTTCCTCTTCTAGCACTTTTATAGAGCTTTTTTGCTTTCCACATTTGAAAGAACTGTTGCTCTAATCTTGTTCCTGTTTTTCACAGCAGGCCTACACAATCCCTCCTGCTGTCTGCAACGAGTTACCAAATTGGGCCTATTACATTGTCCTCGTATGCAGCATGACACGCAATCAGTAAAAACTCCTTTTGTTTATACCGTTAATAACAGATGTTGCTCTGCTACATCACACATGCTGTTTAATATTATCAAAACAATTATTCATTTATTCATATTTGTGCAGTGTGTGCAAGCTGGCATTGCAGATCTTGCAGACATGGACTTCATGAATGCATAAACAAAAATGCATGTCATATAAAATAAATCATCTCCCATTCCCATCACCATTTCTAATCTCATATCTAGTAATTTGATGGTATCTTTATTGCTTGCACATGAACAAGGGGACAGACAAAACTCTGAGCATGTGGAAAAGCTACTGAAATAGTGAAGAGCCCCTTCCTACAGGGAGCTGCTGTATATGCATGGAAGAGCGTAAAGTTTGCTTTGTCAGGGTCCAGGGACAAGAACTCTGGTCTTAGTTCATCCTGCTCCCCTTTATCCCCTCAGACCTACTCCAAAAGAAAAATACAAGGAAGAAAAACAGTTCAAGAGTTGGTTTGATTCCTTTTGATTGAATTAACAAGGGTTCATTTTAATTGAATTAACTAGTGGGATAACAGCATGACTGAATTTTAAAGTATAATTAAAGGATTCATCTTCTACTTAATGACAATGGGATAGAAAATTACTTCAGAACAGACGCTACGCAAGTTGTCTGTTTCCCCATTATAGATGTGCATTTTCAGGTAGCATGGCCATTAAACCTTCTTCTATACATGACAGAAGGTTTGGAAAAAAAGTACCAATTTAAAGGAAATCTGTTTATCTTCTTGCAAATTTCAAATATTTCCAATTTTTATGATGAACGCCACTCTTTGTTCTTGTTAGGATGTAGGATCTCTTGAGTTTTTAATTAAATGAATAAGTTAATATGGTATTTCCTTCAAATAAAAACAGTCTTTGTTTATACATACAAATGTAACTTTCCTGAAGCAGTGTGTTTATGTTCCTGATAGTATGCTTTTGTTCTAAATATGTATAACACTTTCTTCATTTGTTTGGCAGAAATCAGATTTCCATAATGAGGTAAAACAATATTTTATAGTCCCTTCTTTTCCAGCATCACTTGCATTGGAAAATGATACAAACTGGTCCTTACAGGCTTATAGTAGTTAAACAGAACTTAAGGAATACATTTATCCATAAAGAAAATGGTTTGAAGTGAGTAGAATATGCCTCCTCAGGCCTGAACATAATAGCTTTCCCCAGAAGTATGTTCAGAAAAATAATTATCAGGTGCCCAGTGTAATCTTATAGGCCTGCAAGCCAGCAGGCAGTCAGTTTATCACTGACCCTCACAGCTGCATGACCTACTGTAAGGTGGATAGAGGAGTCCAAGGGGAGAACTGAGCAATATCTATCTTCCCATTGCTTTGGAGTTTGTCTTGCAGAATCTGGGTTGTCCGTTGAATATATTGTTGAAAATAATGGTTTGATTGGAGGTTGATTTTCAGTCATTTTCTACCTGGTGTTAACTAAGAATATTTTTTCTTCACTAAGTTGTTGTTCATTGTTGTGGAAACACTCAGTAGAAACTTGTGATTTTTCACACTACAGTAGACCTGTGGCTGCAGTAGATCAGACTTTCCTTTGACAGTGACAAGTTTTAAGGACTGTAGATGTCCAGAGTGTCTAGAGTCATCTGACACTCCACACTGTAACTAAGTCATCATCTCATGGTCAATATGACATAGCATATTCTGCAGGATCTCAAATTGCACTAGGGGTATATGCATGCTTAGACCCAGGTGACTGAATCAAACCCCAAATATCATAGAAAAAAGGAAACCTGAAATGTGAGAGTGAATAGGTACAGGTGCTATTACTGTGCCATTCATCACCTGTTCACCCAAACACTTTCAAGCTTTCTCAATTTCCATAGTCAAAGCCATGCTCTGGAAATAGCTTCCCTTATGCAATCATGAGTCAGGTAGAAATTATGTTTATTGATTAGAAATACTTACTTTCAGTGTGTTGATGGGTGATTTCCTGTAAAGTCTACTTTCTCTGTGCAATCTTATTTAATTTGCTTTTATCATGCTTCCCTTTAATCTTTTAACATAATAATTTTTTAGTCTTTGAAGTAGAGACTTTTTCCCATACCAATAACTTGCTCTTATCTATCTTCACTCAATCTGTCTATTTTTGCAGTATGCCTTCTCTGATAAGATATCAGTCTAAAGCAAGAAGTATCAGTGACAATATAAAAGACATTTTCTGGGTTACTTACCATCCCATTTTTTATGTACTTCAGGAACCTCTTTGTTTCCTTTCAGACAGCTGTACATGGAGCAAAAGCTCATGGTGAGCAGTCCATAACATTTCCTTTTTCCCTCTGCCATGAGACATTTGAGCGGTCTATATTTTTGCATTATGGCTCAAGAACACAGAATACTGCTTAACCCATTGTTAGACAAGATTATACATGTAACATTATTTACAACACTGTATTTTTTCCGAGTGAATTTCCAGATATCATCAGGGATGTGTTTTTATATTGTGTTGACGATTTTCATAACTTGATTCAGTCCTTTTTATACTCTGGTCTCTCTATATTTAACCAAAGGTAACTATGATTTGGGTTATTCACACATTTTTTAACTTATTACACTGCAATTTGTAGATCATTGTAAACATATTAAACAGTGATCCTCATACAGAACCTTTAGACCCGTCTGCTAACCTTATACTATGATGAAAAGTGACCATGGATTCACTATCACTGTCTTTTGGTTATTTTTTGTGCATAAATGAAGCACAGAATACTCATAAATTCAGATTATTTCATATAGACATACATAAAGCTTTAGTTATGTACCAAGATATATCAAACAGTTCAGGTACAAAGTACTAGGCCACTTTTTCAAAACACTGTTGCAAAATTATTTACATCAAATGAGGAACCTAAACTATCCCAAATCAAGGCACTCATGAAATGGTTTGTGATTATACAGATGGTGTTTTGAGGAGAAACCCAAGCAAATATCTACTGATGTGTACATTTACATTGTAGTGTATGTTATTAATGTATTGAATGAGTTGGGTGCAGCTTATCTCATCCTAAGAAAAAATATCTTCTCGATTAAGGGTTAAGGGACTGAATTCTTCCAAAGAGTATCAAAGACTGTCCACCTAGCACTGACACTGCTGCACATAAATTCAATAACAGATGTGTAAAAGAAAAGGTGTCTGCATCTTAGCTTTACCACCGTCAATATATTTGTTGTGATTTCAATATTTATCTATTTTCAATGAATGTCATGTGGGAAACTTGTAATACTGTTGTGAAAGTCAGCATCCAATCTTCTTCTGATCTAAGCCCAATTTCTATTTAAGGACTCAAATGTTGAGTGCTAAACATCTTTGTATCAATGTGGAGCATCCTCGTTACTCTTTTTGTTCCATAGAATGGAAAGAGCTTGAAATCCCTTAAAGTTAGTTCCAGTGTGTTTCTGCTTTGTCGAATACAGGTCTTGGATTACATTTCCATGTAATGTCTTTTTAAAATGCATCAGGGTAACATATGTCAAATATATTTATTGGCAATGATGTACAAATTAGCAGAAAAAAATGTTGTTATATATGATATGAGAACAGAAATCAAGCTAGTATTTCAAGCATCAGTAGGAGTTTATAGATACATATAAATTTAAAATAAAGAAATGTTCAGTTAAGCAAACACCATGGAATGATAGGGCTGCTTCAGGACACAGGTAAAATAGAACACATATGCCCACAAAAGATAACACAGATGAGGGGGTTATGGATTTCCAAATCTGAAAATTAGCTATAATAATAATAATGATATTATTCCACATGCTCCAGAAATTTGTATGCACAATAGTCTTTAAAGCCGGTGAAGTATTTTTGTATAGGCACAGTACAGTCAGAGAAATTGAGTTATATAGGGGTTAAATATGTGTTGCTCAGGGCTAAGCATGAAGTCAGTACAGAGCTTCAAATGAAGAAGGAATTCCCTGGACCACTCACCAAGATGCACACAAGTTTAAGCACAGCAAGTTCTGTACCTGTGCTATGTCTGTGTACAGGTTGTGTACCACTGGCTGCAGGTTGCCCTCACACATCAGGAGCTCGCCCAGAAGCTGGGGAGAGTGGGATTCAGGTGTGTGCAGGGAAGCAGCCTGCAATATTTGTAAACATGCTCAGACCCTTCCAAGCAAAGCAAGCTTTGGTGCTCATAAGCCCAGACCCTGCATTTCCAGCATGCTGCTTGCACTGAAACTATTGGGCTCATAAGAACCATCACGGCACAACAGCTGCCAGGAAGGCATCTTCTGGCAACTTTATCATCCTAGGATAGACTGGAACCAGAAGCTCTTGTTCTTCTGAGGGAGTAGCCCTTTTGCATTCAGATCTATGTCAAATAATGATATGTTACAAACTTCTGACCTTCTGGAAGATTGTCCCACTTTTCCCAGACTTCAGCCAGATTTGCCTCAAGCTAAAAATACTTGAATTTTAAGGTTGTGTTGCTGTATTTCCATATCTTCCAGAAGGTTTAGTTCCATTAGTACCTCACTGCCAGCAAATTATAAAGATTTTCCATCTGATAAATTATAATAATAAACTTCATAATAAACAATATTTAATGTCCACTTCAATCACGGCACCTTCTCTCAAGCACTGCCTGATACAAACAAACTAAACTTCACCTTAGAGAAGATTATGAGATGTAAATTAGATCATGGAATATATATGAACTTAAAATTCACCTCATTATGAAGTTATAGTTTGAATTTTCTTCCAATTAAAATGTTTGTGAAACCTTAGTAAATAACACATTTTATTCCTTTTTGCATAGAGGACTATTCTGCTTAGAGGGAAGAAGCTGATCATTTAATGTTGATATTACCAACTTTTTTGATCCTGGGACCATGCAGATAGGAGTACAAGGTCAGACCAACCCTAAAACTCTAGCTGCTGTATTTAATTTTGCCTTGACTTGCTGACAGCGGCTGCTGATAGGTATCTTTCACAAAGCTGACCCTTGTTTGCTGCTGCTGCTGGAACATTTCTATTGTAATGAGACTCTCTGAGCCTAAAACAAAGGTCACAGTTGATGAGTGCTCTGAATTCATTTCCCATAATTAAAAGCATTTGTAAACTCTTTGGTTAATGTACCTGTGTTTTTATTTGAGAACTCATTAACTATTATACACATCAAAAGACAATTTTAGAAGAACTGCATTGCAATGTAGATTCCAGTACTCCCTGGAAATTAGAAATAGCATAAAATGAAAAGAATTGTCATTTTTCTAGGGACTATAGTATATAGTATAGTTCTATTGTTTATATATATACTATATAAACTATAGTCTATAGTCTATATAGTATATATAGTCTATATATACATACTATATATACTATAGTCTAGGGACTATAGTATATAGTATAGTATAGTTTTCTAGTATATATCTTCTATTCAAACAAAATATGAGGGTTCCTGTAGTGATGGGTGGAATCATGCATTTTTGCTCAGTCTTCTGCCTGGGTCCTCAGAAGAGGAATGCTGGCCAACTATTTAAAGTATATTTTAACAAGGTCATAGGACCCAAAGGTTCTAATATTTTACTTCTAAAAGTACTTTAATAATTTCAGCAACCATCCTGCTGAAATTATCAACATCTTCACTCAGTTGTGGGGTAATCTTAACCTCCCAATATTAATTTCCCAATCTTATAATGCTGGGCATATACAAAGCTAATGGGGGTGCTACTCAGAGCAGAACTCAGGACTATATGTCCTGTGTGTAATGATTCAAGCCATTTCACCTGCATGCTCTGTCAGTATAGTTTCATTGTTCAGAAATATCATATGGTTTTGCAGTTTAAGGGGCCAGTGGGGAACACTGCAAAGGCTAATAGCAGACCTGGGTTGCAATTATTGTGAATAACTAAAGTGTTGAAGCATTTTCTCTAAAGAGAAGTTTTCTGGATGTGTCATCTCAAAATAACTTCAGATCGAGCATCAAGTTAGGCAGATGAAGAAGATGCTGAACTGGGCATCCAACATACTACAGCAATGCTCAAAGGAACAATTCTACTGTTCTCTTTGGATGCCTGTTAAAACACCTCAATCCAAGGATGGACTGCTATTTCTGATGGCTGACTTAGCAGCTAGAGCACTTTTGTTTGCTCTGGTCCTGGTAAATAACTGGTTTTAGTCTCACCTGTGTCCTTAGCATTTTCAATTAATTACTGTAAGTAGCAGCTTGTCCACAGTGTGGCATCTGTACATCCCATTATTAATACTTGTTTCCATTGTATGGAAAATTTGAGCTAGCAATTTGTGGACACTTCAGATCTTTATAATGCTGTCCCTCTGAGGAACCAGCCTCTAAGTGTCTTTATTTTATTTTTTTCTTTAATAGTCTGAATGTAGAGTTAAGGTGGTTTAAATTGCTAATACCTGTTGGTACAGGACAGGTGGCAAGTTGTTGATTCCAAACTGATCAGTCATCCACAAACAGCTTTTTTTCCTTCTTGTTTTAAATTAACCAGTAAACTCATGACAGATGTTGAGTAATAGCTTTGCTGTGTAGAGCTTCCTAAGCATGGATTTGGGAATGCTTCATTCTGAGTATTAACATTCCAGTGAGATTAAATATAGAAGTTGTTACCTGTAGTAGCCCTGTGATACATAAACATGCTCTACATGAGTATTTGCGCAAACTAAGTTGACAAGTTAATCAGAGCAACTCATAACTCCAACACAAGAGATAAAGCTGTTATGGTGGAGAGAAATAACAAATCTGTACACTGCTGAATCCCACAAATACATATAGTAGGTCTATGAAATTTTGCCCACCACTTTTTTTCTAAAATGAAAAAGAATAATACATTTATATTCAGTTTTTTCCCAAACTGTTGTGAAATATTGTGTGCAAAGTTGTTAGAAGAATTTCAGGAATCCATAATCAATTTCAATTTGAATTCTAATGCAGGGAGAGTATTTATAATTGTTGTGCTTGTGTCAGTTGTAAAATATTAACTTGCATTTAGTTTGGCAGGAAAGGTAGAAAAAACGGCTCATAAGCTCAAATTATTTTTCCCCTCTTAAGTATTCTGACTATTGGTTGCTCCCAGTAAGTTTGAGTTTTGTCTGAGTTCTAACATTGTTCTAGATTTTGTTAAGACTTTAATGTTTCCCTTATCCAGTCAACATAGTAACTGGTCACAGCCAGCACAGCTTCATGAGAGGAAGGTCTTGCTGATAAAACCTGATTTTGTTTTATGGCAAAATAACTCACCTAATTGATAAAGGGAAGCTAGTTCATGTAATGTTTCTGGATTTCAGTAAGGCTGTTGGTACTGTCTCTCACAGTATCCTTTCAGACAAAATGTCCAGCGCACTGCTGGAAAAAGACATCATGGGGTGGATGAGCAACTGGCTGATGGGTTGGTCACAAAGGGTTAAAGTGAACTAGTGGAGTTACACATGGTTCCATCCTCAGCCCTGTGCTCTTCCACATCATCCTAAATGACCTGGACACAGGACTGGAAGGGATACCAAGGAAGTTTGCAGATGATACAAAACTGGGAGCAGCTGTTGACTCCCCTGAAGGCAGGGATGCCCTCTGGAGAGACCTTGACAAATTAGAAAGCTGGGCAATCACCAACCAGAAGAAATTCAACAAGGGCAAATGCATTTGATTCTGCACCTGGGGTGGGGTAACCCTGGACATGTGGACAGACTGGGGCATGAGATTCTGGAAAGCAGTGCCATGGAAAGAGACATTCCTGGTTGGTGGCAAATTTGGTACGAGTCAGCAGTGCCCTGGCAGCCAGGAGGACCACCTGTGCCCTGGGGACATCAGGGACAACATGGTCAGCTAGGCAAGGGAGGGGATTGTCCTGCTCTGCTCTGCACTGGGGCAGCCTCACCTCAGGTGCTGGTGCAGTTTTGGGTTCCACAATATACAAAAGTAATTAAATTATTAGACAGTGTCCAAAGGAAGACAATGAGGATGGTGAAGGGCCTTGAGGAGAAGCCATATGAGGACTGGTTGAGGTCACTTGGTCTATTCAGGCTGGAGGAGACTGAGGGGAGACCTCACTGCAGTTACAACTTCCTTGAGAGGGGAGGAGGATGAGCAGGCACTGATCTCTTTTCTGTGGTGACAGTGACAGGATGCAAGGGAATGGCCTGAAGTTGTGTCAGGGAAGGTTTAGGCTTGATGTTAGAGGAAGGTTCTTCACCCAGAGGGTGGTTGGGCTCTGGAACAGGCTCCCTAGGGAGTTCCAAAAGCATTTGGACACCAGCTTAACTGAGTTAAAGAAGCATTTAGATAATGCTCTTGATTGACTCTTGGGGGTAATCTTTTGCATGGCCAGGAGTTGGACTTGATAATCCCTGTAGGTCCCTTCCAATTCAGCATATTCTGTGATTCTGTGAAGACAAAACTTTTAAAGTGAACTTGGGAGCTGTTTATTGAACAATTAGAGATGGATTATTTTAGGAATTCTAGGAAACCAGGAATATAAACCTTGAAGCTTATCAAATGTCCATAGAATTTTTTTTTAGTGTACTCTCCACTCCATTATGGAGTTTGTTCCATGCAGAACTGTGCTATTCTACCTCAAGGGCTTTCAGTTTCTCCAATATGAGATATTTGCTTTCAACAGGACATCATCCTCCCATATTAGCTATGTGGGGGGTTTTCTCCTATATCATTTTGTATTCTTTCACTCCAACCAAAGGGTGTTAATCTGTAATCAACCAAAGAATGCATCACCAGAAATGCAATTTCTATTCATTGAGAACAACCAGGACTTTAGAGAGAATATACGGAAATGAATAGTGTTTTAAGGAAGCAAAACTCTTGGCAAAACCGGACGTTGAGATATCAGAAAAAAAAGATCCTAGAGAGAAAGCTGGAAATAATAGCCAATGAGAAATTAAATTTGTATAGGACAAAAGGATTGAGAAGGCATAATTTTGATCAGTAATAAAAACAGGTTAGAAAGTTTTCAAGATTGCTTTTAGCTGAATGAAGCCTTATTTGTTTACTTTTCCTTTCTGAATAGAACAGATTTCACATCCTATTTAAACACAATATACCTCTCTGGGATATGTTAAAAAATATATCAAAAAGGATGATTACTCAGAGTTATTAACGAAGAACACTGCTCAGCTTCTCAGTTATGACTGTGTATAAAACACCTTTGATACTGATGGATGGCAGTGAGCATTTACCAGTGGTAAAGAAGATTTTTGATCTATGGTAAATTACATGTGGCACTTGTAAAATAACACCACAGAAAAATGTTGTCACAAAAGCTATTTTTTTTGGAGAAGTCAAAAATTAATTTTTCAGTAAGAACTGTGAATCACGCTTGGATGGTAGGGTCATCTTCTCAATATAAAACAGATATATCGATAGTTGAACAAGTTCTACCTGGCAGAGAAAACCTACAGCACGAGGAAAATCAAAGCTAATCATTGCATTGTTCATCAAAGCCATTTCTGTGCCCCACTGCTCTTTCCCTCCTCAGCCCTCAATATTCTCATTTGTGCATTCTCTCTCCTCCTTTTTTCCTCCATCCTACAGCTCTGCCCTGTGATGTATGCTGCTTATAGGGATTTATGTGAGTCAATTTCCTAAATTTCTTCTGTCAAAATTGCCATTTGTCTTTCCAGTTTGCTCTTTGTAGGTGGGCTTGTGTATCCAGTTTATCAAATAATTCTGTTTGGATTCTATTGGAGCTGAAACCTCTGCCATTTCTAAGCTTCTGCTGAGAAATTTGGAAAGGCATTTTGCTCTTACAAAAGAAAAAAACAAAGATCTCCAGAAGCATAAAAAAATTGCTCTAACTTTTCTTAGTAGGAAAAACATTTATGGTGATACTGTGAAAATGTGCTTTTAAAACAAGGCTGCAAAAAGAAATAAATTGTGGAAGTCATTCCTGTTTATTAGTTTCTTTGAAGAAATTATGTTACATAGAATTAACTATTTTGAAGGGTTTATGAAAAGTCCAACTTCCATGTGACATTTCAAAGCCCTTTAGATTTCCAGTAGAACAAAAATAATTTTCAGTTACAAAACCCAGTTCAACCAAATAGACTACAAAAATAACAACATGCAGCTGAAGGTGCATTTCTGGTATAATTGTTTTTCTGTCCTATATTAAAAAAAAAAAAAAAAAGGTGAAGATACGATTTTGTTTTTTTACCACGAGGTGTTAATCAATAGCATCTTCCCTTTTCATCCCTTGCCTCTGTTTCCTTCACTAAATTACAAATAAGCTACAATAAGGTAGTTCAGCATTTGGGTAGGTTTGTGTGCATGCCTGAGCACATACTTGTCTGGTAACACAAAAATTGCAGTTGTGTTTGTTGCTGCTACAGAAGTTGACACAGCTGATTCATAAAATTCTTCAAGTTTGTTTTACGTGCCTTTAAAAAAAATCGAAGGAGGAAGAGTACAAGAGAATAAAAGAAACAGAGGCAAAGAAAATAAATAATCCTGTTGGTATTTAAAAAAATCTTGAAAGAAGGCAGAGATGCTCTAAAGACAAGAAACATTGATGAAGAAAACCCAGCATGAAGAATTGTCTATGACCAATGTGCTATCTCTTCACACTGTACTTAGAGACCATCCATTACTGGTGATGCAAAGCTCCAGGCTCATTGCCATGGCTGGGATCCAATTTCATAATCCATTAGCACTCTTTACCTCTTGAAGCTTCTTCTGATCAGGCACTGTTTGTAATAAGGAAATTACACATTAATTTGCTCAACAGAATTTAAAATTAGGCTCACCAAGATTGCCCTTGGCAACAGACATGAACCGATCGATGTTAACTGCTCCCTAATTTCATTTATTGTTCAGTGTTGTTCTACTTCGTCTTGCAATCCATGGTATTCATAACTAAAAAGAACAGCAAATTACAACCTCTCTGGCAGTTCTAATATAAACAAAGCTTTGGGTCTAATGGATCTACAAGCTAATTTAGAGGTTGACTTGTTGCAAAAGAGCTTCTAGTAAGACTTTCATGGCTTATGTTTAAGTACCTGAGGGGATGCAGGCAAATCACTGTTGCTACTTCACAGCTGTTTAGCAGATATGACTGAATGGTTGACCCAGGTACTCAAAGAAGTCCTGTGAGTTTATATTTATGAAGCATTGGCAGTGAATATTCTAACCTGTGGTTTGAATAGTTTGGCTTTATTCAATGAACTACCACTGACTAGCTTATATAAAAAAAGGTCTGTAATGTTATGTCACAGGAAGACAGAGATACTGCACTTGCATGTAAGAACAATGTTCCTCCTCCAACCTAGTAACCTCCTGACATCTCCTTCTGCTTAAGTTAGAGACTGATAAAACCACTGAAGCAAACCTCTACAAGACAGCTGAAGCCTGCATTCCCTGCTGCCTTAAAACTCCCAAGCCCTTGTGAAGAGAGAAGTCAGAGCCCTTCCACAGGTAGCTATTGGCTTTTGAAAAAAGCGTTTTTTGCTCTACCTGCCAGCTGCAAAGCATATCTGGGGCTGAGGGCTTCAAATCTCATATCCATCTCTTCTTTCTGACAACAGAATTGTTACCACTAATTAAAGATAATTCTAGAAATCTCCTTGGGCAGACATGGCCAGTTGGTGAGGTTTAATAGTTTGGACCCTTAGCCTTTTTTTGCCCTGATGTCCTGTGCTTTGCATCCTCTGTGCTAGTGTTGTCCAAGGTGCAATGCACAGGGGGGCAATATATAATATGCTGCCAGTAAGGCCCAGAAGAGGAGCTGTCAAGTCTACTTCTAAAAATAAATGATGATGGGATGGAGGTTCATGGATGGTTTTCTGTAGAATAAGACAGCTCATTCTCTTTCTCAGTGAATTGTGGACAGTTATTAAGCTGCAGTATATTGGCCTTTAATTAGCAGGAAGAAGAGCATGATTAGAAAATTTAGGAAGGCATGGAACTGAAAAAAATTCCAAATCAGTTTTTCTCAATAACTTTTTCCCTTTAAGAAATCCCTAAAGTTTTTTAAGATCATGATACTAATTTAAGTATCTACTACAGTCGTGCCTCTTGTGAATGGTAGGAAGTTGCTTTTAGAAAACTTATCCAATGATGAAGTTTTTATATTTTGTATTTTTCAAACTGTACTTCATGTTAGCAATAAAAACCTTTTTTACTTTTATTTTTTTCCTGTTGCCTTAGATCATTTTGGAAAGCATCCCTGCTGGGTCCCTTGTAGGCTGCCTACTCCTCTCATGTATAAAGTTCATGCCGTTTGTGAAGGCAGTTTAAATTCTGACAGACTGGCGTCCAAGCTGGCGCTCTGAACGCCAGTGACCAACAGGGGAACTCGCACTTTCCCAGCCGTCTGTGCAGAGCTGGTTTGAGCAGCCCCTTCTGGGACACGCCAGCCGTGCTTCCAGACATCCTGTTGGAGTGCCACCTTTCAGGATGCCTAGGGACCATGCAGCTGCTCCACACCAGGACTTTGCTCAAAATAAAAATGACAATAATGCACTCATTCCCACCTGGAGCTGCACATTGCAGTGATCATGCCATTTCCTGCTCAGAAAAGCTCTGTTAGGACTTTTAAATAAAATTAAACATTTAAAATGTTGAAACTGGATGTGATTTGTCTTTTGGCCATCTGGAATCACAACCTGTCCAGATCAGATGCACGTATCCAGAGCATTCCTAGTCCTGCTGTTGGCTCTGTGCCACCTTGCTGATTCCAATGAGATTTACCATACGCATGGGCTGTTGCTTTTGTCTTTTTTTAACCCAGCTTCTTCCTTCTGCACTCTTTATGCCTGAACCTTATAGGCTGTGTCATTTGGTCTTATTCTTGATACACTGAATAAAGGCTTCTTAGTGTCCCATCCCTTCCCTTAAGACCAACATGTATGTGAGCTTTCAAGAGTTCTGCCATTTATGAAGCACCATTGCAATTGTGCGGTTGTAGCTGTGCATTCTGATGGAACCAATGCCTTCAAAATAATTCTGCAAGATGTGAATTAGTTTTTGCTGTTGAAATCTGTGTGAATTGTCCAATGCCTATTAAATAGTAACTTGTCCATTTGTCCTTCAGTGTGGCAGCAAAGGCTCTCAGAATTTACTTAAATGTTCTTTTAGGTGAATTGATACACTATTCTACATTCTGGCATTACCTCACTTTGCTGAATGTGATTGAAAAAATCCCCTAAAACATTTAGCTGATATGGGAGTCACACTGGTCTTTTCAAATTGAGATTTTCCCTTGAGTTTAACTACAACGGGACACAGTTAATATATATGTGAAAACCAGTTCCAGTTCTGTATTACCTACACCCTTCCCCCCAAAAAAACCAAACATTAACCAAACCAAAATACTAGTTTTGTTTTGCAGAACCTAATAAATTTTTCATCAGAGGACCAGAAGAGGAGCAGAAATAAGAATCCAACCATAGACACCTGCCTTGTCTTTGACATAAAAAGGAAAGAGACCTCTCCATCTCAGTTGCTTAAAAAACTAACACTCAGCTCCCCTGTGTTGTACGCTTTACCTTTCTTAAAGTTTAGTTTCTTTTCTAATATTGTTCCTTCCACAAGTCTTTCTTTCTTTACTGTTAAAAAAAAAAAAAAACAAGAAAAAACTTCATCCCAGAAAAGTTGTATTCATCACATAGTAGGTATGAACTTGTCTTTAGATTTCACAGTGTATCATTGAAGTTGTCTTTGATACTTCCAAATAAATTCTTTCATGGGGTTTGTAGCAGTAACAAACATTTTATCTGACATACTTTGTCCTTCAAATGTCCTTGAATTCCTGTTTCTCCAGAAAATCTTTTACTAATACGTTAAGTATCAGCTACTATTGTAAACCAATAATATACTGTGTCTTATTTTTCCCCACAAAGCGCAGCAGCAACAAGAGCTAAGTTCAGAGTCCTACACAATTAATCTGAAAATTCAGTAGACCATATTTCTAGATGTTGTGTATTTCTTTTACAGATACTGCAGTGCATACTATCTTGCCAATGTTCCCATTAAAGATCTGCTGGGATTTGGCAATAGCTATGTTAAAAAACTGTTGGAAGGGTCTCTAAGAGACAGTCCATCCCAGAAGACAAGATTAACTATACATGTTATCATTGCTGACAGATGGCTGTCTAGCATATTTCTAAAGACCTCAGTGGCAGAGAGACTCAAAACAAAATACTCAGCACTCTGTTTTTCTTAACTTTTCACAGTTTAAATTTTCAGCTTCATTGTTTCTTGTCACAATTTATCCTACAGACATAGAATACCTTCTCACTTTTTTAAAACAGACTTTCAGACTTGAAGTTTTTTTGTCATTATCTCCCTCAGGTCTTCTAAGGGGGAAGAAATTTCTACTCTCTAAAACATTCCTCACAGCTAATGTTTTCTAAACCTCTGGTCATTTGCATTGCTCTCCTTTAGACTGCCTGTGTTGTAGCCGCACCCCAGCTCGAGTCTTCTACTCTCCCAGATGAGGCAGAAAACGTTCATTTGTGTCTTGCCAGATATACTCCTGTGTTATGATTACCTTCTTCTGAGTAACACTATACCTGGATGTGGTTCAATGCAGCTCTCTTTCACCCTTGCCTTTAGATTTTTTTTCAAGGAACTGATGTTCCATATCCTTTTCTTCATCTGGCAGTTTTCACTTAAGCACAGATCCTTTCACTTTTTTGTAAGTAATTGTATCCCAATTTTAGTGAAATGCAGTTATGACCCTTTTCATTGATTATGCTGATTTTCCAACCAACATGTAGTCCTTCCCCCTAGATAAGCCCCAGTAAATTTTTAATCAATACACCTTTTATTGCATTCACTAGATTGTTAGTGAAAATATTGAACAAAATTAAACCAAGTAAAAACCCTGCATTCAAAACCACCTTCGATTTCTGAATTGAATTATTGTTAATTACTTGCTGGACATGGTGATCCCCCCTGTTGTTCACCTTCTCTGTGACAGAGTATGTCCACAAGAGTATGGAGCAGCAAATTCCCCAGAGCTGGGCAGCCAAGCTTGAGGGTGTCCCAGAACTGGCCATGTCCTCACCCATGGGGCACAGTTTGGTCCATCAACAGCCCCCAATGTGGCAAGTGATGAATTTTGGCAAAAGGAGATGAGAAAAGAGGGGGTGGAGACCAGTACTGCTGCAGCACTGCCAGAACAGGGAGTAGTGGCCCTGGGGGGCTGAAACAGGGTCCTGAGCACTGGGGAGGGGCGTCTCAGGATGGCAGAGGACATCATTGCTGACTGGTGCTCACAGAGCCCACATACTTCAAAGACTGTCTCATGAGAAGGTCCAGAGCTGTGGTGCTTGCCATCTGCTACAATTCTATTGCTTTCCCAGGACCTGCTATTGAAGGTGGTTAGCTTGTTTTTTTCATCTTGACTGTCCGAAGCCACAGAGTGTATTTCCTTCTGCAAACAGAAGAGGAAATTAACCCTGTTCTGATGTGAAGCAGGGATCTTGTGATACTTTTTTGAGACTTTATTTTCAGACACCAACTCCTCTCTTCTTTCTTGGTACAATAGAATTTATAGCTGTGGAATATTAAATGCCTATAAACAGAGAGATCATTATATTGTTGGATAATATCTCAATATTATTAATATTCTTTAGTAAGCTTTAACAGAGAAAGTAATCACAAACTTCAAGAGAAAGACAAAATGAAGAGTGGACTCATTTCTATTGTATCTGTTGTATTTGAGTTAGTTACTATGGCGATCCCACCCATGTGATATTTGGTTTTGACTCACAGCTGCTGGAGTCTCTGGCATTGTTCTGGAATTTTTTTGTATAATAAAAATGCTCAGACTATAAGCATCCTGCTTGAGGCATAAGAAGCAGCTTGAAAAGGAAAAGGTACCTGCTGCTTAAGCAATATATTTTACTTTTAAGGTTCTTTTTTAGGGAAATGAACTAAATTGCATCAGCCTCATCTTAAAATTTTCAACTTGAATTGCACAAAGTATGTTCAAAAAAATTCTAAACTGCTGCAGTAAAAGTGTGTTTGTTTTTTCTCAGATTACAGACTTTGAGGGTCTTTGTGCAAATGCTCTTTCATAGACAATAAATTGAGCAAGTCTGTGTTTGAGCCCAGAGAGCCATTCTGTTCTTTGTGTGGAACTCCTAGGGCAATGGGAATTCTGTACCAAAATAGACTCAGAACAATTTGCAACCTGCAATCTGCAGAGTCCAAATTCTCTTCTGCTATTTTCTGCTACCTTAGATTTGTTTAAGACCCTTGGTCAATAAAGTCTCCTCCTTTGATCCAGTCCTCACAGCTACTTTATCTGCTCATCTTGGCATACCTTAACCCAGCCTCTCCTTAAGTATCAGAAGATTGTCTTTCCTCTCACCTTGTTTTGTTTTTTTTTTAATTTTTTATGATGTATAATTCTATAATTCTTTGTTTTATTTTCATCTCTTTGTTTTCCTTCTCAAAGCTTTAGGGCATCCCAATCCTGAAATAATCTAATTAAAAACATAAGAGAACAGCCGACCAAGAACACCTAATCCAGCTGGTGACACCACTGTATTCTTAGAACCCAAGAATGATGGTTAGGAAAATGTGTGAAGAAAGAAATCTAACTTGTCTGTAATAATCAGTTCAATCTTATTTGGAACTACTAATATAACTATGCTTCGCCATATGGATGCTGTGTGATGTATCACATAAAAGGCTGAACATTATTTGTTAGCTTTGCCACGCACTAGTTATCAGAATATATTTTATCCTAAATTACTTCTACTTTCCAGATATGCTTTTGGTGTAATATGTACTAAAAATGCTGACATTTTTGAGACACTAAATTACTTCCGTTTACTAAAGATAACTACTGTTACAAGTAGACACTTAACTGGATTCCTAACATAATTCTTTATTTTGCATGTTTGGAAAAAAATTAGTTACAATTTTTCAGTGAACAGGGCTTTTTAAAAACAGATTTAATGCATATATTGCAAGTTTGATTATGTAATCAGCAGCCTACTCATGTTCTGATGGTTTATTGATAGCTTTAAGCATTTTAAGGAATATGATGAATTTTTTCTTGTGTTCTAGTTCCACATGGGAATTTTAAAGTTCACAGTGAAAAGGAAGGATTGACAAAAAGAAACACTTCCTCCTGCTGGTCCCATTAAATATTCTGCTTTGAAGCTTGGCATAGTGCACTTACTGAGAAACTAAAGTACCTTGACAGTCAAATTTCTTTGATAAAATCATCTTCATGAGCACATATACCTTAGAATACACATTAAAAAATGCTACATATTGGTATCTCCTGAAAAAAATATTACCAGATACTTGGTTGGGGTGCCAATACATAGCCATTTTCTACTGTTTACTTCCTTTGCAATGTACTTGTTTAAGGCTGCATTTGGACCCCACAAATCAGCTTTTGCTTAGAAAAAAAATCTTATCTACAAAACTGACAACTACATGAACTGAGGGAACTGTTCTACATTTCTGTTAGGTACTGCTCTGTTTTTGGATTATACTTTATCTCCCACTTCTATCACTTGTTTATGGTCAAACAGTTTGTCTTTGGTGTAATTCTGTCTCAACTGTGCATGTAAATAGGTTTAAGAAGTCTAATAATACCAGAATTTTTACCAGTGCTACCTAAAAGTGAAATCATAGTCTGATTTATGTATAAGTTCAAATGCCTCAAAAATAATTTTTTCATAAATATTTCGCTAACTTTTTTTCCTAGTCAGTAAAAATAATTTGGTTAATCTAAAGCTACCAGAAAGAAAACCTAATTTAGATGTTTAAGCTTGATGTCTCTGGTTCTATCACTGAAGGTCTTTAAAAGTGAGTAATTCTTTCCATGGATAAATTAAGCAAATGCTCCAGGAAATACTTTAGACGCATAAGGCTTTTCCAAAATTTAGGTAAATTAATCAGCTGAAATTTGATTCACTTAAAGATTTTTCCTCACATACAGTTTTCACTACTGCCATTCTACCTTTTCAGGTACAAAGCTGAACAAAGATAAACTTTAGCAGCAATGTTCTCTACCAGACTCTGTATAATTTGTAATCTAATGTTCTCATGTTCTTATATTTCAATGTTGTTTTCAATTTACTGTATGTCTTAAAAGATTAGTTTAGATTTTTTTTTCCAGTTTTCTCTTTAGATCACTTCTCAGTTGAAGACACTCTCTGCTAAATAACAAATTTCATTTTTTTTTATAGGGATGCTGTCCTGAGTGGTTTAAAAAATGCCTGATTTCTAATGTTAGTCCTCAACATTTTTCTTAAAAGGAGTTGCAATTATAAGTTGCTTCAGAATGAACTTAAAAAATTTGGTCTCCTAGATCCTCTTGGTGAATCTTAAAAGTATAACTTCTATTTTTATGTTCACTTTTTTCTTTTAATTTTTTTGTTTTAGATTTCCCTATATTTATTTTTTCTTCCATTTGGCATTTAGTTTATTCTTTATCTCTTCATTCTTCACAAACTTCTCTTGACCTGATTTCTCTTTAAAATCACTGTCTATTATTTACATTCTCTATCACCTAATTCAGTCCAAAACTGACTTACTTCAACTCTTTCCCACTTAGTAAGAACATGACTCATTATCTGCTCTGTATACTTTGCAGGAATAATAAGTTTTTAAAAGGGAATGAATATTACAACACCAATGATTAGATTACAATTACAGGGTGGTAAGCCTCTGTTATAAAGAGAACAAAAAAAATTCTGTTTATACTTGTAATGGAATATTACTTAGTTCATTTTTTATCTTAGAAAACACTTTTCTTAAGACCTTGACTTCTGACAGGAACATTATTATATTTGAAGTTCATTACTTCTGTCTCACTGGTGAGGTATTACTGTTTAATTCAGATGTGTTCCTACATTCCTTAAATACTTAACTCTTCCCATCATTTCTTTTTCTTTTTTTTTTCTTTTTGTGGAAGCCCAAATATAATAATCAGTAGCTTGACTACTGATTATGAAATGACTACTCAAATTATGCAAGTTGCAATGTAGGTTGAAACTGGGTTTTTACTTATAACTGGTGAGCTAGTACTCAGTCAGTAAATTATGTTACTGGCATAGGCTTTCCTAATTCACCTCCATGGGTGCTGGTTCCATGATAAAGGCACTCCAATGGGTTTTTTAGAAAGCTGATTTCATTATAGAAAACATTTTGGTGTTTAATGCAGACACTCTTTAGCACAAACAAGTCTGATATTTTTAAGTAAGCCTACTCTATATCACTGTTCCATACTGTTAGGTTTAGCTCTGAAACAACATGAAATAGAGTTCTCTGTAGAATTCCCTCATCCCCTTAAAATATTGCAAAGGATTCTATATTAGAGAATTGGAAATCATGTAAATAGCATAAATAAAATTCTAATCAAACTTTATTAAAATTCAGAGACATAAAGAAAAGCAGCAATCATTTTAGTTTGTTTTTCTTTTTTAATGCATCAGTCATTAATGCTTACATTTGCTACTACAGTTCTTATAACATTTGCTTTCCTGTGATGGAAAAGTGAGGTATCTTGCCTTACACTTGTAGCTGTTTGAACAAAAATTAAACTTTGAGCTATCAAAAGCATTGCAGATAAATAGCTAAATATGGGCAAGGGTAAGGCTCAGGTTCAGAGGTTTTCAAGATCATATGTAGAAATTTCCAACCTGTTTGTGCACCCACTCTATTTTTAGGACTATGCAGATTAAATGACTGCAACACACTTTCCTTTCTGCTCCTTACCTGCAGCTCCCCATAATCACTTCCATTCCCTCAAGGTTCCGTTTCTTCAACGAAGCACATAACCGCATTTTAGACTGCAAAGGCACAAAGATGCACGCAAGAGCTTTGTTGGCTCGTTGCCTGTGCTTGGGAGGCCAAAGACTATTTCACATTGCACACTGCAGACATACAATGCAGCTGTGGAGCATAGCAGGAGTATTCCTTATCTCGCCGTAGCGTCTGCTTTTCTAGTTTGAATTCCAGCAGCAAAAGCAACTCCCAAAGGAATTTGTTCTTCATTATATACCAACCCTGAGAGGAATAGTTAGACTGCAAGTTCAGCTTTTTTGGCAAGAAAATGATGCCTTCTTAACTGACACCAAATTTGTGCAGTTATACTGGTTGGATATTTTGCTTGCTCTTCTACTTAATCTATACGAGCGTATACATGTGAGCAATTTTATGGTATAAAAATGCTTCCATGTTAAGAAAGCTAATCTATTTTCTAACACTTTTGAGGGTCTTAAGCTTTGTTTAATTCAGTTTTGGGGAAGTATTTGGGTCTTGAGTAATATAAGACACCAACTATGAAACACCTGTGATCTGGATTTGAAGGGGGTAGAGTTGTCTTCACAGTGGCTGGTATGAGGCTGTGTTTTAGGTTTGTGCTGAACATAGGGTTCATGATATTGTGATGTTTTTGTTATTCCTGAGTAAGGCTTGTACAGAGACAAGGCCTTTTCTGTTTTTGTACTCCATGCTGGTGGGGAAGTTGGGAGTGCATGAGATGCTGGGAGGAGACACAGCTGGGACAGGTGACCCAAAGTGGTCAAAAGGATATCATACTAGATGACATCGTGCTCAGTATATGAAATGGGAGTAAGAAGGAGGAAGGGGATGACATTCAGAAGGAAGGTGTTTGTTTCCCAAGTCACCGTAATATGTGATGCGTGCTCTCCTGGAGATGGCTGAACACCTGCCTGACCCTTGGGAGCTGTGATTTCATCCCTTGTTTTGCTTGCTTTTGTGTGTGACTTCAGTTTCCCAATTGAACTGTCTTTATCTGAACCCACAGGTTTTCTACCTTTTACCCTTCTGATTCTCTTCCTGATCCCTGTGCTGGGGAGTGACTGAGAGGCTGTATGGGGCTTAATTTCCCAGGGAGATTAAGCCATGACAACCTGTTACTAAACTTTTCTGATAGCTTTTTAAATACATTTTTAATGAGAAATAACTCATTGATTTTTATTCATTTTCTCAGTTGCATTGAAAATATTGTTAAAATACTGACATTTTGAGTAATGGGAGTGAAGTCTCTAATGGACTCACTTGCCTTTTTGAATATTGCCTTTCAATCAAACAGAATAACTCACACATTTTACCAAGTTTCCTATATGCCCAAAAGCCATCAGCCTTTTAATACTACAACACCAATTAAGGCCCCTACAGTTCTACTATTGTCCATGTCTAAGCATCTAGGCAACTATCCTCCTTCTCCAGTTTCAAGATGTTCAGATTATAATTTCTCATTTTGATGGATAAGGAATAAACAATTAAAAAAGCAGAATTAAAAAGCAGAAGCACCTCCTGCACTTCCGGTCTGTGTTCTGGTCTCTTGTCTTTGAAACAGATAACTTTAAACATGAGGAAAACCTGATAACAAATGACTGGAAGCACCTGTGACCCTTTTTACTATGTGTATCACAAGCCCAAAGTTATGGTTCTTAAAGATGTTCTCTCAGTAGGTGACTTTGTTGCACAGTAGCCCAGTTTCAAGAGGATGCACTTTGAGTGTGTCTACTCTAGACATCTGGCATTATGGGATATGGTCACATATCTTTTGGCTCATATCATATATTTAGGCTGATAAGATTCTCTAGAGGGTTATTGTGTGTGCACCTGAACTCACATCCATTAATCCCACTGTTTTAGAAAAGGTCTCTTTTGTACAGTGTTTATTTCAATGGTGTTAATTTGGTCTAACTCGAGTTTAGACTGATATTCATAAGATGCTGACCCAACAGAATGGATCAATAACATAAAGAAGGAACAAGGCTCTTGGAGATACTGTAAGCCATAACTGTACCACAACTTTGCCTTGATATGTCTATTACTTAAGAGTAATACAAGATTCTGTATTTCCTTCAAAGATTTATAGAAGCTCTTGAAAAAGCTTAAATGCAAGAAATTAGGCAGTGATCCATTTCTTAATTTGACAGCTTTAACCTCCTCTACAAACATCTAATTGTATGGATTCAGCTTTCACACTTCACTAGAACTAGTTCAGAACAGGTTTTGATAAAGAATCACTTGATAAAGAGTCCTAGAGATCACTTTCTTACAGAGCTGTGCAGTTCCTAACAAAATGAGAGTTTGGCACTTAAAACCTATGAAATATTTTAGTTTAGTGCAGAGATTGTATTTTGGAATGCTTATTCTCAGGCAGCTATTTCAGATTGTTATTAGCTTCCAAATCCAATACATGCGCTGAATAAGTGCACTTATATATATATATTTGTGAAAGAAATACATCTTTTTTTCCTTGGCTGTAAAATTTCAGATTAAAATATCAAATACAAATGCTCTGGGATGGGGGATCTCACCTTGTAATGCCTTATTACTGCTTCTGATTATTACTTTGGCCTAAGCCCTTCCTCTGCCCTTCAATTTTCAGTACCCTACCACTCAGCTACTGGGAAGAAACATCCATCTCAGTGGTTTGACAGCTTTCCCTTAGTGACAATATTTCCCTTTTGGAGTGCTGCTTCTCATCTGCCTCTCTGGCTCACTAAATAATCACACACAATAGTATCATGTAAAACATTTTACTTTGGTTATTTTCTGTTCATATTGCAAAGCTCTGGGGAGAAGATTACCCATCTTTTATTGACTAAGTAGCAGAGTCCTTATATACCAGAGATTATTGTATGAATTCTTTCTTCACCAGCTCTGAAGTATATTACTCTCACTTGCAATCAGGCATCCAGATTTCTGTGAGTTTTTAATTTATAGGGTTTTTTAATTCCTTTCTGGAAAGCTGTTTCATGGCTTTTTATTATAAATTGCCAGATTGTACTTTCAAACTGAAGATACATAGGGATAATGTTAGCAAACTGAAATGAATTCCAGCACAAAAATCCCCCACCTCTGCAGTTTCTCAAGGTTGGTGGATTTTTATATAATAATCTTTTTTTAAAGTCATGTATTTTTTATGAGTCTGAGACACACCGATTCCAATAAGTCTTTGGGCTATAGAAATAGAAAAGAAACAGGATGTAATGTTGCATATCATAATATATGAAGCAATCATTCAAATGTAGCTTGCAGTAAGTCAATAAACCTTTACTGTATTGAGGCAACTGAAGTGTAGGATATTCATGCAAAAGTTGGGTATGAGAAGAGCTTTTTTTCCTAATTTTTCAAAGATGTGGCTGAAATGTACTGCTAATTCCTGGAAACTAAACCAGTATTAGTGTGGTAGGTACATTCACGGCAGTGAGAAAAATACAAGGACAGCTTTTGTTTGTGCATTTCCTAGAACAAGAGGCAAAGTTCTGTGTATACACAGTTGTGTATTCTTTAGTCTGCCTTGAAATAGGGGAAATTATTCCAGCTATGTGTGTGCAGCTCCTTGTGCTCTTGCCCATTCTGCAGAAGAGAGAAAGGTTTTGAGAATCTGCTCTTCACAGCATCTGAGGGCCTTTAGGCAGCAAAGACAATGCTGCAGAGTCCCCAGAAAATCCTTTAATGTTATAAGTAAATGTTAATAATTACATGATATAAACCATGAATCTGACAAGCTTCCAAGTTTTCAGCTCCATGGAAGTCTAGCCATGGGTTGGTTAAAGCATTTTCATTATAGACATTAAAGGATGCTGTTTAGACAAAGCAGAGTGAGAGGGTCAAGCTGATGGTCTAGCTAGAGCAGGAGGCTCAGGATGGCAGTGCTGATTGCATTTACCAAAGGTTTCTCCATGGGAAAGAAGCAACAAAAAACAGTGTGATAGCAAAAAATGCAGAAGATGTTGGTCCCAAGGATGCAGTCTGGGCCTGAAAGTGTAAATAGGAGGAAAAGCTTTTCTTAGTGCAGAACCCGGAATATGACCTTGGAAAGTCCACACTGTGTTCTCAGCAAGGATAGTGCCCATTCATGCACTCAGTAGCAATCCTGGCATACAGATGACATATAGCACATCCTTTTGTGTGATGGACACAACCAAGGTCCAAAACTTGACTATTTTATTTGTGGAGCTTTCACCTAAGATTATCTCAGGTTGCAACGAGGAAACTATACTAATGTTGATGTTAGGGTTAGTCCCTTGCAAAACTTGGGGCACAGAAGTCTGCCTGACAGGAAAATCTCTCCATTTGCTGCTGAAACTGCTTCTCTCTCTGTGGCAGTGATCCATAAATGCCATTATTTCATTTTATAGAAATTGATATTTAACAAATCAGAGGAATGAGGGTCTCACTCCTTCTTATCATAGCTGTGACACAGATGCCAGTAATCAAAGTATAATCACAAAAACGACAACCAAGACTACACAGGCACAATTATTTTGAGGTAATGTGAGAAAAGTGATAGGAATGAACTTTTTTTTTTCCCTGTCATGCCTCCTTAGACCTACCAATGATGCAGGAGTTCAGTACAGTTCAGAACAATAGGCAGCTCATACTCACATCAAGGGAGCTCTGCATTCAAAAGGAAAACTCATAGAATTAATCTAAAATGTCTTAGCTGTTGTATTTACTTGCCTAGAGGAAAGAAAAATGGTTTCATCATGATGCCCTCTAGGTTATAAGAGCAGCATTCATTCAGGAAGGAGAGAAACAATGCATTATGATTTTTCTGATAAAGCCAGCATGAGTCCGATTTCAAACATTAAGTAAAAAACAGTTATCTCATGCTGATCACAATCAGTCTCCAAAGTAAAAAAAGACAATGGGAAATCAATACTTCTCTCCTCTTTTGTATTCTCTGAGCAGAGATGGAGTGCCTTAAAATTGAATAAGCCATTTGCTATGAACTCTTCATTCAGCATTCATAGCCAGGACTGAGGTGGCTACATCAGGTACCATTATATAATCTATTTTACATTTCAGGGCCATACAAAATTATGTAATGATAATTCACCAAGAAGTTTCAGGTTTCTTCAAGGCAGAAAATTACTTTCCAAAATGTCCTGCTTTCAGCAGTGTAATACTCTTCTATGGATCTCTGCAAGGAGATTGTGCAGGGTTCAAGACAGAGAATTAGAAATAGGATTAATAAAACCTGAATTAGTGAAATAACTGCAAAAGAACTTTATTCAAATGTAACATATAAGTCTTGTGAACTTAAAAACAGACTAAAGTGTTGTTCACAGTGCCGCTTCTTTAGCAGAAGTGTAGAAAACAAAAAAAAAATCTTACACAAAACCAATTGCCTTAATAAAATCCAACTTTATAACACACTCTATGACTGTTTCAGAGAACATTCTGACAAACAGAATGCAAGGGACCAGGGGCAATTTAATTATAATTTTGTGCATGTGGAGGTTCACCAGATGGCAAATATCTTTGCTGCAAGAAGAAATCCTTGAAGACAGGGAATGTACAAAGTTCAGATGATACTTTTTATATGTCTGATGTTGAATAGAACTGGAGAAAACAATAAATGACCTGTTAAGAAAGACTCAAAGGTGAATAAGACTTTTAATAAATTGAACCTCTTAAGCACCCTCATGTTTATGCTTCAGAGTAATGCATTGTTAATTCTAGCAAGGTTGTTCACACTTCAAGGGTGGCATATGAGTACATTTAGACAAATGCCAATAATAACTTGTTTGTACAAGGCTGAGAATCCTCTAAACATCTGTCAGAAGTTTAGCTGTTTTGCTTCCACTAGAGTAAAATCCTTTAGTGCAATTACTTGTTGTCTTGGATAATGCCACCCTATTTTCCATCATAACTTTAAAGTGTGAGTTGGGGGACAGATTTCTAGAACTACACTTGATTTGGGTTCTTACTTAAGTCCATGTAGAACTCCAGGACACCTACTTTTTGCATTTATACTGAATTTAATACATACACTTACCTGCAGCTTGAGTCTTCCTGTTGTGTTTAATTGCTTTTGACCAAAGCATCTTTTCTAGGAAATAAAGGAAAAATATCCAAGAAATGCTTCATGGGGATGTAGATAAAACCATCTACGAATCTGAACTCCATCTCTAGTAAAACGGCAAATGGAATAAACACACAGGATTATTATCAACTTGATGTGATACCATTTTTCAGAGACACTACCCACTTATCATGCATAGATTAGTAGCCAAAGTATTTATCTAGGAAATAATAGGCCATCATGCCTGAGTTCTCTGCATTCTGAATGTGTTGGAGTCTGCATTGCTGTTATGCAGTGGTGTGAGCTAGTGACACTCTTGCCATCTCTCAGGAAGGTTTTTACTGCAGCTGAAGTGAGGCATGCAGTCAAATGACAGAACAGCTTTACACACTAACTTCCTGGAAAACTAGTCTGAGTTAATAATGATCTATGTAAAACACACACTTTGTTGAATAAAATATAAAAATAGATAAGCAGATAATTACAGGAAAACTTCCTGGAGAAATTTTAGTACTAAGCCTCTGAAGGAATGATACACTTTAGACATCCTTATGATCACTGAATAGAGGTTTTGTGCACCTTCCCCCTCCTGCATCATGTGACATTTTTCATTTTCTCTCTCCATGTAGCCCCAAAGTTTTAGCACAGCGTGGGTCCAGACTCAGTTAAGATGTATTTAGTGAGGCATCAGAGAGGCTCACTTGTTCCAGATAGCACCATGCTATCATAATCTGATTGTTTTCAGGTCTAAACTGGTGTAGTGTGCCACTACAAATAGCCTAGCACTATTTTGCTCTTTGTATGATTCAGATTGAAAAAGCCACAAAATATATAGAAACAGGTTTTTATATTTATAGCTAAAAACACACTTTAGTAAAGGAGAAAATAAGCAAATTACTCTGGTTACATCTACACTATTATTAGAAAATATAAAGAATGTGTATTTCATTTAAATTCCTCCTGACACCAGTAAGACTGAAAGCACAACAGAACAATCTTCAGATCTGACAGCACAAGGCTATCAGGGGTCTCAGGGGCTGAACCTGTGCTGCTTTTTAGGCTTTTCACCTCTGAGCTAAGCAAGCTGAATTAAGTGCATGCATATTTCTGTGGGCTGTGACTACATGCTTGACTGCAGAGTGGATTGTCCTTGAAAAGCAAGAGGTCATCACCAAGATGCACTCACCAAGACATTGTGCTACACCAGGAAGATGGTAATGTCAGCTTTACAGTATTTGTTCTGAAAGCAATGCAGATCCAAAGCATATATTAGAAATATGCTTGTTATAATTTTATTGGTTTTCTGCTATAAATCAGTAAATTATTTAGAACTAGATTTCATAAAAACATATACCTTGTTTAATCTTCTGACTTGTTCCAGACAGAATATTTTCTGCTGAACTCCAGACTTTGAGGAATCTTAAGGTTGAGTAAAAAGAAATAAATTAAGTCTGCATCCACCTGAGTTGGAGTGGAAAATGATTATTTGTCTGCTATATCTAATTGAACTTTTATTGAACTTCCCAGTCTGGATTCTTTCTAAGGAACTGCCTGTAATTTTCTCCTGTGGAAACACAGAAAGACCTACTGCCTCAGAACTTTCTCCTCTCTGAGGGAAAGAAGGGCCCACCTCTAAAGTTCTGCAATAACTTTCTCACACAACTACAGCACAGTTAGGAGTACTGTTTCACTGATTCGTGTTAGGAGATTTGTGGTAAGTAAAGCTGCAAAGTGTTCATTACTGAGCAATCAATTAATTGTGGACTCCGTGATCCATTTATAGTGATATCACTGCATATCAACACACCAGCACCAGAATACAGGAGAAATACCTAGAATACTTTCTGGAAAAGACAGAAAGGTATGTGATGTACATATCAGCCAGCTATATGGCAGTGCTTGAAGAGAAGGTAATCTTCAAACAATCATAAAATCAAGCAATCATAGAATACCAGATTAGAAGGGACCACAAGGCTTATCTGGTCCAATATTTCTTGGCAAAAGCATGGTCTAGGCAAGATTCCCCAGCACCCTGTCCAGCTGAATCTTAAATTGTTTCATTTTGGGGAATCCACCACTTCCCTGGGAAGATTATTGTAATGACTGATTATTTACATTATGGAAATTTTTTCTCTTGTGTCCAGTCGGAATATCCTCAGAAGTAACTTGTATGCATTGCCCCTTGTCTTTTCCTTGTGACTCGTTGGAAAAACGGAATCTCCATCTTCTTTGCAACCATCCTTTAAATACTGGAGCATGGTGGTAATGTCTCTCATAAGCATTCTTTTCTCAAGACTGAACAAAGCCAGTTTTCTCAGCCTTTCCTTATATAGCACCCTTCCCATTCCTTTGGTTGTCTTTGTGACCCTCCTCTGGACCCTCTCCAGCCCGTCCACAAACTTTTTTTAATGACAAGGACCAAAACTGAGCCCAGTGTTCCAGGTGTGGTCTGACAATCATTGAGTAGAGTGAGATAACAACATTATCTCTGCTGAAGATGCCCTTGTTGATATGACCCACTGTTCTGTTGGCTTTATTTGCTGCAGCACCACAATGTTCCCTCATATAGAACTTGTAAACAAAAGACAACTTTCTTATTCACTTTGAAGAGCTTATAGGCACTCTTAAACAGCTCTCTCTACTGCACACTGTCTCCCTCTCTTTTTTGACTAGCAATCTTTGTTGAAATACAGTAAAGTTTCTTTTTTATTTTTAGAAGAACTGCAGAGCACTGGATGCTGGGGACAGCTGGAGTGTGTGGGATGTGGCATGCTATTTATTCTCCTCACTCTGAGAAAGAAGCAGATGGGTGAGTACTTTATTAAATCAGAGTCCATGTATGGCATCTCCCAGATGTTGACCACATGGTCTGCCTTGCTAGGTCATGAAGAACCTATTCCTGTGTGCCCACTTTTTAAAATTCTGGTTCATAAGTACTCATTCCACCAAATTGCTGAGCTGCTGATTCACATCTGTCTTGTTTTACTGATGGAATAAGGGAGATGGGCTTTAAAAAAGAAGAAAACAACAACTGAGAGCTTTTCATATAATTTTAAGTACTTTCTGATGCATTTATAAACATACAACAGAACTTGCAGTCACTTTATTTCAAGTACTGTGGTGTATGCTTTAATGGCACAGCATGCTTATAAATACATTAACTTTTAAAGGAGCAGCAATATGGGCTTGTGGAAGAGAGTGGAAGAAGACATTTTCAACTCTGTATTAAGCAAAGGATATAGAAGAGTAAACAGCTATTAGTAAGGCAGATGATAAATAGTGGAGGAATAAACCTCAGTGTCAGCTAGGAGGCATTAGTGATTGGACTGCCACAACTACAAAGCCATTATTGAATAATGATAAGACCTGAGCAGGCCAAACAGTCTTGCCCAGATGCTTTGGTTGTCCTTACTCAGCACATGGAGAGCTCAGCAGGACTGCTCTATCTGCTTAGGGGCATGGGAGATACACTGGGGGCTGGAGTTATGTTGTGCAAGTAATTGCTTGTAATTGCTGTTTTATTTGCTGAGATGAAAAAACAGGTGAATGTTTCACAAGTGAATGAAAACTGTTTTGTTTTCTCTAGAATATAAAAAGCAAAGGTTTGAAAACTTATAGTATTTCCAAAGAACCAGACCAAGTCTAAGCAGCAGAGCTTCTTGTATCCCAGGCCTTATGACTCCACACCACACAGTGGATTTTGAGACATGTTTCTACTCAACCAATTCAGTACCACTCTATTCAACCAATTCAAACATCTAAGGAGGTTTGAATTTGATAAGTTCGTACTTTTTCAATAAGGCTGCAGAGCAATGATAGAAAATAAAATGTATTCCCTTGTCATCTTGCTTAGCACCATGAGGATCTAAGCTACCCTCACTGAGAGCTCTGTTCTCCACAATGGTCACACATAAAGCCGAGTGCGCAGTGTAGCATCCCGGAGTGATTTCCTGTTCCAGCAACTTTGTGGGACAAACTTGCAGAAGAAGTTTCTACACAAAGAAACAGGTACTCAGGGTGGGTGCAGACTTGATTTTACAAGTACATCTGTTCTGTTTATTTTTGCTTCTTTGCAGTGTTATCAACTTCTGCTCCATATGGATGATCCATATTGTGCCTTGGTGAAATGATACCACATTATGCTTTTATGCTTTTATCATCAAACACTACTCATGAAAAAATCACCAGGTTTGCTTAGGTTCATCTGTTCAATTTATTTTCCCAAAACTTTATTTTGAATAAAACACCTACGGTAAATGTGATTTATGTAAATGAATAAAACAAAACAGTTATATAAGCTTTTTGAATCATTCAGATTCTTTCTGTTTCTGTTAAACTGTATGAAATACTCTACCAACATATTTTCTTTGGGCTATTTAATTTCTGAAGTCTTGCAGCTAAATGTATGTAATAATAGGACATGTACAAAGGCTTTCATTTTGATTTTATTTCCATTCTCTATGCCAATCTTTTCAGACAAAGAACATCTAATATTTCAAAAAGAGATTTCCAGTCTCTTTTCAAGTGCCCGTTGCAGTCTTTCCCTTCCAATCTTGGAAGTCGACTTCATTTTCATCTTTTCTCTTTTCTTCTACGTTTTCCCCATCTAGACCTCAAGTCAGAGGAAACACGCCAAAGGAAAATAATATTTTAAAATATCAGTTTAAAGAAGAAACTAGATAACTATTTAGTCCTGTGCTGCTATTTTCTGAGTCCTTCCCCAACCCCAGCTCAACTTTGCAGGCTCCTGAGAAGTCCTCTATTCCTAGTGACCCCAAGGATGTTCAGGGGAGCGATGCGATCAATATTTGGTCGCTCATATTTGTTCTTGTTGAAATAGGAGTAAAATTAAAATAATAAGTAAAATAAAATAAAATAAAATAAAATAAAATAAAATAAAACTAATTGTAAGAAAGAGAATCTGAGTGAGGCCAGCAGCAACCTGCATAGATAGAAAGTCCTCTGCAGGTTCTGCTCAAACTTTGCTCCCTGTACAAGCCAGCACAGCCATATGAGCTTCACTAGACCTGTTCCCTGAGCTTGTCTGAGCACTCTTACTCCTTCTGGTGCAAGGGCCTGAAGGCAGATTTCTGTTTCAGGGCCCTGAGGCAGTTCTGTCTGGTCCATCCTGGCCATGCCCTCACTGAGCCTCACCCTGTCCTTGTCCCAGTGCCCAGGGCTGGGGCTGCCATTGGTACTGCTGCTGCTCTGGCCCTGGGGAGCCACAGGTCCATTCTGTGTCCTGGCACTCCCTGTGGCATTCAGTTGGGTCTGAAAGCTGCCTGAAAAAGAAACAAGGTGAGATGCAGTTGTCCTTCTCCATTGCTCACAGGATACAGTGCTGGTCAGGTGATCCTGCTCACCCTCATGCTGTGACTCCCAGGCCCAGCAGGTCCTTGAGCATGTGTTCTAGTGCTGGTATGGCCATGAAGGAACCCACCTGAATATAACCCAGCAACAATCTCGACCCAAAATGACAAAAACCAGCAACTATTGGGACTTCTTAGGATTTCAAATTATGTCTTTCCTTTGGAGCATCCAACCCTGCCCAGATGGTACCTGTCTTGTTATATAAAGGTTCTATCTCTCTGTTTTGAGAGAAATGAGAAAAAAATTCTCTGCCTCATGTTTATCACACTCATTTCCATCTTCTATAAAATGACTACTACTCACTTTTTAACTATTCCTTTACAAGCAAGAGCCCCCTTGTATAGCTGGTATTAAAAAAACACCCTAAATGATGACTGGAGCTGGTCAAACAATTGCAGTTAAGTCAGATTTACAGAAGACAGCTAGAGGATATTTTCTCTGTCCTAACATATCTTCAGGCTGATGCTAACTTAGCAGGCAGTCAATCTTGATTTCACGTCCTTTTGTCTGGTTTACACTTCAGGCCTATTTTCTTTTGGCAGACTAGCACTGCCCTCAGTGAGTTTACTTCAGTGTGAAAACTTCAGCTACACTGCAGCACTATTATGTGTTATACCATCAACTGTCATCAAGGATGGACAAAGCTATTTTGGTCTAGCACCTCTTCCCATGATGAAATTATTCTCAGAAAATAAAGTTATACCAGTGCAACCAGTTTTATAGAAGTACTTCTGCCTTAGAATTTGTAGGTGCATATTAATTTTTCTTTTTATTTAACCACAGAAATCAACCAAGCCTTTATGTTGATGGGTTATGTTTCTCTGTGGCCTTCAATTGCACTCTATAAATACCCAGAAGAAGGTTGTAAAAACCTGGGGATCACTCATTTCTCCCAGGTAACAAGTGATAGAACAGGAGGAAGCCTTAACTTGTGCAAGAGGAGCTTTAGAATTGGAAATCAGGAAAAATTTCTCCACAGAAAAGATCATCAAGCCCTGGAACAGGCTGCCCAGGGAAGTAGTTGAGTCACCACCCTAGAGGTATTTTAAAATTATGTAGATGTGCCTCTCAAGGACATGGTTTCATTCTAGACTTGGCAATGCTGGGTTAATGGTTGGACTTGATGATCCTAGAAGTCTTTTCCAACTGAAATAATTCTATTATTCTGTGATAAGGAAAACATTTGTTTCATCAGTTTAATGATGGTATTTAGAGGGACCAAAATCACCTCTGTCAACAGAACGCTGTTGAAAACATACTTCACTGTTTAGCAGTATATTTTCTGTCAGTGCAAGTGTACTGGTGGCATGAGGAGAAAAGGCAATGAATTTGAATGTGTTTCGTGATGGGGAGGAAAAAAAGAGAAAATACAGTATTTCTGTGTTTTTATCCATCCACATGATGCTTTGAATGATTGTATTGACAGTGTTTATCTTTGAGAAGAGGAATAGCTGATCTCATTATAAAGCAAAAAAAATAATTAAGGATATAGAAATGGTGTAATTAGGATCTTTTTCTTGTCTCATTTTGAAATCACAGGCAAATATTGTGTCACTTTCACAGGTAGCAGAAGAAAGGAAGAGAGTAAGAAATAACCTTTTCTCACAGAATATGCAGAGCCTGTGAAACTATGACAGATGGCATTGAAGAGGTTATCTGGATTTGGAAATGGAAGTAGCAGTTCAGTAACAAAAACATCTACTATTAAAAAAAATATGTATTTACCATAACTAAGTTTGGAAATATCTTTCTTTTGGCTTCATGGTATTGGTCATTCTATGAGTAATACAACCAAAGGAATTATTTGTTAGAACTGTCAGTTTTCATGTCTTCTGAAGCATCCGCTATCTGCTTAATCAAAATAAGCAAGATGGAAAATTGTACATAGTGATAATCTATTGAATCAAAGGGATCAAGAAGAAAACAAAGCAGAGTGACGGAAGAGAGTGATGTAGTTTTAGAATGAAAATGCAAAGGAGAGGATGAAGGAAAGAAGCACAATGATTTACTAGGATGATTTTGCAGCTATAAAATAAAAAAAATCTGTACATAGCTTTAAGTACAAGTGAAATCATTGACATAAATGCACTTGTGTATTTAACTCTTCTAAGAACATTGTTGAAGACTGTGTAAAGGTCCCAGGGAAATATGGTTGAAGTTGTTGCTTAATATTTACTCCATTTGTTCAAGACTTTGTGGGTTAAGGCTCGGAGTGGGGGGGAGGGGAGGTGTCTGGCTATTATTTTGAACAAGGTAGAGCCATAATTATGTTCATTAAAGTTTTTAACACATCTGCTATCAAAAAAAAATAGATGGAGTTTTTCTTAAACTGCTTTTTTATCTTCTTTGATCCTGTACTATTTGCTGGTTAGCTTGCTTTTGTTCATATATAGAATGAAATAGATGAAAAATCAGTCTTTATATTACACAGTAGAAGTATGAGACACCTTAAAAGAGGTGGTTGACATATATGGACAAGGATGATCATAGGCAGACCTTACTGTAGCTCCTTTGCTATAAGGAATTACATTATCCACTGCTGGTCAAGGTTGGCAGAGTATTATTTTCCTTAGCTGTTCAAGGGAAATGAATGGATGTGGTGTAGCTATGTATGGCTTCTTCCAGCCTGAAATGACAAAACTCTTCTTTGTAGTTTGAGATGGCATCTGCTGTTAAGACAAACTCTTTTCTTTAAAAAAACCACCCCCCCCCACAAAGTAAATATTTAATATTTTATATAATGGTAGCATACAATAACCTGTATAAATGTTTATGTGCATATATATATATATACACACATATATAGGCCTCAAATAGATATATTTTTAATGTTTACTCACTTCTATTTGTCCTATTTCTGTTCACAAATATATATATACACAAGTGCAGTCGCTGATGTTGAAAATGTACAAGTATTTTTGGGCAACTGGACTGTGTGAAGAACAAAACAACCAAAAAAATGGTGCTCATCTTGCTCTTTTTCTACTTCCTTTTCTTCCCTGTGTCTCAGCCTACAGTTCTGTCATGTTTTATCCACAGAACACAACTCAGATAACTTACTCTCTGATGCTAAGGCTACAGCTCATGTGTTAATTCATATTTATACCACAACTTTTCTTCAGTCCAGTATCCTAAAAAAAAAAAAAAGGTTCATTTCCTTTTATTTAGTCCTTCTTGGACTAAATTTTGGGTATCCCACCCACCAAAACACCACTTAAAAATGTCCTGTTAGAAGACCTCCTATCCCACTGCAACCTACAGCATACTCTCATCTATTTCAAGTCCCAGCAAGATGGAGAAGGTATTTTGATTGGGCTGAATCCTGAATCTGCCTGTGGGGTCTTCATGAGATGGTATATTTCCTTCCCCATCACTTCATACAATTTTCCTTTCTTTTTGAGATGTTTCAATTGAGCATTTAAATTGTTCTTCTTGTCTCTGGTGACACTTTTTTTGCTGTATTTTGCTGCAATATTAATGGTCTTTTAGCCCACCTGCTGCAACACCTATGGAAATGTCTTCTTCCTCTGCACTTGACTATAAACACAAGCTACTGTCACTCCTGTCTTAAAAAGGGAAGGAAGATGGACCCAGGGAATGACAGGCTGGTCAACCTCACCTCAGTCCCTGGGAACGTGATGGAGCTGCTAAATCTGGAAACCCTTTCCAGCAATATTAGGGGCTTAACACCAGCCAACATTTAGTTACGGTGATGGTGATTGAGAGCCAGTACAGATTGTCCAAAGAGGTGGTGGAGGCTCCATCCCCAGACATAGTCAAGAACTTTCTGGATACAGATGTGGGTAACTGGCCCTAGGTGGCCCTCCTTGAGGAGAAGTGTTGAAAGAGGTGACTTCTGGTCCCTTCTGACCTCACAGAGGTCCCTTCCAAGTTTAACCAGCCTGTGATTCTGTGGCTGCAGAATCTTGGTAATCTTTATCTTGATGAGTCCTCTTTGATTTTGAATATGCATTAAGAAATTACAGTATTCTCCTTATGTCTATCTTTTTTGGTACAAAACAAAAATTAAATTAAAAACCATGCATTTGGAAAATGTTCATAAGTAATTTTTGTGAAGCAGCATTTCCTTCCTTGATCATTTTATAGGCTGTAGAGATTATAATCCTAAAGTTATCTAGAATGACTTGCCATAGAATCCCAGATTTCCTTAATTTACATCATGAGATCATCACATGAAGAATAAATCAGGTTGGAAGCATCCTAAGGAGATTTCTAGTCTAACCACCTGCTCAAAGCAAAGCACTCTATGAGAGCAAGCAAAGTTCCACAGGGCCTGAAAACCTCCGAGAATGGACACAATCTGCCCCAATGGCTGGCTGTTCTGATGGTTGCTCTTCCATTTCAAGGAATGTTTTCTCTTAGAAAACATTCTATTCTGAATTAAAATGCCCCAGAAATTGAAACTCTACCACAAGCCTTCAACCATTCTTCAAGTGTTGATTTTTTTATGAGTAAAAAAGTTCTGCTTCACTTCAACTCAAAGTTTTTTCCTTTTAGTTGCCAGTCACTACATCTTTGTATATTTCTGTCTAGCAGTTTAAAGAAATCTTTGCTATCGTATTGCATTTATATATATATATATATATATATATATATGTATGTTGTCTGTACTCAGACTTCTCTCCCTTTATCAAAGGAAACAGATTGGTCTCTAGGTCTTTCAGTACAAGATCTATTTTTCAGTGCTTTGTCTTGACAGAAATTCTTCTCTATATCTCCCTTATCACCCTTTTGGAATAGTAGCTTATCACCCTTTTGGAATAGTAAAAGCCTGAAATTAATAATTTTTTCAGAAACAATCATACAACACTTCCAGTTATACAGATAAAGCTATTGTTCTACTCATTAGTTCCCATTTAAACTCAGTAATTTGATGATCATCTCTGGCCACATGTTATCCAACAGCCACATTTGGTTATGGATAGCTTGCACCTTAAATAAAAATGGTGAGTCCTTGGCTGCCTCTATGTGCTACTACTTCTCAAACAGAAAGATACAAGAAATTTAAATTTTTTTTTCTAGAAAATTCCAAAGAATTTTTACAAGTTTTGATACCTCAGTTGGGCCTCTATTTGGCATCACTGGCATGCATAAGTGAAATGATGTGGTGTTGCTATCTATTCATAGGACAGGGCCATATTCAAGACTGCTGCCAGAGGCAGGTTATTTTGGCTTCCCGGTGGAACAGCTGGGCAGGATCAGTCTGAATTGACACTAGATGTCACTACTGATCCACAAAAGTACTCCCCAGGCTGCCTTTTGTGTGGCAGTAAATAAGGTGAACTCCAGAAAGAAGCTCTGAAAACCTGTTTGTGCCTCACTTCTAAAGATCTCCTTTCTCATTGGTCTGCAAATAACATTCCCATGGAATCCCTTCAGGCTTCACAGCTATGGAAGGCATCTTTCTCTACATCTTTGTACTTGAATTCATCGTTGCTTCATTCTCTGGACTCTTTTAAATTAGTCTTTTATTATGCTGCAAATATGCAGCATCAGCAACTTTTGGTTTAAATTGATTAACATTTAGAAGCCATTCACTAACTACATTTCACATTTGCCAAATGGAAAAAAGATGAGATTAGGGATTGATTATTCTTCCACTTAAATTTTCCTTTCTCTGCAATATGAAACTTTCAGATCGATACAACTGGACAAAATGTAAACAGAGGTCAAGTATATTTTTGATACAGGTATGCTGAAAAGAACAATTTAAATCAGAAAAGACACTTGCAGACCAGTCCTTCCTGGATTATAGAAAGTGCTTGATATGTCCATTCATCAAAACCCTTGCTCATTTCTAAAAGCAAACTCCTGCCCATACTGTTTTTCATTCTCAGGGGAGATTTAATTTTATGTAATGTGGCCCCTGTATGCCTTGCATTGCAAGCAGGGCCATGTGCGTGTGTGTGCACACTTTCCCCCCAACCTTTCAAACACTTGACAGCTGGGTGAAGTTCTCCTTCCGCCCAGAGAATGACTTTCTGCATTTCATAATGGACTGCCAGTGCTGCCAGGGCTATTTTCTCTCCAGCTGTGAGAGTGGCTTTTTAAAATGACTCACAAAAGCTGCTAGACAGCTGCTTCACCTCAGCCTTCACAAGGGCCTTGCATTCTAAATAGGGGTAGTGCTGACTTACTTTAGAAGGGCTCATTTATTTGGATGTTGCAGATGTATTCTGCACACAACAGTTGATCCTAAAGAGACCTCCATTCAGGCAGGTGAGTCATGGGCTTACATCACTGCAGGTGTTGACTTCGCATTACTGTTGTGAAGAGGAAACATCCCATGTGTTAGTAAGTCATCCTTGGACCCCTTCCAGAAAACACACAAAGCAACGTATGCACAATACACTAATTTGTAGCTACTGTATGTATTATACAACTTCTAAGACATCTGTAAAATCAGTGCTTACATAGGTATTAAAAAAAATGTTTTTCATGATGTCTCGAAATGGAAAAAACCAGTAAGCTGCTTGGTATTTATATGGCAACTTATCTTAAATCAAATCATAGAATTATAGTGATTAGAAATTGCAAAGACCTTGATGCTATTCAGTCTTCTTTTACACCAGCTCATATGTGCTCCCTGCAATATTTTGCTAGCTTTTATGGGCTGGGGAAAATAATTATTCTCTTTAATAGCCTGATCCGAAAGAGCTTTATGTCAGGCAAGACATGCTTTCACATTTAATCTTGAGGTCAATGAACGTATTTTTATTTCTTGAAAACATAAACATTTCTGCCCCGAGTATTGAATTTTTTTAAAAGACAGGGATTGCTTAAACTCTACTTTCAACTAGTTCAAGCAGAAGTATCTCATTATCATATATCATTGTTTATTAGGCATATTCTGCAAACCTCAATCCATATTCCCACTTTTCCCTCTTTTATTGGAATTGTAGATGCATGAGGTAGTACCAACTCACATGAGTTAAGCATAAACAGCAGAGGAAATCAGGAGTGCCTATAAAATGGGAGTCAGAGAATTATGGTATTCTGCCCAAATTTTGGTGTTGGTTTGATGTCACAGGGCAGTGTTACATACAAACCTTCTGGGCAGTTGTGAGAGCACCAACTGCCTCTCAAAAGTGATGCAACTGTGGAAATGCTTGTCCAGACTACTGCAGACAAGCCTGATCTCCTCTGCTGCAATCAGTTTAGACAGGTGCTGGCTCCAGTCTGGATTCCACACAGCCATGCCTTCCACCTGGCAAATATGTCCCCCCCTTGCACTACTCTGCTGAACAACTTCTCATGGCTTTCCAGCTTCTAAACCATATTAGGAGGACATAGCAGCTTAAGCATAGTATTTTCTTAACATTGGTATGTGTCTTCTGGACTGGAGTTCTTTCTTGCTTGGTCCATGTGGGACACAAGCAGTGTAGAATAGACCTGTCTGTATCTGTCCACATAGACTTGGGCAGTTAAAAATGCTGTAGAAGCTTTTTTCACCTAAATTTGGGTTTGGTTTCCTTGAACCCATTCCAAGTGTTTGATAAACCATTCATATTCTTTCCAGGACTACAAATATCTGAAGACACCTACGTTTATATTCTGTGCAGAGGACAGTCAGCTGTGAAGAAAATTTAGAAACCTACCACCAGTGGTACCATGAAAACCATTCAGACTTTGCTCAAATTTGAGTAGTACAAAATCTTCATCCATGCAAAGGAAAAGAACATCCATGCATTCTCAAAGTCTCTTCAAGTATCACGAAGACCACTCTAAATGAAAACTGCCTTCTGTACATGACTGGGTACAGCATTTTTAGCTTGGAGTTTTTCACAATGCCAAAAGATCACTCATCACAGAAACACATTGCAACACTCACATTTCAGACACATTAATTTTAATAGATTTTACAAGGAAAATGCAGATGTGACCCAGCAATTAGACTGCAGTTGTGCAAGAAATCAGGTTAGATGGACAGAAGGGTTTCTTCTCACCTAAAATCTAGGACTCCAATGAATTCTTTTTTAGCAAAAGGAAAGCAGGCTTTGAAATCGACATTCCTATGTCATATTGTTACGGCTAGAAATCAGGAAAATTAATTTCCCAGAAAAAGCAGGGTCAACTCAGGGGAAATTAATATGATGAGATGGTGAGAAGATTTTCACAGTTTTATCCTGAGTCAATAATCCTGATTGTTGACACTTCTAGTTTTCACAATCCATTATTCTGACAACTAAACCTATTCATTTCTACTGCTGGCAGTTGTCTGTACAGTGTCTAGAAATGCAACCAGCAGAATATTTTTCAGTTGCAATGAAATCTTTATTGCCTCAGATTTCTAACACTTATTATTCAGCATTTATTCTTCACTGTGAATTTTAGTGTTTGTGTTTCCATTAGCCTTTCCATGTGGTCAATAAAAACATCTCAGAACTCAATACTCTTTTCCCATGTCCCTAATAGCTGTAAATAAAACATATGTACTTCTAACCCAACCTTCTGTATATATTCATCATATCAATTGCTCTGAATATAAATGGTCTTAAAACTGACCATGTCTACCTATTTTTGTTTCACCATACTTTTTCATACCCCTTTCATATCCTGTCTTTTCATACTCTGTTTAGTAGGATACACCAATTATGTACAGAGCTTGGTGTTCTCCCTTTCAGAATGAGGAGGATATTTTCTGGATGCTAAGGAAGAAGAAGCCAGCTGACATGAAAATCCTGTTAAGCTAGGACAGCTTTCATTTTGTTTCTATTTATCTTTTGGTTCTCTTTTCTTTATCAGTGTTCCTCACTGTGCCCACATCCAGGCAAAATAATCTTGCTTTTTAAAATAGGGAACTGAGGGAAATCAAAATCTCCTACATTAATTAATAATTCCAGACTAGTCACATTTTCAGATATAGTCCTCTGCAGAAGTTTTTTGAGCTACCAGGGAATGGGCCACTAGTGATCTTTGAGGTACACAGCTTAATGGAGGAGTAGCTAAAATCTCCAGATGACCTCTAAAAGACATTGGTAAGTCAGCTCTGGCAAGATATTTAAGGAACATATTCAGTACAATGGTGCCTTGAACACAACTGCAACTAGTCAACATAAACATCTTCAAGTGACTTCTTCTGATGTATTGCTGCAATATAAGATAACTTAGAAGAAGGTTTTTCTCCACTTGAAGCAACTCATGTCAAGTTCTTCTACCAGGAAAGGGGCCGTGAGGGCAAGAGAAAAAAAATCATCATATAAGGCATTTCAAAACTTCCACAAACCTCTGTTATAATTATTGTCTACTTGTTAACTCACAAAAAGTTTATTCATAGTCTGCATTGCATAACACACTCTTTCTGACCTTATTTAAGTCTGCCCAAATAACATTAGATGAAGGAATTTATGCTTCTCAGTCTAAAGTCAGAAATACTATTATGAGGGGAGAGGTTACTGGTTTATGTATTTAATTTCTCAATCCTCAATCAATTTTAGACCTTCATTCCTGAACATATTTGGTTGGTTTTTGTTTTGTTTTTTTTTTTTTTTCCCAAAGGAAAACAAACAGTGGTCCGTACTAATGTCTGAAAGATTCTTTTAAGACATCAAACTCCCACTGACATGGAAATGAACAATTTTCTTTTGCCTGGTGCAATGTATACAAAAGTGATTGATCTACATAAAAGAATGTGATTTCTAAATGTTTTCTATGGCCCCAGCTGTTCAATGCTCTAAACATGTGGAGAATATCAAGGACAAAAAATTACAAAGCATGTGATTTTTTTTCCCAATACAATGATTAAATTATATAGCACGAGAGGTTTCCTACTGCCATATCAGAAAAAAACTCATCTAAAGCCAATAAAATGGAATGGATCAATGGATATTTCATCATAGGAAACCCAGCTGCAAGATAACAAAATGGACTGCATTTAGCCCTTCATCTTTCAAACAGCTGACACTGAAAGTGGGCAGCTGTGACTTTTTGGTTGTGCTGTTTGTTTATTTTGTGGAAGCCGAATGCCTTTGAGAATGTAGTAAATACTAGAGGATTAATCACTTACTTGAGGGAAGGAGGTGGAGAGCTGCTATTTTTTTTTTTTCTTTTTTGATTTCTTAAGATACTTGGCACATGCTATTTAATGTGACCTAACTACAGAAGAAAGAAAAACAAAAAACACCACCCTTGCAGTGTGGTTTGCTGAACGCCCACGCATTAAGTGTGCTCTGTAGAATTTACAATAAAAACTCATTCTGCTTACAGGAGAAATGATTTCTAAAAACAAATCTGAGGAACTTTAGGAGCTCATATATTGCATTCTCAAACCAGAAAAATAAGATTAATTTTTGAACAGATTTTCCTTTCCTCTAAAAAGTAATACTTAACTATTTCCTTGCAAGTTCAAGATTCTGTTGATAGAAGTTTCAATGCATGTGAAATATTCTGGTGAGCATTCACAAAGCTCTGCAATGTGTCTGATATGTATGTCATCAATAGTCTGGAAGCAAATGTAAAAAAAATTAAATAAAAATTTTCCCATACCTGAAACCTTGACAGAAACATGGTGGCAAGGCAGTAATACAGTGTGTCCTTGAATCCTCCATAGTGATTGTCTCAGTTCAGAAAAATTTTCTATATAGCCGTGTGCAAAGTGAAATATCTCAGAGTCACGAAGTCCTTCAGCATCAATCTTTAGTGTGTTCATCCCAGATAGTTTTCAGTACTTGAGTTAGGCACCACTACAAAGTTAGGTCTCTCTGCTATCAGTGGTGAGTTGGTGAGTGCTGGGTACCTGTGATATGTGCCAGAGAGACCAAGAATATTAATGTGTTCTTTGCTGAAAAAAAACCAAACCAAAAACTGTTCCTTTTACAGAAATAATCCAACCTTTCTTCTTAAAAATCATGCCTCTAAATAAGAGGCCATCCTGAATTAGCCATTAATTTTACAGACATTAATTTCAAATACAATGGAAATCAGAATAAATGCCAGGCACTGGAGAGGTAGGAAAACATAGCAAAAAACCAGCAGTTTTCTGAATTGCACATGAAGTGACATTAAAATTAGGTTTGAATTTTTATAAATGGAAATTACTAACTTTGAGAACAAATTACTGAGGATAATGATGGATTGTCCCACCTGTTTCCAAAGTACTCCCGTCAAGACTGATGGCTATCTTCTCACAAGGAACACTTTCAGTAGATGCAAATAGTGCTTCAGCTGAGGACTAGGTGTTAGGCTCCAAAAAACTGAAATGCCATTGATTCTGCAAGGTATATTGGAAGTCACACTATAGGATCAAGTCAAACTGCAAGATCTCATGGTTTCTCTTCCCTAAAACTCTTTAAGTTCACTTAAGTTCCCTTAAGCTCCTTAGTCTCTGAAGCCCCATTCAAATACTGAACATTACTACATTATTTTTCCCTTACAGATAATAGGGGGAAAAGCAGAGCAAGAATTTTTCCAAACGTAAATGCCAAAAGTCAAAAACTTTATTTACATATCCAAAGGAAAAAAATATTTCAGCCTTCCTGTTAATCTAATCACCAGCACAGAAACAGAAATATCACTTAAAAGTGCAATATAACTTTAAAGTCAAATTTGAAACAATTATGTATAGGCTATAAAAATAAGTGCCACGACTGATGCTTTCAAATATTGCAGTATGCACTTGAAATGCACTACAAGGCGAATCTGTCCATGCAAAAATAAATTTTGGAGTACCCTAAACCCCTTAAGATCTTTTAATATCTGTGAACCTGCTCAAATACAGAACTATAGATCATGTTGGAATTAGATTCATATTTTTGTGAAAACCTGAACAGAAGCACAAGCTCCTCAAATTACCTGCACACTAATCTACCAAGGATACATTTTTGCTAACCCTCTCCTACTTCCTCCTCCTTTCATTCAATACCTTATTAAATGTGAGGGATTTCATACCTGTGTGCCATATCCTCACTCTCATCTCACCATTTCTCTAACTAACAACAAAGTTATCCTGTGTTTAATCACTAGGCCTATTACCTTCCCTAGAATTGGATATGTTCTCTTCATCCTATCTTTATATTAAATTCTAGACCAGAAAAATTTCTGGCATCTTTTCTTTATCCACAAAGGTCATGCTGTAAATACTGACCTACTTTTTTTAAATGTATGAGAGATTTGTTCAGTGTTACATTTACTTACTGAATTTTAAGTTGATTGAAAAATATATATAAATTATATAAATAATTATAAAATTATATATAAATAAACTGCTTGAGCAATAAATATAAATATACATTCACCCTGTTCACATTCCAAAGCATTTGGGAAGTAAATCTTACACCATACATTGGTTACATAACATTTAAGTGCATAATTCACCTATGTGAGGGTGACACATTTATTTAGTAAAGTAGATTAACTCCTTATCTGAACACAGCAGCATTTCACATGTAGTTTATGGTAATTGATGTTCTTGCAAGTGAAAGTGTTCCCTTAATTTTTTTCTTTTCTTGTCCTAAAGGAAGCGAAATTCAAGTTGCTTAATTTACCAAGTCATTTTTGTGTTAGGTTAATGCCAAACTGCATTACATTCAGCTAATTTGTTGCCAGTTTGAATCCCTTATACTTTTTCATTACTAATAATAAAGCCATATTTGTTGTCAATGCAGACTGAAGTGTCTATTCTGTCAACATATTGCTGAAACACACCCTGAGGAAGTGTTTTGTGGTTCACAGAAGTTTCATGTCAGGTAACATTTTTCAATACAATGCATCTGAAAGTCCTGCCTGGAAACATGTTGAAGAAGTCTCCAGTAGTCTTCAGAGAGAAGGTCTGTATTTTCCACATATAGACTCTGCATAGAGATGGAGCAGAGGAAATTTATGCAGATTTTCAATGTTTCTAGTGTGGTCCCACTGTGACCAACAACTGATAAAGGTGCTTTAAATTGCTTACATCATACTATGTAAGTGTTCAAAATTTGGATATGGATCTTAAATAAGACATATGTCTGAGGAGGGAGTTCATAAACCAGAAGAATATGGGCACATATAATGTAGAATTTTTGCCCTGACAGAAATGTTTTTTCCAGATATTTCCAGAAGTTGGTGTTTGGGACTCACTAGACCTATCAGGCAGAACAAGAGGAACCAGAGATATGTACTATTCCTAAACTATTCCTAAAAGATAATGTCTCTCTAGATTTTCAAATAAATAATATTGCTATGCTTTCAAAAATATCTTATCCAAAAATTTCATGCTCCCAAATATATTCCTGGGCATGGTGCTTTTAATGGGATAAAGGGATTTCAGTGCCAGAAGTGATCAATCCTGCCTGAGGCAAAACATGAGAACAACTCAATCAAAGCTCTGCATAGCTGTGTAATGGTTTTAGAGCTCTGGCAAGTCAGTCCCTCAGCAGACAATTGGCTGATGTGTGCCTTAGCATCTCTGTGTACATTTACATGTGTGTGTGTATACATTTAATATATTCTCTGAAGCATAGAGTTCAAGAGCTGATTTGATTAAGTGGAATCCTGTGCTCAGCCTTCTGGCTTTGTAATTGTCTGTTACCTCACCTAGAGCTTGGCATCAGCACGCTCATGGTGTGCCTGGGTAGCAGCACTTTGAACACCTGGGCTGCAATTTACCTGCCCTGCTCTGCTCAGGGTAAGAACTAAGCCAAGAACTCTTCCCAGCACAGACCAAGATTAAGCATTTGTCATGAGGCTCAAGTATTTAAAGATATAGGAAATGGATTCAGTGTTTCTCTTATGCCCTTCAGAAGCACCTTTCTCTGTTCATTGGTAGTGCAAGGAATTATAGGTACTTGATTTAAAAGGAGCCTGGAATAGAAGCACAGAGTAGGTAGCGAAATAAAGAAGACAAGAACAATGCTCAGTGATAATCTCAGAACTATGGAGCTCTACATCAAAGAAATTTAAAACCTATACCAGGCACTGCTATTCAAAACTATGTATTCCCATCTTCTATGAAGGGTGACAATAACTACTTAATCTTTAAAATCTGCTGTTTCCCATGATTGCATTGCTTTTTTATTTGATGTTTTTAATTGGTGTTTTGCTTTGTTGTTCTTGTTTTAAATTTTTCTTTAAACGAGCACAGTTATTTTAAATACAAGCTTTATAGGACAAAAGTCATATTTTCTTCAGTTAACGTCCTCCAGTCTGTCTTTTTCCATTATTTTTCCATTCTGCCACACTGCAGACTTTTGAGACAGTATTATTAGCCAGGTACTCAGCCTAATCAATCCCTTGCCATATGTACACATGTAATATGCATTCTCTCCTCTTCTCCTCACACATGCACATATTTCAGAAAAAATTATCACTTAATTGCTTTTGTTTACCATAGTTTTGGTACAGCATATGGCTTCAATTTCCAGAACTTCCACACTGAATATTCCAAACTAAAAACCAAGAACATTCTTCTTTTTTTTATGTCAGTCAAATAAAACAAACAGAAATAAAAAGTTTCCAAAACCATTTGGATTTTAGAGGAAGAGCATTCTGTTGTAAATTAGGAGGTACTTATCATTTATTAATTAAATAAAATTCAGAAATATAACTTTTGTAGCAGACTGAAAAACACTGGATTTTTATATTTTCCACATTTTTTCTCCTTCTTTATTTCAGGGGTTTTGCTATTATTACATTTGTTGTGCTTTCTATGTTTTGTTTTTGGCAAATTGGAAAGAGGTTGTTCTTCACAATGCCAGCAGAGCACTATTTACATGAATTGATCGTTAGGACCAGGGACAGGCACTGTGTTTCCTGTTCAGTTTTAATGGAGGAACAAAATTGTGTGGATCTTTTTCACCTTGGTACAGAGTGTACCCAAGAATTGGGCACTGCTGTGGTGGAATGCAACTGGAATGTAAATGGAATGCAGCTAGGGCTTACTCTGAAGCCTATAGGATTGATCACCTCAGCTTTAGATTTGGTTCACAATGCTTCTCAGTTGCAAGATGATTCCATTTCTGCTAATACTCTTCTCTGAGGTGTTGTTAAGGTAATAGTTGTGATTTTAAAAACAAACAAACAAACAAAAAATACTGAAAAAACTGCTACCAACCAGAAAACATCATCAACCAAAAAACTCATACAACTCTAAGGATGTTGAAGGACCCTTTTGTACTTTGTTTATGGCCATAGTAGACTGCTCATGAGAGGAAGAAAACACACTTTGAGGATCATCTTCACTTAAGGCTGTCTCTCTCTCTCTCTCACTCTCCCACTGAGTGTCCACTGATGCTTTTGAAGATAGGAAAGCCTTTGCTTCATCATGAGATAATGTAAGGGATTTAGTCATGGCCAGCAGTAGGATTTCATATTTCATCTGCAGTGACAGAAGTATATAGCTCCAGGTGTTTTAAAAAGGATGTCAAGTACGTAGTAAAATAATCCAGAAATCTGTAGGGATACTTAACTTGGAATGGTGGCATATAGAGCATTCACCCCACTTGGGAGTTTCTGAAATTTTTTTTTAATTTGTCATGATGTAATTATGAAAAGATAGAAATCAAATATTGAAGGTAAAAAGGACTATTGCAGAGTTTTTGCAGCAGTTTGTTCTCTTTTGTCATAGATAAAGTCTTGAACATAACAAAAATGTATTTCTCAGACACACATTTTCTGCCTTTCCTTTTTTTAAGTTAAAAACATCTACACTGCTGCATTAAACTTCATTCATTCCTGAGACTGGATCTCTGTCCATAACCTCATCTAAAGGATAATCAAAAATTAAGGCTCTTCTATAGAATCTCTTCTGTTTAGTATTTTTAAGGACTAATCATTTCACTATTGTAAGCATGTGGCCTTTTCACAAGCTGAAATCATTGGCCTTCAAATACAGACTTTGTTTTTTCTCCAGTCTTTTAAGTTATATTAAGGAATTCTGAAATATGCAATATTTTCTCCACATGAAAGTATTTAGACTATTCTACAGTCCAAATCAATGATGTATTGATCAATTGATGTATTTGATGAGATAAACAAATCAAGTTCCCCCAAGTCTCCCACTGTAAATCTTTCATTCCAATTCCATTGTTATTCTGTGGCTTCTATATTATATACTTTTATATTTAACGTATATAGTATATATGAGTGTATATATACCTACATATAATTTTATATATATAATTATATATATACACCAGTATTACATAAATACATGGTAGGATATATATATATATTTTAATTTTTTTTAATGGACATCCTAAGAGCTTCATCAAATTGTTGACTTTTAGTTACTTTCCCACATTTAACAGGTGTACAAACAGGTCACCTCCTTAAATTCAACAGTGGCAGATCTGTACCAGTCTCTTTCAGGCTGTCACACTGTAGCAACTTATACAACTGAAGGAGAGAAGCAGTCACAGTGCCAGTCAGCCCAGGCATGATTGATAGGATCACAGCACAGTTTGGGTTGGAAGTGACCTTTTAAGCCATCTATTCCAATCCCCCTGCCATGAGCCTGGTCCCCTCCAGTAGATCCTGTCACTCAGAGCCCTGTCCAATAGGACTTTGAATGATTCCAGGGACGGCACATCAACCACCTCTCTGGGAAACCCGTGCCAGGCATTCACCCACCCCCAAGGTAACCCCTTCCTTATAGCTAGTCTGAGACACAAACTCTCTGCATCTTCGGTCTAAGGTTTATGGATTGTTCCTGCTTATTTGGAGCTATAAACACAGTCAACTTAGCTGATCAAATGTACCTATCTTAATTGACATTTAAATAATTACGTTCATGATGGATCAGCTCTCTGTTCTGGAGGTTTTCAGAACCTCTGCTTGGCCAGGTTCTGCTTGACAAGGCCATGACTAATCTGATCTATGTAGCAAAAGTTCTGCCTCGGGCAAGAGACTAGAGAAAAGGCCTTACAAACTTCCTTCCATTCAACATTTCCATGACTTTCAGATTCAAGGAGCTCTCTGCTGGACCTTCTCCAGAACTGGCAGCAGAAATCTTCAAGCAGAATTTCCTTCTTTAACATCCAAATTTCTTCCTGAGTTGGACTTTACTTTCAAAAGTCCTAATCTGTCCTTATTTAAAAAGATCTGAAAAAGAGAAATTCTTTTCTGAATGAGAAAATTACTTTAAAATTTAGTTTGTCTCACAGTTCAAAATATGACTGACATTTTTTGATCCAAATTATAGCAAACTTTGAGGGGTTGTGTCCAATCTTTCATCTCTTCTCCCTTGGATATCTTGTCTAGTATGCTTTGTATCAGCTTGGAAAGAAACAATGGTCAAAAATGGGGTTTGACAGTATTTGCAGCAAGTTCTAAGATGTCAATAATTAGCATTCATAATAAATACTGAAGTCCTCTGAACAAAGCCATGAAACAATGGGTGCAATTCCCACCTCCTGTGGTTTACCAGAGCTGGTGTCACTGACTGCTGGTGTGCCTCCAAAACCACTCTGACCTAACAAGGGGCAATGAATATGAAGGGTGTTGCTTAAACAGCATTAAAAATCTTTCCTCAAAGAAAAAATTTCTTAATTTGTGCGCAAAAAGTTATGTTGTAAGTTAGCTATGGGTTTATTCTTTAGAAATAGAGAACATTGGCAGTTGAGTTACATCCCAAGAAAGCCCAAAGAGTTCATTACCTCCAAAAATTGAGCCAGACATTTGTGCAATGAGTGTGAAAAGCTGGGAGAATCCAGTCCTATTTCCACTGAAAAGATTCAGAGATTCCCATGATTTTAACGGCAAGGCTGATATTAAAGGGATTGGACAAACACAAAATGGAATTGAAATTCTGAATACAGTCTGTTTTAACATTACATTTGTATTCACCTTGTTCAACTGTTTGAAGCTCAAAACAAACACAGATTGCTTTCTCTCAGATACCTCACAATTCTGGATGCAGAAAAAAATGCTCAATAAAGGGGATGCTGCAATGTCCAAGTGAAAAAACAAAGCCATCCATCAAAAGCATTTAAATGAGTGAGAAAAGTAGAAAATCTTCATTTAGGATAAATTGTCTGCCTTTTTAGACATAGGAGAATAGAAATGTGTGTCACGACCCCAAGCCAACTTATCCCAAATTTTTCGCTTTATTTAACAATATGCTTGAGTCACATTTGAATTTTCATTCATTTTCTCCTGACTTCTAAAGAAGTGCATGGAAGGTGGAAGAAAAAATTTTCTAAAAGCACCAACCTGATAGAATGTCACAAGGGAAAAATATAACATGGAGCAGAGATAATAATAGCCTGTCTGTCCTTCAGCAATGGGCTACAATAAAAGTTGAGAATCCTAAGTGAGAATAACCATTTAAGCCTAATCACCTTGACCACCACCTCAATATAATGAGATTGAAAGGAGATGGCAGAAAAAAGAGAGGAATCAAAGTTCCTGCTTATTGAAATGCTCCTTTTAACAACAGTATTTATTTCACCTAGGCTGAGTAAAAACTGTGACTTACCACAGGCTGTCTCAGGAATAGCAGTAATTTGTAATGAATGGGGTTTTTACCCTCGCTCATATTTTTAAGCGGATCTGCATAAAAGTATGAAAAGCCAGAAAACAATCCTCTACAAATTGAATTTCTTTAAAAGAAATAAAACATAAGTGAAAAAATAAATGAAACCGCACCATTATTTGGATTACATTTATCTTTAATCCACTTTGTCCTCTATATGAAATACAGTATGAAGACATCTGCCAATATTTTAAAGGCTTCTGCCTGTGTCTGAATTATGTTTTTAAATTAGACCCTAAAGCTGCATTCTAATGCATTACTTTCATTTACTGGAGTATGCATATACCATCATACTACTCCCATGACATTCTTTATTTAATCAGTCTGAGAGCTGTACAGACTCATATCTATTCCCACATAAATCTCTGCCAAATACTGCTGACTTTTAGCTTTAACCTCACTGGCAATGAATGACCTCCTTGGGAAAAAAAAATATAAAATGGACAAATATTTTAGGGGAAGAAGCAATCTTTTTGGATAATCAGTGGCAGGTATGCAAATATGCCTGGTTCAGAATGGAGGTGGTGTCCTTGTGGTGAATAGGAACTGCTGCAGTAAACAACTTTAGCCTTTCCTATTAAAGGTTAGGGAGAGTGATTGATATGTTTGACAAAGAAATGTAAGGTCAGGAGCAATAAAGGCAATCTGTTCTTTATACAAAAAGTACATGAAAAGCAGTACATATACTAGGCATTCTCTAGTTGGTGTTGGTGCACCTGCTATTTCAGAATAATAAATGCAGCTGAGTCCCATTTCAGCTTGTGCAGGTAGGGAGGATCGTGTTAACTCACTCTCTCCTCTGGTCATAGGTTCTTCTTTAAAAATATGATAGTATACTAATCAGGTACTCCTTGAGCCTATTTTAACCCCACCTTTTTTTATTCATACCAGTGTAACAAAATCCACAACTGCCCCTCTCATTTAAGTAGAACTGCTTGAAGAAAAGCACCGTGACATTTCAGGTGAGGGAATTAGAATATGCCCAAATAATTTTAGTCCTGTCTTGGGCTAAGTTTACCATGGCATGCTAGAAATGTCTGTCCCTAATGTTTAGGATTAGTGTATATATTTTCTACAAGATTCTAGGTGCAGTTACATTATCTTAAATTGGGATAAATAGTCTTTTAGACCATCACTACAGGTCTTTATTTAAATTATCTATGAATTTTAGTTCCTCATCATCCAGTGAGCTCTGAAAGCAAAATCTTCTGCCACCAACCTTCATCCTCTCCAATGAAGGAAACTACAGATGTCATTGCAGGTTTATTAAATTACACATTCACCACAGATAGTTCATCATGGAATCTGGACTTCTGTAGTGAATGTGTAATATTAACATTTCCTTTATAGCACAATTGCCTTACAGTACACACAAGTGACTTAATAACAACAATTACACAAAAAAGCCCAAGGAACCTCAAAAAATAAACCTACTTTTATCAGTCAGATAAGTTGGGGTAATGTGTTTTACCCAGAGCAGACATTTTTCCTCACATTGAAGGCAATAGCAGACAACACAGGTATCATACTATTCTAATAGCACAGGGGTAAAAGAAGACCTTGAAATATTATCTACACTTTTCTCTATTTGAAAACAGGAGCAGATATACCTGAACTGTTCCTGAAAACTGTTTCTCTGAATTGACTTTCCAAACCTCCAGAGATGGGACTTTGGTGGCTTTTTGTGATGATTTGTTCTGCTATATCATGAGCAGAAACTCTTTGGTTCCCCTCAAATTTTCCAGTTTTACTAGACCATTTCAAAGCAGTTTAGATCATTTAAACTAGACAAACATGACAGTCTTTTTTTTTCATAGAAAGATATTACCTCTAAATACAAAGTATTCCTCTCTTCTTGAACCCACATCACATTTAAGCTGTGGAAACAAGGTTTAACCAAGGTAAGTCCAATACTGCCAATAGAATCTGAAACAGTACTTCATCAGCAGGGATTTAGGTAACCCACATACACACCCAGGGCCACAGAAGAGCTCTGACAGCTCATGCCTTACATTGTTGTTGCCCTCCTGCAGTGTAATCATAAACCCACATCTGCGTACCAGGATATTCAGCTGACATTTCCATTTCTATGTTGAATATTCTATGTTTAATGGCTCCATGCCAAAATTGGAACATCTTCAACAGACTGGCCTGAACCTCACCTGCAGAACTAGGTTCTCACATCTAAGATCAGATGCCTGTGTGTTAAATGTTTCTGAAAGCACCTGACCTTAGGGGAGGGAGGTGGCACAGAGAGGAGTTTCTCATGCCTATTAGTAATACATTTCTGAGCTGTCTGTACTGCCTGTTAGACACAGAGGAAGAAGTTTCTTGCAACTGGGCTGTGGAGTCAGTAAGTAACTCATTTTGTTAAAGAAGGGTGGAAGCACCTCAACTGCAGCTCACTTTCATTCACACTCCATATCAGACATGAATGGGAATCACAGAATCATTTAGATTGGAAACGACCTCTAAGATTGCTGAATCCAAATGTTAAACTAACATTTAACATGCTGAAAAGTCCACCACTAAACCATTTTCCTAAGTGCCACATCTGCCTGTCTTTTAAATACCTCTTGGGCTGGTAACTAATGCATTTCAGTCATCAGTTGTTCCAATGTTTGGCCACTCTTTCTGTGAAGAAATGTTTCCTAAAATGCAACCTAACCCTCCCCTGGCAGAAACTGAGTTCATTTTGTCTTGTCCTGTCACTTGTTACCTGGAGAAGAGACCAAACTCCTCCTGGCTACAACCTCTTTGCAGGCAGTTGCAGAGAGTGATAAGGTCCCCTGTGAGCCTCCTTTTCTCCAGACTAAACCCCAGCTCCCTCAGCCACTCACAGGACTTACTCTTAGACCCTGCCCCAGCTCCTTTGCACTTCTCCGGACATGCTCCAGCCCCTCAACATCCTTCTTGCAGTGAGGGGTCCAGAACTGGACACAGGACTCAAAGAGTGGCCTCACCAGTGCTGAGTACAGGGGAACAATCTCTGCCTTGGTCCTGCTGGCCACATTATTGCTGGCACATGCCAGGATGTCATTGGTCTTCTTGGCCACCTGGGCACACACTCACTGGCTCATGTTCAGCTGGCTTGGAACTGGCACTCCCAGACCCTTTTCCACCCGGCAGCTTTCCAGACAATAATCTGCAAACCTGTAGTTCTGCAGGGGGTTGTTGTGACCCAAGGATCCAGCAGTTTGTCTTGAACTTCATGCTGCGGGCCTTGACCCATCAATCCAGCCTGTACAGGACCCTCTGCAGAACCTTCCTATCCTTCAGCATATCAACAGTTGCACCCAATTTTGGTCACCTGCAAACTGATTGAGGGTGCCCTTGATTCCCTTGTCCGAATAAAGAGATCACCGATAAAGATTTTAAACAGGACTGTCTCCAGTTCCAAGCTCAGCAGAACACCACTAGTGACCAGTTGCCAATGGAATGTTACACCACTCACCACCACTCTTTGGGCCTGGCCATCCAGCCAGTTTTTATCCAGCAAACAGTATAACCCCCAAGTCATGAGCAGCCACCTGATCCTCACAGTCCTCTGACCATAGCAGTGGCCACAGACATTTGGCTTAAGGATTTGGTAGTTCAGGTATATTGTGAGCTGGGACATAGGCTTGGACTCAAGAAAGGAATCAAAGAAATTTCTAGCTTAATAGAAATCATCAGCATGCTGCTCCAAAAAGCCTGGACCTTACCTTCTGCCTTAAGTGTTCTCTTTCTTTCACATTGTGCACACATTCAATCTCACCTCTTTAAATCTTCCATTTCATCATCTTTTTTTTTTCTTCAGAGCATAAATATACCCAAAGGTCTTAACATAAATGCCTGTCCTCTGGACTGAACTCCTCTTTACAGCTTTACACATCCCACAGAAACAGATTTATTTATTTCAGTAGGTTTATCCTCTGAAGCCAGGATTTTCCCATTTAGATTCAACTCTCAGGAGAAAAACTTGCAGCACAAGTCATTATATATATACAGGCAATGACTCTCAGCTGCCAGAAAATTATGGACCAATGGGACATTGCTGTAATCTCTGATTCCAACTGGTCCATGCATTTCCAGTGGTTGTGCATAAAGAGACTCAGAATTGTTCATTAAGTTTGTTGTGAAACCAAGTGTTTAATATCTGTAATTCCAAAGGATCAATGGGAAGTTAAATTGAGTGAAACTAGTTTTGAACTTGTGCAGTTTCAGAGAAACAGCAGCATCACATATCTCAAAAGAACTCACATTTTCAATGTAGCACCATGATTTTGAAACTATTTCCACTGTTTCAGGCTGATGAGTGTTTTTCATTGTTGTTGATTTGCTTTTTAATGAACAGCTTCATTTTGCATGTTAAGAAACTGCTGCAAAAAAAACCCAAAAAACCAGCTGCAATAAGCAGAAGCATTTCTTTTACTGATAGGTTATCAACCACAACCAGAGTATTTGAAAAGTCTTGTCAGCAGAAAGTTGAGTTAGTTTCCTTTTGTACACCTCACTTGCATTTTCATGTTATTAAAATGCAAGAACAAAGCCACATTAGGAATACATTTGTCTTTAGTAATAGTTTATTGCTTATTATGGGTTCTTTTGTCTATTAAGTACAAATTACCTGGTTCGTTGATTTAAATATATTGAAAATAGTGACTGCATTCTTTGTTTCTTTCTGTGCAGCTGCTATTAGAGTGGTCTCTCTCCTTTCCCTGAGAGGGTTCCACAGCCCTGAGGACACAAGCAGCACTGAGTGTCCCAGACCAGCCCCCCCAAACTGTCCCCCTCTTGATCATGTCCCAGAATGCCATGTCAGACTCCCTGCCCCAGAGGTGCCACAGCAGGGTTGATCTCCTGTTCACTGCAGCCCAAGCCTGTAGCATCTGATCTTTTTCACCGAGCCCTGTGCACCCAAGGACTCATGTCCCCATCCCCAGGGAGGTGCTGATGCTGGGGCAGGAGCTGCCCTTAACTGTCCCCAGCTGTCCTGCTCCTGTCTGAGGAGGTGGATCACTCCTAGGCTGTGTGTGCAATTTGTGGAAAACACTACTCTTTGCCTCTGACACATTTTCTCTTTCTGAACAGAGGTAAAAGCATTGAGGATGGCTCCTTGGCTTAGGAAGCAAGAAGTGCCTTGGTAGCATAGACAGGCTGTCAAGAGGCAGACTGCATCAAACAGCTCTTTTCTGTATTCCCTAGAATATTTGGATTTTCAGGTATGTTGATGCTGCTGAACTAAGATATAGTCAATGAGAAATTATAAAGCATTTTGAACAGTCATATAAAGGAAAATTAGAAAAATGTTAATACATACGAAGTGCATATATTTCTTTGGAAATTTCTTTGAAAAATTCCACTTGAAAATTATCATCTTTCCATAGCAATTTAGGACAATGGAATAGTTGTATATTTTCTTAGTCAGATTGTTTGATAAAACCAAACATACTGGAGCTACTTAAGGCTTGGGACTCTAATACCATTGTTTCTTAAAAGTACTTATTTAGTTGCCCTGAAGGTTGAAAGAAGAAGAATCCTTGAGAATGCTGTCTGAAATAAACTGTAAGGAATATGTCATTGCTCGTATGATAAAAGATACATTCCATGCTATTCTAGGTGGAATATATGCCTCCTGCTAACTAAAAAGGGTTAGGTGCTGGGGTGAATGTGTTTCACACCATGCCTTGCAAATTAGGAAATTCGAACTTATTACTCTAGAAGTTGATACCTTCATAACACTTCTTTCTTGACAAGGGATTCTGGAACTTCAGGGGGCCTTGACAAGACTGGATCATAAAGTTGGTTTAATTATTAAGTTTAATTATTAAGATTAAAGTTGGTTTAATTATTTTTACTTTGTTGGTGGCCAGAAATCTCTAGAAATACTACAGTATCCCAGTGGACTGTTTGCATTTACACTTCCTCACATGGGACAGGTCTGGAATGGAGCAGAGCAGAGCAGTTTTACCACCAAGGATGGATCCAGACTGTACAACAGAAATAGGAGCTGAGTGAAAGCAGCAACACTGCTGTCTCCAGTTAGGAGTTAGGAAAAGTGCACTTTTCCCTTTCATTTCTCTTGACTTTTTTCTTTTTCCCCTGTGGATCTGCGAAAAAAAGGTACTAATAAAAAAAATCTACATTTTCTATAGAGTAGTAATGAACCTGTATTTTTTGTTCTTATGTTTGTATGAAAAAAGGTTAGACAAAGGATGTCCTAACAGCTTGCCATAACGAAGAGGAGAGCAGGAGAGGCTGTGAAAGAAATATGGAGCCAAATGCTTATATTACCCATATTTTATAAATCATAAAATAAATCAAAAACATTGAAGAAATTTCTAAGTCTATACTCTGGGAGCCTGTAAGATAAAATTTCTTTTCAACAGTCTCTGCCCTGCATTTTGCTGCTAGCCTAGACATGATCCCATCTAAGCTGCAAACCACAAGAACTGTGGTTAAGTCATGATACACTCCTCTGAGGCAGTTTTTCCCAAAATAGTAATATTCCACAGCACATTATTTTTCTACAAGTCTCTTTTCTCCATTGCCACACTGGATAATTGCATATGGGAGAAATAGAAGCAATGTCCCATGATCAGAATATCATAGTATAATATAGCAGAGATTAATAAATATTATTAAAATAAAATTATGTATTTTTTAAGGGCAGAAGTATCTGGTCTTATCATTTAGTCTGAACTCCTGTTTAAGAAATGTCTCATAGTCCCCAGTTTGTCACAGCAGAGCTCTAATTCCTGTACTGCCAACCCAAACTCAACAACTGAACAAATAACCAACTTTTAAATAATTTTTAAAAAAATCAAGAGGTATGGAAAATTGCTTTGATATTGGCTGGTTTTCTTATTCAGTAAGAAAGATATTGGCTGGTTTTCTTATTCAGCACATGGCCATGCAGTGTCCAGTACAGTATGTACAGCAATATGGAAGTGTTTTCTTGGCAACAACAAGAAAGTAAAGCAGGAGATGTCCAAAGGAACATAAGCGGAAGGCTGGTTGCTGATGGGCAAGATAAGTCTCCCCACCGAATTAGCCTACTTTGTCATTCCAACTGTTGAAAACCTGATATTTTCCAAGATGTAATTAATATTCACTTTGAAGATGCTTTTAATGAGCTATGGATGCTAAGTTATTCTCTAACAGCTTTCCAGTTGTAAGTAATGATTCATTCGGAGAGTAACAGATTCAGCCTTGGAATGTCCCATCTTACTGCCCAGTCTTGCTCTGCTCCTGCCAGCAAAACTCAATGTCTGCAATGGACGACCAAGCCATGTGGCACTAGTACTGTGCACAGTCTCTTGATATTAACCTGGCATCTAGCCCCCTTATTTCAATATTCCTCATTTCGTGTTGCTATTAAGGTAGACTATTATTCCACTATTATACAGCACCAAAGGACTGTTCAGTCCAGCCATTAATATGCATAGCTAAATGTTCTACTTCATGTATTTTCAAGTGTCAGGGAAAGGAAAGACACTGAGGATTTTATTCCGTTTGTATCCCATAAGTACAAATGTGTTCAGTTTATGGCCCTGGAGAGAAACTTTCCAGCTTACAGAAGTGCATACATAGCCTGGAATGTGAAAATGTGGTTGTTTTCTTTCTCCTATATTATCTTTGATAATAAAGATTGTACAGTCACATAGCTGGCATTTTTACTAGTGACTCATAAGGAAGAATAGAATCCAATTTTCTTGTCCTAATATCTTGGCTCTCATGCTGTAGTAAACAGAAAGCACTTATTGTCAGACAAGTATGTAGATATGATTCAAGGACAGGGGAGGCTACAGATCACTCCAGGAAAAAAAAAAAAAAAAAAAAAAAAAAGAAGAACTAGTGAAGCCTGATTTTTTACAGGCTCCTTTTCGGTATCCCAGAAAATTTCTTCTTTCCCACTCCCCTAAATCCTCTCCTCATCAGTTGGGCTGGATCCATGTCAATTCTGGTTGAAACTGAATAACAGTTCATTTACAGAAAGTAAAGAAAGGAACAGCTCTTCCAGAGAAAGAAGGACAAGCAAAGAGAAAATACCGTTATAAACCCTTAATTTCCTTGGAAAAGCAAACTAGAGTATGTTTGGCATACAAGTATCCTAGCATTCTGGAAGTGAGTTGAGGCCCTTACCAATACTCTGTCCTGATGCATTTGGTAGCGTTAGGAAATGAAGAGAGGGAAGAAGCTCTTTCTATTTGGTCATGTCCTGCACATTGACAAGAAGCACATTCAGTTTAAAAATTTATCACAGGTCATGGTCCCCTTCCTATAAGATTTTGTCTTGCATTTTCCCCTATAGTATCCAGTGCAGTATCAGCTATCAGCATTGAATCAAGAATTAATTCAAAAGTTCCTAAAATGTGCTTCATGTAGAAAGTCAGAATAGGTATGAAGTGATTTCTTCTGGTTTTAAAATGTCTCAGGTGAAGAACTGCACCTAATCATGTGAATAGTTTCCTTATTTCAAGTAGTTACATTTACAACGATCAACATGTGCTCTCAAACACTCATTATTAGTTATAAAGGCTACGTTTATCCATTCAATTTTCTTTTACCATTATTGAAGAGAACATCAGTCTTTTCCATTTGTGCAGAATCATATTTGCAAAGGTTATGGCCACATATGCTTATAAATGTTCAATATCAGAGCTTGGTCAAGTTGTGATAAGAAGGTCCCCATATATACACTATTTCAAAACTAGTACATTCAAAATCCTTTTGGCTTGCAATTCACCTTAAGAAATTCAATTAAAAGCACTGTGTCACTGCAGTCACGGTGGATGTCTGTGGATAAATGGATCTCTGTACAGGATGATGGTCCTCACATTTCTTGAAGGCAGTATAGAAATCTGCACTACAATTTTTTTTTCTCAGCTGTTTCATCTATTTCAAGTCAGCCTTCATGAATAGCAAATAGAACTTTTCTGAGTAAACACCTTTATTGATAGACAATATGCAGAAAAATCCTGCAATCACATCTAAATCATATATGAAGTGTGTGAAGTATTAATAGCTAACTTTTGGTCTCCTCCATGAAAGATTCAAACTTGCATGTTTGCACAAAAAAATGTTAATGGTTATCTGTTGTAAATGCTGAAGTCTGTTAATGGACTGGAAAAACTTGATTGTTAGAATGTGACTGTAACACTGCTCTATTTAGGCAGGATTCCATCCTGTGGATTCAGTTATGTGAGGCAGCCCTTTAACAGAAATGAAACAGCCAAGACCAAAATGTCCAAACCATATTTTAACTCTAGTTTTCTGCTTCTGTATTTCACTTTGCTTTGCAATTCTACCTCTGCATATCCCCAGAAATCTCTGAACATCTCAGCTCTGCTCCAGCCCCTTCAAGAAAAGATAAACCCAGGGCTCAGCCATCCTTATTGCCTGAATGCCCTGACTCCACATGTGTTCTTAAACTTTTTAACATATGTGGACAGGATTTATAGAACTGGAATCCATGGGCACTTTCTTTTGAGAAATTTTGAGAGTAAAATAATGGATTTTACATCCAAAAGGATATTAGCATGAAGCATTACATTTTTTTGTATTTTTTTCCATATGGATTTCAACCCTTTTCTGCACTCTGTATCTACCTTAAGTTCCAGGAGAAAAGGTTGCATTTCATTTTTGCTGTTATTAGATCTAGACTCAGTTACAGTGACCCAAGACTTCAGATCTGCGGTGGCCTTAGTGACCTTTAATTTCCACGGCAAATTTGGTGGTGATAGTGAAAAGCACTTTGTTGCTTATGTGCCAAATTTTATTTTGGCACTATCATGTAAGTTCTGCATATTCTGTGATACTCTGGACAGCATGCAATTCCTCCAAATCAGAAATATTTAGAAACAAATAATTTCAGGCTCAGCTACTTGAAAATATCTGTTAAAAATACATCCAGAAATATTAATAATTAGGCAAGAAAAGAATCAGTTGTCTTAGACTGCCATTTCTGTTGACACATCTTAAAACATACTTCCTGCCTTGTGATTCCATCCCAGGAATTTCTCTGATGATGAAAACCACAGTCAAATATTTCAGCCCACTGAGCAAACCATTACTTTTATTTCTGATAATAGCTTTCATTTCATTTTCTCTGTTTACATTGAGCGATTTGTAGGAAGAGTAGCCTCATTACTTCCTTCAATTCTTGATTTTTAATTCCACGGTATTAGTTTGACTGTTTTAGTGCTGGTAAGGAAATAACACCTACAATCTCTCTATGCCCATACTGTCCACTCATACATGCTCCACTTCAGGCTTGGGTAAGGAAGGGGGCTGGGAAAAAGACTTATCTGGAAAAAAGCAATTAACAAGAGATGTGTTTTACAAATATACCCTAATTTAAGCAGTAGAAGGTCACCTGCATGCTACATAATTAATTTCAGGATTTAACAGACCAAAGGTCAGAATCACAACAAAATGAGCTGGTTTCTTTATATCAGCACTTAAGAGGCAGAAGGTGGGGGATATGTATTGTGAGCACTTTCCAGTTAAACTGTTGTGCTAGCACAAAACATTACTGCATTAGGCTGTAGCCTGTAATCAATCCCAGCTGGAAGCTCATATCAACATTACTGTTCTTCTTGCCAGTTCCTTGTTAATCCTTAGAAAGGTTAGGTAAAAACAGGACTAGTGTCTTATATTACATAGGTTGATTTATGGAACCCAGCTATTCAAACATTTTATTCTGCACAATTTACAGGCCAAATAATTTTATTTCTGAAATGTTTAATTGGTTAATTTAGACCATGCAAAATAAATGACAAAAGGCTCCAGCAGAAATTCCATCCCATAGTCTCATTTTGGAGTATTTTGTTCCCATTTGTAATGTCAGGCCTCCCTGTGTTCAATGTAGAAATGCTTTGTTAGGCTGAGAAGCAAAGTTTTTTATATATATGGAATTCTTAGAAATACTGTCACTGAGCCAGGTATTTCAAAGTGTATGTTTTCCCAGAAACCCCAATCTATCAGATAGCATGCTGATCCATGCTGTTTCTCTCCTTTTTCAGAGCTGACACAGGATGGATAGGTGGTTCGAAGTGTGAAGTTTTAGCTGCCCTGAGAAGGGCAGTAACACCCTCAGGTACCTCCTGTTTTTCAAACCAGTTAGTCCCCTCATAATGAAGCCAAAAGTCTTGTAAGAGACTGTCCCCTGGATGAAAACAGAGGAAATCAAATAGAGAAAAAAACCACAAAATAATTCTTGCCAGGAAACAACTAGCTAGAGCTTTGTATTCTTTTTTTTCCCTTTTTTTTTTTTTTCTTTTGGCTTAAAACCTTCTCTTTCTTCTCCCTCCTGACCTATAATCTTCAAAGTAGTTTGGATCCTTGGGGTCCCATTGACTCGTCATGAGTTCTAGAAGTTAGTAGCCTGTCTGATGATAAAGTCCTTTCCTTCTACAAGTTACTGACAAACTCCATCCCTGTTCACTAAAGTGGCTGGGACCATAGGGATCCCACATATTGGCTCATCCCTGATAGAATTCCCAAAACATGCTTTTACTAACCCTGAACATAAGGTTGTGTTTTTACTGGCAACAAATGCAGCTGCCAAGCCTCACAGGAGTTTGTATCCCAGAATTCTGTCCATTTTATTCCCACACACTGGTCCTGAATTTCCATATCATATATAGATAGGTATTAACAAGTCTTCTGGGTTAAACAGCAAGCTACTCATGCTCTGGATACCTCCTAAATACACTAAGACCTGCTCAAAGACATTGTTATATTACTAAGTCAGTTATTCAGAAAAGGATTCTTCTTTAAATGGGGGGGCAACCAGGAAAATCTACAAAAGCCACTGAACACTGAAAACATTTCTCGTCTTAAGGTGTTCACTTTGGGAAAATGCTACAGCAAATGAGGGGCCATTTTGGGATGCAATTGTACAGTTACGGAGATTCTGATTGGAGCCATATTGTCTCCATGCCCAACTGAGCACAGCTCTTTATTTCATGCCTACTATTTATTTATAATCCATAGTGAGGTGTGGTTCAAAAACTGACACCAGTTTGTGTTTTCCTTTTTTATTTTGAAGATTATTTTTCTAGCAGAGATGAAAGATTAAAGCAGATCAAAGTTTAGGGTAAAGTCTGAATTCCATAAAGCAGATTTCAGTCCTTTAGCCCATAAAGTAAACTGTCCCTTGATAGTCACATTAGATAGCCAGAGCCTTGTAGAAGTTTCTTGGAGAGTTTTTTTGATTCAAACCTCTGGTCTATTTCCTAGTGGAAAGAAACTTAATTAAATCAGGGTTAAATGTGTTACACTAGCTAGTTAATAGGGGTTTTTTGGGGGGGGGGCTTTTTTTTTTGTTTGTTTGTTTTTACTTATTTAAATTCTTTTGAGTACCATCATGTTAGAATCTAATAGTGTTTTCATAAACCGTTTTCCTGACATAGACAAATAGAATTTAAAATACCTTACTTTAAATTCAGTACTACCTTGATTTTCAACCTGTTGAACATTCCCTTGACATTTGAATCCTTATTATATCTTTGACCCTCATCTTGCAACTAGTTTATTCTCCTAAACTTGTAACAGTCATTCCAGGGAGCTGGAGAATTTTCTTCCATTTACAACAAATTGTTATGGGTATTTTTCAACTGAATTTAAGTCATCCTTTTGTATAGAGTATAATTTCCTTTTCTGCATTCTCATTGTTTGTCTTAAGAAAATCTTTGGTTTAGTTATTAATCTCTCATTAGTTTTTAATACTATCAAAAAACACCCCAGAATTCCAAGCCTTGTTTTTGTGAGCTGAGTAAACATTTCTTACTGAAATTTCACACAAAAGTAAAACTTTAGGAATCCAAATAAGATAAAGTGCTCTAGGTGCAGAAGAAAAAAAAAAGGAAAAAAGCAAAATATAGAAAGACTACTTGCTTTAGCAAAAGTCCATACTATGCATCAATAAATGTCAAATTTACAGTGACCATGACTGCCATTTATTTGATATACACAAGAGATTTGAATATTTATGTCAAAATTTCTTGGCTAGAGATTGGTACACACACACAGGGCATCATATGTGACATGTTTGGGTTCATCTAACACACTGGGCATTGTTTAATGAGAAGCCTGTGTTTGTTCTCTGCCTCCAAATGTGTTCCATATACATCAGGCACATCAGCTACAGAGTGATATGCAACGATTACAACACCCTCAGAATTGGCAATTTTGTTACACAGGTACTGCATAAATATCTGAGCAGCCAATGGAACATAGGCAGTTTCTTGTTCTGATGTCTTCCTGCCTCTAAAAGTCCAGCAGAGCTATCCTGAACACCTATCATCCATGGATGCCCATGGATTTATAGACTCTGCCCTGACTAGGCTGTTGTGTTACATAGGAGTTTCCTTGGAAAATATCAGGAATTGTCACTTCTGGTCAGATAAAATTTATAGTTGGGAAAAGAGTTGTTTAGAGAAATGCCACAGGCCTAGTAACACTGTACTGTCATGAGGAAAAAAGCATAGGATTACCTAAAGTCTGTCCCTAATTGATTAGGACTGGTTCAAATCATTTGCTCTCTCTGTAATTAATACAGCAAAGGATCTCTGCCAGACTTCTAGATTGAGTATGAAGTCTATGCTTAAATGTTCATTAATTTGTGGTTTATTTGTTTACTCCTTGATATTCTGCTTATTGTTAGATGCTTATATTGTTTAAGAAAACTTTAAATTACTAGCAAATCATTTTATTTTGGGGCAAGGTACTGTGTGACATTTCCTAGATACATCCTGAAGCAAGTAATATTTATGGGGGTCACTTGGATGAGCAGTCACATTTGTGAAGAGAGATGTAGTACTTGTTTTAAAGCACCATGGAAACCAAAAGTCTGAAATGGCCAGAATGTTCCATGACAGAAGAATTAAAAATATTGCTTAAGGTGACTTCATGTGTAATACATTTTTAATCTGTGAGTCTGAATTAATAAGAGCAATATAAAGAAAATCATGTCTTTATAGAACTGTTTTCTGGATTGTTTTCTTTGCAAGGAAGTAGATAATCTTCGAGGTCTTGATGACCTTAGAGATCTTTCCCAACCTGAAAAATTTTAAAATTCTATTACCATGCTGATATCCTCAAACACCTTTCTATAGTAGAGGATATGTATTGTATTTAAATATCTGTATAGAGGCTTGGTCCCAGAGGTCCCAGTTGCCCTCGATGGGCTGCAGCTGTGATGTCCTTAATTGGGTGGCAGCTGTAACCAATGAAGATGACCGGGATAAAAGAGGGTGAGTAAGCCCGTCAGGGAGAGCCTTGGAGGAGCCCTGACCTGAGAGAACAGTGTGTAGAAGAAGGAGTCCATGCAGTGAAGATCTGCGGCCATGAGAATACACCCAAGAGGTATGGACTTTAGAAATGTAATAACAACAATATGGGACTCTAGAAATAATAGAAGAACAGCACCTTTCTTTAGCACTCCAGGAGCCTCACAGTATAAAGGAAAATGAAAATATAAAGTACAATGGCTTTATACAATAAAATCACTGAGTGTAAGAAACCAGGCACTTCCCAGGTGTACTCCCTTTTTGCTCTCAGTACACATTGACCTTATCCAGTGTCTGATCTTTATTAAATTGAGGCTCTGGAAAATATATTAGATAAAAAGAGTTGTGACCCTGTGAAGGCAAACTCTCTTGCAGACTATTAGAAAGTCCAAGTGGACTATTATGCCCAGTCAATGTGAGAAACAGGCTCAGGGGCTCAAGGATATTGACATGATCTAGCACACTAAGACAGGGTTTCAGACAAGGTTTAAAACCTCCATGAGTCATTTGCAAAACACACATCTTCATGAAAGAGGTGCTTCTTGATTTTTATAAGGATAAAACTTGTAGTGAGCATTTTTGTCTCAGGTTATCTATTGCAAGCAAATGCAGTTTTCTGTTTGTTAGATGTGTTCTGTCTTAGTGTTTCTATAGATTTGAAAATAGATGGATGAATAGTGATTTTGGAACCCTTATTTAGTAAATACAAGCTTCTTGGGCCCCATAGGTCTTTTTTCGATTGTAGCTGGAGTTTCAGCAGATTTTTCTCCTCAACTCAGTTTTCAGACTGATGCAAACATACAGAACTAAAGTTTCACCTTCCAAAATACTTTCATTTTTATTTTGTGAGAGCTGCACAAGTTTGTCTAATAGTAAAATTTGGCACTCTCTTTGAAGGAAAAAATCTTCTACAAATCATTCTCAAAAGATAAACACTTTCAAGATGTGACAGATTCTTGTGTGTCAAAGTTCATTCGTTTTATGGGATTGTTCTGAGGACTAGATATGTTGCTTGTGCAATCTCCCAGAAATCTTGGAAAGGCTCTCTTTAAAAACTGAAAATCTTTACACAAGTTTTCACATACAAAAAATTCTAAATGCTTAATATAAAAACATGAAAGTGTCCTTTGAACCATGAGCTCATAGGAATACTGGATTTAGGCTGCTTGCAATTCCTCAGCTAAAATTTCTTTATAGAATCTTAGAGGGTTCAAAAAGAAGGTGATTTACTTTAAACTACTTTTTATTTTCAAGGCTGTTTATATACCACATTGTCAGTCATCTGCAGCATCATATGGCAGCTTCACAGCAAATAATTTTTCATAAGGCCAGAGTCATTATTAGAGCTGGACAAAAAAAAAGGAACAACTCTATCTCATAAATAATATAAAAATTCTGAGTGTATCTTTTTTCTGCAAGAGGCAGAACTGAGTCTTTTCAATGTGTTTAATGAATCAGCCTGAGGATAGTCAATAGGTAAGAACAAGTGTTTGAATTTCCATTTAGCATAAAACACTATGTGCATAGGCTCCTAGGTTAATAGTCCCATCAGTATGAATTCTCTATCTTGATCAATCTTCCTAGTGAACTTCCCTCAAAACTGGGAAAATTCAGGCAAAAGTTCTCATTTTAGTCGAAATTATATTTTAGTGGTGGGGGAATAAAAAGGAGAAAAATTATTGCTTGACATTTTCTGTTGTTCTCTGATCCTTGCTTCTTTGGTGACAAAAACTATCAAGTAGTGTATTGCAACAGCTAGATGCAAAAATTATTCTACCACAAATCATTTTAAAAGGAGGAAGTAATGACATCAAATTTCATGCTATCAACAGGCTTATACTGTCACATTACCATGAACAGAGGAAAGAGACTCAAAAGTACAAAGAAAACCCCCACTTTTAATATTATTTTACTTTCCTACAGAATTTCAATTCATATAAAATTGATTTCTGCTATATAATTTGGTTGTATAGTCCAGAAAATGTTTTGGTTTCTATGTAATTCATGTAATTGAAGAAACATGTCCTTTTCTCTTACAGATCTGAGATTTGATCCTGTGGACTCCAATAGGGATATTATCTGACCACACTTTCTCTGGTGTTGGTCACTGAAACACGAAGGAAATTAAGATGCTCAAGAGAGGTGTCCCTCTGTGCAATTTGGTTGTGATTAGCAGCACAGGCAGAAGTTGTTAGGGAGGGATTGACTAGCAGACGGGCAGATTCCAGTTTGTGCAGCTTCCTCTCCCACAAAAAATAAATCTCTTATTTCAGAAATTGGAGTGATATTCCTTAGCTCCACCTTCTCAGAGAAATTTCTGGGTTTTGGCTTTAATTCTGTTAAATTACTTGTTAGTTTTTTCTTAGCTTTTAATCATTTTTATATTTTCAAAGCAAATTCCAGGTACTTTCAACTCTTATACAGTTCTCATGCAATATACAGGTCTTTTGCAATATAGACAGGTTAATGTCATTATTTAAAAGGGAAAAATTTAGAGGACATTTAGGACTGGCTGCATAAAGGCAGGAAACTACATTATGCTAAGATTTCATTGAAATACATATTGTCATCAGTCTGTCTTGTTCAGTGTTCTTTGGACACAGACCACTGAAATATAGGCAGATATAAACAATCACTGGAAATGTGCAAATATAATCCCATGCGGTCACAGGCCACAACATACTACTAAAGTAATTCTTTTCAAGTGATAAATTGTATATTCTTTGCTGCCCTCCTCTCCTGCCTGTTTAATATTCAAACCAAGACTGAGCACCAGTCAGAAAGGGCAATATCCGCACCATGTTGTTGGAGGAATTTCTGTTTCTTGTCTGCTTTCCATGAGAACATAAAACATTATGCTCAAAGCTCTCACTTTGAGCGTAATGTTTGATTGTTGTGTTTGACCTATTATAAAGAGTCTGAACCACCATTTTAAATGGTGTAAGAACTGTCCACTTGCAACTTAAGCTGGAAGAAATTTATCTCTTACCATGTTGTGTGGGCATGAATGTGAAACATGGTAACAACCAGTTCTCTGGAGGCATGGTTTGCTAATGTCATTTGGAGTTCTCTGATTCCACTTTTGAATTTCCAGATTGAAAATATTCGTCTCTTTCATGCTCTTTTCTGAGTAGTAAGTACCTGCTTAAAACAAATTTTTTGTTTCAATAAATACAGCCCAGATGTAAAATTCTGGTGCAGCACGTGCATACTTTGTTAATTTTTACCTGTGTCACTATAAAAATCTGGTATCACTCTTAACTGTTCAATCCAAACTGAGTAGCATGGAGTTCATACTATTGTCAGAACATGTGAACAATTAAAAATTGTGGAAGCCCCAAGGAAGAAAGCAAGCCCCTGCTGCTGCCACTTGCAGGAAAACAGATTTGTCAGATTTTTACTGTAGGAAACCAATGATTAGACTACAATAGCAGCAGCAGCTTACTGATTTCCTTATATTTTTTTTAGCAAGCAGAAATCAGCACTTAGACAATTAATTTTCCACCTAATCACCAATGCAGATAGGATGCTCAATTTGGCAGGGTAAAGATATCTCTACAAGGAGTTAAAGGATTTCACTCTAAGAATGTGCAATGGTTACTTATTTACTGTTTAGGACATTCAGTGACTGAGTTTCAAAGCACAAATCTAAGTGTTAAATACTAATTTACTACTTTTTAAATTAATTTAAAAATTGTTTTACACTTAAAAAAGGCAATTTCCAACCACCTGTAAGACATGGGATGTGTGTGTGTGTTGTAGTCTTTTGAAGACTCTGCAATTTAATTTCCTCCTCATAAAACAATACCTGTACTTTCACAGAGTTTTGTATTTCGTAGCCAAAATTTTAATGGTGCAAGAGACAGGCTACTTCTCTGATTGAAAGACTCATCAGCCTTTTGAAATCTTTTTTCTAAGTCATCTTTTTAAAGTTAAAATTATTCACCTTCCCATTTGATTTCAATAACACGTTACTATGTACCTGTATCATTACCATTTACTGATATGAGCCTGGGAAACATCCTCCTAACAGGGTATTTTGCTACTAATTAGACAAAAGGGGGCCTTTTGTTGGAGGGGTTCTTACACCAATGATCTGACAAAAATGGGCTGTTCATATGCATAATAGCTGCCACCAGTTGTAGTAACTAGTCTCATCTAGAATCACATGCAGACAGTCAAGTACTTGATTCTGGAAATTACATCTGCTCAGAAAAAAAAAAGAAGCAGTGTTTTTGATGTGGTTTTTTTGTTTGCTTGGATGTTTTTTTGGGGGGGGGGTGTTTGCTGATCTGAGCCTCTGCTGAAGGGAGTGGATATACTAAATAGAATATGTCTTACTTACCTTATGATACTTAATTATCATACCTTTCAATTTATGATAAGCAAACAGCATGACATCTCAGAGACAGTAGCTGGTATAATATTGAGGATATATTCCTTTTGATATTATACAGATCCAAAATACCAAGGCCAAACACTGATTTCTGAAAACATATGACTGGTTCAGTCATTTTAATATAATCATTTTATAGTGCTTATTATCAGAAGCACATCACATTTACATCACCTTTACAAAGCAAAATATATAACTCTCTCATTTTATCAATTTGGACTTTTCTAAGATAATATAGATAAAGTTCTAGAGAAATATCAAGAGCATGTTTCTTGACTGCATCCATTTTTACCATGCACTTGAGAACATTGCACAGGACCTGGCTTTGGGTCCTGAATCCAGACACGAGTGTTATAGCAGCTAAGCTCCAACGTGGTACGGAAAAACTCAAAACTGTCCCTGAGCTTCCAGGTTGATTCTAAATTTCCCGGATCTCATCAAACACCAAAAACTCTGGTAAAGGTTTTCTCCTATCTGCAGCATGTTTCATCTAGAGATTATTATAAGAAGAGAGTTTTGGGTTTAGCAATATCGTTTTTATATCTGCAGGCAGCTATCGCCAACAGGAGCAGAGTCATCCCTCTGCTCCCTATGGGCAGGCTGCTGCTCACAGGTTTCCAACTTGAAACCAGGACAAGGATGTGACTATGACACTATAAAGTAATGCAGCCATGTGGAACAAGAAGGCACAAAACCAGCTCTGGGATATTTATATAGGGAAAAGTTGCTTAACACCATTTTTGCCCTAGGAACTGTCTGAACTAAATCAGATACACTATGTGTAATATTTAGATTTAATTACAAATCATTTGAAGTCTACCTTTCAGCTTTATTGCTGAAAACCAAGAGCAAATGTTCAGCAATATTTAGGCAAAAGTTAAATTAAACTAAGTCCTTCAGTCAAAGAAGCTTTTATCCATGAATTTTACTGTACTTGAAACATTAAACTTTTACTAATACTGTAATAAAGAAATGATGGCTGGAAAATAGACTTTGCCATTCCCATCTAACCTTTACTATATAGATTGCAGTGCTGTTCCCTATGGTATGTTTTCAGGTACTTTGCCTTCTTTAAGCAGCTTATTCATTTGGTGAAATAAGTTTCAGGTTATGTTATTCCTGCATTAGCATCTTAGTAGTTTTGGAGAAGAGCTTTCTAAATCACTTGACTATTAAACTCATTCCCTCAGAGGAGATTATTGTGTAGCTCACTAGCATTTACTCTTCAGAATTGTTTATGGACATTCAAATTACATATCCCTTTGTTTTTAATCTAATTAATGTTGTTTATGAAGCCTAAAAAGGTCTTGCTCCTTGTTTACCTGCATTTCATTTTGATGAATATATTGTTGGCATATCTTTGTCACTGTTATCTATTATGTAAAGAAACTATTTAATTTTTCTTCTTTCTCATCCTTCTCTTATTTTTCAATATATTTGAATTTTCTTCACTTTGTTGTCACATTTTTCCATCCCTAATATTAGTATAATGTTGTATTTAAGCTTTATTTTCATAGGCCTATGAAAGCAAAAATTTGTGGGTTTTTCGGTCTTGAGGAGGCCTTTAGAGGATGGAGGGTAGTTGTTTGGTTTGTGCATGTTTTTCTACACTGCCTTAAATTATGTTGACTTAACATTGCCATTCTTGTGGGAATTTTGCCATGGCTTGTCATGCATAGCCTTCTATTAGAATTACTGCTTTCTTCTTTCTTGTCTCCTAGGATTTCTGTGCTTTGCATTGTGGTTGCTTGTTTTCTGAAGTGTTTTTTTATTGTTGCTGTACATTTGGGGTTTTTTTATTTAAACAATTCTTTTGTAGATTTTGTGTCCTTTAACATCCTAATTCTTATAGTGAATTCATTTGGTTTCCTCTGTGTATGAGCATACATGTCTACTCCCCTACATGTCCTCATTAATAATTTTTAAAGTCATTGTTCAGATTGAACAAATGTTGACAGAAGGTTGAAAGTTCAAAAATAATAAGTTTAATGAAAAATAGATTCTTTTCTTGATCATAATTGAGAGAAAAAGGCTGCTATGTTAAGCCAGAAAACACACTTAGAAGAGAGACATTAAGGAGGACTTAATCATAGAAAAATCTTTTCTACATTACTCACCTCCCTGGACAACAGAAAATCCAGGAACACAAAGCTGTGGGAGTCCAGCTCTGTTGGTTCTCTGATGATAAAAGCTTGTCCTTTGCAGTTGTCACGGTTTGACACTGGGACAATGCCCATGCCCCCATGAGAATACCCTCTCCCTGGTTTCTGCTGTGAGATGTGACCAGGAATAAGCAAAGCAGGCTCCCACTTAGGAAAGAAAAAAAATTTATTAACTAAACTACAAGGGAAAAGAAAAAAAAAAAAAAAGAAACACACAAGGAATATGAAAACTTCACAAATACATCTCTTCCTCCTCCCCACCAAATTCCCAATACAATACATCGCCCAAATCATCGACTCTCAGTCCGGCACCACCCTTCAGAATACTCAATCCTCAGTTCATCAAGAGGAGACGGAGTCCTTCTTGTGCCAATGGTGACCTCTTCCTTTCATGTCCAGTGCTCTCACCACTGAACATGGACCAGAGCTGCTTCTAGGGTCGACTTTTAAGGATGCTTCGTCCCCCTCCAAAAAGGCACAGTCTCAACTTTGGGACATCTGTCCCCCCCATATTTTTCACCCCCTGGGGCCGAGGGGTACCCACACCGAACCCTCTTGGTCCTGAGGCATTGCCTCCCCCTAGATCACAAGGAAACATGGCTCTGTCCATGGCTACACAAAAAGAGTCCAGCATAAGCTACTCCATCATCTCTTCCACCTGAGTTCTTCTCTATTTCTCTCATGGCCCATTCCCTCTTATCTCATCTATATCTCTCTTCTCATTCAGCTCCAGGAGGATTAGCATTCACAAGGTTTCCATCATCCAAGAAAAGGGTTAAAAATCTGAGGCTCTGTCTGTCCGGAACTCCCACGGCTGCCCAGCCGGGCACCTTCTCTCACCCCCCTTTCTCCTTCTCGGCCGGCCAAGCACAGGCACAGGCTCTCTCTCTGTCTCTCCTGGGTGGGTTGGTGGCTGCCCGATGCCTCTCAGTGCTCCTCCACCCTTCCATCCTGCAGGGGCCTTCCCCTCCCTTCTGTCCAGGCCCGGCCTACCTCACCCGGCCGCATGGCTGCCCCTGCCCCGCCCAGCCCGCAGCCGGGCAGGGCAGCTCTGAACCTTTCCCTGGCCAGAACCCAAGAGAGCCTCCCAGGGGAGAGCCCTGCTTCAACCCCGTGTTCTCAGAGGCGGACCCAATGTCCCAATGGCCACATTAGGTGCCAATATTAAAATCTGAACATCCATTGGCCTAACCACAGCATCCCAGAAAACACATTTCCTGTCAAACCACCACAGCAGTAAACTGACTTGATTTTTTCCAGTTCCATTTTTTATCTGCCTGTATATTGGCTCTCTGTGGGCTGGGTTACTCACCCTAAATTGTCTGGCTGATACCTTGTGGGTATAACATAAAGATATGGTAAGGTGCAGGCATCCTTATTTAAAGTGAGACTGTCAATACTCAGGAGAGTACATAGATCATATATAGAAATCTACGTGAAGAGTAAATGCAACAACTACAAAAAAACATTAATTTTAAAATGCTCAAGTCTCAGGGCACAGAGGACAGTTCTTGGGATTTACACTGCTTGAAGGGTTAGTTCTCCACATTGCCTAGTCTGAAAAAGTAGCATTTTCATTTTGGTTTTTCTTTGACAAGGCAGTGATATAAGAAATTCTACTGAATTTAAAAAGTACTTTGAAAGACTGACTTTAAAGTAGGTGTAGGAAATAGGGCAAATTGTATATGCCTTTCACCAGCATGACGCACAGGAATAGTATTTCCTAAACTCTGCTGGAATAAGGCATTGCTTTATTATCCTTACAGGCACATCAAATCCTTCTGCTTCTAATCTTCTAGAAATGCTTAAAAAATCTTTCATACTGATGTTTTCATTGGCATTCATCTTCAAAGGTTCAGTTCCAGTGCCGAAATAATTCTTGATAGTTTTCTTTGGTGTTTTTTGGGGTTTTGTGGGTTTTTTTCCCCCTGTTAGTTATACACCAAGATCCCAAGATCTCTGGTCCTTTCATTCTATTTGCACCACTTCCAGATTGCCAGGTACCTGGCTTGTTGCAGAGGTACCCCATCACAGCTGCAGTTTAAGTAAGGCATGATTGCAGCCTTTGGATGCTGAAACACCTACCAAAATAAATATGAGCTACTCTTCCACATAATTATTTTGATGCTTTTTGTTGTTGTTTTTGTAATTGTTGTTGTTTTTAATGTAAAACAAAGAAAGAAGCTGGATCTTTGGTCTACCTTTCTGAAAAGATAATTACTTTTATATAGATGTAGGTATGTATTTATGTGTATATCCACTTTCCAGAAAAAAAAAATGCACAAAAAAATTCTTATTTATAAGCCAGGTCTACTAACACTGTACATTCTAGGATAGAGGAGTTCTCCCAAATCCTATCTAAGTTGCAGTGCAAGCACCTGATTTCCATGATAAACAATTTGTAAATGGCCACCTATTTTACAGTATAGACTGTTAGATTGCAAAAGAAAAAGGAAAAAGAAATGCAAAAAGAGACATTTTCTTTCCAAGCTTTACTGAACTTCAAGTTTAGGCAGATCAATGTTGGCATCCTGCCCAGCTTCCAAGACTGAGTTGTTAGCTATGCACCAAACCTCCTCATTACGTTACGCACCCTTGGTGTATCTGCTCACTGACTACAGGGGAGGAGTCAAACCCCATCCTTTATTTAGCAATTAACAAGTACCTGGGAACTGTGAGTCTTGAAGTCAAGATCTTCCTCAGCCTGAGCAAATTTCTATGTGCAGCTCCCACTTTCCCCAGCCACCAGATTGGCCTCTTTACCTGCTTGAGAGCCCCATGTTTGCTTTCCCTCAAACCATTACTACGGAGGAGTTTGGTGCATGAGAGACACAGGACACAAAGAGGCAGAGCAGGAAGGAAACTCAGAACAGCCATGAGGCTCTTGAACCTAGGGAAGGGAGGTGTCCTGCTTCCAGGAGCCTCAGGGGGACATGAGGCAGCCAGTTTACAGATTAAGGTATCAGATGTACAGAAAAGCTTGGATCACATAACCCTGGGGAGTGATTTGCTTCATTTTAGAGTAGGCATTTTACCAGCTGTGCCAGGTGTCCTGCTGACTGCGCTAAGTACAGTTCCAACAGCTTTAGGGAAAGTTTTCTTATCTAGATTTCTTATGGACACCTACATGAGGACAGATAGATGCAGACATCCTGATCTGAGATCTGAAGCACACAATTTCTACTTTATTTGAAAATCATAGTAGACCAAATATTTCAAGGACCAAAGATCAAGATCAGGGACTTGACTCTGCTCCTTCCCATGGGAATATGGCCTTCTTTTACTTGTTCCATGTTCATCCCATTGTCAACATAGGGGATGCTGCACTTACTCCATTTCCCAAATATCTCATACTGAGGTGAACAGGTCACTCTCCTGAGATCTAAGTGCTATGAGTTAAACCTGCTCACCTGTTCAAGAAGAGTTACAACCTAAATTTCCTTTTCCCAGTGTTCTCTAGCTATTCAGTTACTGCAGGAAAGAAGTAGGTCACTGCTCCACCTTTGAAAAAAGACTTCTGGGTGGACTGAAGGTTGAAGATTACTATATTTCTAATGTAGCTTATAAATGACTGATCGACCTAGATCTCCAAAAAGATATTTGGATAGTAGTTGTTACCACAAATTTATGTAACTGTTGTTGATACTTTTCCATGTCAGCTGACACTGCTAGGCTAAAATACAAGGCACAGCAGAATGTTTTGGAGTAATTTTGATTCTGGAATATTTCCTATTTACATTAGATCATAAGAAGTTTTATTTTATTATCTCCAGGACACAGAACATTTAGTCTCAGGGGGATGCTTATTCTTTAATTCAAGGCCACATTATCTGTGTTTGATAGCTGCATTTAATGTTCAGAGACCTTTCTAAATCTTTGCTGTAGGTGACCATTTATTCAGAGCTCTGCACCTAGAATGGTAACCCACATGTCACCAAATTTGCAATGATATGCTGGAGATCTATGGGGTTTTTCCCCATTACATGAGCGCAAGGATATTTCTAGCCTAAAAGGCCTTCCCCTAACCATATCCATGATCAAATAATTTATGTGGACACAGAACCAAAACTGGAATTTAAGTTGATGTGTAAGGTGTGGTTTGTGTTTAGCAATCATAGAGATGAGATTTAAAATCACAGAAACACAGTTTTCTTGGTGCTGAAGGGCACAGTCCGGCTTCTGGAAGGTATGTTAGAAGTGGTACACAGACACTTCAATTCAATTCACTTCTGAGATGACTGAATAGATATCAAATAGAAATATGGATGTTTTGGGGCTTTTTTTTTTTTTGTCCAGACTCGGATGAGTCTAATTTTCTGTAGCCACTAGTACAATCTGGATAGCAACACCAAGTCTCTATGGAGCAGAGACAACTCTGCACTGCCGTGAAGAAGAAATAGAGGATAGTCAAATTTGAAATGTCATTACTGGCCAATAGAGACAATAACCTTTTATTTTACAAAATTTCTGATTTCCCATTAAAAATTTTATATTGGATACATTAAACTGTGCTGACCTTTATGATAAATGTGTAAAACATGCTGCAAGCAGATCAGAAAGAAAAGAAAAAGAAATGTCAATATAAAGTAACAAATATGGATGAAATTAGTTTAATTACAGTGGAATTCCTGGTGGATTATATTATACTCACAGTAATACTCAAAGAGCTCACCAAAATTAATGTTATTAAAGTGTGTGCCAAGCCAAATAATGCTTTTTCTCCTTTCATTTCATTCAGTGGAAAAAAGTTTCCACTTACAGTGTAGTAAGATGAAGTATTTTACTTTTGCTGTGTAGGTACATTAATATCTGTAATTTAGGGAATCAGATGCAAGGGCATACCTAGAATTTTCTAAGGATGATTTCTCCCTGTAGGACACCATCTCTGACCCTCCACTTTCTTCTGCCTCAACCTCTAATTTTTTTTTAAAAAATTCTCTCCTAATATCTGGCCTATTACAGAGGTTCAGTAGTTTTATTTTCAACATTTACTACCTAAAATGTCCTTTTTCACACTCACCTTGCTTTTCTTGCTTTTCCTCACTATGAATCTCGTTGTAGTTGAGAAGTGATCACTTTTAGCAATTTTTTTGAGCGTGTTCTGAACTTTCTGTTTGCCAGACCTGTAGTTCATAGAACACGATCACAAGTTCTATCTTTCTTGGTTTTTTTCTGCTCTCTCCTGTTTCTTCTCCTTTCTCTACTCTTGGTTTTTGTTGTTTGTTTGATATTTAATTATTGTTTATTTTCTCCCATTCCTTTCTCTTGCCTTTTTTACATGTCCCTAAGGAAACAAGTTCTAGCAGCACCATTATTCTGTTGTTTTACAGATCTTCTATTACAAATTTTTAGATTAAATAAAATATCAATCCAAGTTTTCATTCTCTGCTCCACATTTTCTCCCCCACTTTCAAGATTACACCCAAATAATATGCCTAAAATATAAAGTACAGCCTTTGCAGCCCATATTTGAAGGTAACATTTATGTCTTAAATCTGATGACATCTTTTATTCTGATCCAGCACAACTTGCTATATTTAGAATAACGCAGCTCTTGGTTCATCACTTTATTTCTATTATTTGTCTTTTTGCATAATTCCATTTGCTGTTCCATAAAACAGCTCAAGAAACAAGTTCCTTGTTTGTTAATTCATCCTACCACTTCCACATGTTAAGAGACCAGACTTGCCTTCAGTTCCTAAATCTCACATTTTACTTCAGGCTCAATTTTTACACTGATATTATTATAAATATTCACGCAAAACTTAAACATCAAACCCCTTCAAATCCACCTTTAAAACTTTCGTATATGAAGATGTGTAACAACAGACCGAGCACTGTCTATCTACCGACAGCAGTGTGTTGTAATTTCCCTGCACAGTTTTATGTGTGTGCTAACTCACAGTGATAGCTCACAGTTTGTGCTTAAGCCTTCTTAAGCTCTTTCTATTAGAAAGCCTCTTGTTTTATTTGTCAGCCTTCTGGAAGAAAAATCATAAATCATAACTGAGCTTATAGCTAATATAAAAATACAAGCAGCATTTCTGAGGGCTTTTTAAAATATATATTTCATATTTCTGTAGTGCAATGAAAAGAAAGAAGGCTCAGTGACTGTGAATGAGTTCACCTCACCTAACTTCAGCTACATCTGTGGTAGATTTCTTTTATAGCCAGTAGGGAAAATAAGTACTTCTAGAATGTGATTCACTTCCTCTAAATGTCAAAACTTGGTATATAGCAAGAGTGAAATCCTACTCTGCTAATGTTTAATTGGAGTCTGGCCATCAGCATCAGTAGGGCCAGAATTTATCCCCAAACATGCTAAGACATTTTTCAGAGATAGATTTAAATCAAATTTCCAAACTCAATAAAGTACACCAAAATCTTAAGGCAAACCCAGCAGAAGATCCAAAATCAATATGACTTTTCCAATATTATGACTTCTAAAGTAGAGAACTTACAAATTTCCACTTAGAACATGACATGAATTAAGAGTGACATGTTGAATAAATAACTAACTAAGTTACAATTACATTTTTAATCAGAGACAGAATTTTTCCACCTCTATGGAAAAACGTATGCAACAAAGCCACCATCTCAAAATAAAAATTAATGCTCATTATCAGTCTTAATCAAATTAATTAATTAGAATATATATTAGAAACAGAATGACCAAAACAAACCAACATTTTCTTAATTAAAAAAAATCTCACTTTACCAATGTCTAATAACTCAGTCTAAGTCAACTATTTATCTATTTTTAAAAATTAGTATTAGTGGAGAAAATTTTTTATGAGAAAAGCTAAAGGCTATAAAAGTCCTCAAGATGCAGATAAATTTTTAATCCCATGCCAGTTTCTTCCTCAGAAAATTATTAAGGAGAAATAGAAAAACATTATGTGCAATTGTATTATTAAAATTGTGGTAATTACAATTATCATCCTGTCAAAATCTCTAGACTGCTTTCTGTGAAACTCCACTTCAAATATAAAAGACCCTTCCAAATAAACTGTTATAATCCCTATATGAGCATGGTGGTGCATCCACTCCACTCCCCAGGCTGCACTATAATCTGAGAAATGCTTCCTAGTCCTTGGCCTTGATGAGTAGCATCTGGGCTGGGCTCCTCTTGAGCTTATCAGAAACACTATCTGCTCCCAGGAACTTGTGCTGTCTAACGAGCTCTTGTGCTTTAACAAACAGCCTTGGAAACTTATTTTTCATGCCTGAATAGCAATCCAAGTAGAATATTATTTTCATTATTAAACATTCAAAGAAAGTTACCAGCCTGAATTGTGGCCAGGATGGAAAATTTCAGTGACTAAAGACAACTCTCTTGTGACCCTATAAACACCAGCCAGCCCAAGGTGGGACCCTTGGAGTTCTCCTGGCCCACAGTGCGCTGTGGCCAACATCTCCCTCTTGGGGCCAGTGAACTCTACAGTTTTCTCAAGAACTCAGAGGATCACCAAATGACACAGATCCTGGGTTGATACTCCCACTCCTCAAGCCTCAGCACTTTGCTCCTTGAGAAGATGCAAAAGGCATCCAGATTTCACTGAATTCCAGGGGAATTTTTCACATGTGTACAGTCTCTGTGTGCATGTGAGTGTGAATATGCTATAGCAAATGTACTTAGGAATATTGTTCTCATAGATTCTTAAGTAGTTTAACTTTGTAGTAAGTCAGGCCTGTAAGTAAGTTACTGGCAAATTCTTCATTAATCCTTCGCTAAATCATTTAACTTAAGCTGTGAATTAACTACTGTTAAGTGCAGTTGGGCCTTTAAGCATAAACTTTTGGTCAATTTAGGCTGTTTAGCACAGGGCTGTACTCTGAACCTTGTAACTCAACAGGAGGATCTTTCTTTTCATCTTTACCTCTTCCTATCTATTTCTGTACCCCTCAACCCTTCCCCTGCCTCACCTACCTCTCCCCTCCACCCTGTCGAGGTTTCACCTAGATAGTTTGGGGGTTATTTTGGTTTGGATTGATTGATTTTGGATTTTTGTTGGCTTTTTCTCTGTGTACTTTAACAGTCTAGTAAGCAATACAGTGAATTTTGACAACAAACTTTTTTGTGTTTTTGTTTTTATATTAAACCTGTTTTGCCAATACTTTTGCATGTGATTCCTAAAACAATCTTAAAACATTTATTTGCAATAACGAGGAGGAAAACTTGAAATATGATGTGTGAGGATAAAACATTTTTTTTCATTGTTATCAAAATTATACATGCTTTACTTCCCACTTAAACGTTATGCTTCTCAGGACAGGATGACAGCACTGCTTATGAAAATAGGTGAAAGGTTGTACTGGGTTTGGCTGAGATAAGTTTTTTCACAGTAGCTGGTACAGGGCTGCGATTTGGATTTGTGCTGGAAACAATACTGAAAATCCAGGGATGCTTTACTAATTGCTGAGCAGCTCGTGCGCAGAGCCAAGGCCTTTTCTGCTTCTCATCTCACCTCACCAGGAAGCTTTTGGTGCACAAGGAGCTGGGAGGGGACAGAGTGAGGACAGCTGACCCCAGCTGATACCCCATGCCATATGGCAACATGCTCAGCATATAGAGCTGGGAGAAAAGGCTGGAAACAGGGACACTCTTCAATGTACAGCATTCATCTTCCCAATATATGGGAAGGGTTAAGATCAGGGTTTCATGTGATGGAGCCCTGTTTTCCTGTCTGCCATTAGGAAGTAGTGAATTAACTTTTTTTTTTTTCTTTCCCTGCATCCACAGCTTTCACTTTACCTATTAAATAGCTTTTTACTCACCCCATGGGTTGCCTTACTCTCACTCTTCCTATTCCTTCCCCCACCCCATTGAGTAGAAAAAATAACTATGTGACAGTGAGCTCCCTGCTAGGGATAAACCACAACACAGGTTAAGATATAGATGTGGCATGACTTACTTATGCTGTAGGAATAGTATTCAATAATATTAATTTCTAAACATCTCTGGTTTTTTGCTTTATATGGTTTAGACCAATAGGATAAAACATACAGGAAACCCATGGAGGAGTAAAGAATCTGTGATTGAATGCTTGTGTAATAGGTATGGTATATTTGTCTAAGAAATCAGGAAAAACCATGAAGACTAAATCACTAAAATACTTATAAAAAAGATGAAGACCACTAATCAGTTTAAAACATCTTACTTCAAAGTACCACCCTATTTCAGAAACATTAGAAGGAGTAAGGAAATATTCCTACAGTGTTGGAAAATTGCTAAACAAAAGAGATATTCATTAAAAAAAACCCCAAACATAAAATATATTAAATCCTATTGACAAAGGGGAATATATTCAACAACTGGAAAAAGTATAAAAACAAACTCAAATGAGAACCAGAAGTTCCACAGCAATCTAGTTGAAAAAAGGATGGGACCATAAGTCAGCTGCATACTGACTCAACTCGCAGGCTATCAGTTGGCACCGAGTGATATATGAAATCCCAGAGAATGCCAAAATCCAAACCAGCATAATATTTAAACTATAAAGGGGCCCTGCTGACCCATTCCAGAGTTTTCCTTATTTTTTAAATTATAGGTTGGCCTCTTAGGCGTGCTTTGGCCAAGCTCTCAAAAGAAGATATTTAAGCCTTTTTTGTTTGGAATCATTATGTACTTAAAGCACATACTTCTCTCTTCAAAGCCTAAGCAGGGTCTGAATCATCAATGCACAAGAGCAGCAGAGAGCAGACAGGTCATGCACACTGTAGCTATCTAGATATCTTGAGCCATTCTGTCTGTGCAGAATTATGAATCTAAGCTGGACTGCAAATTAACCAGGTTTCCAAATGCCTTTCATTGTGGAAGTGGCACAAAGAAGAAAAACTCTACCAGGGAGTCTGGCCCTGAGAGTGAAGATTCAAAAGACATTGACTAAGACTTATACACACTGGTTAAGCTTGGAGGAAAAAAACTGTTGTAATATTTGGATTAAACATCAGCTGAAAGCAAATGCCTTTCTTTTTTTTTCACCTAATCCATGACTAGAAAAGTTCTCAAAGACTAGAAAATGCTGTTTAAGCAACTGAGCTTTTATTGTCATGACTATGTTTTTTAATGTCCTTCAATTTTGTTGAGGAACAGAAGGATCAAAATTTGGAGATGTGGTAAGTTGTGCAGTATTTGTGGTCTGACCATACCTCAAAATTCTGGAAATAGCAGGACACATTTTTTAGTCTCAAGACTTATAGTCAAATTTCTAGACTTCCCAGGCTAGCTAAGTATGTTATTGTTATGGATAAAACCAAAATAATAATCCTCAATTCTGGACAACTGCAACCACAGATTAAAATCAACATCCATGGTCTCTACTTCTGTGCTTTTGTAGTTTGGATTAATTATCTGAATCAAATATCCAAGGCATCAACAACAGGAAAATTCAATCAGAAACATATGCCATTTTAAAGTTCAGCTTTGAGTTGTTAAAGGGAATAGAGAGATGATTTCTTAAATAAATCCATATACATATATGGATTTATTAAATAAATCCATAAGGACTTGTGATCCACCCCCAAAAAAGCCAGTTGAAGGAACAATACGAAAATAACAGTGAAAGCTGTCCTTACTATCCTCTTACACACTTGCATTTTAAGATAGTGTTGCCTTTAAGCAGTGAAAATAACTACCTGTCTCTTCTGTCTCTGGATGGCACAGTTCTGTCCCATTTTTCTTTTAAATGAAACTAAATTATTTAATCTAGAACCTCAAAATTTACCTGTTTAACTCATGGAACGGGAAAGAGAGGGGTTGCCATTTAGAAATATTTTACTGAGAATTTGGGAGGGAGGATGCATTTCTTTTCAGAAATTAAAATACAAAATTTGGAGCAGAGGCCTAAGAAATCTTATTGTAGATGATAATATGTATATGTATATGAATTATACACTTTTTTACATTAAATTGAAATCTGGAGATCTAATCCAGCAACAATTTCAGCTGCAGTCTGTAGGTCCCTATCTCCCATACTGACAGTTTCTAATTTAGTTACCTCATGTAAGTGTCTAAAGATAAGTCACGTTAATCCATCAGATATAGCCTCTGATGAAGTCTGTGCCACATTGGGACAGTGGGAAGCTTTAGGTCCAGCAAGCCTGGAACCAACTGTCTCAATGCCTAGGGTGCCTGGGGCTACAAAGCTGGGACACTACAAAGTGTTTTAACCCAGGACAGTCCCCACAAAGTCCTGGACAACTGCAGGCAAAAGTAAGCTGGAAATAGACCAGTCAGGTTTCTGAGACAAGCCAGCTGGAAGCTTGTTGACATTACTGCATGTCCATCCAACATGAAAGCCTACTTTACTGGAAAATGCCTGACCTATTCTGTGCAATGCTGCTACACTAGGCTTACAATTACTGAAGAGCTTTGGGCTACTACAGAATCACTGAATTTTTTAAGAGCTGCTTGTAAGGAAAAAAAACAGGGAAAAAACCAAACCCAACAAACATTTGGCTTCTTTGTATCCCTCGAACTTGAATGTTGCTTTCAGTTTAACAGGTCTTACCCATTGCAAGAACAGGAATTTATATGCAGTTGCATGTACTGCTGAGTGTTCCCTAGAAATAACAAGACAGTTGGGAAATGGGGAAAATGTTTGTAAGACAGACACTTTCTTTTAGATTACAGCATCATAAAGTCTTTCAAACTGTTACAGAAGATATAGAAGCAGCATGCATAAACCTTAGATAATTTTCACAAACCTACTGAAAAGGGACGATAAGCCACTCAAAATGCTACATTTCTTGTTCAGAACTTTGGCGATATTCTCTTCTAAGTACTTTCTGAGTTTTTGTTGTGCCTCTGTATTTTCATTTTTCCTTTCCCATTATTTCTAAAGATATTTATAACACAGTGGGATCAGATGCTAATGTAAAATCAAGCTTAGAGCCTGACTTTATGAGAAGAGGAATTTCTAAAAATAAAACTGAGTAGTGGATTTAAAGCTGTTATAACTCCTCTGACTATTTTTACATCTTGTATCATTTTATGTCCCTAAAAGTAATACCTACACTTATTTTGCTGAATGGACACAGTCTTCTGTTTTTAGTGTGGCTGGCATACATTTGTATAATCTTTAATCTTTATCTAGTTGACAAGCTCCATGTAAGTTAGTTGCAAGAGAATTAAACAAATGTTAATATTAGGAACAGCCTTGGAGTTGCTGCAGAGACTGGAGATACTGAATAACTGGACTGAACACTAGATTCAACCACAGGCTGCTTTCTAGCCCTCTCTTCTATCTCTGTAAAAAGGGGGATAATATTGCCTTTTTAGCACCTTTGTTCTCTTTTGGTCAGAGACTTATTCTTTCCATGTGTGTTTGCATGGTGCCCCTCACAACAGTAGCTGGTTAGTAGCTAATTAGCAGAAAAAAATACATCTATATGTTTCCTAACTGGGCAACGTGTTTTCACCTGAAGCAAAACATTTTGCAGTAACTTAAAGTTTTATGTTATTATTAACATACCTCAGGGTCAGAACCCACTTTCTGGAGACATAAAGAACAGAAACTGTATAGGACACTCACTTGGAATGCAGAGTTCACATATAATTGATTCAAAAAAAGGATCTCGACTTAGGTCTCATAGCAGGAGTGTGTTTTTTTCTAGACTCAAATGTATTTTATTTCATCTTCTGCAACTGTTTGATATCGTTTGATTAAGTATTCTGTGGATAAGAAACATCCAATTCACCATGACTTATCTCAGGAACTTAACTGAGCTCCCATAATTAATAGTTTAGGTGCAAAAAAGACAAAAGCCTTTTGGACTGTTTTAAGCCCTTTTTGATGTTTTTTGCTTGTTGTTTCTTTGTTTTATCTTTTTTTTTTCTATTTGAGATAAGGCATTAATCCTAAATCTTTTACATCATCAAGATATGGTGTAACCATAATTGTTCCTTGTGGGTCCTTTCCAACTCAGCTTATTCCACGATTTTGTAATATTTCTTTTGTGAGAAGTTCACCATTTAAGAAAGTTTCATTTGCAATCCAGTAAAGAAAAAACAATGTTTACATTTCAGATATTTACAAAGAATATAAAAAAATCTTCATCTTACAAGGAAGTAATAAACAAATCTTTAGGAAAGTCAACTCTATGTTTTTGATCTGATCTTTCTAGATAACTAAAAAGAATATATAAAGTCAAATAACACTCTCTGCCCAGAATATGATCTTTCTAAAAATAATGCTTCAGCTTCATCCAGAAACTCTAAAATAGGACTTGTCTGATACCATTGGGAAACATCTCCTGCCATAGTAGTCACATATCATTTTCCAAGTAGAAGAGCATGCTGCCGAAATGGTGTAGCAAACTCATTGCCATAAAGTAAAATTTCACTGGGTTCTTAACGAAATGCTGAAATTAAATTTAGCCACACCAATTTAATATACCTACAAGACATCTACAAATGTCAGTAAACATTGCAACTGCTTCATTATTTATTCTGCTTTTAAAAAGCATGAGGCAATGTAACGTTGTAATAGTTTTTGCTCTCCTTCACAAAAATGAGAACAGGGAGGGCATTATTCACTTGAGAATTAGGAGAGTTATTTTTTACATGTCAAACACAGTAGACAGCACAGTTATTGTACAGAATTTCATTAGCACTGTACTTCTTTTAGAAGCGTATATAGACATGAAGGGTGACAGATCCTTTAAACCATTTTGATACTCTAAAATCTAGGGCAGTGATGCATTTATGTATATATGTGCATAGTTTGCATACATATATTATGAAGGAAATGGCAAGGCTGACATTCAGAGAGATCTAGCCAGGTTGGAGGAGTGGGCCACGAGGAGCCTTGGAAATTCAGTGAGGACAAACGCAAAGTCCTGGATCTGGTAAGGAAGAAACCTTTGCAGAAATACAAGCCAGGGCTGCCTGGCAGGGATGTATCTTGTCAAGGAGCAGTGTGACCCAGCAGCAGCCCCAGAGCCAGGGAGCTGAGGGAGGTCCAGTACTGACTGTGCCCTCTCCCATGAGAAACAGTCCTATGGAACTGGTACGGGGTCCACTGACAGACTCTGACGGAGCAAGTGATGAACAGGACCCAGGGCAGAACTGGGGGCTCCAGCCAGGCAGCAAAAGAGCAGAATAAGGGCTGGAGCTCAGCACTGCTGTGGTCTTGCTACAGGGACTGACAGAGCCTGACTAGGCTGAAGTCAGGTCTTGGACAGCAAGAGTGGCTGGGGTTCTCAAAGGAAGCTGGGCCAGGCAACTAAACCCTTGATGTACTCAAGGCCTTGAAACATCTGTGTTTAAAGGACCTGGGCATGATGGGGAGCACAAGGTGGACATTGGCCAGCAGTGTACCCCAGCAACAAGGACCTCCAACAGCATCCCAGGCTCTGTGAGTAGAAGCACAACCTGGAGCAAAGGGTTATCCTGCTCTGATCGGTGCTTGTTACACCACACCTTGAAACTGCATATAGTTTAGGGCCCTGAATAAAAAGAAGATTGTAAAACTGAAGTGAGTTCAGTGAACACAAACAATCTGGCCAGGGCCAGAGCATTGGCCCTGTGAGTATGAGAGTACTGGGTTTGTGCATTTTGGACCCTTGAAAAGACTCAGCTTCAGGGTACCTAACAGCACCCCTCAGTACCTACTGGGAAGTTACCAAGAAGTCCTGAGTTGCATGGTGGAAGACTGAAAACAGCAAGCCCAAATTTCAATAAAAGTGATTCAGTATGAATATAAGGAAAATTTTTCACTACAAGGAGAGTCAAGCAGCCAATCAAGTTTTCTAGAAAGTTTTGGAAGTTCTAAAGACTTGAGTAGGTAAAGTCTTGTGCCACCTGGCCCAGTCTCATAGCTTGCTCTGCTTTGAACAGCAAAAATCCCTTCCAACTGAATTATCATATGATTCTATGAAAATAAAGAGCAAGAGAGCAAGAGGTACTGATTATACAGGCAACAAGAGGTTTTTATGTCCACAGAATGAAATCAAACTGAGCTACTTCCCGTTATAAGACAAAATATTTATAGGATGGTGGACGCAGTTCCACATATTCCAAATTTTGTATTTAAAAGATTGAAGTTTTGTCAATCTAAAGCTTTAGATGGATAATATAAAACTGCAGTTCATCATATTATTGCTGCTTATCCTTCCTGTATGCTCTCCTAAATCACTCATTAACAAAATGCTGGCTGACTAAGTTTAATTTAGAAAATGAAAGTCACAGCAGACATCCCCCTCAGCTTCTGCATTAGTTTTTGCTTCAATATACTGCAGGCTGAGAAATGAAATCAAGTCCATTCACTTATCCTTTTACCCTCAAGCTGGAGGTAGCAGGTGTTAGACACATCAAGAACAGTAGTCATTTCTCAGACACAAGGAGAAGAATTTGACATTGAGCTTGGTTCTGATTCAATTGTCCATAGTAATGCAAATTGATGTTAGTCCCACAACCGTTTGCCTCAGAGAAGTATAAAATCTTAGAAATGCTGTGCAATAAATGCACATCAAAAGCACTTTTAGGATTGCATTAGTGTGCATACTGACTATAATTACAATAATTAGAATATAGAAATTACAGGAGGAAGACTCAAAGAGCACATGAAAGCTTGCTTGTAAACATATCATTAAAATATTCAGTCAAAAGTTGGACTGGAAGATCTGGCATGGCCAAAGCATGGATTTTCTTTTAGATGTTTATGTTTCATTATTGACTGTTTGTATTCTCTGACTTGAGCCAAATTTCACAGAAAGAATAGTTTTTATTCTGACTACCCATGTAATCTCCTTCTCTCATCAGTAAACAGATATGGACAGCCCTGGAGACATCAGTTTCACCTATTGGTAAACCCATCTTAGGAAGGGATAATCAGTCTTCTGAAGGCTCCTGTCCTTATCTCCACTGCCTTAAGAACAAAGTCCAGGAGACTGTCTTAGAGCAGATGCGCAGCTTTGAGATGAATTCTCCTCTTCTTCACTTCCAGATATTGATTCTACAATGTGTTGAAAGTAACCTACTTTTCAAACATTTCTTGGACACTTGAAGATACTTAAAGACACATTTCAGTCTTTTCTCTTGTATTTCTCTCCTTCCAATTTTGGTGTTAAATTACACTTTCATCTTCATTTAAAAAACAAATATCTATAGCTGGATTCTTCCCTATTCTGCAATTCATTGGTTTAACTTGTAACAATTGCTTTTGGTTATTGTTTCTGAATTGCTATTCTGTTTTTCCCTATCTGGCATTTAAGCTATTTGCTTATTACATGGCACATATTCAAATATCTGTATACAATTCTGCATATATTTTCAATGTGTGTATACATATAAGGAAGTGGACTTTCAGATTTCTGTAGTATCACTTACTTTTTAATCTGCATATTATAAGGACAATAATGAAAGCAATTTTTAGGTGATTTCTGTTAATTGAGTGGCTAGCTCTGAGATGTTGGATCAGAGCTGCGGTGTTGAGGTGGTGTTGAGGAAATGCATTTCTACAGTCACTCTTCAGATGAGAAGTCTTCAGAGATGATGTACTTCTTTTCCAGGGGAAACAAGGAAAATACCAAAAATGATAACATGCACACTTTAAGAAAAAGGCTGAGTTAAAAAAATGCACATGAATAATAAATCAGAAGAGAATACTCTTTTTGCAACCTTGTTAACAGAGTGGTTTGGTAGATATCAGTTGCTGGAAGGGCAGTTTGGACATATTTATGTCTGCACCATCTGCTGTCCTATGCCCATAACCCTCCAAAGCAAACCTGCTGTTTGACATGAGATTCAATATGGCCATAACCTATACCTAATTACTGGTGACTGACAGCTGATATTTCACCTTGATGCTGTGATGTATGTGGCCTGGTGGTGAAGGGAATAATACCAACAATAATAGCAGGGATAACTAATCAGTAAATATGCTTCACAATGTTATCCTATAGAAAGCTCAGAAATACTCTAATGCCTCATACTGTGATATTTGGGATTATAGAATCATAGAAAAGAGGATCAGTAATTATTGATCACTCAATATTCTCTCAAGTCCATACCCTGTGGATATTTTTTGGTGTTTTTGATTTGTAGCATTTAAATCCTGCCTAGCATTCTTCGAAAAGACCTCAAACTGTCCAGCACAGTACGCACAGCTCACTCAGCTGTAAAATGATCAGCCTGCCTTGGAATTCATCTGCTGCTCCTTGCCATCCGACCCAACAACCTTTCCAGCTGGAACAGCTTACTGTGACCATGGAAAACCAAGTGTCCATTCCCTCAACACCAGATGTCAGTCATCCTCTAAAATCCATCTAGCCTAAAGGGGAGGTACATTTAATTCCCCAGTGCTCCACAGGACAAACTGAAAAATGCCAAATGGCAAAGTCTTCCTCAAACTCAGCCTGAAATCAGGCCTGTTGGACCCTTGTAAAAGGCAGAAGCATAATAAGATCTGCTCAGCGATATTTGCTGCCTGCATCACACGCCATTTTCATCTATACTGAAAACTTCAGCTGAATCCCATTAGGAAGAGAACTGGTGCGAGAGACATTTCTAATTTATAACACATCTAATTTTTTTCAATTTGACAACAATATGGCTATAATTTTAGCTGAGACATGTCAGAGAATTACTGAATATGTGCAAATTTTTAAAAAAGACAACAAAATGACGTGGTAAATTGCAGGCTTTTCTTTAAAAAGTATAACCGACTTTTATGGAGACAATGTAGTTTTTCAATATATTGCTTAAAAAATCCATGTAAGGCAAAGATTGCCAGTCTGATTTTCTAATATTTGTGATATTTGTTCCATCAAAATGAAACTAATATTGACTCACTTGTATTTATATTGCGTTTTGCTTTCTGTATTAATGTTTGTTTGAATTAATCTGAATATTCCACAATTTAAATTTCAGCACATGAACTGAATTAACCTCATTAATGAGAATTTTGCCTATGGCATCCCTTTTATAAATGCCTTTCCCATTGAGAATCTTGCTGAGAAGACAGCTTGATTGTGAATATATTGACATTCTACTCGTTACTGCAAGTCTCCATTTTGTTTTAGATGTTTTATTATCTGATGGCTAAATTGTCCTGTAAATGTAGGACATAAAATATTTGATTAATAAATACTCAAGGGCACTGAACTGAGTGAAGTCATTTTGCTATGATCAAAGCAGTAAATGCTATTCACTACTGTTTTTTCAAAAACTCCTTCTTCTGTCCATTGTAGGGGAAAGCCACTATGGCAAACATTACCAAAAGTTAGGCATTAAATACTTTATCAAGTTGACACATGACCTGCTCTAATTACCGTTTTGATCCATGGGATTTCAATATATTTAACTGGATTAGGACACTTACCTATTCAAAATTACTCCAGGGTTCTAATATAACTATTTTTTAAATTTATAAAGACAATTTAATAAGCTTCTTTTGCTTATCTATATACAGAAACTGTACTATCCAGTTACACATAAATAGCCTTGGTGCAAAAACTCATTTTCAGAAGAAAACAACTGTTCTAATAGTCTTCCCTCTCCTGTTAACATCTTGGTAGTACAAACAGAGAGAAAAACTGAAACCAGACATGACATTTTGGGTGACAAATTTCTCATTCTGTAATTTTATAGAGTGGTTTGTTTTCCTCTCTGATGCCTTTCTACAAGACGCTGAGGGTTCAGCCAACAGGCATATCTATTCTCAAGTGGAGGGAATCAATTACTAGTCATTAGTCCCCTTGCTAATATTAGGATGGCAGCAATAAGCATTTAAATTTGTTACCCAGGAAAATGGATGCAGAAAGGACAGTTTTCTGGAGTTATACACTAAAATCCACAATTTGACATGGTAAAAAAAACAACTTGTGGCATTGGAAACCAGCTGCGCAATATTTTGCTCACATTCAGCTCAGGTTGTTTTTTTCTGACAGCTATTATCACCCAGCAGTTTTTTGATAGCTGGTGTGAAGCAAGCAGGCAGGCTCTGTCCAAGATTCACCATTGACTTCAATGGCAGCGGAATAATCTCCAAATGTTACTATGATTTAAAGCAGAAAACCAAATCATCCATATTTACCCTTTTAAAAGTTCCTGAAGAAAAGCTGATAAAACTGATGATTATTTCACCTAAGCTGCCTTTTAATCTTTCAATATTATCATAGTAAAGCTTCAGTGTGAATACTGAAGACCTTCCATGTTGTGCTCGGCTAGCAAACTTTCCAGCTCTGGGAAATGTTGTAGGGCTGACTCTTTCAATATCATGGGAAAACCATATCATGGCAGGCATTTTATGACTTGCACTGAATCTTAGTCCTGTTCCCACAGTGATGATTTAAGATAGATTCCATGAGGACAAGACAGACCCCATAGGTACAAACAATGGAAGGGCATCCCCGTTCCATTCCACAGAACACTGCTAGGATGGAAAGATACAGGATGTTAATTAAAAGGTAAAAGTGGAAAAAGATTCACACAATTAAAATAAAACTAAGTAAATTCCTCTAAAATGGAGCAACTTCCTTGGATTCTTTGGTGGGACACAATTCATTTAGCTCATCTTGCCATCTGGTACTGTCTTACTGATTAAAATTCAAATAGCAAAGTTTGCATGCTGCAGTCCTGGAGCACGTTACAAAGCCATCACCTCCACTCCACAGGGAAAAAGGATATACAGACTTCTAGGCCAGAATGTACTTAGCTGTTTCACAAGTATTTCTACATAAAGTTCAAACCCTATTCTGTAAGGAATTATCCATTTTAATCAAATTGTTTTGAATACAATTTTTTGGGCTATGGCAACACTTGTCCTTTGAATAATGTTATCAGGGAACATAGACCAGGTAGAGTACATAAAAAAATGGGCTAGTTTTTTCATAACTCCTTGTTGGACTTTATTTTAGAACTTAGGAATCAAATAGTTCTATTCATTTAGACCAGATGAAAATCTCCTTTAGTACCTAAGTTGTGTATCAACTATTTTCATGCTAGAAAATCTCTGCTAGTCTGACCACCATATTACAGAACCAAGGGTTGGAAGAGGTAGATTTAGTACTGCTGAAGGAAAATTATTTTGTCTATGCCCTGTCTTCCATAAGTACATAGTGAAGGGCATAGTTCACTCCTGTTCACTCCTAGCAGATATATCAGCATAGCAAAGTTAATCTGGAGTCTCAACACTGCAGACTCAGCACATCAATGATACAGCTCAGTTGCTTTTCAGTCTTTGCCAATTCCAAAATCTGCACATGTGACCTTGATATGTGTTTTACAAGTGCTTTAAGTTTTCTGGTTGAAAAGTTCAGAGCAAGATTGAGGTGGCACTATCACATCCCTTCTGTCAAGCTACCTGTAAGTCTTAATTCCAAAGGTGCTTTATCAGCCTGCTCACTCTTCTCTCTCCAGTAAACTTCAACCTGATAACATTATTAAACAAATATTACAAACCATCTTTCATTAGACATTGTTAACTACATCATGAAAGCAATAATAATCTAAACTATAACCTTGCGCCCGCTTCAGCTGGAGAAACATTGTGCAGGAAAGATGCAGAGCTGTGGAGCTCAGATGACAAGAGGACACACCATTCTCACACTGAATTGTTTTGTTTTTCATGACTTTAGAAATGCTTTCTGGGAACAGGAGGCTTTGTACAGTGCTTGTGCCATATATGCTGAATGCTATTGAGGAAATGGAGAAAAGCTGAGAGAAAAACTTAGTGCTTCTTTTAAGTTTCCTCCAATAGGGTGCAACAGCGCACACTCACCCCCAGTAAGCCAGGGGCTAAAGGCAGCTGGCGGGTATATTCCCTCATCTGATAAACCTATAGACCTGTTTATCTCTGGCATGAGTGACAACACAGCATCTCAGAGAAACAGAGTTGTAGCCCTGTAGGAGCAAAGCTGAGCATTCTCCTTATAACCAAACCTGACCAGTTCTTGGTTCCATTTGTAAGTTTTTAATTTGTACATACCAGTATGTATTCCTTTCCCCCCCTCTTCATAATTTCACATAATACACTGGGTTAGGCCTCTTTGTACCACCTTGACTTTGCACTTGATCAAAATACTTTTTGCATCATCTGAAAGCTTTCTAATTATTATTACCCTAAATTCCCTTTGCTGGACCAACCCTAGACTTCTTGTCTTCCAACAAACATATTTGAAGCTTTATTTCATTATCTTTAACTCATTAGGAACACTTGTAAAATTTTTAAGGCTATTTTTGGAATATTTCACCATCTTCATAGAATTAGGCAGATTACATATAGAACCTGGTCAAAAAATTGTGTTCTCTGGTGTCTTGTTAGAAATAATGAGAGAAAAGGTGAAAGAGAGTGAAATTGTTCTTCTGGGATGACAGAAGGAGAGTAAAATCTCCCCTCCAGAAACTCATACTTCAGTCTGGATGAATACCTCATACTTCAGTCTACCTAAAGTGATTAGTTTTCTGTAAGTGCCTCTTCACCAGCTGCCAGTGAGCCAAGGATCCATCAGTCTCCTCCCTTAGCTGCTTCAGTTGGGATCTTAAAGGTGGATGTGATGATTTCAAGTCTTAGGGACCAAAGTAGCCACGAAGTCTTTGAAAGATTATTTTCACAGGGAAAAAAACCCCAACAAAACATCTGAAAAATATACTAAGGTGAAATTTGACAGTGCATTTACTACTCTTTGCTATCTCTCTGCATGACTACATCCCCATAAAGTCAAGATATCTAACCTCACTTTCAAAGTGTAACAAATGTATTTTCTTTTACAGTACATGAAGAGCACTCAGGAGGGACGGTGGAGGGGAATCATCCCCATAAAGTCAAGATATCTAACCTCACTTTCAAAGTGTAACAAATGTATTTTCTTTTACAGTACATGAAGAGCACTCAGGAGGGACGGTGGAGGGGAATAGCTAACCCCAGCTTTCCATGAAGTAACATCCTTCTGAATAGAAGCAACAAAATTGTGGAACTGTTCTATAGAAATCAAGTTCCAGAGACATTCAGCAATATAAAGGCTACTTGACACTTTCTCAGACTTAAACTCTGAAGTTTTTTGTGAAGCTGGGCCTTGCCCTCAAGCTTTAGATGTGATCACAGTAAGCAATAATGCCAGCAAATCAGGACTGAAGAACTGTGGGGGGAGAAAGGGGAGGAGGCATGTTTAGGTTTTTATTACTTATGTTTAACAACTTGTTAAGATATGAATATTCCAGCCAAAACCTCAGGGCTGTATACTGAATGTACATATCCTATCAGGGCCAGAAAGATTCATCTTTGGCCATGCAAACTGGAAAGTTTGTGAACTGGTTGGTGGATGTCTTTCTTCTGGCTTATGTCCCTTGTCTGGCATTTCGTGGCACATCTCCCTCTTGCACAGGGTTGGAAGACAGCTGGAGGCAGCTGGACACAACTTCAACAGAGAAAAATAACTGTCTTTTCATACATGTATCACCTATGCAAGACCAACCTGAAGAAAAGGTAATGGCCTCCTAAGAGTATCCAAGAGACAGTGATTAGGTCTTCAAAAAACACTCTTCTCATACTCCTTTTGTACTAATTTCATAAAACAAAATGTTAATAAAATTTCAACTAATTTCATAAAATAAAATGTGTTTAATAAAAAAAGAAACATTCCAGTATGTTTGCAACTAATCAGAAATGTTCTGTGCTTCTGATGCAAAACTTGGTGGGTTGCAATGAATCAAGCTCACTGTTCTTTTCCTGGACACTTAGCAACCTAGGGCTTCCTTACAAAGTGTGTCTTCACAGTCTGCTCCATTTATGGAGCTTTAGTACTGATAGCAATGAGACAAAAGGAATCCTTGAGTAAACAAGTCCAGTTTTCTTGGAATGGGAAAAGAAGATGCATTGTCTGATTTGCTTTGTTACTCCTTCCCTCACCTCAAATTTCAGTCTTCAACAGTAATAGCACTTACATTGCATCCCACTAAGACAGTTAATGAAAAGAATGATAGAATTATTGAGAATTTTAACTATTTTCTTGGAGTTTCCATCTGGTGCTGAAGATGATCACTCCTTCTATGCCAGGATATTAAAACTGTTATTTAAAAGTTACAGGGTCTGGTTGTCACAAGCTTAGCTCTGTGGAGAGTTATCTGCAATGGCAGAAAAAAGGATCTGTCTATTACTAAATAAAGACAATCATGTTTTGAATTCACTTTTGCCACAGGTGAAAGTGCAAACCTCTGCAAAATCTTATACCACACTCTCATGCAGCTGACACACCTTTTCAGTTGGGAAAGTACTGTTGGTCTGCAAAGGTCATGTTTACAGTTCAGTTACAAGGAAAGTTATAGACATGCATGTCTGAACAAGATAATTTCAAGGGGGAGAGCTGCTCTTATATGCTCTCAGCATCTTTAATAAACACCACCCAATACTGGGTAAGAGGATGTGGTTTCTATCAGAAACCTTTAGAAGATAATCAACAAGAGTAGAAAAACACACCTACGCAGCCACAGGTGCTTTCAGATCCTCCAATCAATGGTGAATGAGTATTAATGTTCTCACTTTTCTATTATTCTATGAATTAAGTTTAAACAGATATTTGAGGTGTTAATTTTGGGGTTTTTCAAGTGAGAGAATGCACAATGATGAAGATATTTCTGATAAAAAAGCTAGAATAGAAGATGTTTACTTCTCACATTCTGGTTATCACCTGACTAAATTAATTCTCTTGCATAAAAATACAATATTCCATGGTTTGGTGATATGTTTACACTTTATGTAGCCCCATGCTGGTGTTGCTCAAAACCAAAGATATGTATGTATGGGATCTCCTGAAGACAATCTAAATGCCTTCTAGACTTCTAATTTTTGTCTGAGAACTTCTAATATCAATAAACATGTCTTAATTATTACAGCCTTTATTTCTAGATAGTAAATTTGAGATTACTTACCATGGTGATATTCAGAGAAGTCCCTGCCTACTGTTTTGTGGAAAATCACCTTGATATATTATGTCTCACTGATCACCCAACTCTGACTTTATTTTTCCCAAACTATGCTCCTAAAAAAGGCTTCTTTCTGAAATCCTGCTCTCTTCAGAAAATTCACTGAATACATTAGCACATCTAGGCTTCTTCACACTCTCCTAAGAGTTCAAAGACTTACTAAAGTGACGGTACTCCTATGGTTGGTCAAAAGCACAGCTGCTTGACATCGGTCAAGTGGAATGATTAACAACAGTGCCAGACCTGAATCAGGTGAAGGAAGGACTAAGTAGTATTGTTAAAGAGGTACATCTCATATTTTCAGACAATGCTGTTTTCTTGAGGGTCACAGTAATATAAGCAGGGTTTCCCAGCAGAGTAAATTGGGGGAGGGAAAAAGGAGAGTCAAGATCCGTAGGACGGATCAGAGGGGAAATCCCTTGGGTCAGCCATACAGACACAAAGTGCTGGAGAAGGTGTAGGGAAGCAGTACAAAAGAGCAGGGGCACATGCACTGAAGGTGAATGTGAGGCTGTAGAGAAGCCTCAGGGGACAAGTCTATGAGTCAGTGCCCAAACTGCAGTTTCAAGATTCAAATCTCCCCTCTGTGACTTGGCTTTTGCCACTGTAAGTGGTTTCTGTAGAGGGTGAAGGAGAATGGCAGACACAAGTGTGCATCTGGGTAAAACCCTCTTCTATTCAAACTAAGGCGGTAATGATAGGGATGTTAATGGGCCCAAGTTTTCTCCCTATGCTACAGAGTGTTTCTAGCTTTTGCATGCCACAGAAGACAGAATGTGTGGACAAGAGGAAGTCCAAGAGCCAGGAATTGTTGAAGACTGAATGAGTGTTCAGAGAAAGGGAAAAGTTGTTCTTGTTCTTACGTTTCACCTTAAGCATGCTCTTTTGAAGAGCTGAACTAGAAGGACCCAGTGTGACTGAGTATAAATATGCTTTGTGTTGTATTCAGTAATGCTCTAAACCAGCAAAAACTGCTCATCTTAATACTAGACAATATAACCTTGAGAAAAGCTGTAGTGTGCCAGCAGAATGACTCTCTATTATCAGGTTTTGTCCTTTTTTCTTCCAATTGCACATACTGTGTTTCTTCCTGATCTGTATAAAATCTATGTTTTTCAAAATAAGTGCTCTTCCACAACAGTACAAATAATGTTTTCTTTTCCATCTCAGCTGTTGCTCTGATGCTACATAATAAAAAGGAAAAAAAGGGGAATTAGAGCTAGGTATCATGATGGCTTTTCAAGCAGAAATGCTTTTATTTCCATAACGTGTATCAAGCCATCACACCCTTTTTTCAGCCCCAGCCATCTTAGTGCAAGTGGTATACTAGCCAATTCATTTGTTTCTAAAAGAGGAACATGTTGTTTGGCTTTGTTCAGGGTAGATGAGAGCGAACTTTGATTTTAATAATTTTTTAGCAACTCCACGGCTAAAATAACTACAAACCTTTCATACACTAAAAAAAACCCCATGCACAGGGCTGCAAAAATCTGTCAGTGCATTTGCAGGAGGAACAAACAGCATCTAATGTAAGTATAATGGAATTTGGAGTGACATCCAGGCTGTGAGCAGCCTTATGTTGTCATGCCTGGTGTGCAGAATATCAAAAATTCTCTTAAGAACTCAAGCTTGCTTTTCATCAGGTTGTTTCTCTTTCTGTTCTTCTGTGAGCACTGTCTGAGCCACGAACACTAGAAAGGACATTTGTCCTGCAAATGCATCTCTGCCTCTATTCTGGCCTTGCAATTCTGCTAATCTCACCTCAAAACACAATGTTGTCAGATGATGAGAGAGTCCTTTAATGTTACATTACCTTTTAGAAGCTCTTCCTGAAAAAGAAAGGATCTTTACAGCCAATGTTTCTCATAAGCAAAGTGACAGTTGTTATCCTGAAGACCTCAAAACACGGTAAGACAAAAGCAGAGGGGCAAAGTGATTTTTATGAAGATCAGTGCACTCTGTGAGACCCCAAGCTTCTAATGCAGCCCTCATCTTACTATTTTGCAGGCAAATCAGCAAATAGTTACAACAAATCTTAACATCTTATTTAGGCAATACGAAATTTCCAGTCATGAAATTATAATAAGCCGGTATTACTTATGAAAGACACCTCTTTGCTTCAGATACAGATAAAGTTGATGGGTGAAAAACACCATCAAATCCTGGGGAAAAAGGATTTCCTGTCTAAGGGGGTTTTTGCAAGATCAAACTATGGACTGGATAAAATTCAATTCAAATTTATATGAAACTGAGAGAATTTATATATTTTATCATTCAGTCAGGTAAAAATGTGGCTCTCTTGACTGAATTACTTTTTGTATCAATAATTTCGTTCGAGCTGAATCTTGAAATGCATGTAATGTGCCTGCTTTTGAAAGTCTCATGCATTTTCAGGGATTGTGTTTTCTGAGACAATCTTCTGTCTGGCTCCTTATCTAGTGGCAGGGGCACAGAGTGGGGGGGGGGGGGGGGGAATAGTATTTGATCTCAGAAATTGATAGATTTGGGGGCAGAGGGTAACTTTGTTCCTCTAGCTCTTGAATTTTCTGAGGCTATCTTGATTTTAATTTAAAAATTGTAACTTTACTGCATTTTCAAAGTGAGAAACATGCTAGATTACTTATTTGGGAGGATTTACTCTTGAGCAGGCCATAATTATCTAAATAAAGCCAGGGGAGAAAAATCAATGTCCTGCAGAAGTGCAGGAAATCAACCTGCCAAAGCATCCGTGTTTTAAGGAGTCAGATACAATGGCACTAAAAAGTTTCACTATTTTTTTCCAGATGAATGACTTTATCCTAAATGTGCAAAGGAAAGGTGGGAAAATATAATTTAGAGTGTGTCCATGAACACCACCTTGAATTTAGGATTTGGCTGCCGGAGTTCAGTAACCAATTAGGTTAGAACAATTAGGGAAGATGAATCGAACTATCGACATAGTAACAAGTACACAGGGACAAAGATGAAATAAAAAAGCGGAAGTTGGCTACATTTTGTACTGGAGGCTATAAAAGGCTACAGCATGATCTGAAAAGGAGTTGGATCTGCCAACCTTGCTGTTTTTCACTGAACTTCATCTTTTTACTGTTCTGTTTCTCATTGACACATTAGCTGCTGCACCAATACATCACATGCACATGGCTAAGTCAATCCTGAATTAGATGAGCCATGGAAAACCACAGAACCTGCCAACAGAGAAGAGATTTAGCCAAATATTGCTAAGTAAAGCCTGAGTATGCTCAAACTGCCAAAGAGCAGCATTTGCAAAGACAGCGGGGAGGTAGACGGACCCACTCTGCACTGATCTAATCAAATGATCTTGAACCTTTGCTTGTCTGACACTTCTTGCTCATAATACCACAGAAGCAAGATTGTACAGGAGTGAGTTGTACTGAAAAATCTTGCTCTTTAATGATTGGAAGGAACTAAAATGAAAGCTAGAAGGCCTTTGGGGCAAGTTTTGCATTTCAGATGGCTACGCTATTCCAGGTCAGATGTGAGTAAATAAATGCTCTTCTAAATAAAACAGAAAAAGTAATTGTTTTTTCTCTCTTCATGTCCTGCACAAATGCTTCAACCATTTTTACTGTCAGCATACAGTAAACGTGATATGACATGTAACTTTTTTGATCAACCACAAAGAAGTTTTCCAGCATCTATGGAGCCAGCTAGTAAGCACAATTTATAAAACAATGAATGACTAACCCCTGTAACCATTTTAATGACCCTAAAATAAAGTGCTTAGAGCAACATCTGTCTCAGCAGCTGGGTTCTCTGCATGAGTGGGCAGAGCGACACATTGGGACAAATTCTGTTCTCCCTTTTGACAGAAACAATTGCAGCAGATCATTTTTATCGTAATCAATTTAGGTACAGTTTCTTGGAAACCATCTGTGTAGTGTTCATAGATTGTGCTTAAGAATTTAAATGTGTGTATTTTTGGTTGCTTGATGTAGCATCTGCTAATGACCACATAAGTTCCAGTTTTTATGCATAAAGCTGTTTCCTTGTAAAGGGATTAGTAGAATGACTACTTGATTTTATCCTTTTAACTACCCAAAATAAGCTGTCGCAGCTTGAATGACATCCGCCACAGAGTGTAAGTTACAGAATTAATTGCATTTTTGAGCTGTAGTTGAAGACATAAGGATAACAAAGCATTAGAAAAACATAATATTACATTTCTCTCTCAAGTCAGAAATTAAAAATTAATACAGGTTTTGTGTGAGCATTTTAAACTAAAGAAGAAAAAATGTTTTTTTAGATCAAAGTTACCTTTTCAATTCTTCCCTGATTTTCTTGACATTCTTTATAAGCTTTTTTAAAAAATAAAAAAAAATAGTAACATTTAAACAAGTATAACAATAGAGAGCAAAACCATGCTTTATTTTCCATTTATTTGAGAATTTTCTGAAAGGATAATGATTTTTAAAGTGCTGGAAATATACTGAAGAGGCTTTCTTTTTTGAAAAGAATACAAAACATCCAAAATTTTTAAAAGAATAATAATGGAACTCAACTCAGATTGTTTTTCTAGTTTCACATAGATTTAATTTATTATTATTATCATGAGGGAATTTATGATTCCATGTAAGTGTACCACACAAAATTCATATACCAGCCCTCCACTCTGCTAATGGGTGCAGAGGTGGTTCCTGTAACTGTGTATCAGAGACTGGGGTTCACAGAGGAGAACCTTGCTCAAAGGAGAAATATAGAAGGAAAGCTCAGAGGAAATAATAATAAAAACTAAAACCAAACAAAACAAAAACAAGCAAACAAAAACAAAAAAAAAACCCAAAACACAAAAACTTTAGAAGACAGATATTTACAATTTTCTTGTTTAAAAGGATTTTGATGGTGGAGTGTGCTCACCTCAGCCATCGGACTGAGGCTTTGGGATGCATTTTCTTAAAATAGAGGCACAGGGCCACTTTCCAAAATAATTAGAAGAAAAATACCTCTTCCCTCAAGGACTGGAGAAAACTATTTGTGATAGTTCTATAGAAATTTCCAACTGCTATGCAGCCACATGAGTGCATACCAGGGCTGCTATATATGTGTGTATTTATGAGATACATCAGTGGTTTTACACTCACAGCCCAAAACATGGGTGAGCTACCAGTTAATTGCCCTGTTGTGAGGAAAGGCCATCTCTGAGACAAATCTGTATTTTTCAAGGAAATATGTTAACTTCTGTTTATGGGAATTCATTGGATTCAATTCAGTTACAAACAACAGGGGAAAGGATGCATAGTATTGTTACATTCTCAAAACTAGCAGAGTCAGAAAGGAGGGTCATAATAATAAAAACATTAGTAACAGAAATTATTAAAGCTACATCAGACATGCAGAGATAATTTAATGTATCTATGTATGTGTTTTGGTTTAGGGCAAATTTGGGAGAAAACCTCCAAAGGGGTTTTTCTAGAAAGCAAATTCAAGTGACTCCTCCCCTAACTAGTTTGGGAAAAGATTTCTTTGGAGAAAAGTGGAAAAAACTGTTTATTTAACAGGCAAAATATTCATTAGCCCAAAAAAAAAAAAACCAACAATATTAAACAATAAAACCTCTTGCTGCTCTAAAGAGATGACCAATTTAGAAAGTCCCTTTCATGGGTTACAGCTCTGCTCACCCAGTCTGTTATCATCCCTTCAGCACTGGAAATGTCGCAGCCCAGCCCGGGCCTGGGTGGGACACAGCTGAAAGTTCCCAGTGCTCTTCTGAGTTTTTAGCCCAGTGGAGTTTCAAACAGTTCTGAGTAAAAGAAAAAAACTGCAGTCTAGGGACCTTCTCTGCCTCAGTTAGCTAAAAACTAACTAAAAGCAAAAGAGAGCTCTGTCCTGCTGTTTGTCCATCTGCAGACAACCCAGTCCAGCAGCAGGAATGTGGAGGAGCAAGTGCAGTTTCTGAGAACAAACTCTGTGCCTCTTCTTCCCCCCACTTCACTCTCAGAACCAGTCTTAAAGGTGCAGAACTTAATATCCAGTATAAACAAGACAGACCATCGGGGATCCAAGCATCATAAAGTCACCCCAGGACAATATATTAATTATCCAGAAAGGAGTCAAGCAGCAAGACAGTAATGTTTGCAGATAGCATGAATTTATTTAGGTTTTATTCAAATCCAGGAGGACAGTGAAGAATTTCATAAAGAATAAGCACCCCTAAAATAATACAGTAGCAGATTAGCACACTTGATTAAATTTGAAGGCAGCCATTTGAAAATATATAAAAGGAAGAAAAACAGACAATATGCAATTAAACTTCATAAATCACTGACAACAGATAATACTAAGGCCAGGATTTTAGCAAAAGTCAGTGGGGAACTGGACATTTATATGAATACTGAGAATACACAGAGTTATAATAGTAAATGCTAAAAATACATGATGAAAAGGACTGTAAACCTCATGTTCAGGAATTTAAGCCAACTTTCAACTCTTAAGAATGAAGAAAAAATAGTTTCATAAGTGTGCGGATGACTTGCTGCCCACTGTGGGACTTGTGCTGTCCTCTGGATATAGGACTGTGGAGAGCAGGGACAGAGTGAGCACTGCCACAAGTGTGATCTAGCCTTGGAAATCTTTATATTGCTCTAAATCACTATTATCCGTGCTGCATTGTATCCCAAAGCAAACCTTCTTCCCTGGGATTTGGAGATATTAAATCTGTACTGTAGGAATTCTTAGACAAACTCGATTTGCAATAAGTTTGCAGAAAGTATCTCAAATTACAGACTGATTGTGATTCATGTCCACACCAGGTATCTCCCCGGAGGAGCAGAGGGTGAGTCCCAGGTGAAGTGTGTACGTCACTGGATCTTTGTGTCATCAAGACCCATATCAAACAAGCAAACACTGCCCAGAATGAGTTCAGAAAGGCTCTGTGGATTAATCCACTTCTCCAGCCCAGCAGGCCACTTCAGAAGAAACATTTTGCTAATTAGGAGTGTCTTTGGTAAGAGAAGAGCCATGTAGTCTGAGATCCTAATGAGCCCATCTTCTGTAGTTTTATTGCTTAAATGACTATTCAAAACTATGTAAATCCAAAGAGTCTTACAATTTTATTCCCATTTGGATTCTTTTTTATTTTCAACACAAAAAGAAAATGTAGATATAATGTTGACATTTAGCAGAAGACAAGTCTGATGATATGGACAAAGAACTGCGTTCCTGAGAAGAAGCTCATAAAATCCATCTAATCTGTGGGAATTACCTGTGTACAAGAGTCCTTACCCCTACCCTTTAGTAAAGCTGGATAATCTCTTTTACCTTTGCTCTGCTGCAATATTTTGCACCAAAGCACTCACTGAAACAAAAAGCATGGAAGACAATGGCTTTGAAATAATACCACAGCTTGCTTTGCTGTAACTTTTCTCATGTACCAGTGCCCTAACTCTGTTTAGAAAGAGGTAAAAGCTTTTTGTAACCGTGATCTGCATCATGGAAACAGATTCAATCTCCTATCAGATTTCTGAGGTAGCACAGGATATGAATTTGGTATGTTCCTTATCTGAGGCTCTTTATTTATCTCTGCTGCATAATGAATGTCCTTTGTGTGAGTAACACAAGGCTATCATATAAAATATTCCCCTGTTAAAATGGTAACCATCTGCAGAAAGTCTCAGAAGCATCTTGGTTGGCAAATGTTTAGGCCAAATGCTACTAACATTTTAAATATTACCTCCTATACAATGCACACAGACAGAGGTACAGAATCTTCAACCATATTCCTCCCTTGTAGTTTTCTGTTCTGATTTAAAGGAAGGTGTTTTTTTTTCCCTCCTCACCCTTGCAGCCCTGAAAGATTTAATCACAGCCTTTTATCATTAGCTGGTATTTCCAGTGTGTTCAAAATACTACAGGGTGGATGCTAATACTGTACAGCAGCACATCTTTCTTCCATTCCCTGCAAGCATATCAATCTACTGCTCAACAAACAAGAAACTGTGCCAAAAGAAAAACCATGTTAAAAGAAAGGTGCACAACAGTAGTAGGGAAAGAGCATAATTTGAAGTTAAAGCAATACTGTTCTCAAGAGGACAAATGATTTGTTTTAATAATAATAGCTCTATGTACAGATTGGAAACCTAATTTAGCATGAATCAACAATAATGCTAAAACCATTCTCATGATTTCTCATTTGCTTTTCCATATGAACAGTGCCTTGGAAACAGTGAATAATGGCCTGTGTTTTATACTTTAATACGTATTTTAATAGCACATTTATCCAAACAAGCATAATGTTAGTCAGATCACCTTCACAAGCTCTTGATAGATTTCATCAGCCTGCTGTTTTCTTCATGTTCCTAAGAGATTTTATAGTTCATAGTGTTTTGCTTAGTTTCTGTGCTGTGAGTGTTACACACATAGAGCAACTAGAAATGAGCTCTCCCAAGAAAGCTTCCCTGATTTTCCCAGGGATTGTTGGGTGATTTGCAAAATCTACAAACACTGTATGATTTCAGCCTCTCCTTCCTTTCCTTTTCTCTTCAATCACAGTCCCTATGTGTATTTTAAGTCACAGATAGACACTTTTTTTTTTCTCTCTCAACCTTTTCTACCTTCCTTTCTCACATTTCCATTCCTGTGTCTCTACACGATCACATTTTTCAGAATCATCAAGCTTTTGAACGTGGTTATATTTTCCAGCACATCTACTCTTATTTTCACTACTTTATGATAGTCTCTATCTCTCTACCTTGTACTTTTTCCCCTTCACAATAAAAAAAATTTTCAGTTTCTTCTTGTTTAATAAATTTTTAAAAACAGTAGAGCGAACTCCCTTGCTTCTCCAAATGCTATTGTTGCTACCTTATTCTATTTTTAAAATTGCAGAATATATTCTTAAAGTTTGTTTTGAAGATTTGTTCTCACAACATTTTCTTTTATTTCCAGGTTCCTTTCTCCTTTTCTCCTCCCTTGACTTCTTGCATTCTACGACATCTGGTCTAAACAAAGTTTATAGTGGTGTTGACTTTTTATCAAAAATTACACCATAGTGTTTTGTTCTCAGCCTGCCCTTGACCCAGTGTCAGCCCATACCTTTCTATTAACTGATGATTCTCTTTCTTTAAATCTTAACCTTGCTGGGCTTCCATTATTGCATTTCTTACATTTCTGCTTTTAAACTTTTTATTCTTCCTGTGTTACTTTTTTCTCTCTAGAGAGTCAGAGTGCTGCCACCTTCATACTACTGTAAAGTCCAACAAATCATTATGGATCCTCTTTCTTCCTTCACCTCACCTCACCTCACCTCACCTCACCTCACCTCACCTCACCTCACCTCACCTCACCTCACCTCACCTCCTAATTCAAACACGCATTCAACAAGTCTTCCTTTGCAAAGACCACCTCTTTGCTTCAGACCCCTCTCCTTCTGTTCACACTAAAACCTCATCCTGAGCAGCTCTTCATGGATCTCTGTTCATCTATTCTGTTCAGAAACAAAGCTCTTAAACTTTCTGTTTCCAATGCCCACAAGCTCTCTCCACTTCTATTTTCTTCTCAGCCATGGTCTCCACTACCCCTCAACCAATAAATTAGAATAAAAACATCAAAGATTTCCTCCTAGAAAGTGTGCTTAAGTGTATTAAATATAAGGAATTCAATAGCAGGCTGGTAGTAGAAAAACATTTATTAGTATCAACACCAGGAATATTTGTGATTAGCACAATGGTCATAGGACATGAAGATACACTTCAATCTATGACACATTATAGTTATGTTTATTTAAAGAGAGAAGCCATTGCTACTCTGAATAGAAAATCTTTTTTTCTAATAGCTAGTCACAACAAATTTATTCCAGACTTTTGATTTTGTGAAAAAGCAACTGTTATAAAAAGGCTTCAGATGTTCTTTACAGAAGCCCTCAGAAAAAAATAAACAGAAGAGCCAGCAGTGCTCTCTACCAGAAAATCTGAACATGAACTTTATTAATATTCTTAATAACCAGAAAGCAATTAGTGGAGTGCCATAGTTACACTGGCATAATTACTGTTAAATGGAAATGATACTTTTTTTCCAGAAGTTATACACACATATATTTTATAGCTAGAAAACACACATAAGACCATTGTGCACAGACCCTCAGTAGAAAACTGGGCAATTGTCTGTGCCTGCATTCATTTGTAGACAGCATAGCCAAGGGTCATTAGTTTAATAGGATATTGGTTTTTTCTGTCTCTCTAAAACGTCTGTTGAAACATCCTCCCAGGAGCCAAATTGAAGAGGTGAGGAAATAAACAGCAACTGACAGCTTTGATCACTGACAGCCAGAGATCCATTCAGCTCAGAAAGTACCATAGGGTAGGAATCAGAAAAAGCAGTCACAGAGCAAGGAAATAACGACCCTGCAAATGAGCATGTTCAACGCCTGAGGTAAACACACTCTGAACAAAGGCTGAACCCAACAAAGATCATCTAGAGGACCACAGATGAAAAAGAAATATGGAGATACAATATATGGGTCATGCAACAAGAGTGATGGTACCCACAGGAGTGAATATTGGAGGTGGAAAGAGGTTAGGAAGATTAAGAAGTTTCTCGGTTATATACATGCATGGGTTAAGAAATGAACTAAGGATTTTAGCAAAAGTGAGGGCAGTGGATATAATTTGAGGGATTTCATTTAGTATTTGATTTACCAATTATCTTTTTTAGCCAGCAACACAGTTTGAGCTCCAGTATGATGCCTATGTGTCTGTGGAGAGATATAAAAGGGATTGATTGCTGCAGAACCTGTTGCCTTCCCTACAGTGATGTGCTTAAGGGGAGATCCCAGGGACAGCTGGGAATGATTTATGATTGTTACAGCTTCACTGCCAAACCAAAGGTAAAATTGGGAGATTCCCTTTCCTCTGATAAAAATTCTACCTTTTTCTAGTAGTAAATAATCTATGCCAGAGATGAGTCTCCTCTCAGGGAAAGGAAATGATGCTGAAGAACGTTCTCAGGACTTCAGAATGGATCGTTTCACATTTTTGGCAGGTATTTTCAAAGTGTTATGGAGGGAGTTATATCTGGAAGCCTTCATCTGGTTTCATTCTCATCCCTGTTCAAGCTTTACAACAGGAGAGATTGAGCTATTCCATAAATATATATCAAAATATATAAATGATAGATCTGAAGCAGACTTTTCTTCAAGGTGGGATTTAAAGCCCTAAAGCATCTCTGACAACTGGTGTTCAGTCCTTCGCCCACATTGTTGGTACAAAGCAGTTTTGCTGAACCAGGAAAAGAAACTTCACTTCAGAGTATTTCCTCTTTTTGACACAGGTAGAAAAATTCCTCCTTCTTAATGTAGTACTAAAATCTGAATGAACCTGGGGTTCTGAGTTGAAAATTCCTATATTAAAAAATCAGTAGCATATCACAACTTTTCTGTGTCATACCTTGTTGGAAAAAAACCTGATTTCCTCGAGAAAAGTGGCATTTCTATTGTTTTGGTTTGTTTTTTTTTCTGTTTTAAGAGAGCTTTCTCAGTTTCATTGTAGCTCTCAGCACAATAAACTCAGCTCATAGTCTTCTAATGCCGTATTTTTAGGAAAGACTTCTGGTCTTATTGTCTTGGTTATATCACGGATCAACCCCTTCCAATGCAGAGTATTTCCCCTGGAAAGGAGGAAAGGTAGCAATTCATGCATCAAAAGCAGTGCAAACAGCTGACAGCCATCTCCTGCTCACAACACACTCAACACATGGAGCAAAACTGCCAATGTCACCTGTGGGAGGGAGTGTGGACACTCTCCCTCACCTCCTCAAAAATATCTCCTCTCTCTGGCAGCAGCAGCAGCACCAGCCAAACGTCTGTGTCAGGCTGCAGCTGTGAGGGGAGGAATGTCACATGCTCAGTTGGAGGGCAAAAAATCTCCATCTGGCCCTCATTGTTGCTAGGATTAGACCACCCCTGACTTACATAATTAAGATATAAGTAAACAAATATAGAAACATCATAAATATAGCAATAAATGAATGTCTAAATAGCACTATATTTCACTTCTAAATGCATTATTTTATAATATACAGCTATACCTACTTAAGTGTCCTCACATGTAGAAGATTGGATATGAGCCATTGGAAAGGATGAAATTTCATTTTTGCACAATTGAAGAAAGACGTGGATTCAAACACTAGTTTCAAGATTAGAAGTAATTAGATAGAACCACATAAATGTTATATGGTACAATCCTTACTTCTCTTTTATTGTATTTTATAATTACTAATTGCCTATGACTTTAAATGTGCTTAACTTCTCTGCCTCATATTTTTCACTGTTTCACTTCCCTCTATTTATTTGAGTATTAACCTGATCTTACCTCTCTCTGAAACTCACTTCATTTTTTTCAAGGAGGGAAGTCCACAATTATCCTATTAAATACCAAAATCAGCAACGACCTGAAAAATGGTAAGCCATCAACTGCTGCCTTTTTTCTCATTATTTGGGTCATGTTTCTATGAATTAAATTAAAATAACTTCTTCCTCAGCCACACTTAAATGCAACATACAGTTTTCTCACCTAAGCCTCCTTTCTTTTCAGGACATTTTGTGGATGTGCTTTGGAGAATGCAGCAAGATCACAAATAATCCCTGCCTTGAAAGATCTGTAGAGAAACTGTCCACCTGTTCATATGTCCACCTGTTCAGAGCTGTTCATATGCTTTTACATTTCCCGATCTCTGTCAGTGAGAAAACAGTTTCAGACTGCTGACATCCAGCAAAACTGTACTGTGTATGCATTATGAAATGATCCTGAAAAAGTAGAGCTGATGCTTGACATTGCGCACACCTGCATATTAGGGGAACAGAAAGCCTTCCTGTCCTTGAGTGTGCCCACATCCTGTGCAGGTGCTTGGAGAGGGATGCATACACAACTGATCTTCTCCAGGAAGACTGGAAAATTAGCTCTGACAGAGAAGTTTGCAGTTAATAATGCTTCTCATTTTCAGCTGATAGAGATGTCTCCTGTGCACCGAGACTGATTTGGGGATCTAGTAAAAAACGCTATTGCCTTCTTTCCCTCTTAATTAAACACAGAAATTATTTCTAGAACTACTCAGTACTCATGTCAGTGTCAGAATGCAAAGTAGAAAGGCTAAAAGTCAATTACTTGAAATGTCTAAAAATAATGCCATTTCAGTCCTTGAATTTATGAAGGAGGTCTGACTGTTAGGTATGGTAAACTACTGGGCTTAAGCTGATGAGAGCCTTCAGTCACTGAAGCCTGACAAAAGGCCACCTTTGCCTGAAGGGGACAAACTTGTGAAACTTGCATCAAGAAGGCTTTGTGAAATCTTATTTCTTGAAAAAAGGTCGCCCATAATGTTCACTAATATATGAAAACACACAGTGGGAATAACTCAGTTAAACCATTAATTGTGTCAGCCTGCTGTGATTAGAGTGACTCATTATCTCCTGGGCAGTGCTAGGGTGTTTAGGGGACATGGGTTTCCTGTGCCCAGCCCTTGTGTTGAAGTGCTCAGAAATGCCAGAAGGTCTTCTCATCACACTGAGCAGGGTTTCTTTTAAACAAAGCAATGCCTTACTGTCTATGTTTCTGTAGCAATGACCAAGGAGCTACTTAGTTCCTTGCCAATTTGCCTGTGTCCTTAAGGTAGTGCCACCAGCTGGTTATCTTCATTCTGCTGTAGATTGTGACTGGCATATCAACAGCTCATCAGGTTCTATTTCCTGCAAAAAGACTGCAGATGCAACATGCCACAGAGAGGAGGAAGACTATATAGAATTTTTTTCCCCAGACCAATAAGGATGCATTTCTCACCTACCTGCCCCCTGACAAATACTGATTGTGTGCTCTGCTCATCATGGTACCTCTCTGGAGTGTGCAGTAACATCACCTGTTTGGGTATAGGCTCCTGGATCATTAGGGCCTTTAAGAAAGATGAGGACAAAATAATTCTTCACACTGTAGGATGTCACTGTCTCTGTATGGCCTCTGTGCAGACATGAAGCTCCCTGCAAACCCCACAAAGGAACCTGTCAAACTGGTAATTGTTATTTCCAATTCCAGCAGGCCTTATATATTCCTACTACTAAGCCATTGAAATAGTAGTATTTGCAGTATTTCTGTTAGTGCTTAGAGATAATCTCATTGTAAAAGGTATCTCATAAAAACAAATATGACTCTGCTTTACCCAGAACCCTCCTATTTTTGGCTTTTAACTGTAGATTATATGACTTTTGCCTGACTCATTGTGGGGGTCATAACAAGCAGGAAACACTCTTGGCATATTTCTTAATATGCTCTTCACTTAATGTAGCATTTAAACCAATACACATGACACAATATGCACTATATAATTTTTGTCTTTTTTTTTCAGAAAGTGTTGAGGGGACGACATAGGGAATACAGTGAAGCTTATCATTAACAGAGCTAGAATATGTCCCATCTGAAACCCAGGTGGGTTTGGCAGATGGATATAAAGTAGTAAACGGAATATATCAGTAGAGTGTGCAAGCTGGTGAGAGCTAACTGCCTGAGTTATTTTTGTTCAGTTGAGCCGATTGCTATTTTCTATAATGATAAATGAATTTCATCTTCCAGATTTTAAATTGGTATATTCCTCTGAATTTTTATCATTAAAAAAAAAAAATTAAACCGTTTTGAAATTAATGTTATCAGGTCAAGAAAAAAAGAGTAGAAAATGAAAAATGCTATTTTTATTATATATACAAAAATATACTTTTATATTTTTTTATATATATATACATTTGCAACATATATATTTCTCAATACACATTGAATTGGCAAGTTATTATCAGAGTTACAGATCTACTAAAAACTTGCAGAAGAGTGCAGAAGAGTACTATAAAAAGCACTATTATCCTATATTGCCATAAAAGAAACAAACCATCTTTAAGATGGCAAACCCTCACTTTTTTTGTTTTGGGACCATTTTAGTTTTTGTCATTGTGGCAACAATCAGCTTTTAGATCAGCAATTTTCTTATATATTTGTAGCAAGTGAACCTACTTAAAGTAAGTACCATATAAAATGGGTAAAAAATGTAAAGAAATTGTCATGCTCTATCTTTCTCTCCTGTCCCCAACTTTGAGTTCTCCCTGTGCTCAGGTACACATTATCTTCACTGGCATGAGTTTGTTTTTGCCATTTGCTAATGCAAAGAGTTACAGCTGCAACCACTGGGCAGATGTTAGATGTTTTGTAAAAATGGGAGAACCATCATGCCAGTTTAGAAGATTTCACATATAGGGTACATACCTACATGGTATTCTCAGGCTGGGGTTTGGGACAGCCCATAACCATATCCCAGTCTCAGCTGCATCCTAGGATAATTCTGTTTCTGCCTAAAGTTCGTTTTCTTTTCAGCTCATTTCTGCCTCTGCTGTGTCCTGCAAGGAACTAGTAGGCAAGCAGTAAAGCTTGCATTTTGGGGAAGGACTACTCTGTCATTTCTTCAGGGTCAACAGAATGCAGCATGGCTTTTGGATTGAGCTGTCTGCTTATTAGTTTAATAAAATACTACACTTCAGATCAGTTTTCTGAATGTTTTTTAAGCATCAAATGCCTCATATGAGCTTTTCTTTGGTGAAAAACCCATGAAAACAGTCTCGACATGTCCTACAGCAGCACACAGTGATTTGAGTGCTTGTATTGATATATATTTCATTGTTTCAGAGCTCTGCAGTCAGCTTAAATGCATATGGGGCCTGCTGGTCCTCCTCCACCTGAGCTCTGCTCTTCTTCCTTCCTCTACAGACAGTAGACAGTAGCTGGGTTTTAAAGCACCTAACACAAATTGCAAGAGTTCGTTTTGACCAGTGGGAAGAAAACAATCCCCTGTTAAATTCCAGTCTGTTCCTGCTGGTGAATGCCTTTTTGTGCTCTCCTCCCCTCCCTTTTGCCTACTTTGTGCTCCCTTCTGAATTTGCACACAGCTTTTGTCTCTTCCAGGAGTCACTGAAGCAGAGACTTTGCAGAGTTCCAATCAGCTCATATTGTGGCAAGTTGTCTCCTACTGCAGCCTGAAACAGGAAATTTCTAGCCCTGCCTGAGTGGCTAAATTTATCATAGATTATTTTTTATTCCATACCTAATTCCATTTAAAATCTCTACTATAAAGAAGGCAATCACTGAACATGAAGTTTCAGCAGTGTACACACCATGGCAGCTACACTAATGCCTATAGCATCTTGGACTATTTTAGTTAGTGTGTTGTTTTGTTTTTTCTCCATAGTTGCGTAATAGTTTAAGAGGAAGACAGTGGAATGATGAGTTATGCCTTGCCATAACATTTTCATTTGTCCTGAAACACAGTGTCTCTGTTATGGCTTCTGTCATACTTTTTGTAATACTCAATTCTGCTTGTTGTTTCACACTGTGTTTCATGGGTATACACTGAACCTTCAGTATGTGGTCATGAGGTAGCAATAACAGCAGTGTTGTGGAAGGTGTGGATTTAGGGCAAATAATTGCTGTAGCAAAACCAAAACGCCTGTGAGGTTTTGACAGTTGCTTCAGCACACAAAAGGCATAAGAGATTCTTGAAAATTCCTAGAGGTGGTGCTTCCAGAAGTTTTGATGGGAAACAATGGAACCCCTGTTGATACTAAGGTGTTCAGTATGACTAAAATTACTTGTTTATATTTGAGACCTGAGCTGATAAATCTTATATTCTCCACCTCCGCTAGGTTCTTTTTTACTTCCAAAACATGTGAAATGTTTAAAAAAATCCAGGCTCAGAAACAGAAGTCATACCTCAATTATTTCTACATCTATGGATCCTACTACCTCTGTTCATAGTGGGATATGATGCAACCCTGTAGGAAGCAGCTTTTATGCCAATGTATAGTAGGATGTATCTCCCATACTCTGCTCAGCAATGTTTCTGTGCCAAAATGAAACATCTTAATCTTTCTTACCAAACTTTCTGATCATGCAAAAAAGTTCTACAAATCAGATGTCAGTTCCCTGAGGATGTCTTTTCTTCAACATGATATGCCAACATCCAAGGTACAATTAGTAATATTTTAAAAATTTGTGGGTTTCCCCCAGTAATGAATAAAACATTGACCAGAAATATTACCCTGGCTGCTGGAATTTACTACCCACTGGACCTGCAACTATTATACTGAAAATCTGACAGTTTAAGTTTGTATCTGCATTTCACTGTCTAACACTCTTGCTATTATTGGGAACCAACTAGCTCTTTGGTGTAGATTTTACACATCAAACAGGTCAAACATGTCTCCTCTCAGATGGCAGTGAAGAGCCCTTACTAGGGTGTAATCAGACCTCATGGTTCAGCATCTCTTCACTTGCATGTTCATCCTTGAAGAAAGCTAAATCTGGTGCAAATATTTATTTTCTTTGTTTCAAGCGTTTCCCATTGCTTTGATTCAATAGAAGGAAATAAGAAGAAAAATGGTCTAGAAGACCAGAAAACCTGTGAACATCCATTTCTTGTTCAGTATAGTATGAGACAATCAGTAATGTGTTAGCTCATTTCTTACCCAGCTAGCCAGCCAGCCATGCATCCAGCCATCCTTTTCCAACAAAGATCAGTCATGGTTTGATGATGTTTTTGCATCAAGAACTTGTCTCACAGTACAAAGACTTGCTCCTGTACACAATCCCTCCTTTGTAGCCCATGACTCAAAGAGAGTCCTGCCTTAAAGAAACACTCAAGGAAGAGTTCTGCCTTAAAGAAAAAACAAACAAACCAATGCCATAACACAGATGCAGTTCAAAGCTATATCTTATTAATTATCATGTTAGAATGGGGACTGCACAACTCACAGAAGTCTGTACACTGGTGGAGCAGTACTGAACATTGAAATTAAAATGCAAGTAATGACTTGAAATTGGATGTTCATTTCCACAAGTGGAACAACTCTTAAACTCATTCTTAAAAATAGGCACCATGTTATCTGTGCATAAGAAGGAAATGCCTGCATTTCTTTTTTGTTTTTTTGGCTCAGGGTGTTTAAGGATTAGTGTAAGGATCAGATACTTTGACTGATTGGGGCACAGATGTCTAAAACAGGCAGTGTTTGTAGCACTTCCTTTCCATGCTGTATTTAAGACCATATATGCAGAAAACAGTATATAACAACACAGATACATATGAAGAAGAGTTACCATCAGGATACGTGTTTGCCCATTTAGTCTCTCTTTCCCAGAGAAAGATATTCAATCTTGGGTGTTTGACTTGCCTTTTGAACTAGTCTGATATATCACTGAAGCATCACAGAGTCCAATTAATGCTTCAACTGACCTCATTTGAATTAATGCAATTACTTCAGAGATTGCTTTCGTCCATTTAGTTATTTATAGCTTTCAGGTTTTATGTAGAAAACCTCTGCACTCTAAGAAGCAAGACACCAAGAAAATAAATTTGCTAAGTATATTAAAAAGTTGGTTTCCTTTCCCTCGGGATAAACAGAGAATTGCAGTCAAGGATAAGTCATTGAATAACCAGTCACTTATCAGCTATCACACAATGATAATGAGTGTAATACTTATCATTCAGAATACAGAAGAAAGGTACCATATTCACAGAGATATGGGAACTGCTGGCAAATGCTACATTTTTAAGTGGTGTATGCACATTTCTTATTGTAAATATTCCATCCAAATGTGGAAAAGCATAGAGAGGTGTTTGAACACATAGATTGTATTTCCACACTTACAGCCATTCAGAGATAGGTGACTTACCAGATACACCCTTTTCTCATAAAAAACATAAATAAATAAAACAAACAAAACAGATCTTTATACCAGAAGTTACAGCACTGAATTGGTACATTGCTTCAGGGGTCAACTTCAGTGTATACAATAATTTTAAAAAGCAAAGAAATTCCTTCAGGACACAGAGGTTGAGATCCATATGAAGAATAGGCCAGTCTGGTTCATAAACATGCAGCTCAGATGCTGATGACTGACAATTGAATCTGTGTTTCAGATCATATTTAAATGAAATGTGAGAAAAAATTCACTTTCAAGGTTAATTCTTTAACTTATTTGTCAAATGGGTGGTGGATGAACACATCTTCCTTATTCCTCTTTCTATCATACCAGCCCATAATGATACTGTGAGGAAATCTTGGTGTTCAGATCACCCTGTTCTGTGGGACATGATATCTGGCAAGTCAGGGTTAAAGTAGCAATAACTTAATCTCACCAAAATTTTAATGATTATATTTTGACACATTTGCAGGAACTTAGGCAACCATTTTGCATTATGCAGCGGAACCAGTGTACTCCAAAGCACAGACTTGAGTTTCATTCCATGGATATCCCAGCTGGGGGATCTGCTGGAATATCTAAAGCTTCCCTGCTGGTCTGAGACATGTATCTTCTCTGCAAGGAGCCAGATATTGAAAAGAAGAAGCAGACCCGGATGCCCTTCTGATGCTCCCAGGATGCCAAGTCAGACTTAGAAAGCATTCACAGATTTTACAAGTTAGACTTAGTTCATTTTCTCCTGTCGGGGAGAAAAAAGGACTCAGGAACTTGAGTTGCTAACTCAGGAACTCTTGATGGCTAAGTTCCTTTGCCATGTAGGGAGCCCCCAGCAGTGACCCAGTACCAGTTTGTCCAGTCACATCAGAGAAGTCTCAGGAGCAAAATGAAATAGATGGATTGACTGGAATACCTTACTTGCACCAGAATTCCTGTGGGTAGTGCTTTTCTGCTAGACCTTCCCAGCTCATTCCAGGTATTTTAGCTGAGCTCAAATCTTTTTATCTAATAGATAGTTAAAAATCAACTCTAAATATAGTGTAGTGTAACTGTGTAATGATATGTTTATGTTCAGCTAGGGGAAAAAAAGTAAGTGAAAAGAGTAACAGTTAACAGTGTCACCTCCTGTTGTGCCCAAACTGTGAGATGCAGAAACTAGAGACAGCCTGCATAAAATTAACAAATAGCTGATCTGTGGAGCCATATATTCAAACCTGTCTACAAAAGATTCTTCTCTCCTCTACTGTAATCAAGCTGTATTACAATGGAACATGACAAAAATACTTTAAAAATGAAAATTAAATAGCTCAAATTCTTTAATACAGGGAATTTGGAAGAAATTTTTACCATTAAAAATTCCTTCATTTTAACTACAATAAAGCTATTAAATAATAGAAGCAAGATAAAGCTTTGTTGCAGCTGTGTCAGAAAAATTAGTCATTCCCCAGGGGTTAACAACTGATTTGCTCTGATCAGACTGAAGGGTGGTGCAGTTCTAGTTTCTCCATCCTTTTTAAAAATTTTAATTAATTTATCATTGCACAAGGTATCTCTGAGTTTATTTTCTCCCAATGTCTCCTGGAAACTGAAGCAACAGAAAACCAGAAATAGGTTCAAACCACAGACTTTGGATCTAGATTTCCGACACATGAAATCTCAATCTGGAGTTTTGATATAGACTTTGATACAGATAAAAAGGCATCTCCAAAACTGATCTTTAGAGCAGTGAGTTTTGTAACACTGACAGCCCCATAACCCAGAAGCATCTCAGTCTGGGGGTGTCTGTTTCTGCTTGTCTTTATCTTTCCTTTCAAAACACTTTATAATGACCAGAATCTAGTGGGCAGCAGCCCAAAACCTGCCAACACTTAATAATGCCCTCTGTACTAGCAAGGAGTTACAGCTCATGGTCACAGGGTGCTCTTCACAAAATGTACTGTGAAAATTTTAGGGGACATATGCTTGAAATTTTTAATATTTTTCTAATTTATTTATGAGCATTCTTAAATCAACTCACGTCTTGTTCAGGCATTCCTATACATAGCATTATTGTCTTTTAAAAGTGTGCTTTGACATGAAATGAGACAGTGGGGTCTTCTTCTTTGAATCAAAGTAATGATCCCTTTTCCTGGAACCAAATGCCCGAAAACATCAGCTCAGTGGGGCATAGTTGAACTGCTCTGACACACAGCCTCATGTATTCTTTGTATATCTGATCCCAACACCAACAAAATTATTAAAGAAAATTTCATCCCAAACTGAGCAGGCATCAGAGACCAAGGCCTGTCACCATCTCAATGGCCAAATGATCTCTTTGAAAATATGAAGGTCTTGAAGCTAGTCTGAGTCTAAAACTTTTTAAATTAAAAAATCATAAATTTATAACCTCCATATCAGGAATTCAGACATTTGTACCCATAACTCACTGGTTCTTACTTAGGAACAATCCCTAGTCTGTCCTTCAGTCTGAAGACCTCCTTGTACTTCTTTGTTCATGGCAATAGATTCTTTGAAATCTTTGATGTGAAATAAGTGATGTGAAATTCTTTTGACAATCACTCAATTTGATACCATAAAAACTGGTGAGGTCAGGCAAAAAGAGAGTGTTTGGCTTTCTCAACAAGTACAAATTCGATTTCTAATGTAGATGTTAAAAAAATGCAGCAAAAGAAGTACATGAACTTCATTTAGGCCTATTAGAAAAATCCTAAAATTGTTTAACTGAGTTGGAGTTTTGCAGACAATTTTTGACATGCTGTGATGTTACTGTAATCAACATAGAAAAGTTCCTAACAAACTAAGGATTTTCACCACAGGTAATAAATACAGCATTTTGTGAAGAAAATATCCTCATCATTCATTTCAAAGATCTGGTGACCCTGCTTTGAAGTTTTCATTTACACTCAGTAATTTAATTTTTCCTTCACATTACTGCACGTTGTTTTGACTGTGCTTTACCTAAGAATGACAATGCATCTGGAATTCAAAATCCTGCTCCTGAAAAATCTCTAATCCAGCTTGACAATGCAGGAGTTTTGAGAATGGCGTATGAGCTTCTAATAGAGTCCAGCAATAAGATGTGGTTAATGTATAAGTGCATTTTTGGAAGGATTTTTGGAAGGATAATCTGCAACCAAAGCATCCCCATTCCTGGAGAACTTGGGATACAGCTATTTTATTTTTTAATTTCTGCTGCTAAAACTGAGGAGAAGATGTCATGTCATTACAGAATGAAGAATACAGCCTCTGAATGGTTTAATTTGTGCTGGAGTTGCACAGTTCAGAGGCTGAATTTGACACATCTTGTGCATTGTGGACTGGATCATTTTGGTGCATTGCCAGTGTGAATAAATCTTTGTGCTGGTTCAGAGGAGGAATTTGGCCAATGCACAAAAAGAAGGACAATGGGGAAAGGATTTGGCAGTGTCTGCAAATACCCCAGAATCTGCAGTGGCTGCTGCAACACAGCAACACGTCAAATGAGGGTATCAGAGAGCAGGGCTCTGGCTTTTGGTGTCCATGTTTTGTGTGCACTTTCCTGACAGAACATCCCTGTAGCTGGGGCTGATTTTCTAAGATTTCTCTTCAATTAAGACAGTAATAGTATTTCAACAGTGTACTTTAAAAGGTTTCAACCAATCTTCTTGAATTATTGTAAAGTCAGATAAAAAGCCTAGAGCAGCTGCAACAAAAGCATTGTTTTCTATAGTGCACCTCAGTCACCTCCTAAGCCCATATTCTATAAAATAAATTTTAGCTAATAGAGTTCTTGACCTTGCAGCTACAATTTCTAATTGAGTAAAGCTAGTCAGTGAGCTCTTATTTTTCTAATATAGCATTTCCCATGTGGTGGCTGCTCATCTCACCATCCAGCCATGTTGGTTATTTTACTCAAAACTTGTTTTAATATACTCTGCAGCACCTAGAACAAGAAACACACACACTGTATATCCGTCATTTCCATCTCGATGAGGAGAAAACAAAGGGATAATTATAAACTGCATCTCATATTGTTACTCTTGCACTCGACATGTGCATCTTTTTTTTTTTTTTTTTTTTTTTTTTTTTTTTTTTTTTTTTTTTTTTCCCCCACAATAAAGTGATTCTGCTGTGGAGATAGCACCAGGTGCATGGGGGTGACCTCACACACACACCAAATCGGGAGCTGACATCCATCACACTTTGAAATTTTGGATTTCATCATTTCCTGATCTTTCTAAAGGGATCACAGCACCTGGCCCTCACAGCTGTAGTTCATTTAGAAAGCAATTTAAAAACCGAGAAAAAAGCAAATGACATCTTGCTGCCTCAGCCTTGTCATTAAGTATAGCAGAATGGCCTTCATTTATGAGACACATGGCTAAGAATTAATATCTTTCAGTGCTTTCTCAAGTTGAGATTACAAAAGGTTTGAAAGACCACTAAATAATTAGTACTATGACTGAAGCAAGCAAAAAAAAAACCAAACAAAAACCAACAAACCTAAAAACCCCCTCTCTTCTTCATTATGGATATTGAGAATCACACTGACTTCAACATGTTCCAAATGCAGTGGCCTTTGAGCATTTTGTTCTCACTATACAGTAAACCTTCAGCTTCTATTTCCTCCCCTTTTCATCCTCTTTAGTACAGGAAGCCTTGTGCATATATGGATACCTTCTCTGCACAGTTAAATGCCTTTTTGCACACAAACTGTTTCTCTGCATCTGCAGGGGCTGCACTGAAGTTAAAGTATTTTAAAGTTTTGCACAATACAATTTCCTTCACTGCTCTGTTACATCGTGATTTGTTTCTTCCTTTTTTTTTTTTTTTAAATCTGAATTTAATTTATCATTTTATGGCTGACTTTAATGCTTGTGGAATGAATGGCTAATGACAGTGGCTAGAGCCAGCCAGCATGCGGGCAGGTGCTGTGCGCGCTCTCCCCACGCAGCTCTGCCAATGCATGGCAGAGCCGCAGCATCCTGCCATGCCCCCGCCTCCCCGCCGCTCTCCTCGGCACAGCCCTGCCCGCGCCGCCCTGCCAAACTGCGACCACGCTTCTGGAAGGAGAGTTCGGGAGGTTTTATTCTTCTTGAGGAGAATGCAGTCTTGGGAGTTTTAAGAAAAGCCCCTGGTCTTGGATGTGTGCCCATCCTGTCTGCGCAGTGGGAACCTGGGGAAATCATACCTGTTTGTCATCCTGCCATGAGTCTTCATGTGGAGCTCAAATCTGTACTGCCCAAAGTGTCCTCCCATCCCTTCCTTTGGGTTAAACTCACTATTTTCTGAAAGTTTTTAGAAAAACAGAGCTTGTATACTGGGTAAGAAGAGGTGTTTAACCCTTTCAGGCAGCATAGCTGGAGTTACAAGTGTCATCTGATGAGACCCAGATTTCTATGACATATTTATGTCATAGAAATAATGAGGTAACAAAATTCTCATTTTCCCTGTTGATTCAGCATCCTTGGATAAATTTGAAATGATTTCACATGCAAATGCAATTTAAATAATGAATAATGCCTTTTTTTTTTCCCTGTTGTATTAACTCAGTGCACTACTAGCTACTGTATTTAGAGGGCTCCTACTTCAGTTCAGAAAAGTGCAAATGGGCATTTTGGTCTTCCGAAGTCACCTCTGAATCCTTCCCTCGAAGAATGCTTTCAAGTTTTGCACTAAAGAGGATGTCAGGACCCAAGAGGATGTCAGGACCCAAAGGTTTTGGGTCCATCTCACTGGACAGAGTCAGACACCATGTTTGCTGATAGGGGCTGGATGCTGGGACTGTGAATGTGTGTGTGGGCTTAATGGCTCAGTGCTGAATCTCAGCCTCATAGCAATGACACCCAAATGGATTCTTACTTAGTGCTTTACTGAAATCTTCTAGGGTTGAATCCACTTACTGTCAATTAATATCAAACTAAACAATTATAGCTGTAGATTTTAAATAATTTTCACTGCAAGGTAAACATTTCAGACCTAGGAGAAACCCCAATAAAATCAATAAACCCTCCTGGGGATGTAAAAAGGATTTGCACCATTCCCTTTCCACTATCACTGTTCTCTCTGTTCCTCCACCTCTAAGAATATCCTCTTCCTGAAAGGTTATGCTGTGTTTAATTAAACTATTCATTGTCTTAGAACTCTGCTGATTAGAAATTCATGTCCCTCTGGGCCTTTTTGGGCTACCCTCCTTTTGCATGTGGCTTTAGACAACAGCAGGACACATCTTCTCTCTTGCCAAACAGTATTTCTGTCTTCTGTACTAGCTCATTCCCCAAAATGCCACACCCAGCTCTTCCCTCTGAGAGTCATATCCAACTGACTCTGTGCATGCAGAGCTTTCACTAGTAAATAATCTCAGGGAGCCAAATGATGTGTTCTGGAGGGGGTAGTGCTCTTAGAGGCTATTGGCAGTCGTTCAGATGACAACCAGCTGCAAAGAGCTTTAAGAACAGTGTTATACACATACACACACACACACAAAGAGAAGAAAAAAGGGAAAATTGTTGACTGAAGACATATTGCCCTTGATTGAATAGTGAGGAACCTGCTCTCAAAAAAATAGATATTTGGGAATCCAAAAAAACCCAAAAGAAACAACAACTACAAAAGAAAAACCAAAACCCCACACACAAAAAATACAAAAACAAAAAACCCCCAAACAAATAAACAAAAAAACCCAAAACAAGAAAAAAAATTTGGCCTGTAGATCAGCCTTCAATTCAGCCTTCAACTGCTGAGGACGGACAGTGGTGATTTCTAGTTGATTAGCCCTGAGTTCGCTTTTGTTTTTCCTATTGCCTGTTGATTTTACTGCAAGGGCATTTTTGCCTGGAGTTTGGTGAGTGGGAATCTCTGTAGGAGTAGAGTAACTCATGAGCACTCTAATTGGCACAGCTCCCTGTAAAAGGTATTGACAGAAATAGTAGCAGAATGCCAGCATGTTCTGACTGCATCCACTACCTAGACTGTGGCCTTCCAGTCTTTCACAGAACACACTTTGACAAAGGTATATAGGGTGCTGATAATTGTTGTTTAAGTTGCATTACACATAACTAGTTCCCAAGGCCCTGGAAGAGTAGACCCTAAAGTGTTTCTGTTTCCCCTTGAAAGGGATTGAGTTGAAGTAGAAATACAGCTGTATAAGCTCTGTTGGGGAAAATTGGTTCTTATTATGGGGAAAAGCCAAATATACATCAGCGTTTCCAGAAAACAATAAACAATTATTCTTACAAAGAGAAGAGTTTAAAATCTATGTAGAGAAACGGACAAAAAAAGAAAGAAAAAACCCTCAACAAATAAATATTAAATTTGTGTAACTAAGATTTCTTTCTGTTTTGTCAGATACGTCTCTACAATTATGAAAACACCTCTGCCATTTTCTGAGACACACTATCTTCCATTTCCATCTTCTAATCTCCCAGAACAAGAAGTAGTTTGTCTCTACTGGATATTCAGCTTATTTGCCTGGGTTCTTTATGTGATCTCATTTTCTCAGCAATTATTTGTGCATCCTATGAGCTCTATGGGGGAATGGCACTTCATATGGGAATTTAAAAGGTAGACAACATGCTTAATTTCAACATGAACTCACATCAGACACTTTAAAGACCAAAATGTCTATTGGAATGCTACCTTTGTGCCCTGGCTGTAGACAAAGACTGGAAAACTCACGAGGATGACTACAGTCACCCTCCTGACTCTGACATACAACCAAGTCACCACAGTCCAAGCAAACAAAAGCCAAGCTGCTGCACTCGTACAGGCTTTCAGAGTCTGGAAGTGCAGTGGAATTGCAGTTTCTTTATCCTGCAGTCAGTGAGAGCTGCTTTAAACCACTGTATTGCACTGGCCATGGACAGCAAATAAAGCACACAGTGATGCCTGTGGCTGTTCAGCTTCACGGGTGCACAAACACAGCCCCAAGCTGATTTGTGTCCACAGGCACTGATGTAATGCAGCCAGTGGTGATGTCAGCAGCGTGTGGCTGCACACATGGGCACACTTGCTCACAGTACTGTGGGCGAAGGAGGAAAAGGGTAGTTCATTCTCCATCAAAAGAATTTTGAGAATGTCAGATGAGAACAGAGACATTTACCCAAATTTTAATGAATCTGTACATTATCAGAGGTCTGGGAAATATAAAACTGTAATTTCCAAAAAAATATATAGTCAATTATGCTTTAGAATCCTTTAATAATATTATCTACATTCAGAATATTTTAAATTCATAACTGGATACATAAGTCAGTCTCCCAGAACAAAAAACTAGCCTATTTCAGTGCCCTGAATTACAAAACTCAATCCTGAAAAGACTTTTTCTGCAAACCAGAAACTTCTTAAATTCCTACCAGAGAAAAGAGTTTATGAAACTCATATACATATATATATATTTCTAAATGTATATATATACACACTGAGAACATTCATTGATGTTCTTTCTGACTGTTGTGTTTTGCACAGTCCTGCTTTTAAAACATGGCAAGGTTTTCTGCTTTCATCTCTGTACGTTTTCCATTCCAGTATCCCAGATTTACTGTGTTCCGAGAGTTAAACCGTACAATAGTTAGAAGTTAATTTGCTTTCCTGCCCCCAAAAAACAAACAAGAGAAGAAGGAATTTAACCTCATATCCTCATTCTGAAATTAGCTCTATTGTCAAAAGATGACAGCTGTATCCTGATTTCAAGAATTTCGTGTTGGAATTAAGCAGCATTTTTGAAACCATTGTGTTACTTCAAACAGATCCATAATGGTCCCTCAGCAAACCATTTTCAGAAGACTTGTGTAAGTAAGATAAAAAGACACCATTTCTGAAGAGATGCTTTTATGGGCTAGGTCAGAGTGCTCTTTCCATGTTGTTCATTCCCAGTCGAATTTCCTAATAGCCTATCTCCTCAGCTAACAGATGCCCAGCCTCATGTCGGAACCAGATCGAGCCACCACTGAGATGATATCCAGCTCCTTTCTTATTGAGCCGTTTCCCTAGCAGATGGTGCAATGCTGCAGGCACACTCCTTCCTGTTAATTACCAGCCTTCGCTACAGATGGAAATGTCAGTCAGCCTCACAGGTCCTGGTTCCTGCCATTGCCTCAGTCCATAGCCCTCTACCTAGGCAAGATGCTGCCAACACACACCATGTGTTTTGTGACTGCTGACTAGGCAGGCAACAAAAAACAACTTAGTTCATGAATATTCATGGAGGAATGTTTAGAGTTCTGTTCATCTGCAATGCTTATAGATCTGCTTAAAGGAGATTGCACTTTCTGAGGAGCCCTGTGCCCCTTGTTTTACTGTGGTGTGGGCAGATGAGTTATCAAAGTGTGTTGCTATAGTAACATATAAAGGGCTATTAAATGCCTGTCGTTTGGAGACTCCTATAGGCACATCAGTTTCTGGCTGCCATTTTTTTCCCATACCTTAAGTGCCCCTTAATTATTCTTGCCCTGCAATAACAGACCAGTAGTCACCAGGCTGAACTGATTATCTAATAACTGTTGCTTTTCATTAAAGCCTGATTACCTCATTATACATAACCAATATGAATTCTTTGATCTTTCCTGGTATCCAAGCACTGTAAATTCAGACAAATGAAATTTTGTGTAACCTTTATAAATTCATTAGACACATTTACTTTAATGGCCATAGACTACTAGTAATCAAAAATACATTTTCAGAAAGATTTTTTATGAAGTTTGAGTTAGAAGATTAGGAAAACAGCTACCATGGGGTTTTTTCCTTTTACTTTCGGTCCTCTTTTTCTTTTTCTTTTCCTTTTTCTTTTTCTGTCTGAAGGTAATTCATTCTCTTGTGAGAATCTGTGCAAGTGTAATGTGTAGTTATTAAAATAGCAATATGACTCAGAACGTGCCAATAATATTCTTCAGTTTTTGACTCATGACTGTTCATGAAGTGAGAGTTTAGATGTTCCAAATCAGAAAAGCAGGCATCTAGTTTATGTTAAGAACACACTTTTCAAGAAAAGGAGAGTTGTATTCCAATTCCAGCATGCAGAATGAGCAATATGTACAGGAGTAGGGGATGTTTAAACAACAGCATTTTGCATCCACTCTGGGCTTATTGTTGTCAGTCTGCTAATGCTTCAGCGACAGAGCAGAGCACCCAGAGATACCTGAGAAAGACACAAGCTGTTTCTTTGAAAGAACTGCAAACCCTGACCAAAAAAAAGGCTCTAATAAATCAAACAAGTATACTTTTCAAGCATTGCTACTTTCCTGCACATTTATCTCCATACAAAGGGTGACAGTGACTGCTGAATTTTCTCTTTCTTCATTTGTTTATATTGTTCTAATGGCATGGACTGCATTTGCATAATTGTTAACAGCTTGGGGATCATGGTTTTCAAGGACCTGAGGTCCTTTCAACAACAGCAGAGAGCACAAAAGTTGTCATGTTTCTTGGTCCATTATATTTGGGGGTTCTTGTCACAGAAATATATTCTGATTTTGTCTTCACTACAGAGAATCTGAAAAACCAATGCAAGGTATTTCCAAGGTTTATTTCAATTTCTAGGTCCTACAACATTGTATTATTTCAACAGTAAATAATTAAATGTAATGTTATATCCTATTATTTTTTTCAAGTATATTTAAGTTTATTCCTCTGAGATGAAATGACAAAATCTATATTATTACCAGATTTCTGTCAGATGCACAGGGAAGCTGAAATTGCAAAACTTCCGTATTAAAAAGGATACAAAATGTTGCAAAAGTTTGGTGATTTTCTTATGGGCTTGTAAACCTGAACTTGACTTTGTAAAGTACTGTTTGAATCAATATGTAGGCTACCCACACATGTGAGTCTCTACACTGTAAATCATTTATTGTTCTTCAAAAACAACCATGATGTGAGAGGACATGGTGTTCCAGCTGCCAAAGGTCAGGCCTTATGAGAGGCAACTATATATCTATTAAAGCTTATGCACTCATTCAAAATATATAATCATAATAGTTAGCCTTATATTCTACACAAACTTGATAATATTGTATAATAAGTTACAAAGGGCAGCTTATAGTTCCATGACCAACACCTGGCTGGCTCTTCATACAGCTGCTGTGCAGCCAAATTTATTCTCAGTGGAAAGTGATTTCACTCCAAATTTCTTTTCTCAGCCTTTCTCATCTTGCAGTTTAGAACTATTTATTTCTCATTACAGTTAAGTCTTTTTGTTTTCTTAAAATTTCCAAGTATGACTTGCTGAGAGTTAAATAGCTGAAACATTGAGTTATGTGAAGCAACTCTACCCCAAACCTGCAGCAGCTCTGGCTGTAGGTAGCTGCAAGGCCCAGCTCCCTTCTTGTGTCTGTGCTCTTTTCACAGGGATCAGGGCACAGGGAATAGGGTGGATATTTTACTAAAGCCTGCTGCATGGATAATATATTTGTAATGAGTTTTGAAGCAGTATGCTAAGATAATTGAAGTTACAGTCTCAGAGAACTGTGGGGCCATGACAGCTCTGCTGCTGTTTTGTGGGTGGGATCTCCTCTGGCAAGCACAGTAACCTCCTGATCTGGTGCATCCTCATCTTTCTGCCAGCACTGCTCAGCAAGGAGAAAAAGATTTTCCCAGTGGTAGTAAAGCTCTGGGGAAAATAGACTCCATAGTCTCCAAGGAAAGCATTGTACCTGCCATGAGCACTGGAAGAACTATGCCAGTTTAACTGATCAAGTCAGCAGCTTCCACAGCAATCCAGGGAACCCACAGCTGACTGTTTTGTCAAATTGACACAAAAGAAGTCTAAAAGCCGAATTATTGCATTAATTCTAAAATAATACTGGTCTTATTTTTTTTCTTTTAATCACTGCAGTAATCTGAGTGATATAAGTAGGCTATTCAGAAAAAATGACTGCTGAGATATTGTTCCACATTTTACATTGTTGTTTCTTTATTGCAGCAGAGCCTGGGTTATATTTTTCATAGTGTCTTTGGACTTGCATGTTCTGTTGTTCCTTTCATCATTAAATGAAGATGGCAGTTGAGGAGGATGACAAAGTTCCTGTAGGGTAAAAAAGAAAGATTAAAAAGGTAGATGGACAAATTTAGGCATGTGTGGGTGGGAATAACATCAAAACAATTTTTTTTAATTAACAATGACACCTTTCAAATGTCATCTCATTTTTTAAGTCCTAAATAATTTACATTGTAACCACTGTTCAGTCACCTGCAAGAGTGATATGCATTTTAGTTAAGGGTGAGCACACATGGAAGTACTTAGGGACTGTATGAACTAACCCCTCTCTCTTAACATGACCAAAAGGAAAATAAATCTTGACTATTTCATTTCTGATTATGTGAAAGAACATACAAGTGACGTGTTGCACACATATATGGCCATTTCCATTCCATGACTACAACACTTGCCCATCCTATATAGCACTCTAAACTTGTAACATACTGAAGATACTGCAGAGTTCTTAGACAATAATGGAAGAGGAAACAACTAATTATAACAATTCCTACAGATAAATGATTATACTTCCTTATTGAACCTACCTTACCAACCACAATTTGGATCCTTCACTGTTCATATGTCAAATAGCTGGGCTATATCAAACTGTCACAAATATTTTCTTAAATTCTTTAAATTTTCTACAGCCCTCAGTGATTCCACCTTCACACAACACATTTGGTGGGCTTTGTGCTGTGTGGTTTGTTTGGCTGCATGTATTCATTGCAAGTCTGTAGAACTTTTTATGTTTTGTTTAAATGTGCTGTATTTCATAATTTCAATGAAGTGGCTCGAGAGCAAATACATGCAACAGGAAGTGCGGAATTAAAAATGGAAACCATGAGTATTCTGTGTGCTGCCAGGATTTTGCCTGCAAGTACTCTGCTCTTTTCATCAAAGCAGACCTGGAACAATTTTGTGATGAACTCTCAGGGAAACCAAAGCGAAAATATTAAGTCTCTGAACTCTTGTTACATAGTAATACTTGTTACTCAAGGATGCCTACCCTGTAGGAATTGAATGAGCTTACATTGCTCAAGGATGATCACAGAGGAAACACATCTTGCATTATATGCCAAGTAATAAATGGAGAATTGGCATGTGAACTGAAACAGAGCATCCTCTGTGGACTGGACAAATGAGATCTTGTCAAATGCCCATGATCTCCTCAGTCAGCAACCTATCACCACAGCTCCCATGCTGACATTTGAGGTTTAAAATCTCATAGCCAGGGCTCCTACTCATCAGGGCTTAGGTGGAGGGCTTAACCCCACCCACCTAACTGCAGATAAACAGAATCCCACTTCTTTATAGCTTTTTATTTTTGGATACCTTTGCCACCTTTTCTACTTATCCCATTCTCATAGTTACTGCTGCCATGGCAGCATACAACCTTGCTTGTTCCCAGCTGGAATGGCTAAAATGTAGATTCTTCTGACATCAGAAAGGATTTGTTCATTAGGTCAGCTGGTGGGAGGTGGTAGGCTAAGAAAAAAGTGAACAGATTTAGCATGTACCCAAGAGTGTTTATGTTGAGATGGTTTCCTTTTTTTCTTCTGCAGTGTGGTTAAGAACCCTTAAGTACTGTAATTACAGGTGTAGCATAGAGTTCATGAGGTCTTTAGCATTTTTATTTTACTTATCTTCCTCAAGAATCATTACAGGGAAGTAAGTCAAGCAAGACATTTCATACTGAATGGAAAACACAGCTTCCTTTTTCCCAGTATTGTAAATTTATATGAGCATAAACATGTGCATGTACATGTCTGTAATTACAATAAAAAAACCAAAACCACACAACAAAAACAACAGTAAAGGAAAGCTACTTGCATTGGATTGGATTGTTAAATGAATTAAATGTTAGCAAATGCCAAATAAAAGAGTATTTAATTCTGTTTCTGACATGTCTTTAAAATATTGGGCAAGGTCATATTTTCATGGGAACTTTCAATACATTTACAAATAAGGGCAAATTAATGTTATCTTGAGATCACCTAATTCACTGGATTTGGACTTTGCATCCTAAACAATGTCTTTAAGAATACTTTTGCATATGTTTTAGCAGAGAAAAGATAGAACTCAACACTGTCACATGCCAGAAAATCCTGATCAGCCACTGTGTCACAGCATAGGCTGTCACTGTCTTACATCTGTCCAGGAGATCAGTTCTCCATCCCTCAACAGCAGGACTTCACAGAAAGTCGACCAAAGAGGAAGCAGTCGTCTTGCAGCTATATGGTGTTTGCAAGACATGAAGATAAGTTTGGGTCACTCTCTGCCAGGAACGATAACCAGCCATCCCATTCAGAGTTCCTAGAAGAGGGCTGTTGGCTTCAGTTCCCAGGCTGCTTTTTTGGTACTGTCCTGCGTGAGATTCTCTGGAATGTTCTAAGATTGCAGCAATTGATAACTTTCTCCTGGGAAAGCTCAGGACATAGCCATGCTCAACTCTATTCAGCTCGGCCAATCTGTGTGAAACTTTACCATGGAAAGGAAATGTACTACTCCCACCTGCAGAGGTTACACATGCCCAATTACAAAGCCTTAGAGTGGAGATATCAGAATTTCTCAAAGCAAAGACCACAAGGAATCCTTTACATGATCTGAAGAGTGAGATTTCCTGCCACCTTCTTTCTTAATGATTAGTGCAAACTTCCTGTCTCCTGTCATCTCAAGCAAGCACAGCATGTAAACTCTTCCAGAAGCTGTTCAAAGTGTATAATAATTTTGTGGCAATAGCTAGAGCTGTGGTTTAGAAAATTAAAATTTTTGGCTAAAGACTGTACTTATTTGGCTCAAGGATTTTTAAAAGGTATGCAGATACCTAGAAAAATACACAATGGAGAACAGTACATCTCTGGAGAGGGACAGTGGGGTCAAAGGATGAAAGGTCTAACACTGGAATTGCCTAACATGTTCCAAGACATTGTGATGGGAAAAAGACTGTGTAGCTCTTCAGTCTGCTTAGCATCTCCTTATAATAGTGTCTATCTGGTTCTTACTTGTAAAATGGAAATATCAAACATGATCACTTCTCTTAGCATATGTCTGAAAGGTTGTGAGGCTGTGACTTTTTTCTTTGTTCGTGGAGTCTCCTTTTATTTTGTGAATAACCTTCACAATCTCAATTTCTTAAATGGATTTCCATAATTCGTTTGCTGTTTCAGCACTTTTCCCCAGGGATCTTTTTTTTTTCTCCAAACTACTGTAAAACTGAGACTGCAATATCTGGGTTTTGTGATTTTATATTTAGTTTTCCTACTAGCAATTACTGTGAAACCACTTTCTTATGTCTTCCACTTCTAGCTTAAGGGTTTTTTCCTAGTATGTCCCAAGAAAATAAATCCTTTCCTCTCAACATAGGTATTGAGTGAATGAGAGAACAAGAAGGTTTTGCTGTTTTAACATTTTCTACCAGTTCTGGAGAGTATCAGCACAGTTTTGCTTAATGCAGTAGCCCACCAGGACATGTAAAGTACTTTCTAAATTGTTGCAAATGAATTGAGAAATCAGGATTTATAGGAACTCTTTAAAATACAATTGAAACAATTCTGCAGGATCTTAGGATGTGAAAGCAGAGGAGGAAAAGGCATAACTAAGACTATAGTGCTCCTGAAGGAGGAGCCCAGCAGTTTGGTCTTTACGTCTCATTCCTTCACAGACTTTCAGCGAAACCATGTGTAGGAGATTCATTTTCCATGCTTCATCTTCTCACTGCAAAATAAGAATAAGATTTCCTTTTGCAAATACTTTCTCTTGTGCATGTTGAATATAAATTACTTGGGGACAGGGTTGTGGGGTTGTGATTCACACCACTTAACTTCAGTCATCTGCAGTGATGTGCAACACCAAAGGCAAGGTTTGTCAGTGGAGAGGGAGAGAACTTTGGGAAGTTGCTGGTTCATTATTATAGAAACCTCTGTTAGGAATGAGTCATTCAATAAATACATATTGACTATCCATATTGACCAATTTAAATACCTATTTTTATGTGGAGCTAAGTCCCAAACAGGTGTCTGTGTAAAATACAATGGAGCATATATGTGACTTTACTTAATTCCTTTTCTGAACAGATGTGTGACTTATTATATTTAAATCTTCTTCAAGCAGTAAGGTTTCCTCAAGAGGATGATTCATGGAAACATCTTGTCACAAAGGTTTTGATCTTTTTTTTCTTTTTTTTTTTCTTGGTATGTTTTTTTAAAATCTTTTTTAAACTGCAGGAGAAAATGACTGATTATGGCTGTTAAAGTGCTTTGTCTGCTTGTGGTTAATTAGCAGGTGTCATTTCCCTGAAGTAGTGTGAATTATTCTAATGTAGGGGCAAAGCTTGAAAATAATGAAGTTATTCAACTTGTTTACACACAGCAGCAGACAAACTAACTTTGCCTAATTATGATTCTACTTTTGCAGAGTTGGGTTGAGAGTTCAGTCCTAATGTTTACTGGATTGTTTTCTGCTTTGAAGAAAATGTGGAGAGTGAGCACATATCTTTTTTAAACTAAAAGAAAAAAATTCCAAAATAGATAAACAGAGAAAGATTATAATAATTAACCAGGCAGGAGAGGAAAATAATAATTCTATTAATACAACTCTACTAATAAAATTGTACTTGCAGAATAATCATTTGCCATGTTCTAAACGTAGTTCTTTTAAATTAATAAAACTTTTATCTTCTAAATGTATTTGCAATTATCTTTTTGAACACTGCATAATATAAAAACATTTATCTGTACCATAAATATGCATTTCTTCTAGTTGAACTATCTTCTAAAATATATGAAAAATAGCTTTTTTTTCAATGACAAGAAGGTAGTTCAGAAACTTTCCAATCTCCTTCCCCGAACTCTTAAGCTTATCCATCTATCTATCTATCTATCTATCTATCTATCTATCTATCTATCTATCTATCTATTTTTCTTTTTCATTAATACAAAGGATTCAGTCACTAACTGTTTCTCAGATCCTGCTTCTCAAGGCTGTATCTTCTGACAATCCCAATCCCACTCCCCTCTTCCTTTTACACATTCATTTCTTCCTTTTCCATTTTATGTGCTGCTTTCTCAGTGAATAAAATTATCTCCTGCAATAAATGAAGAGATGTTTAGCTCCCTGCATATTTTGCCCAGGGTATTGCTTTTTTTGTAGGAACATTCACCTCAGAGGTGAAAAGGCTGTAATACACGTGTTGCAGTAATCTCTATTACTCTCAAAGGTGGTCTGTTTTCAAATGGGCCATGAGGAATTAGATATTCATTGACAAATGCAGTCAGATATGCATTTTTTCCAGAGCTTGAAGAAGGCCTGATATAAACCAGGTTTGATTCTTTTTAGCTTTTCCTTTTTTATAGGTAGAATAAATGTTGCTTGGAGAGCACACATTCTGTGTTGGTGTGTTTTCTGCTCTGTCCCCTTGCTGATTTTAGCAACAGATGGAGAGCTCTCCATGAAGCTTTTACCCTTCCTCTAACATGTCCATTGAAGATACAGCTCCTGTGCTTGTGATCACAAGTTAATGTCTGTTGATTGCTGCTTCCTTAGGGCACATTAACCCTTCAAGAAAGATAAGGTCTCCTATTTCTTCTGTGAGGACTGAGCTCTGTACCAGCACACAGGACAAGATTGCCTTCTGTCAGAAGAGGTCTCTGTCCAAACAGACAAGACGTTGAGTGGGTGTGACTCTTAGAGGAACATAACAAGTCAGTGTTAGAGGAAAACAAACACCAAAGGGTGGAATTAATCTCAGTTTATTTTAGATTACTACATCTGAACAAGTTGCCCAAAGTTCATTTACAGTTAATAGACAGAAATAAGCAGAGACTAGCTGACCTATATTAGATTTCTACTTTTATATTACATGCACAGACCTGGATAATCTTTAGGGGCTCTTTTCTTAACAAATGCACCTTTCCTTCCTTATCTAATTTTTTTTTTTTTTTGCCAAGCAAGTTATTCTTTTAAGCTTACTGATTATAAATCCATCAATAATCTCTCAAACAAGCTACCTACTGAAGTTAGAGTAGCCAAACTGATCTGGCCAATATCTTACTGAATCGACACTGATCATTCCCTTTTCCATCTCCTGCTCCATTTCTAGCAAGCAGGAATTAGAAAGCATGCTGGCCATATAAATGAAAAACAGGTTCAGCAGAATTTTTGTAAACATTTTTTAAACAACCAAATCTTTGCCTTCAAAACATCGGCAGAATTAGAAAGAGCTTTCCTTACACAAAACTAAAAAATGCACATTTGGAATCAGCTTCTTAATAAACTAAACACCAAATTAATTTCACAAGAGGGCCTTTCTGTGTAAAGCTGCCTCTTTCGCTGTGGTGCTGGTGATAAGTATTCTTTTAACATGGAAATTACCACTGTGGAACTGCCAGTATGCGATCTCAGATCACTCTTTTGGCTTTGAAATTCAAACCTAATAGAAATCCTGCCAAGTTATTCAATGCTAGAATCCAAGAAAACTTAGCCCCATGTTAAGCAATTGCTAATCAAGAGCTATCCCTCGACACCTGAATGGGTGGATTCCACAAAGAAAAGAAAGGAGAGGTGCCTTTGCAACTTTGCTCAGTTTTCTGCCCAGCTGCAGCAATTTTGTTCTATAAGCAGTCAAAAAAGAATAAAGTGAAGAAAGCAGCTGTATGGGATTATAGGCACATTTGCAAGATGCTCCATGTGTGGATTTTTTCCCCCCTTTAAATGCAGTGTGAGTGCAGTGTGACTAATTATACCAGAGAGGAAAGCAGAAGCTCTCTAGTTAAAGTATTTGGGTAATCATGTTTACTGCAGGGAAAGTACGCCTGCATTAAATAAGTCAAAACACGGTGCGTAAAATGTGGAATGACTTTGTAGGCACTGCAATAGAGAGGAAGATGTAGAAATAAGTCTCATTTGTCCAACTAGAAGCACTACCAAAAAAGATAAACCATCTGCTTCAACTAACTCAGCTCCACTTGAAAAATGCTAATTGAACAAAAGGAGGTTTAAACTTATTTAAAAAAAAAGAAAGAAAACAAAAACAAACAAACCAAAAAAACTCTAAAAAACTTGTCAGCCAGCATGTTGCTAAGTGAGACAACAAAAATGATGCTATCCACAATTTGGTGAAGAGGTGAAAAGAAAGTATTCTTCCCCTTCCATGTCCAAATTTGGATTTCTTTGATGTTATATCACAAACCAAATGTTTAGTCAGGAACCCAGACTCCTTACTTGCTGTCCTTCAAATCCACCTTAAAATACTTCTTTGCTGTGATGCCTGCCAGAGAATGGCAGAGATTCAGGAGCCCGATGTGCCGAGATCACCCTCTCCCCTGGTGACCAAATGTGGTTTCCCTGTGCTCTGCCTCTGTCTGCTTGTCTGAATCCACCTGCTAGTTTTTCTCAGTTAGATTGGTAGCTGTTCAAAAATGTTTTCCACTAGCTGTTAGTAAGGCAGAAAAAACAAAAGGGCAATAACCACATTTGGGGGTTTTTTGGAGTAAAGCTGGAAGCACATATAGAGCATGTTACTGAAGAAGCACTTGGCTGCAGGACTAAATCTAAGTCTGGCCATTTAGTCCTGCAGTCAAGAATCCTGAAAGAGGCAGAAAAACAACTCCTAGCCTTGTTAGTTTTTGACACATCTTTGAATAGCAGAGAAATCATAAGTGGAAAGGCTGGGGCAATATTTAAAAGGGCAAATGAAATGACCTGGATAAGCATAAGCTAGCTGGCCTGAATCTAATTCTGGGCTAAATAATGAAAACATATGTGGAAAGAATTGAGCAAGAATTAATTCATAGTTATACAATATTTATGATTTTACTTCAATGTATTTTTATGGAAGGCAATATATGAGAACAAAAGGGATTTCATTGTTTGATGGAGATTATAGTTTGTTTGATACAGACAACTGGATAAATGCAATATAATTCCCTAATATATTTGGGATTTCCGACTTGAATTTCTGGTATTAAAAAAAAAGGTATATGTTAGGTATATTGGAAACCAATACACCAGGAGACACTGAGATGATTTCAAGTACTAAAGTGGTGTCATGAACAAATTATAGGATTTAATTTATCATGGAAAACAAAACAAAGCTTATGAACAAATATTTATAAATTCCTGGGCTTCATCTTATCTCTAGGATTATAAGATAATAGTAGGAAGTGTCAGAAAAGTCTGCAAAAGGTTCACTCAAGAATTTAGATTAACAAGGATGGTTAAGGGCCTTGGGGGGAGGTTGTATGAGGAGTGGCAGAGGTCACTGGTTTGTTCATCCTGGAGAAGAGGAGGCTGAGGGGAGACCTCACTGCAGTTACAATTTCCTCGTGAGGGGAAGAGGAAGGACAGGCGCTGGTCTCTTCTGTGTGGTGACCAGGGACAGGACCTGAGGGAATGGCCTGAAATTGTCAGGGGAGATATAGGTTGGATACCAGGCAAAGGTTCACCCAGAGGGTGGCTGGGCACTGGAACACTGGAACTGGCACTTCTCAGGGAAGTGGTGACAGCAGCAGCCTGACAGAGTCCAAGAAGCACTTGGGCAATGCTCTTGGGCCCACGGTGTGATCCCCATCTCGGTCCTGTGCAACTCAGAATATTCTGTGATTCTGTGATAATCTAAATTATTCTTTCATTATTCTTTAAATGCCAGGTATTCTTTAAATTTGAAAATCCAGTTCTATTTATTTAGAGAAGAAAGGCAGAGCAAAAGCCGGTAGCTGGAACTTCCCATAAGACAATTTCCAGATTGAAATCACATACAAATCAATAGAGGGAGAAAAAATAAATATGAAAATAAAAGACCAAAGGAAGAATTGACCATATATCAACATCCTGAAATCTAAACTACCTGGAAGTTGTATTTTAATAATTTGTTTTTCTATAGGGATAAACAGGAGAAATTTTACAGTTTGATTAAGGCATACTGCAAGACAAATCCTGAGCAAATCTGAGCTTTAAAACACCAAAAGTGTTAAATACTTAATTGTTTTTTTTTCACTGAAAATGAGGATTTAGATAGTAGATTTGTATGTCCTACAACTCCAATTTTTGATTGTCTTTGCAAGAAATTTTGTTTCTTTTCTGATAACAACAGTGTTGCAAATCATGTTTATTTTATTAAAAATGTACTTAAACATCTCTCATCAGTAAGAGTTAGCATGTCAAAACCAGAAAAAGAAAAATTACAGAACAAAATTTCAGAATAATATTTCATATTAGTCATATAAGAAAAAAAAAAGAAACAACAGAGAAAATATTAGTTTCTTGTATTAATGGAGTAAATCTCTTTTGACCATAACCATGTTCAAGCTTTTAAGGTTATGGTGTATTATGATATATATTACAAAGTGATAAAAAGAAAAATCTTTATTTTTCCTTCATTAAGTTCCTGCACTTCTCACTCCTCACACAAACATATCAGATAGATTTTAATCTAGGAGAGCTAGGCCTTACAAAAAAGAATATCTTGTTGTAATGGTTTTCACAGGATGAAAATCACAGCCCTGACCAGCTGTAGAGGAGACAATAAATAACCTATGTGTGATACTTAGGGAAAAAAAATCACTGACTAATTTACAGCCACAGTCATTGTTTTACATCTGGTTATATTCCTAAGTATACTTTTCTGTTTTAAAATATATCCTTTATCCATAATACTATCTTATTTTCTTTTTTTCTCCTACAGAAGAAAGCTTAGTTTCCAAAAATATATGAGTGTGCATGTTAAAATACAATATTAGCATGCTAGATATATGCTAAAATTCACCAGATTGCACATTAATATCTCCTGTGGCTTATTTGGACAATGCATTTGGACAATGGACTCTTGTAAAATGTTAAGAAAAATATTAGCATTTATGTCCAGACCTCAGCAAAAGCAGTTGGGCTCCAGCCCTGCAGCACACTCACAACAAAAATCGTTAAGTTTCACATATTTATAGCCTGGAATATATTCTCAAAGAACCTGTTTGTTAAACCTTTCTCATATGTTTTTTCTGACCTTACTCTTGTGGTACGATTATAAGGAGAAGAGGCCAGTTGAGGATGGAGAGAGGCAATAAAAGGTTTTTTCAAATCCATACTGAAAAATGCCATGATGGGCTTCTGGAGCCATAAGATCCAAACTCCACTACCCCACATTATGAGCACATTGTTATAATGGTCTATGAGTACATGAGAAAAATACACAGCTGGAAAAAAACTCTCTGATGACATTTGGCACATGGATATGCATGGAAAGTCAAGGCAAAGAGCAATGCCAAGATTCTTAACAATACTCGCTATGTCCGAAATGAGAAAGCAGGAACACACATACATAAAAGGATTAGCTTCCTTGCAATCTAGTTCTCAGCTAGGAATACAGCTTTTCTCAGGCATTCAACCAGGAACACAATGCAAAATGACTCCTCCAGCATGGAGACAGAATTTAGAGGTTTCACAGAGCAGAAATATACTCTGTTTCATATTGAAAACACACTGTGCAGAAAAACCATGTCATTCTGTAGTGCAGAGAATTGAAATCTGAAGCCCAATAGGAATTGTGAGTTGGTTCCAAGACAGCGCGGGTGGGAAGAGGAAGGCATTACTGAGCTGCATATCTGCCTAAACAATGCAGTAGGAATAACATTCTTCTGATATCTGCAGTGCTGTTAACATCAATTTCTTGTTTTCTCCTTTTTTTATTTTTGTTCACTCAGTAAGATTCTGTTACAGGTTATGTTTAAAATGCACATTTCTGCACTGGTAAAACATGATCAGGAGATTGGATGAAAAAAACAACTCTGTCTGGTTCACAAGAAGACTGGACAGAAATTGACAGGAAGTTTGACTGGGATGATTTTTCTTAAAACCTATGCTATCCACATGGTGTTGATCAGACACTGTACTTCATGAAGAATGACTTTCTCATCTAGTTGCCAATCAAGAATGTCTTCCTACTGTAAATTATTTTTTAACAACTGTTTTTAAGCTGCATCTGAAGAAAATGGACTCAGGTCTCATGTGTAAGAAACCCAAATGAGAGAAGACACACCTCTGCACTTGGCAGCTCTAGATTCAGATTTCTGCTCCAACAGACTCAAAATAGAAATATGAGCCTAAATCTTGCATATTCTGAGTCCTGTAATCACCTAATTTGCTGGGTCCCTCCATCTCCCCTGTTTCTAATTTCCTTCTCCTATTTAATCAGTTATGAAAACTACTTCCTAAAAGACAGAGAACAGCCTAAATTTTAGCACACTTACCTGTGAGACTAACCACAAAGTAAGCAAAGTTGGACCACAGGGATATTCTTTATGACATAAGAGCCATGTTAGGAAAAAAAAAAGAAATTACTATATAAATAGCTTTGAATCATAAAACAAAGCAATTCACCTTGTTCACCTTGTACAGTATGTAGACATGTTGCTAACAGATTATTTTTGCAACACTGAGCGGATTAAAAAAGGAAAAACCTATGACTAATTTTGTCCAGATAATTTTATATGTACTTTATACAGGTTTATTTATATAGTCAAAACCCAAAGAGGATTACAGTTGCACAAGTCAACTTCACAGCACATGGAATGCACAGGAATCATTTGACATACAGCTGTTGGATAAATAATTTACTCTGCTTGGTGACTTACTTCCTTATCCTCGTTCTTTTTACCTCCTTATTTAATTATCTTTGTTTATATTTTTCTGAGGGAACAAGCTATAATAATTCAATATTTTTTTCACAAAATAGTCTCAAGCAAGGTGAGCAAGGTAGTATTCACATGCCTTGAGTCTCAGGTTTCTGTTACAATCACTAGATAGAAACCCCCAAATTAGCTTCATCCCAAGGTTAGAGACAGATGCACTGTGTTCATCAACTAAAGCAGGTGCCAATAATGACTAATTTATGATTAGATACCCAGATGCTCAGAGCTCTAAACTAAGGTGAGATTAATTTAATTTACAGTCTCCACCCTTAAAGGGCTACCTTTAAATTACTTCCCTAGGCCGGCAGGTCTCTGGGGTAGTGACAGAGTCTAGTCACTTAGGAAAAATTTCACTCATTCACCCCAAGACTTTCTTTATTCCAAACTTCTAATTCTGGTGATGGCCATATCGGATGACAAACCCTCCTGTTGCATCAGTTCATCTCAGGTGTCAGGTCTGCTTTCAGCACTGACTGGGACAGAGTCCTCTCAGAACAAAAGTCTGTGATTGTGTAGCCACAGTTGGGAAGAAAGCCCAGGAAGAAGCAGCAAAGAAGGATTCCTCTCACCTGTGCTTCAGCACACACCATCAGCACATATACTTATGTGTGTGCTTCCCTAATGCTTGGTCTACAAAGCCATCTGAAAAAGGGAAGGCCATTGTGGGACACTATTTTGACTTTTCTGTGAGTCAGCAGCTACTGGAGAACTTTATACCAACTGCAGAGATTTCTTCTTAGTGAAAAAAAGCTGTGGTAGTTGAGAATGCATCAATTTACACTTTGTAGGTCTGTGCTTATACTCCCCCTCAGGCCATTACTGCTGAGGAGACGGGAAACTGGGTGAGGTGGGCTGACCCAGCACAGTCAGCCTGGTGTACTTACCATTAATAGCAGCAGATTTGTATGGCAATTGCTGGAAGCAGGGAAATTACAAGGCTCAAGATTCCCTGGATTTCTGCAGGCTTGAAGGGAGTGAATGCTGATGCACACAGAGCTGCCACCCACTGCTCCCCCTCCCCATCCCTCCCCATCCCCCTGCCCAAGCTCCTTGCTCCAGCATTAGCCTCCAACCTCACCCAGTCTCAGCTTCCATCTGCTGCAGTCAATTGCTGCTTGCACCACAAGTTTTCCATCTGAGCTCCAGCACAAGAATGGTAATGCCAGTAATGAGTTCCCAGGCCCAAAATCAGTCTTCATTCTACCATTCTTATTGTCTCAGTTGTAGCTCCAGCACCCAGAGGCCATGGCTGTTACCTTTCTGCTTTTACCAGACTGCTCCCATACCAGCAGGAGAGCAGCATTTACACAAAAAAAACCCCTAAACAAAAGCAGTCCTGAACTCTTTCCTGGTGTATAGTAAGTCCTGCTGCTGATGTTTCTTATGTGTGGGATTGTCAAGATGTGTGGGTGACTGGAACACAGACAATGTCCATGGAGTCCTGTAGTCCAAGATTTCTCCAGTGGGAGCCTATGAACTTACTATGTACAGTGGGATTTGTACACCACCCTCTTACTTTTCTTATGTCTCCAGTCAGAAGAACTAATTGTTTTGTTAAAACATTTGTTCAAACAAAGTCTACCATCAGAATTTAGACTTTTTAAAAATTTATTTAATATATTTAAGGAAAAGATTACGACCCAAACCTCAAAGCTATGGTTACACTAGGATTCCATTACAGGGATATTTTTAAAATATTTAAGACACAGAAATCGCCACAGACCTAAAATTACTTCTGTTTCCCCAATCCTGCCTTCAGTACTCGTAGTTCAAGTTTATGTGAATTTGATTAAAAAACCTTTAGCACTACTTTTTTTTTCCATGGTAAAAACTATTTATTTTTTATCAAGTTCTGAAAAATAGGTACCTACTTTGATTAGAAGTTTTCAAAATTTTTGGTCTTAAGGAAACCCTTCATATTAGAAATTTCAGCCCACATACTTCAATCTTTGCAAATCATTAAACAACCCAAACCAGGGTCAGAAAATTATACAATTCAGGCTCTCCTAATAAGCGATGTTACCAGCCACTACTATAATTTTATGAGATAGGATTTGAAGCTGAGGTTTTCCCTAAAACAACTGTGATGAATAATTATGCCTGAGAAGAGGAAACGGAAATCACAATGGTTTCCTTGCTGGAACTGATCCATTCACAATAATTTATGCTTTACCCTTGATTTCATCCAGTGATATCAGCCCTCCATCAGTCCTATCCACACAGCTTGAAAAACCCTGTTTCAAGTGAATCCCATTCAAACCCAAATGGCGAGGCCAGGTGCTCTCCTTAAGAGCAGTAGCTTTAGAATTCCCAACTTCTCCTTTCAGAAAGCCCTACATAAAACAGACCAATTATTGTTGTTGTTATTATTATTCAAAAACCGGTTCTGAGAAATACTTTAAATAACAGAGGAAAGCAAAAATGCTAATCCTCTTACATAACACAAATCCCAGATGGTCTTGTGTGGAGGGGAGGAAGATGCCATAATAGCAGTCACCATTATCAACTGAGCTTGGTTACAGATGTTAAAATGATGCAAGTGCTTGTGCTCACTCACAGAACTTCAATTAGGTTTTTCTTGTCATATTTCTCACAGAAATAATCACAAATAAATAAAAATTCTTGCACAAAAAACCACTAATCCTCACTGCAAGTGTACAACTCATTCTGAATAATACCTCAAGTAAAGCTGTTACAGTCTCCCCATTTACTGTTCTCCTTAGCTAGAGAAAGCTGCCACAGTAGCACTAGCATCTCAACTCCTAATCTAGAAAATATTCAAATAATAGCACCAATTGCTAGTGATACCTATACCAGTCCCATCGCCTAATGCAGCACAGACTGCTTTTACATCAATGTAAAAACAGTTTTCTTTCTCTGGCCCTAAATTGTTTCAAGTTTATAGCTGATCTCTGTGACATAAAGTGTGCACAGCTGCCCATTTCTCCAGGCATTTTGTCACAGGGAAAACCTTATAGGTAAGGATCACAGGGCTGCAGTAGAAGGTTGAGGAGGTACTTATCTGCCAGGAGGCAACTTTTGCATTAATAAAATATCCTGAGATCCTGCACAGAAATGCTCACTTAACAAATCTACTGTGCAGGAGCAGAAACATTTCTATGAAATAGTTTCATTCTCCAGTTTCACTGGTCTGTGTTCAGTGTGTGTGAGGAACCAGTTTTGCTCAGACCTTGTCAGCTCTCACAGTAACCACCACAAACCAAGCACCAAACAAAAGCAAGCAGAACATGTTGTATATGATGCTACAAACAAATTCAGGGATAATCTGAGGTCAACACAAGAAGCCTCCCTATCTACCTCACTTGGACCCTCTCCCATTCTCATAATTGTGAAAACACTGTTTCCTCTCCTTTTCCCAGTGATTCATGAGAATGACAGAAATTTAACCTGTTGCACTTCCTCAGACACAGGTGCTGCTGTAAAACAGCACATGTTGCAGGCATCAGTCTCCCAGAGTGCCAGAGGGGCTATTGCTCCACAAGGCGGTGAGGGTCAGCAGCTGCCCCAAAAAAACTAGGACCTGTTTCACAGCTATTCTGCCTCTTGGAAATATCTATTCAATGTGTTACTCCATACCCACTTCATCTCTGCCAATGTAGAGTAAAATGTGGAGGTGCTAAACTGTCCGTACTCGGGACAAAAAACCCGAATCATCAGTGGAGGCTGAACCCTCTTACTCCTTGCTCTTTCCTACAGCAACCATGAATATCAAGGGATACCAACTTTCCAGTTATGATATTGGTCTGCATTCATCCACATGCAGAGAATGATTTATTAAAATAAGTGTCCAAGAATCATATCTGTACCAGTGAAGAAAACATCCGAGAAAGCAGTCTCACTAGTTCATTATTTTTGGTTTGGAGAAATGAGCTGCTCTTTAATGGAAATCACAGTTTCCCACCTTCCCATTCCTTTGTCTGCCCATTGCAATAATCACGAATCAAAAGCTTCCAAGCGCCAATGCAGAAGGATAACTTAGGGACAGAGCAACAAACTTATTCAGTTAAGGTATGCAGACTGCAGCCTTTTTGCTGCTCTTCTCTTGTCTCCTACTCTACGTCTCTTCTGGTTTCTGCAAATAAACTCAGTGCAGTACACCTGGTTGGGAAGGGATTCCTTCAAGGCCTCAGCAGGGTGATGGCAACAGGCTCCTTCATCTGACCCTACTGAGGTGCTAGTCAGCCACGAGGGCAACTTTAAGAAGAAAGATCATAATCATAAAGGAAAGAGTGAGGTCACCCTCATTTTTCTGAAAAGCCCAGAAAAGGCTTATATTCAGCTTTACTTCATATTCCCTTGCAGAGCAATAATTTATTCAAACTACAGTTTAAATGTCTCCTCAAAGAGTAAAATTATAAAAACGATCATGAAAGAAATGCCCATTTATACAGAAATTATAGAGAAGTCTCTTGTCTTTATCAAGTCTCAAGTGTATTTGCACTTAAAAGCTTCCCCCCACCCCCCTTTGCCAACTAGAAACAATAGTGCAGGTGCATTGCCCTTCAGTGAACAATGTATTTATCCTGGGAGGCAGGAAGTTGGTTTCACACCTGTTTCTTCTTTTTATTTGTTCTTGGCCTGGCTAATTTGCCGAATGTCATGATTGGTACAGCTGAGGCTGTCAGAAAGAATTACCACTTTGTAACATGACGGCCTAATTCTGGCAGTTCAGATTTTACAATGATTTGCCTTTTGTTCTTTCTTTCAGTAGTGGTCTGTTTTCTGTACTGCACACAAACTGAATCTGATCAGCAGCAACAGAAAATGTAAAAATAAAGTAGGCTGCTTTATTAGATGACTGTCCCTTTTGGATATTATTATATTATATTATATTATATTATATTATATTATATTATATTATATTATACATTCTAAAGACATTGACGGTTAAATCTCTGATATCATAAAAACGTGTCATGCCATGGGCTGAAATAAATATGATTTTTCACGAATTAATGACTTAGGCTTGGAAATTTTTTTGTTAGAATTCAAGGACTACTGAAAATTGAGAGGTACTCTGTTGTCTCATAAATATTAAAGAACTAGAAAGATGTGGCAGAAATTTTGTACCCACATATTCATTTAGTTTTTGACTTTATGATCAGTGGTTTTTTTTTAAATCTAAATCTAAGTGAGCATTTTCAGGAACAGAATTATCCTGTTGATGACAACAGTAGCTGAGAGCTAGGAAGTTTTTTCCATGCGTAAGTCAGTTCAACACAAGAAAGAACAATTTATGTAGTTAATGCATAAATTTATGCAATTAGTTTTGCTTTGATTTTAACATTTTTAGAGTGATACCACTCTCTTAACATCCTATCCCAACAAGAACACCACTTCCCAGGCTTCTCTGTTTAACTCTGTACTGTGGACCTTTGAGAACTTCCTCTGTGTCCCAACATGCACATGTTTCACAGAGCATGAGCCCCCTGCAGGCACAGCACCCACCACCCCACAACTCTTCCAGAATTCATCACCCTGGACTCATCAAGAACACCTGCACAAACGTACCCCCTGCACCAATAAAAGTGATTAGCTAAGTCCTGCTAGGATGGGGATGAAGAGAGAGGGAGCAAGACTAGGTCATGGCAGGATCACCAAGACGCAGCCTTTTCTCATAGGTCCCAATGCTGTGACCAGAATGAATGTGAGAGATTTCTCAGCACCTGTATAGTACAGAAGCAATTTTAAACACTGAATTTTTACAAAGGTCAAGCTGTCTTTTTTAAACTTAAATGGGACATATGTCATGAGCACTCACACATGAAACTACATCTTCCTATAGACAGATACATATAGAGAAAGGGCTGCTGATTTCAGGCCGAAAAGGCCACCTAGACAGCCCTTTGTGAGTAAAGACCTAGAGAAGCAACAGACAGATCTAGAGAAGCAGCAGACTATTTTCTGGACCTTTCCTTCAGAGGATCATTAGCTTCACTAATGCATCTATATCTGACATTTTAAGAGATGGGGCTTTACAATTCAAAGTTAGCAAATCTTTTATTGCTTTCATTATCAAGGAGCTTCTGCAAGGCTGTTCTCCATCTGCTTGATCCTTGACAAGATTTATGAAAGGCATCATTGCCATGTTCCATAATAATACCATATCCAGCCACTCCAAGACTATCAAAATAACAGACTTCCCCCAGTGTCTTCATTCAATATATTATTATTTATAATAATCATACAGTGATACTCCCTCATTGTAGGCCAGTTGTATACATCGTCTTCACTAGTCACGCTCATATTGCCAATCTATTTCAAATATCTGGCACTGCCCTTCTTTTGTGACTAACAAGGATCAACATAACTTATTATGTGCAGGAGAATACTAATATCTGCATCTCAAGCCAACTGAACAACTCAAACCAAGAATTTTTGATTGATGCATATTCCCTTTTGACCATGACCATTTCACTCCTAGACAGCATGCACCAATATTTTCAGGTTCTGCCAGACATTTTTCATGGTGCATTTGGTTGTCTTAGGCCCTTGTCAGTGAGAATAGCTCATTGCTTGTGTGGAAAACATCATCCAGATGCTTGCTACACCATTGACATGAGGAAAATGGAGCCTTTATAAGCTATACAACCTCCAAAAATACCACACAAGCCAGATGATTCTTGCCCAGTCCAGGGGGCAGGTTTGTGTATAGTCTGTACTAACAGCTTTCTAGACTGCCAAGGATGTGTATATACATATATATATATATATATATATATATATATATAATATATTCTGCATGTATTCCTCACCTATCCTTCAACAGAATGGCTTATGAGCCAGTAGTAGATTCTGGATTACCCTTTTTTCTGTTCAGTCCATATCCTTATTCTTACTTTAGAAAGGTTTTATATAGGCTTTCCCTACATCATTTTTTCCTCTCTGCAAACAATAGCTTCTTTTCCCTCATTCATATAAATTGACATAATTTCTGGGTTGCCCTTTCACCTGACACTTAACGCACCTAACATGAATTTGTACTTATTGTCACCTTGTTTCTTCACAAACAGCAGCAAAGAAATAGAACTTAGAGGTCCTGTTTCCTTTCCTTGCCCTCTCTTTCCTCCACTTTCATAGAACCTAGTACATCATACATCAACCAAAGAAACACGTACCAACACTCACAAATTGAGAATGCTAGAGAAGTCAGAGAGAATAGTTTCTAACATCCTGTTACATTTTTCTATCCCTGGGCAAACATTCTCCACTCATTGAGCTAGAGCTTTTCTCCTGGAAGAAGGCAGTGAAAAACAGGATCAGAGGATGGTGAAAAGTTTTCCTCAACAAAGAAATAGTGAGTGGTCCCCTGGCAGTTATGCCTAGAGAAGAGTGAACTGTTTTTTTCTACCCGACTCAATCAAGAGAGCTGCCCAGTGCCAACAAATGCAAAACTCTTTTGTTAACATCCAAATAAAAAATAAGTTTAAGTTGTCGAGTAATTACGCTGTTTGCTGTTTGTACAGGTGAAATGTATTGGCCCCACAGAAAGCGAGTGCTGGGCACAGGAAGATCTTTGGTCAGCAGCTTGCACTGGAGATTGCCCAGCTGCACCCACTCTTCTCAAAGGACAAGCCCAGACCAGTCTGTCCTAGTGAAGGGAGTTCATGGGAGGAGAACTCCAGTCACAGACTTTAGGTAACCTCCTTTACCAGGGTCTTGCTAGCCACAGTCATAATTTATTTGGCCATTTAGAACAGATTAATTTCACACAGAAGCCCCTTAAGGGCTTTGAGACAGAGTACTCAAAAATAGACATCTGACAAACAGGCTAGTAATAACACATCTCCATAAAAGAAGAGGAAGCAAGTGAATCTCCAAATTATTGTTTGCCTTTCCATGCACTTGAAGAAATGCCTTGTCCATAGCCTGAAGAGAGAAAAAGGAAGAGAAAAAGACACAATTAAAAATTCCCAAACAACCTAGGATACCAGTTTGTCCCAGGTTAAAAAAAAATAAAAATCCCTAATTCTAACCTTTCTTAGAAAGATAACCCAAACTGAAGAAAACGCTATGACTTTTCAGTCCCATGTACAGGAATAACTTCCATAAACTTTTCTACCTGTCTGCTCCAGTGGCAGCCCACATGCATGTGGGTACCTATAAACGGCATTGAGGGCACTTCTGCTCTATCTTCAGCAGGTCCAGTCTACTTTGCTTTGGACATAGCACAAAACTCCTGGTGAACTGGCTCTCTTGATGGCCACCAGTGAAGGGATGCCTGCCACCATGGCAGGGGACTTGTGGCACAAGTGCAGTCATGAATATCTGGCAAAGTCTCACTCAGAGAGTCGTTCCCATCAAGGTGGTTTTACCGCTGGTGTACCTCTCTCCATACCTAATGGGACTCCTAAAACAAAATTGACAAAAATTCATGGAATTTTTTGTCTCTTTTCTCAGCTTTGTCTTTCATGATTTGGATTATGTTATCCCAGGACTTCCCAATGACAGACAAGCCTTGACAATATAAAAATTTCTATCTGCTGTCTGACCCATTGCTGGAGCATAGAAACAAGATGCTCCTGCACTGCCAGAACTGAAGATATTGGCTGTGGAAGAGCTTACTTTCTCTCAGAAATAAGATTTTGGAAAATTACAATGATAAAGAATTGTAGATGATGATAAAAACGGAGAACCTCATAGAATTTCAGTACAAAACTTGGTCTGTGAAAAAAATTGAACAAACTGAACCTGAAACTCCACTAATACTTTCATTATGTTCATATTATATGGAAAAATTGAAGATGAGTGAATGGAAAAGACTATTCCAGAGATGCATATGTGATTGAGAACTAAAGTCATAAGAAAGATGGTGTTCTATGTTCTATATTTCAAATTCTTGTTCACAAAGAACTGTCATCTGAACAAATCAGCAGAAGGCTGGATAGCAAAAAAGCTGCTCAACAGAAAATGGAGTCCTGACCTGTTGAGGTCACTTTGGCACATGGCTTCTTGCAAAGAAATCTACAGAAATAAAAATATTTAAAATAATTTTTTCTCACAATTCTATATTAAAGAATAAACTGAGATAGTTGAAGCAGATTATTTTTAAAAAAAACAAGGTTGAGAATCTAATTGACTGAATACAAGAAGGGAGGATTCAAATTCTTCTGGAAGAGTCATTAATACTAATCTGAACTGGTGAAATTAAATCCTGTCATTCAGTCCCAAGAAAACAATTAACTGATTGAAAATTATTAAAAAAATATTAAATTCCAGGGATTAGCTTAAGATAATTCTTGTATTCCATATGTATTAGTGTCATAAAAAACACAATGGGTAAACACTTGTTTATTTAATGGAAAATGGTATTTAAAATCAGCAGAGATACAGTGAATTTAGGGCCAGAGAGGACTGTTTTGATCCTGCAGTTTAACTTCTATAAAGCAGGAGAAAAAATATAATATTTCTGTTGTGAGAGAACTGCTCTTTGACTGTACATATTTTATTTAGAGACCTATACAGTATTTGAATGTCAAAATTGTTCTTCATGTCAATAATTATTTTTAATTATCTTAATTTTTTTCTTAAAGAAATAATAAATTAAGTTCTGCAAGGATCTGGTGACTTTGAACTATTAAATAGTAAAAGATACTACATCTTCTAGGGAACTGGATTAAAACCAAAATGGTTTGGATAAAAAGTTCATGTTTTTAAGTTTTTCATGCTATGTTTGAGTCTTTCAGGCTACAAGTTCAGTGCTCAGTTCAGTTAGCTCAGTGCTAACAAGAACTCAGTAGGGCTTATCCATTTGCTTTTATCCTATAGGGCAGGCTGTAGCACCATGCAGGTTCATACTCTAAATTTGAAATTTGCTTTCCACAGTTCTCTCTCCTGAAATTATGAAGAGGTTCTGTCACTTGCCATAAAGCAGTACAAAGAAACCCTTCTCTTATCTTGTGACTGTGTTATTGACAATAATTGCAGAACATTACCATTTCAATTTCACAGTATCAGTTCATTTTGCTACCTCTGATTCTGGAAACCACTGAGCCATACTAAACAAGGATGAGAGGGCTTATCCTCTGGTTTGCTTTCATTTATGTTTTTGATTCGATGAGTCCTAAGATGAGACTGACCACCCCTTTTTGACAAGGAGAGGTGTCTGTTCTCAAAGCCCTGTTTGGACACCTTTTCCCCAAAATATTTCCTTGCATTGTCTTCTGAAGTACCTTAAAAATTCTGGTGGGAATCTATAGACAAAATACTCTTTAGAAATAATGAAGATTATTTCTAAAGGGGAGGATTTAGATCGTATTCTGATTCATTTGGTGGAAGAGGAGTTTTTATTCAGTTCATTCTCTCTCTCCAGGAGAATTGAGATGGGACTACCTTTACTCCAGTCGTGCACAGTTTCTATCTCAGGTAGATCAGAGTCTAACTGCTGCAGACTGCTTCTACAACCCTTTGATATCCATGCATCACGTTTCTCTTCTTACTAAAGATTTTCAGGTTTGATATGATTCTGGCCAAATGAAAGGCTCAGCTCTGTGGTAGATCTGTATATATCAAGGCCAGGTTGAGATGTTTTAAAGGGGAGAGGTGTAAACAGTGATATTCATACACAGAAGAATGGAGGATCAGATAAACAGCACATGTTCAATTGCTCACAAGGCTGTCATACAAAGCTGGAGATGACACATTACTTGTTTTGAATTCTCAGAGTCAGGAGCTCTCTTTCTGACTAAACCCTACCTAAGCTTCCTGCTCCTCACTCTTACTCCTTTTGTGAAATCTAGTCATAATACCTAAGAGAACAAAAGTTTTAAGGCTCAGAATACGGTCTTTTTTTTTTTTAATGAAATGTATAAAACCAGAATATGTTTTCTCACTTGTTGTCTGTCAATGATTGTTATTTAAATTCATTCAGCTTACATGTAAAGAAATATTACTTCCAACTATTATGTCTACACACCCCAGCTGGACTTGGAAGATCATTGCCATTTGTACCCTATCAACATTTATGAGTTATTCAGGGCTCCAATTCAGGGCTCCAATTGCCCCTTGGATACAATCAAGTTGTTTTTGATTAAGAGATGAGATTTTCCACTGCTTTCTATAGATTTCTGCAGATATAATTGAATGGAACTTAGCAAACAGTTCAGCTAAGCTATTGTACAAGAATCCATCTCCATCTTTCTTAGGCATATAGTCTTGCCAACGCTAAGATAATGGTACACTGTTTGAAATGTATGTCTCATCCTATGAATGAATTCAGAAGACAAAAGCAGTTAAACAGAAGCTGATAAAAATATGTTGTTCCACACCACCTAAAAAGTTCCACAATTTTCACTAACTCAAAATACAAGTGAACAAAATTGCTACTGTGTTATAACTGATATAAAATAATATTTTGTGAAGTTAAAAAGAAACCTGGCTTCTTCTTCACATTGGGGTGTTTTTTGCATGCTAATGGATTTCCTTTCACCATTATTCTAATTTTGTAAAAAACAGACACATTTTATAATTTTTAATTAAAAAAAAAAGATATAAGGGAGCACCACAATGGTCCAAAAAGCACTTTTACAGAATTCATTATCAGCATATGAAGCCAGAGAGGTAACTCAATCTATCATGCTGAGATAACCATCTAAATAATCCAGTGAATACTGAAAGAGGTAAACAAATCTTGATAGCAGACAGGTGGTACAAAACCATAGCAACAGAAGGTCCGGACAATGTGATACAAATGCAAACAGAACTCTCCATATGTATTTTTTTGTCCTCTGCTTAATGCAAAGTTGTACTTTAGTTCCACAGAATTTCATATTGAAAATAATTTGTTCACACTTGCCATTCACCTCTTCATTCTTTGCACCTGTCTCCTTGCCTTCCGGTTTTGGTCAAAATCTGTTGGTGAAGTGCTCTTCAGTCTCCAGCCATGACCAAACCTCAGACTGCATACATATTTCCCTAGAGAAAGTCCTATTCTTGCTTTTTCTCCCATCAGACCTGCCTGTGTACTGCCAAGGTGGGTGGGAGGCTCCTAGATTTTTAGTCACATGCTCCATATAATCAACATAGAGTGAGAAGCGCCAGCAAAGACTTTGTCCTCCTCAGTCCATCTAGTGAATTGATGATCTGGCAGCTCTCAAAGTTAGGTACTTTACATCAATTCTATCAGGGTTTTAGACAGTTATGTCTAAAGGACTGTTCCATTAGAATTTTAAATTTTATATGCAAACTGTCTGTCTTAGGCTGCATTTGCATTAGCATATTGGTTCAGAGAAGTTGTGCATTCTTGAAATAACTCTCTCAGTCCCTCCTTATTGCATGCACACAGGCTGAATTCACAGAAAGGTTTTAGTGCTTAGAAACCAAATCCCTTCTAGGGCTGTGCTATAGTGCACACCAAATGGGCTGCTGCCCTTCAAGGGGATATGGCATTCTCAACCAACAACCAGTTCTTTAGTGAGCTCAGAAACGTATTCATTGTAGGGGTGTTCAGTCCAGAACACCATATTAAATCTAAACTGAAGAAAGAGGCCAAATTATGTACAAAACAAATATAAAGATCTCATAATGATTGCTTTAATCTATGTATTCCAAATTAAATTGTTTTATGTGAATATAGTCATACCTATAAGCCAATCAAACATAAACTTGGACTTTCCTACCCCCAGGTACCATTCCACTATTTCTGCTTTTCTTCCATTGTTTCAACTTGGCTTGCATCTCCCTTGACACTACTTCTCCTGTAATAGCACTCTTCTATATTTTTCCCACACAGAATCTTTCTGTCTTAGTAATTCAATACATTAGCAATTACCCAGCATATCTTTAACTAGCAACAAAAGTGAGCATAGCTGTCTACAACTGAGCAATTGTCAAGACCTTTCTTACAGTCAATAGAAATAAATAGGTGCTTTTAGAGTATGATTCATCTTAACCTAAAGTAGACACTGAATATGGGTCAGATGAATCATGTCTCTTTATTGACAATACAGAATGCCTAGTGTGACTAGATCAGATTTGGATCTGCACACTGCAGCCATCTATGATCTGCTGTTTTCCAGGCTGTCCTCTATCTTTTCTGGCTTGATTTTCATTTAATAGAGTGACACAAAAGCCTGCTGATCTGGATGGCAGTAGATTAAACAAGGGCAATCAGGTGCATGCTTTTCTGGGGAGAAGTAGGGGGACTTGGACCCTGAGGAATGAGTTTTCAAACAGGTTTTCTGAAGTAGGAGAATCGATGGGTTAGTTTCCAAGTGATGTATATGCTAGATGGCATCTGTGTTAACTTCTGTCTGATTCAGACCAAAGGAGGAACAGCTCGTTCTTGCTTTGTATCAGACTCAGATGAAGCAACATGCAGCAGCATTTATATCCCACCTAGATTCAGTCCTGACACCTTCCAAGATTAGCTGGCTCTTCAACTGTGTGAATAGATTGATAAATGAAATCAGTTAAAGTAATCAGCAAACATTGCAGTAATCACTGAAAATCGGAGTAGTTACCTCTTGAGGAAAAGGAATTACTTCAAATTTACCCAAAGGTGATCCCAGGCACTATTTAGATGCAACTACTTGTCTGTCTATGAAATGAGGATTGGGTAGAGTATGGGGATTTGGTTTCACATGCAGATTGCATTTACAGGGCATGTTGAGTATTTAAGTATTTAATAACAAAACAATTAGTTATTTACACAGAGGACTATAAGACTCCTTTGGAAATATCCATCTCATTGCCATTAAAAGCAAATGAAGTGATTACGAACAGTGTAACCACACAATTAACTGATTAAATCCACAGTCTTCTCTATACCAGACCTGCTTTTCAATATGACTTTTATGATTAAAAAAATAGGCTTGTACATGGTGACGCATACCTAAGCCTTCTGAGCATAAGTGAAATTTTTAATTAAAAATGTATGTTTCAAGATAAACAGCTTTCTCAAGTATAGGATAATGAAAGAATATGAATGCTGACAGAGGGGTAGAGCTCACAAAAATGGCTTTAGGGGGAGGGGGAGTTAATAAGATGCCAGACAATGATTAAGTATTTGAATATTATAAAAATTATTTATTCTAAAGATACTCCCTTTCTACAGATATGATTGTAATTTTGCTGCCAAACAAAAGAGAGTCAACAAATTATAAATTATAGAAAGTAGAAGAGAGAAAGCTGCTATGTAGCCCTTTCTTGGAGATTTAAAAATATTGTATTTTACTTGCCCAAAATTCTTCAGAATGAAATAAATTAGAAGACCTATAATCACACGATGAGTAACCTGGACTGTAGGGAATTTTGACTAAAGTGTGGGCCATGTAAGGAAATATGATGACTGGATTATGTAAGGGCCTCTCCTCCAGGCACCAATAATGGTTTTGGCCAAACAGTAGGGTACTTAGGTTCTCAAGTTCCCTAGTGTAGTTTCCATGTTATGCATTTTTTTTTGTTGTTGTTCAAATATATTTTGGTGTGAATAACTGCAATTCATTTTCCTGAAAAAGGCATCTAAGGAGAAATATATTTTATGGTTTTTTGCATAAAGGCAAAGAGTTCAATTTTCAATATTTAAATACTCCCCTTCCCCAGTTTTTCAAATATTGAATTTCCCTACAAAATAGATGTTGACACATTGGTCATACAGAACACTGGCTGGATATTGAAGGAATCTCATTCGTGCAATTAAATACTTATTGTTTTCATATCTTATTGTATATTTTAGTAAAGTTGCCAATCTAAATAAAGACACGGAGTTTTAAAGGTACTAAAAACTTGCAAGACATGAAACTTGACAAGAGGAGGAATGAGAAACACATTATAAATAATCTGTAGAGAAAATAAATTTTCAAAGGTAATATTTTTTCAATATGTAGAACGTACAATATAGATATATAGAAAAGTATAACAGAAAATATTTTTTTCACACAGTATAACAAAAAGGAAGGTTTTGTGATAGATTTGCATAAGAGCTTCAAGACTAAATAGATACATTTCACAGAAAAGAATTATCAAATCTATGAATGAAAGATGCAAGATATGAGAAAAACCTACTTTCTGACAATGCAGGATGTGTTTGCTAGTATTTTTTTCATGCATCAGTCACTCTGTTTTAAATTTTACAAGCAGTGGTACTAGAGATTGCCCGAAACGTATAAGTTTTAAAAAACAAAAATAGCTAATAGCAGCTTGTTTGGGATATCTGTTAAAATAATAAAACAATTCAGATTCCCTCTGTATGGAAAGCAGGCCTGAATTCCCCAACAAAGTGAAATACTTAAGTAGATTTTCAAAATGTGTGTCACGAGAATTGATATTGGTTGAGGAATGAGAGGTTTAGAAATATTCCACTGAAGAGCAGTTAGTCTTGTTTTCTGATAAGCTGTCAGAAAACAGCTTTATATTTTGAGCTTGGATGGGTCTAATAGTTTAGTCACCATGTCAAGCATCAGTAAAACTTCATTCTGTCAGCAGTAGACTTAGAGTGTGCCACTACATTTTAAAATGAAGAGTTGGCGTGAACTCTGTAAACCATAACCTCAGGCTCTTCCTGGAACTGTGATACACCCACGCCATGCAGCCTTCACTGAATATCGTGTTAACACTCCTCCCCCATGCACGGCTGTTGTACTGTATGTGAACAGCAACAGTCAAATATAAGACTAAGAGCCAGCTGCACCCTATTATTCCGTTCACTTTCAGATTTGCATACTTACCAAATATTCCGTCAGTGGGATATTTGTTATTTCTAGTATTTTACTTAGCACCAGTACAGAATTTCTCACTAAAATAGGTTTTTATCAGAAAGGACATTTATTTCTTGAAAAGGCATTGGATCACAGATAGATATTACTTCCAATGAATTTCCACTGAAGCACAAGGGAATTTGGCTTAGAATTTTAGAGACTGAAGTTTTAAGGCAGCTCCATCGGGTTTACTGATTTAAGTTCAGGAACGTCAAAACTTCCAAGGAACATTCATATAAAATTGAAAACCAGAATCTTAGAAGCCCTATGCTAAATTTTAAAAGAAAATTTCTGTTGCTTAAATATCTGAAATATCTGTGAAACTCTTACCTTTTATTCTTTTTTTTTTTTTTCCAAAAAGTGTAGTAGTCTTGGGACCTCATTCTCTGCTTCATCTTAAGGAAAGAAAATCCTTTGTTCACAAGACCTCTACTTCTAGACCCGGAAAAGATACATTTTCTGACTGTTAGGGCATAAAATGAAACAAAAAAATGTTTCTAAAATCCTTCAGACTGTGGCCTGGGAGTGATGAAGTTTGCTAGATTACATAGTTGACAACACTACAGCAGTATGGTAAGTTACATTGTAATGTCAAGGCACTTCCTGTAGCAAAACAACTTTTTTTATTTCCTTCATATATGAGAACAAAAAGAATCTGCACATTCTTGGGATTTATCACTTTTAAGGCAGTGACATGTCTTTCAGCATTGAGACCAGTGACAGCCAGGGTTACACTTTTACTTATTTCCTTTCTTTTGGGGGACTGATAAAGATACACATACAATGACAGACCTGAAGGTCTTCTAAGCCATCAGCCTGGACATGACACCAGCTCTTAGAGCTACCATTGCAGCTGGTAGAATTCACAATAGAACTAATCACTGCCAGCTTATATCTGGTCAATCTTCATGGGACCTCATTTGACCATTAATACAGATATTGATTTTCTTAGAAAGAAATTAGAAAAGAACTGGGGATAAGTAAAATTTTAAGGAAGGCAACAGCAAGCAAAAAGTGAATCTATAAAGAAGAAGTGAGACAAAAAGAGTAGGGGGAAGAGAAAACAGGTCCCAGTGGAAAAATAAAATAGCACTGTTACAAGGTAAATCAGCTACCTGTAACTCCCTAATTGACAGGGCAGTCACATCTATGCCGAGAGATTATGCCTTACTTTTAAAAAATTGAGTTAGGCTTGATTAAATTAATTGCTCTAGGGGCTGAAATGAATGAAGGATGGAGGTGGCTTGAGAGAAGTAAAAATAAGGATTCAGTATACTACAGCATATGTATAGAGGAGGGAAAGGGCAAGAGGAGAGTCTGCAGCAGCATCTGTAAGGGATCATACACTTCTCCAAGTACTGTTAATGTGAAAGCTGCAGTCTCCCTTGACTCTTTGCTAAACCCAAACCAAACCTGGCAGGAATATGGTAAAGGCAAAGGAACTGAGCTCTGTTGCATAGCTATTACAATCATGTCATAATAGCATTGTATAAATACATCAGTGCTGCAAGACAGTGCAAGGAAATAGGAAGTGATGGGACTAGTGAAATGGACTTCCCTTGTGCCACAAATACACCAAGGAAGTGTTTTTCACCCTGAGGCAGTGGTGAAGGCCTGCAGTTTTGGTGTAATCAGATTAATGTGAGTATGGCTCAAGATCTGTAGAGCTCTCTAGACACATGCATGCATACCACACCCATGTCACACTGCTGGGAATTACAGGGCCACAGGATGCCAACTGCCTGCTTGGAGAATGGGAAACAAGTGTCACCCTTCTATCTGTGGGAGTGACAGCTCACTAAACACAACCTGCAGAGGGAAGACCAAGTGAGATGCCCAGCCTGTCTGATCTACAGTGCCTCTGAGCCAAGAAGCTGCAACTGGACTTTGCAGAACAAGAGTCGCTTCCATGGGGTGACTCATCTTCTGAAGTTGTCTGTCCCTCCTCACTGACTGCAGAGGGAGCTCACCATCTGACACAGCATTTCTGGCTTATTTTTGGTTATCAGAAAAGGGTTTTATAGAAGAACTAATCACAGAAGAAGCCTTGCACTGGGCAGTGGTAGATTGACTCAGTTTAAATGAAACAAATCCAGTTTTTAATTCAAGCAGAAGACTGGAAAATTAAGGTAACTAGTGAGTGATGCCCACTGGACTGAAGAACTCAAAGAACTCAAAGCCTCATATCCAATTCCAGGCCTGGAATTTCTTTGTCAAATTCATGAGCTTTCCTACCATTCATTATTCAAACAAGGATAAAACCCTGTTACATATAATATAACTGAGAAGTGATATTAGACATAAGCAGAGATTCTACAGGCAACTGAAAAAAAGACTGAATATACATATCTTGAGAGATATATATGTATAGAAGGTGAGAAACTGAAGGGACAAAATACTGTCATAGTGTAGCTGAGTTACACATAACAGCAAAACCTAAGACTAATGACATATAACCAAGGAAAGATAAAGGAAAGTAAAAAGGAGTCCCGATTGCTGAGACTGAAGGAGAAATTAAACAATCTAGATGAAGTCCAGGTAGCAATGGACTATTTTGTTCCAGTTTTCAATAAAACCAATGCTGAATGGGAAGTGGTGAAGAAAATAAAGCAAAGATAAATGAAAGCATTAAAATTAAAATTATTTTCCAGACAGACACATAACTCAGAATTCAACCTGAAAAAGTATGGGAGGGAGGGAAGACAATACAAAATATCCAAAGAACTGACACAAGAAATTCTCAGTCTAATGTCTGGGATTTTAGGGAATTGATCAAGTCATTGATTCTCATCAATGCATGAAGAAAGACCAGCAAACAAACCAGTAATATTTAAGAAGGAAAAAATAGAATTCCATTGGTGAGGTTTCAGGAATGTGCATTGTTTATAATGCAGTTAGAAAGAAATAATAAATTTCCATGGAAATAGATTGAAAATTGCATAAATGTAGTAGCAATTACCAATAAATATTCCTTTAATTAACAGCAAATTTCTTCCTTGACCTTTTATTTAAAAGAAAATTCAGTTTTAATCTAAGATATAGCTGATGTAGCCATCTACCTAAACTTTGCCAAATCATTTAATCTTCTTTTACACTGGCCATTAGTTTACAGAGAAGCTGAGTTTTATCTAAAATTGTACAGTAAGGAAAAAAATGGAACCATCTAGGAGACAGCAGCAGTTTGTACTGAGGGTGATACTTGTATTTTAGGGACAATATTTTTAAAGATTCTTAAAAACTTGTGTGAGATCAAATGATTGAAAGCTTTCACAAACAACAGCACAAGACGTAGGAGCCCACAAGTTCAGTTTGGGTGCTGGCATAAAACTGGGAGACACAATCATGGAAGAGAACTGGAGTACCACACAGTAGAAATGTTATATTGGCCCTGAGGACTGAGCTAATAGAAACTCGTGAACTACCTAATTAATACAACATATGGAAGCTCCTGCAATTGCAGGTCCATAACAAGAATAATTCCTATAATTTAAGAGCTCTTAGATGTTAGTGAGAGCAAAGAGGAAATACAGTGTGATCGTTTCAGTTTTGATCAATCAGAGATTTATCTGACCTAACTTCAGAAATCTACAGTATAGACATATTTACTCTCACTGCTCAACCCAGACTGCTTTTGAAGTCAGAGGAGACAAACAGGCACTTCAGACATTATTGATCTGACCTTTTTCAGACTTTAACTTCAGAATGAGATGAATCACTCATGTCTCTCTATTGATTATGAAAAAGGTCTAGACAAGTGCATGAATTTGAGATGTCTACACTGTGAATCCACTTACAATAAACTAGGTAAGTAAGGCCAGTATGTGAAAGATAAATGCAATATTCAGTTATGTTGATCTAGATCATCCTCTGAAGCAAAGATTTTTTTTCTTTTACTAAACACTAAAAAAAATTTATCTGGAATAATTCTGATTAAAATCTTAGTAATTCACATTCTTAATAAAATCTTAGTAATTCACATTCCAGGAAGATAAATTAAAGCTGTTCATAAAGAGACAATGGAATGATCTGGAAAAATGGAAGATTTTTTGATTAGCAAAACACAGCCTAAGATGAAATATGATTGCCCTCTCCAAAAAAATTTTGATGGTGATACCCAGCAAGGGAGATTATGCTGCTGAAGCTAAAGCCTATGGGTACCAATACAATTGGATAGCTCAGTTCACTCCTTTCTTCCTTTATGCTCATTGCCTCCTTATCTGCTTATTTACTTCCAGGACCTCCTTGGGAAGAAATGAACCAGTTCCCACCAAAAAAGAATGCGGGAACTCAAAAGCGTTCCCAGCACATTTATGCCACAACCCAGAGCATGCAGCATCTACTGTTTCATGCTATGGAAACGCCAATCTGTGGGCTGCAACACAGTCCTCACACTTTTAAATATGATGAACCAAGCCACCCCCACAGATAAAAACTGTCATGTTTTAGACATAACCATATGGGCTATGTGGTGTGGATTAGGTTCATCTGCTCCACTGCTCTACCAAGGACTAGCCTTGAATATCAGCCAATCTGTGTTACTTGGGCCAAGGGATGGAGATCATTCTGTGAGGTGGGTGTGCTGAAAAACATAGCTGGAGCTGGTGTTGTAAGTAGGTGGCTGCACCAGGGCCACAGGAATAGCAAGGCCATGAGGAGGTTAATGAAGGAAATTACATAGTTTCTAACCATCACAAGAATGAAGTTAAGGAACAGCTTTCCCATTGCTGCGAGGACAAGGAACAAAAAGAAGCTTTAAAAAGAAGCTGATGTGTTTTGTGACGCCTCCCACAGCAGAGGATGATTCTCAGGCTAGGTCTGAGCTGTCATATCTTTGCTCACGAAACACCTATACCCTAGAAGATACCACTTCTATCTTACTAGCTGGTATTTGCCAAATGTTTCAGTGGAATTGATCAAGTACGAAATGGAGTCTGATTCCCCTTTGCAATGATGTGTGGCTTTGAATCCTGTTTTCCTATATACTATGTTCCCATTTGCTAGGAAGTTTTAAAAAGAGTAGTCTTTTTTTCTTTTTTTTTTTTTTTTATGTGAAGAGCAGTCTGAGAGTTTCAAAGAGTCTCAAACGCCAAGAAATCAGCCCTCACCTAATTAAGAGCTCGTTTACTCCAAACAGAATTGCTACAGTGAGCTACAGACTGGTTCTGATCTGCTTGGAAAACACCTTTTCTGACGATGCCAGATGAAATACCATTCACAAGACTTTTTTCAAGAACATATACTTGGTCCTCTTTTAACTATAATGAAGATAAAAGCTATGTCTGCACACAGATTTTCTGAATATCTAACCATATGCACTTGTCTACATCTATATATACACAGAGACATATATATATATGGCATATTAGCAGTCCATGAAGTAAATGAGTGAAAAACTACGGTTTTCTTCCTTTTTTCTTTTGGTTCCCTTTTTCATTTCCTTTTTGCTATTCCTTTTTTCCCTGCTTCCTTAGCCATGTTTCTTGCAGCCCCAGTGTAAGGAGGTATTTAAGCACACACTTAACACTGTAAAACTATTTGGCATATAGAGAGAGCACATATTTGTGCATGAACGCATGTACCTAAACACACACAGAATTCCACATTTTCCAGTTCCTTAACAGCAGCCCTCCTTCCTTCCTTCCTCTCTTACCACCACTGACCTTGTTCTTCACAGCATATTCCCATCAAAGCCATGTGATGGGTTTGCTATAACAGGGAAGTATGGCCTTCCCTGCTCACACTGTGGCTCACTGAACATCCAGCTTGACAAATACAAGAATCATCCAAGGCTTTGGGCTAAAATTGGTGTCAGAGCATCCCAGTGCCTTGCATTTACTGTTTTCTAATGAATACTGTCTGGGATTTACCTGCTATTGACATGGACAAGCTACTACTAATGAAATCTGAGCTAGTGTTAAAAAGGAGAGGACTCCCTTAGTTTGTTTATCACCTCATTAGCAAAATTAATTAGCAAAAACACTTCACCATGACAATCACAAATTAATCCCCAGGCTACCTACCTGTAGATTTTGGGATGAAACCTTTTCTGGAAGGACTATTTTCTCTAGAATCTGAAGTTAACTCACGTGCAAACACCTTTCAGGTTTTTTAATTGTCTATGTGCTCACAAGGATATAAAGAAGCTGTGAAAATAAATGCAAGTGCTTGATGTATTCACTGCCTGAAATACTTTGTAGCGCTTCTTCAGAATTGTGTCTTTCAAGCAGAAGGATAACATTTACCCATATAAAGTCTTCAGGAATGATTAACTTCTAAATTTTGTACTCAGAAAAATATTTACAACCCTCTTCTGAATAAACAATAGCATGATGCTAAACCCACAAAACCAGAGCAGAAATATATAAATTATGGACTCTCTGGGCATCCTTAAAAGCAAAACATAATTGCCTAAATAAAATTAAAAGGAAATTTGAAAGTAGAGTCAAGGCTCACACAGTAATACCAAACAAAAATGTGTTAATTAAATGCCAAATCAAATTGGTGCATTTTTTAACAAGATTTTAGGTCTTGCAATGATTTGCTTATTCTGCTTAACAAAAGGAAAGGAGTTTCACAGCATGGGAGCTGAGAAGAGAAACACCCTAAAACCGACATCATCCATTTTAAAAACAGAGTTGAGAAAAGAGTTTTTATTCAGCTAATAAATAGGTATTGTTTCCTTTAAGTACTGATGAATGCACACCAGAAAGAAAGAGAAAATATTTCAGTTTTACTATCTTATTTCCAGCCCCTTGCCATTCTGTTCTGTTCCAAAAATTTTGGCAGCTGCTAAGCAGCCAGCAAATACAAGTGAGTGACGTTCCAGAGAACGGGATGACCTTGCCACCAGTAAATCCATGTGGACAGGTTGGAAGAAAGCTCATGTCTACAGGGCAAGACAGACAGATGACAGTTTTTTCCCAGGGTAAGACAACTCACTTGGTGGACACAACAGACAATCTGGCTACTGCATCTGTAATCCAGATGGTCATTAGTATTTGAGAATGGCTCACTATTACTGAGCCCAGTTTAGTTCATTTAATGTAGATGACCTTCTTTGCTTCACCTCCAAACCAGACAGTCACTTTTTGCCTAGAGGACCCCCAGCTTTAAATATGATGAGCATTAAAGAACACTTCTGCGTGCAGACCCAAGCCTTTATTATGTGCTGGTATTTGTGCAGTTTATAAAATATACATCAGGAATAATGTGCTGTATTTTCAGACATACTAACACACTCCATGGCAATTTTCCTATGTGCATAATTTGGGTTATTATGCATAATAGCAAGGGGTTTTTGTGTTGCTTTGTTTTTTTGTGAAACTGTTTGAAGTTCAGATTTTCAATAGATAAAAATGGGCAGAGTTTCTCTAAGATTATCAGCTGAAATGCTGAATCCTAAAGTTTTACTTTAAAAAGCATGCAGAGAGCAAGCTTTCAGAGAATTATAAAAACAAATATGAAAAGACTGGATGGAAAACAGAATGCAGTTTTTTTCTTGATATTTTGATCATTACCATTTGAAATTAAAATATGTATTATATTTTGGGCAAATAATGAATTGTTAGAAGATTTGGGAAGGGGTTGAACAAACTTTACCTCAACCTGCCTCCTTAATAATTTTCTTTGTTTATAGGTAAAGTAGAAACACAATTTGGAGACTAAAAATCTGAAATATCTTTTTTTTGTTTTCCACTGATTTCACAGTTCACCTGAATACCACAAGTACTTCAGCAGATTTGAGAGTGTATCCTTGAAGCACTTTCTTTATTTCTGTAAGCATTTATGCATGGTTTTCTCCATCATTGAGATGGGAGATTTTAAAAAGAAAAACAGTTGTAACTGGGTCAGTGTTTACAATTTACAGTGCAGATTTACCAGAGAGATGTTGCAGATGTCCTGAAGGTGATATTCATCTGAAGAATCAGGTGACACTTACAGTGTCCTACAATGGATATCAAAAAAATTGAAATTCTTGTGTTTGCCACTTATTTAAAAAGTGTTGCTTACTGAATTTAAGTGGGAAACAGCATATTGTGGTTAGAACTCTTGGGAAGAATATGAGGGGTTTTTTTTCACTTCTAATAGATTTTCAGGATGACTTGGGACAGGCATCATAAATATTGAAACATCGATATTATTGACTAAGATTTACAGTGGATTTACACAGAATTCAAGAGACCTAAACAACTAAGATGTATCTCCAAGGATGTATTTAGGCTGATTAGAAAGGTTTAAGCCTGACTTTAAGAACTATAAAACTTCAACCATTTGGGTTATATAAGAAATGGGTGAATGCCACATTATTAGGATGAGAAGGGTATCAATTCTCAGTTGCAAGCCTAGCTGTGATGGCTGCTCCACTTTGGTTCACTGAATGGCAGCAGTGACACACAGGCAGCTGGAATACCAAAACAGCTCTGCTATCTGATCCTACCACACCTTTGAAAATGACACGAGGCATCATATTCAGCCAAAAATCAAGCTAGTGGTAGTCTTCTCAATCTTAAACAATTGAATTTTATCCAGAAAATTGGTCACACTCTCTTCAATCTACAAATTTAAAATTACTTCTGTCCCTACTCAGAATAAATCTCACCTGATTATACACTGGTCTTCCTCTGTCCTTCCTGTTGAAAGTGGACCACTGCCCAAAGGCATGAAAGATTCATGATACTGGAAAAAGGAAGAAGAAACAAAAAGGGTCTGGATTTATAGCCCACTGCCAGGAAAAACCTGGAAATGTGGTGTCCTAATTTCTAACATTCATTCTTTCAGGGATGGCAAATGCTTTTTCAACTAATAAGTCTTTGGATGCTTGAATAATGTAGTATGAAGTTTGAGTGCAGCTCCATCTCAGTTCCCCCTCTTTACAAAGCAAGAACACTTGCCTTCTCCTGCTCTTTATCCATCCTGACATTATAGTAACTTTTTCTGAATGGGAATTTTCAGGCAAGGACAGCTCTCTGTAAAACTCATATGAAAAGAGTTCCCTGTAATGAGGCCTGCTCTCTACCAAAGACACCTTTTTCTCAGCTGCAGACTCACATACCTCTCCATTTGATGCCCTAGAGTAAAACCCATCCATATACCTCATACCTGTTCTAGATAAAAAAAGAAAAGCAAACAGAAGATGCGGCTGCAGTTACCTGCGGTGCTGACAGCCCGGCTGCCGCAGCAGCACAGCTGCCACCTCCCCGTCAGCTGCGCTCATTGTCAGCGGGAATGCCCCGGGAGGCACAGCTGATGTTTGTGTCCTGCACAGATGGGCGCTCCCCTTCCTGCCCTGCTGTTTGCTGGAGTTCCAGCAGGGGCTGCTGCGGGGTGCAGCTGAACCATCTTGTCCCCCAGCCGTCCTTGACCTCCACATCCTTCTCCAGTGCCCTTCAGCTGGGGAGTTCTGCTGCCTTTCCCCACTGGACACTGGCACTACGGTGACCTCTGCAGCCTTGAATTTCTTTGCAGCAGACATCAAAACCCCTTTTATATTCTTACAAGGTCAGTTCAGAAACCAACAGCAGAGAGATAAGGACATTCCCCAGCTCTCAGTTACATATAAGACAAAAAAACCCCACAACAGTTATAAAAAATGCGAGAACTACAACACCGATGGATTTAATTTCACTTCCCTTTACATCTCTGAGTCCGGTCAGCATTTCTGGAGTTTCAAGAGGGGGAGCTAGTTAGCTAACAGAGTCCAGGCTCTTAGAGAAACTTCCCTTGGCAGCAGCCCACAGCTTTCAGATTTTAAGAGAAGCAGAATGAAAACGGAGTTCACAGCTTCAGCTCATCCCCAAGAAGCACTTTGTACAGCATTGCTGCTCCTGCTTTCCCCATAAACCTAACTGATTATTGAAGATATCACATAGACACAGCATGAAAGCTGATTATGGCTTGACAAGCGAAAAAACATAAACAGAATTTTTAATCATGAGACACACAAATGAGCTTGTAAAAAGCTTATGAACGTATAATATACAGATCTAAATAAGCAAGGGAATATAACCTTACATACAGAATGACCTGTGACTGAATTTTTTGCATCAAAGACACAGTACAGAATTTTTGCATTTTAATGCAGTACAGAATTTCACATGTCAGGATAGGAAAGTCACTCATATCTATTCAGACAAGAACTTTTCTTCTAGCAAAATGAAATGAAAGACATTCATTTGTCCTTAAGAAACATGGAGGAGGCCTGGGTCTTTGCAGAATCTTGTACCAGTTAGCTCATTATGTGGAACAGCAAGTAACTTTTACATCTCTTGTTGTCTCTGAGTTTTCATAACAAAACTCAAACATGTGTGGTTTATCTCTCCATTTGCTATTCTTCTTCCTTAGTTATGCACTCCCCACCCATGAACACACCTGTGTGCTCATCTGCCTTTGGAGGTGCTGTCAGTGGCAGAGCCCTGACTGCTGCTCCCTGGGCAAACATTCACAAGTGTGCAGCAGGGGCCAAGGGCTGCTCTAACTCCACTAAGAGCTTGCTGTCAAATAGCAGGTAAGCTTTTGTGCAAGATCATTCTTTTACTGTGCCTTTTTTTTTTTTTCCTTAGATATAATTTTTTAATTGAAAACAATGTGGCAAAATTGCCAGTTGTTACTTCAATAGCTAGAAGCCTCCAGCAGGCTACAAGTTTTATGCTGCATTTGCCCCATCCAACTTTATCTAGCCAGGCAGTTCAAATGGCAAATTACTTCTGTAAACCCTTTATCCCACCAAGGTCTACTAAACATTTAGGCCTGGCAACAGTGGAGATGTAAAAGGTTCGCACTGTGCTCTGAAAGTCACACATGGCAACTCTTGTTCTAAATTCACGTTTAGCTCTTGCTACAAAGCCATACTGTGACAGGGCAGGTCCCACTACATGTAACTGTTGCCACACACTGGTGCCATTCCCCTACATTCCATTTCTGACTCTAGCTTTTCTAAATACTGTTTCATGGCCAAAATCTTTTGCTGTGCTGAAGCACATATTGCCATTGTTAATTCCATTCCTCCACAATTCTGCAAGGAAAATATCCCACAATACATTAACTCTTGCCTTCTGTAATACCCTTTTCCATGAGAAGACAAACGTTTTGTTTGATGGCAAAACTGATGGTATTTATATGTGTCTCTCAGTAAGAAGGAAATGTTGAAGTTAGAGAAATTATTGTCATTGATTTCTTTCAAGCCTTGACTTGGAATCATAAAGCTGTTAGGTATCATAGGGAAAGTCACAGAAAACGGTATTATCATTCTCTGTAAACACAAACTCATTTTCTTTCATGTTTGCATTAGTTTATGTTTTCCTTTCCTTTCTATGTTTTGAACCTTATGATGTAACTTTCTGCTTTGCATGTCAACTGCTTTACATATGAACCTTCCTTCTTCACTTAGACACATGTCAAATAAGAGTAAGAGCTGATTGTTACTCCATATGTTTCCCAACAAATTCCATCTCTGTGATACAAAGGTATAAGCAAAGCAGATCAGAACAATCTGGCCAAGGCTGGTCACTGTAGCCATTGGATCCTAAATACCTTTGGGGTGCTCAACTGAAAGCATGAAAAGTGAAGAAGCTTCCATTACTCTGTAGTTGATATTAGTCACTAGTGAAACATTCTAATAATAGGAAATGTGGGGTGGTATATGACATCTCTGAAAAAAACAGTAAAGCAAGAATAATTTGAATAAATTACATAGTAAAGCAAAAATAAATATTATTCATTTTTAAAGTATTTTACCTTCTGCATTTTATTCTTGGAGACACAGAACTAATTTTTGTGTTCACTTAGGGTACTCAGTGATCAATCTCTATTAAGGTGATCATGATTTGTTGCAGACTTGGAAGATGCAAAACCACTGATGCAATTTTATTTGGCCATAATGCTTAAGCATGAGTGCTTGGCTCTCCCAGCAGACTGAACACAATCCTGCTCTTCTGTCTGTGAATGCAGTGCACTGTTGTGTGGCTGTCCATGGGTACTTGTGAAGTGCTGGGCGAGAGGCAGGGCTCTGCCTTCACCTGACAGACACCTACCAGGCAGCCAAGTGCATTGCATGGCAACCTTGTCCAGGGCACTGCAGGTGCAGAACCAAAGGGTCAAAAAGGACAAGACTGGAGCCAAAAGGGAAGCATGTATTATGCAGATTACATTGAGAGTAGATATAATGAATTTAATACTTTTTCTATAGCAAATTGCATCACTATGGCTGCACACCATGGCTCACAGTTAAGAAGCAAACTCTCCCCGAGCTCTTTATGAGATTAAAATACAGAAGCAATCTGAACCACTATTGTCTAAATTTTTTCTGAACTAGAATTTAATATTGCTCTTACAAACATCAAGTTACAGGATTGAAAACAGTGTGTTGTTTCCTACTTCGGGAAAATAAGGCTCTCAATTTCAGCTGAATGGTTTCTTTCAAGATATGAGATAAGGTCCATCAAATCACATTGTTTTATAATTATTTGATAGTGTTTTCTGCTTTGATGGAGGTACTTGAAATATGAAGCTAGCTGGCAGTGGAGGTAGAAACACAGCTCATCATTCATTGTTGCTATGGATGAAGATGAGAAGTCTCTAGGTTCTGCAAAATGGCACAGTCCCTGTTCAGAATAGGAAACTTCTAATGAATTAGTTTGGTACTCAGAAGATGAAAATATTTCAATTCTTTGGTATGGGAAAGGCATCTGAATGTCTGCTCCTAAGCCTTTCCTTCCTGTGCCTCAAATCCTTGTTCTTGCCAAATGCAGTAGTCACTGACAGGACAGGAGGGGTGTCTTGTTCACAGTGTGGTGCTTCAAGGTGAGGTCAGACATGGTTTTGGCAAATAAAACTGATGAACAAAGCAGGGGAAACAAAAACATGTCTTGTAGAAAGAAATAAAATTTCAGATGATTCTGTCTCTACCCTGCTACATCGAATGATTCCTGAATTGGGAGCCTGCATGATAGCAGGAAAGAGAAAAGTGGGGGTTGACAATAAAACAAAGAAGAGGGGCATCTCACCACCCAGTTAGACCTGATTGGAGGCATGAAGGGAAGGCTGCAGTCCCCACTCTAGTGGTTTCTCCTAGAACATCCTGCTGCAGGGTTGTTTACTATCCCATTCCTCACTTCTGCAGCACTCACCAGCTTTGTAGGACTTGTTTATCAGGCTTGTGAATCAGCAGCATTCAAGCATCACTGAAGACTTGCCAACAGAATCTTTACTTCTATATAGAGAATTTCATAACTTTTTTGTTTTCTTCCTTTTTATTTAGAATCCATGGTTTTACAATTATATCAGAATGTGGCCATCAGCTGAACAGCAGTGGAGTTGCTAGCTGAAGCCTATGAGCTTTGCGGGACTTGTTTATCAGGCTTGTGAATTCTGGCAGAGGCAGCTTTAGAGTTTCAATTAAATTAACAGATTTGCACAGACCCTAATATCTGACCTGAACTGCTCAGTAGTAGGAAAATTACTGCATTCCTTTTTTTAATTCCTTAGTTTTCTCAGCTCTTAACAGAAGCAGGTAAGAACAACTGCTTTTAAAATCACAGACTGTATTTCATCCTCCCACACCAATCATAAGATTTCCATTGAGCAGTTCATAGTTGTTCTATAGAGCAGTTTGCTTGATCACAGAGAAGACATCTACAAAATCCAGTCTAGAAAATTCAACTGATTTGTAGTGGAACTCCAAATATCAGGGAGTTAAGTATCATATGTCTAGATATCCAAACTCCTCTGTTCACAAATTTGGGCTTCTGAAGTCACCTTCTGGCCTCTGGGAGTTGTGAACTTGTCAGGACATCATGCCACTTAACTGTTTCACCCATGGACCATCTCTGCATGCCAAATGTCTCCATGCAGAGCAGGGCTGCTTTAACTTTGGGATTTCTGCTACTCTGAATGAGTCATGATCCACCACAATCTTAATTATCTCATTAATATACATCCTTTCTGCTTGCCTAGCAAGCAGGTAGAGACCTATTAAAGAGATGGCTGATTATCCCAAATAAGTCAAAAGCCCACTGGCATTTTTCAGAGTCCTTCACACTGCATAGATCCAAACAAAAGCTCTCTATAGGCTCAAATCATTGTTTGTGTTTCAAGCTGAGCAATCATAAAGAGATATGGGGAATCAGAGTCACAAATCATCAAGTTTGAAAGACACCTTCAAGATCATCCAGTCCAGCCATCAACCCAACACCACCATAATCACTCTTAAATTACATTCCCAAGTGCCATATCCCAATGTCTTTTGAAAACTTCCAGAGATGGTGATTTCACTACCTCCATGGAAAACTTATTCTAAATCCTGACCACTCTTTCAGTGATTTTTTTTTTGGTATCTAATATGAACATCCCTAGGTGCAATGTGAGGTCATTTCATCTCATCCTGTCACTTGAGACACAGCAGAAGAGAACAACCCTCCACCTGGCTATAGCCTCCTTTCAGGCAGTTGTAGAGAGCAATGAAGTCCCCCCTGCACTTTCTCTTCTCCAGACAAAACAACCCCAGTTCCCCCAGCTGTTCCTCATAAGACATTTTCTAGACCTTTTATCAGCTTCATTGGCTGTACCTCAGTGTTGTTTTGGATGTCACAGGGGAAAGCCAACCCTTCAGATGACACTGCCATGGTTACTACAAGACCAACCTTCTGTGTATGGTGTGTGAAAGGCAGTGGGCTGTTAGGGCAATACCTCCTGGAGTGTGTTTGCAGGTACAGTACCACATTTCCAGGTGCCTGGTGGCACTGTGCTAATTGCCACCTGGCTGTTGCACTATGTATACAAAAAGTGTCTTGTGACTGTCCGTCAGTGATGTCATAACTACGTCAATAACCTTCAGTAAATACACAAAGTTTGACTTTTATCCTTTCCCTTACAATTTCCATTACATAATACCTAAGAGACTCTCCAGGCATTGCATTTCTAAGGCGATTAGTGCATTTCTTGAGCAGCTAATGTCACTTGGCCTCTGGCTCTGTGCCTCAAAGCTTCAAAGCTGGTGCAAGTGTTAACCCTCCATACAGCACTGCTTGTTGTGCCTGCTGCCTATTCAAACTGCTTCATAAATTCCTTCCATGTAAATTGCTTGAGTGTCACTCTAAACACGGGAAAATACTGAGAATAATTACCAAAAAAACATTTTCCTATTTATCCCCTGGTAAAGAATACGAGAAGCCTTCAAGTCAAAAGTTATTTTTGCTGAGAATTCACAATTAAAATCTTAAGTCTTCTCTGTGTGAAAAAAATACTTATTTTCTTTCTCATAGAGTGGGATTAAATCGAGCATGTTTACTATGCCTCCTTACAGACGGTACAGGCAGATCAGAATCTGAAGCAGTAATAGTAAAACCTCAGAATGAAATAATGTGTTCACTATCTGAAGTGCTGGATGACTCTCTGTGGTAGCAGAAAACAACATATTCCAATTCACTTACTGCCAAAAATATGTACATAAAAACAATGGGACCAGCATGCTGCTTCAGCTCAGTTATAGGGAAAAGATCTGCAGTTTCCTCACTCTCACAGCCACCTTTCTGTCCTGTCTTACTGCCCCAGCAAGCCTTGGGTCTGCTGTGAGTTGTCTTGTAACAGGTGACAGGGCAAGAGATGTGAGATGAGATCCATGATGCCTGACTTTCTGGGATGCAGAGGTCTCACTGGTAGGAGAAATACAGGAAAAGACAATGCCTCATAACACCTCAGGTCTTTGAAAAGTGGATTTGAATGTATTATAGTACAAGAAGGCAGCTGGGAATTTATTAACCATGATTTTAGAAAATTGAAACTCTGCTTTATAAAGAGAGTTTGGTTTTTTGGTTTTTTTTTTGAAGAAAAATTAGATGTGAGATCAGTGTTCACTGACTGTGTCTCCATTTTGAGCTAACAGAACAATCCCATTTCATAAAATAAATATTCTTCTCATTCTCTTATCAAATCTCTGCTAGCTCCTGTACCTGAAGTTTGAGCCTAGAGAATATGAAGAGTTAGATGCAGAGGAATATAAATGAACATTGACCTCTAAAGATCCTTCCATAAGATATGTTCTGAAGCACTATTGCTCTTTTTCCAATTTTTAAATTTTATTCCTTCTGTTTTTGGGGCGGCAGTCTATTTTGCAGAGCATGTCTTTCACAATGAGAGGTACGTTTCAATATTTGAACAATATCAGTCTCTTAGAACTACAATCAGCCAAGCCAGCTGCCATTTTGTGAGATAAAACTGTCTTGTTTTAACAAAGAAAGAGGTGCTGAATACTTTTACTTGAATTTAGCTGAATTCTCAGTGGTAACTTCCCAGGGTTCTGGTTTTCTTCAAACTCTTACAAAGTGGCACTATGTAGGATGCAATACCATTGATTTTAATATACGGCATCACATGTGTGTAAGGATTACATTTGGTAGCAAAGACTCAAAGCATTACAACAAAATAAACTGGACCCACCACTGGCCAAGGCTGAGCCCATCAGCAACAGAGGTGAACCCTCAGGGATAACATAGTTAAGGGGGAAAAGGTGCACAGCAAGTCAGATGAGAGAAGGGAGAATATGTGACAGGAGCAACTCTGCAGACCCTAAGGCTAGTGAAGGAGGAGGGGCAGGAGGTGCTCCATGTGCAGGAGCAGAGTCCCCTGCAGCCCCTGCAGTCTATGGTGCAGTCCATGGTGCAGCCCATGGTCCCCTGCAGCTGTGCCCCTGCAGCCCATGGAGGTCCATGGGGGAGCAGAGATCCACCCACAGCCTGTGCAGGACCCCACACCAGAGCAGGGGGTGCCCGAAGGAGGCTGTGACCCTGCAGGAAGCCCACACTGGAGCAGTCTGCTCCTGGCAGTACCTGTGGCCCCAAGGAGAGAGGAGCCCTCTCTGGAGCAGGTTTGCTGACAGGACCTCTGAGCACACAGGCAACCCACAGTGGAGCAGCCTGTTACTGAAGGACTGCACCCCATGGAAAGGGAACCACAGTGGAGCAGTTAATGAACTACAGCCTAAGGGAAGGACTCACATTGGAGAAGTTCATGGAGGACTGTCTCCTCTGGAAAGGGCTTGAGGCTAGAGCAGGGAAAGAGTGTATGGAGTGCTGTAACTTCAGCAGAGGGAGTGGCAGAAACTTGGGAATGAACTGACTGCAGTCCCCATTCTCCATTACCTGGGCCATTGGAGGGAAGGAGAGAAAATGGGAGTGAATTCGAGCCCAGGAATAAAGGCAGTGTCAGGGGAATATGTTCTAAGATTTGGGTTTATTTCTCATTACTCTTCTCTGATTTGACTGGTAAGAAATTAAACTAATTTCTCCAAGAGGATCCTGTTTCCCATGATGATCCCTGGTGAGTGATCTCTCCCTGCCCTTATCTCAGCCCATGAGCCTTTCATTATACTTTCTCTCCTTAGCCCAGCTGAGGAGGGCAGTGATAGAGAAGCTTTGGTGAGCACCTGGCATCCAGTCAGGGTCAACCAACAGCAGTTTCTTGGTCAATCATGTTAATAGAATTGTTCTTTTTAATTTTATTTCCTTAATGCACTATTTAAAAATCATATTATGTTCCAAGATAGTTCGAAGATAAACCAGTTTAAGATAATGAACCTAATTCTTTATTTTCTTTAACGCTGCTTAATGCTCCTCTGCTAGAGATAATAACATTTTCTAGGTGACAGCTACTAACTTCAGAGGCACAGGGCTTTGAAACAAAAAGAGCCCTCCCATTGCTAGCTGCTGGTATTGTTCCTCTTCTGCCTTTCCCTCAAAGTATTTGGATAGCTAGTATGCAGTATTTGGATAGTATGTAGTATTTGGATAGCTAGAATGCACTCACCTTAAGATAGTAAAGTCCTAGCTGGCCAAAAGGTTACTTCTGCCCAAGGAATGATGGAAGGTTCAGGGGGCCAAAAAATTCTGATAAGAAATTATTTCCTTTTTTTAAACCTTCAACATCTCTTGGAAATAGTGACCTTCAATAAAATTCTGGTTGCCCTGCATCACCCAGACACCTGTATCACTGCTACCTTCTGTGCAGACTTAATCTATTAACAGAGAAGCCCATATCTTCCCTGACCCAGAACATCAGGGCAAGCATACAGACAAGCTGCCTTTAACACAGATTGTTCAGGGCTTCCCAAAGTTTCCCAGGCTTGGGACTCACATGAGCTCCAAAGTTCTAAAGGTCAGATAGCAAAGGTGATCTTGGTGTCAATTATGTCAATTATACCAATTTCCTATCTGCTCACTAGGCAGACTCACTCTTCAAGGGTTTCTAAATCTATGTCAGTCAGCCAGGAAAATGCAAATGTTTCATTCTTTTCCTTTCTCATTTTTTCTTTGTCAGCTTTATTACAGACAAAAGGCAAGCAGGATTCATTCTTGGTGGAAAATCTAATGATCACAACATGCTATGTTAAGATAAAGAAATTAGTCTTGCTGGCCTAGTTTAGTTCATTTACTTTATGCTCTCCTCCAATTTGCTACTTTACTGCAAATTAATATATAATCTGGATATCCAAACATCTTTCAATCTCTTTAATAGTCTGTGTTGATAAACTGAGACATAAGATGTTTTCTGCATAACAGCTAAAATAAAGCAACTTCAAGTGGCAGTACATTGGTAAAAGTAATTTTCAGATCTGGTACAACTCGTTGCAGGAACTGCCAGATCAATTTGCATAGAAATAGAAAGCATTATGTGTCCCTCATAATCCCAGTAATACACACCTCAGTAGCAGGTTTTTAGGGAACCTGGAGGAGTTTTTCCATAAACATCACACACTTGTATTTACACAGGCTGGTTTCCTTATCAAACAACAGGCTTGATCAATGTAGGAAATCAGAGTGATTCCTCATGGTTTAGCTAAAGCAATGCTAGCCTATTTTATTACTTATTTTTTTCTCAGCTGACAAGAGTACTATATAGGATACAAAAAGCAGGGGACAAACATTAGCTTCAGGTGACATATAACAAACAGAAAAGAAAAAAGTAGGGCAGAAGGAGGGATATGGAACATATTTCTGCCATGTCCATAAGAGCAGCTGGGAGCTGCACATCACCAAAACATTCTACTACATTCATTTCAAGATTTTACAGCAGTTTCTGAACTATACTAAGCTGATCTTATATTTTTTACAGCTAAGCTTTCAGAATTCATTTTCAAAATCAGATATAGGCATGGTAATGTACTGCCTTGAAAGCACTTTACATAACTGCTTCAGTAATTTAGTAGGTAACTAAAGTGATATTCACAGTGACTCAAAGCAGCTAACAAGGAATCCATTTAGAATACCATCTTTCCAGTTTCACAGGCATCCATGGAGCTATAAAAAATCTGTACTGTAATATGCTTGTCAGGTGACTAATGACCAGAATTAATTTGTTTTCACATCCCAAGATTCCTTTTCTGTTTTATCAACATTTAATTAAAACCATTCAAACCCCTTTGTAAAGTGCAAGTAGCTCCACAAATTCAACTACTATAAAGATTGTGAAAACAAGTAATAATGAATCTGCATGTACAGTGGTATTTCCCACAGCAATGAGATCTGCTCTTGATCTGAGCTTCCAGCTTTAGGCTTATCTCTGAAAACAGTGACACTTTTCAGGATAGACTTGAAGCAGAGGTGAATTATCTTGTTCAGGGATACGGTCAACTGAAAAATGATTGCTGGCACGTCTGCTCTTGTTTTCTGTCAATTTCAAAAAGTTCTTTTTTATTATTATTTCTTTGGAGGAAACAATTTCACTTTGAAAAGAATGAGAATAATAAACTGATTAGGTAGTGAAGGTCTGGTTCCATTCAGTAACCATCCGCACTATGAGGATTGCAGTGTGATGCAAACATTGCAGCAAAAGGTTACTGTGCAACTTTGTCCCAGCAGTAGCATTTGGGAAGGTAAATTTTCCCTGCTTCCAGAAAACAGTTTGATTCAACAGTTTTCATTTTCACACTGCTATTGTACTTGTACCTGTATTACCATCCATACTCCAGCAACATGTTCTGATCCCAATGGGAATCCTACTGTCTCAATAACAGAGACATGGCCTTTTTCCACTGATTTTGTGATGGAGTGACTAAACAGAAATCATTTTCAAGAGCACCTGTGTTAGAATAAAGATCCTTTTCCAGAATGTCAGCTGTAATGAATAGATTCAAATGATGACCTAATACTTAAAGAATATACCAGTTTAAAAGGCTGTATTTGCTGGCATGCCATTAACATATAATACCAGCTTTGTGCAACAGCATTAAAATTACCAACTTGTCAAGTATTTATCCAGTCAAATATTCACTTTTTAAGTTCCTTTCTGTACTCTCAGTATTACAGGAAATGAGGGAGGTAAGCTCCAAATCACATATGCATTTCTTAGGATGTTCCCTAAGGAGCACAATTTGAGTATCGTCACCTTAAATTCATAAAGAGGGATTTAAGGCAAATACAGATTAAATCAGTTCTCAACGTTCAAACAGAATATTTGCAGCACAGATGGGATTTCACCCAAATTTCTTGAGTTCTCATCCAAAACATCATGTCTTCATTTCATTTTAATGATTTCATGTCTGGATTAAAAGCTCTATTAAACAAAAGTTTTTGTCTTTTTAATCACATGATAACACACTGGAACCTTCTGCTAGCAGCTTTAGGAAAAAATCTTATAAATTGGATGCCTTTTTAATATAATATAGGATGTTATATTGTTTAATTCAGACAGCTACAGCCAACATTTCTCTCATGAGATATTTACATCGGGTTTGACTTGCACACATTGTTATAGCTCTGTACAAATATGCTTCCTACCAGCAATGATGTAAAGTGTTAAAAGATGCCAAGTTATTGCTAAAAATGTTGCACCAATTCCCAACATTTGTTCCCTGGAGATAGGGAAAAGTCTGGCATTACATATCACTGTCTTCTAAATATGAACTTCTTGAACAAACAATCCCAGGGAAGTGCCATGACTGTTGTGATGTCTGTAAAGTTATTGTTTCAGCAGAGTAGCAATAGGAGCTCCAACTCCACAGATTAGGGTTTTATCAACCCTGTGAATGTGAATAAGAAGAAAAAGAACAAACAGGGGTTTGTTTTGGAGTACTCACATCTCTGCAAGTCACTGAAAGTCAAGAAAAGTAATGATGTTCCAGAACTGACTGAAAAAAGTTGATTAATTTACAGTTTCTTGTCAAATTGGCAATTTCATATCATCTCCAAGGAAAAACACAATAATTTCTTCTGAATTCTAAGTAAAAAAAATACTACTTAATAATGTAATACATTTTACATTGCTAAAACTAAGTATCATAAAAGTGGAAGAGTGCAATCTGAGTTCTAATTTTTAGCTAATTAGCTATTTTGGGGCCATCTAATGAAATGACACAAAGAAAAATTGTAGCAAAAATCTGGCCATTTAAACAAAATGTGGGATTTAATGTTGATCTGAATTTTATTTATGTTTCTAAATATCTGCTTTTGCCTAAGGAGACCAAACAAACAACACACCCCACATCTCAAAAAAAAGAGACTCATTAAAAAACAAGAAGAAAAAGTCTTCCTCGTCACAGACAATTTGGCCTCAAAAGAAATTGTAACAATTAGAATAAAGGGTATTGTCTTCAAATAGAATAGACATATCAGTTTTCCAAAAGGCTTGGCCAAGACAGAAAATTGTTAACAGCTAAAACCAATAATATTTCAAACAAGAAAACATTTTTTTAAAAAAGTTCAAGTACCTCACTGGAGTTAATGGAATTTTTTTTCCCACTGTTTCCCATTAAACTTTTAGTGATCTCTTACTTAGGAACCATTTGGTGAATTGCTTTTAAACACCACAGAAACATTTGCAATTTGCAAACAAAATGTATTTTCCCAGCCTAGATTAAAGGATGAGGATGGCTAAAACAAAAATTTTCAAATGTTTCTTTGATGCAGACCTTAAAATTGAACAGGCTTTTCCTCCTTCATGACCTACAGAAAAACCTGCCACAGCTCTCCTGGTAAATGTGGCACTCTCTGCAATTCAGCTGTGTGACAGTGATGGCATTTCTGCATTTCCTTTTGGTCCTTTTTGATTCATTTATGTTACTAACACAAACCATATAAGGATCATTTTTGATTCCTAACAAATTATTAGTCATAACCCACCAAACAATTTGAAGAAAAAAATGTATCTTTCATGGTAAGATCTACACTATTGTCAATTCTGGACAGCACTTCAACAGAAATATTTTCTCTCCCAAATATCATATCTAATATTCCCACAATTTCTTTCAAAAACTCACACATTATTCCACTCCTGAAACATAATTGCAATGCAATGGGAATAAAAACTGATTGAGAAATGCCTTGAATTGTTCCCTGCAGAGTTCTGCAGAGCTGTGCACACATGTAGGCTCTCTCATTTCACTTCTCCCTTTGTGTCCTCAGACCGGCCACTGTCCGCAGGTGGGGCTGCTGAAAGGGCAGGTTTTCCTTGGCTGCCACACACCAGTGCACTCCTGCTCCCTCAAAGCCCTCCTAATATCCATGCAATTAGTTCACACAGACCAATAGAGAGCAACGTCCTTATGCCAGAACAACTAGAGTTTGTTTTCATTCTAGCAGATGCTGAATTTAGCCAGTTAGGGCTTCTGGAAATTGGGATAGGAGGTTTGATCTACAGGTTGTGATATAAATACAGGAGCTTAATCATTGACCTGGACACAGAGCTGTTATTTTAAGATAATAGCAATGCTATTATTACAAGAATGAAAAAAAGAAATGAGTAATAAAACCATGGAAACTTCATGATTTTCCCACAGTGAATTTGTGACTTCTCATTATGGGATTATGCTGAGGAGTAAAAGATGAAATCGTAACATTTTAATGTTTTGTGTTCTTAATGTTCCAACATTAAGTACAGGGACACAGATACAGCAGAAACATCACTGAGACTGGCCCAGTTCACAGGTCAGTTTGTGCCTCAGTTAAGCATCAAGATATTTTTAGAATGAATAGAAATGTGTCATAAGTATCTTTTAATTGATTAAAACTTCATAGCTAAAAGTTTTTCTAGTTACAAAGACTTCTTATTTTCAAAAATGAAATTTTAAACAGAAATTGTTGGCACTAATTTTACTTTACTTCTTCAATATCATTGTGCAGAAACTTTTTACTTCTGGGGCTATTGATCAGTGATTTCTTTATAGGTTTATATGCTTGAAAAGAACTTTTTACAGCATAGCAGAAAATATAAAAAAATGACATGGATAGGAACCAGGAGTAATTGTAACAACTTTGGCATCTTTTTCCAGACAGGCGTTTCTTCTCTGTGAGATAGACTTGCAAGTTTTGATAGTGTTTAATGTTAAGATCAATCAGCTTCCCAAGGGTTAGAGCTAACAAGGAAGCAGTTATCAAGGGGAAACTGGGATGCCATTTTTATGTCTGCATGCTGCCTGGGGGCTGCTGCAGCAGAAAGAGTCATGCAGGGCATGTGGCTTTCAGAGGGCTGGACTGATGTAGCCCCAGAGCAGCTTCCCAATGATCCTGGCTAGGAAAGTGGTGGGATATCAGGACAAAATATCCTATTCTCAGCACAGCAACAGCTTACAGCCGCAGCTCTTATTAAAGAGCGCTGCTGAATTGCTGAAAACAAAGCATTTTGCTTGCTCTGGCAAAAAGTCAACGAGTGAAAGTAAAACTGCACATACACCCCCTTCTATTGTTCTGTTTGGAAACCTTCCACTGCTTAACAATCCTTTTCAATGAAAGGTAAGAAATGATGAAAATAATATCCTTATCTGAGGATTTGATAACACTCATTTATACCTCACCTCGAAACATCTACTGCAAAAATCCAAGTGAAAATTTCTTTTGTGAGATCTTTAGTTCTGCAATCATTATCACAATAGCTTACAGCCCACCCACCTGGAATTCCTGAAAGAACTACTGGTATTTTATGCTGAAAGTCCTTTTTACAGAGATCATTATAACTTACATATTAATGAACTAATTTAATAGAATTATTCTACACAGTAAGTCATACCACAGCTAACAGTCATATCAAAAGGGCTAACTTCTGTGTCTCTGATTATTTTGCAAAATCCTTAATCTGTGCCTGACAGATTCACTGTAATTTTGCTTCTCCGGGGAAACCTTTATCTCCTGTACAAGTTCAGACTCCCCATTTTCATTATCTGTACAATGTGTTGACATATGATATAACCAGCAACCGCACAGAATAGCAGCCCTGAATGGCGGGAGAACGTCTCCCTGTTTATATTACATGAAGGTTGATTTGATGGGCTGCAGCAATTGCCTCTGAGAGCAGACATAAGAGCAGCCTGACTCTTTCAAGTTGACACTTTGCAAATACCATGCAGGGCTTGCCACGGCCGCATGCTTTGTATCAGTTGCACCAGGAGATACAGTAAATGTCACTCCCTAAAACTGCACATTACTAAATTAGTCCTGGTGTCAATTGTTATCTGGCAGCGGTCAGTTGCCAAGCCAGCACTGTATTTTCAAGGGCTTGCTGTTTTACAGTGAAAAAGCACAGGCCCAAGAGGCCTGAGCAACCGCAGGCGCGGGCGGCGGGAACACGTTGAGGGCTGCCGAGCGGCGCCGTTTCCTTTTGTGCTCCTAATAGGGCAACCCGTGTCACTCCCTGGGCGCCTGCTTACAAACACACAACCAAATTTGTCCCTCTGTTGTACTCTTCTGTAAGCACCACTGAGAGTAACCAGTGGCAGAACCTGGTCCGAAGGGCACAACTGCAAAAGCAAATACAGTGTGACACAGCCCAGACAGAAGACATACTTTTCCTGATGAGGAGATTACTGTGAAGTGCTAAGCCCCACCTCTGTTCCCTAAAAAACAGACTGTGTTATAACATAGGGGCTTCTTATTCTTCTGCACTTCAACTGTTGCAGAAAATAAACCTGTCTTGGAGACATGCATAAAAGCCCAGCTTATTTTATATTTCATATATACAATATTTTTTAAGGAAGTCATAGAAGAAATATCACTGCTCATTTTTTAAAGTTGTTTTCATAACATTTCCTTTCTGATCACAGTCCATAGAACCAGAAAAGCAAAAACAGTACCGCTTCAAATTATTACTATTACTAGAGAAATTTTCTGTTTATATTTAATTAAATTAAAATTAGTTCAGAGGTATATATCATTTATTTGTCTTAATGCTGAATTAATTTCTTCACTACATCTTCTTTCTCCCACATTATGGTTAAGTGTGACTTCAACTTAAGGACCAAAGTTAGCTGATTTACAAGAAACTTAAGAAGGTTTGCCCTCATGGCTTGTCCTCATTAAACATTTTTACAAGAATGTAGAAATAGTTATAGACACAGATTCAGGCCTCTTGCCTTCAGCATGGTGTAAAATACCTCTTGTAGGCCAGCATAGGATAATCTTTTTCCTGTGTTAGGTCTCAGTCTTTATATTTGCAATTAGGACTAAGTCCTCAAACTATGAAGTTTAGAGATTTGTAAAGATATATCCAAACCCTATCTTTGTGCTGGGAGTGGGGAGCTGTGTTTTCTGTAAAAGCCCTAGCCTTGGCAAAGAATCTTAGAGATGTCTTAGCAGCCAAATAGGAAATCACAGATGTATAATTTCACCTTCTCTGATTTAGACAGAAGACACTGGGTCTTAGAAATTCAAAGCCTCTCTTTAGCCACAGACCCTGTTCTGATCTCCTCTCCCAGCTGAACCTCGTATGATTGCAAAATAGACCTCCACTATAATTCATACTCATTTTCCTGCCATGGCAAGGGGGAGTTAAAGGCTGGATAAAGAACAAATTTACTAGACTGGGAGAGTCGACCATGAGGCCGTGATGCTTGACACAGAATAATGGGGGCAACCTCAGAGCAGCACATTCCCACATTCCACCTGGATGCTGCAGGCAGCTGGCTCTAGAGTCCTGAAATATTGGCCTTCTGGAGGGGTTTATTGTTTGCTTGGTGTCCAGCAAAGACAACAAAGAGATATAAATCCTATTTCTCTCTTATCTGGTATAGAATCTGAATTTCCTGATGGCAAGTGAGATGCTCTGAATATACATCAGTGCACCTGAGTCAATGCAATGAAGGGAAAATGTCCCACAGGCGCGTAACTTTTTTTCCAAGAGTATTAGAAGATAGATAATTAAATATCTGACCTAAAAAATAATATATTGTGAGACATTTATGAGAAATAGAGAACCTCTTTCAGAATAAAACATCAGAGTGCTACAAATTTTCAGAGACACTCACTGCCTTCTTCCTGGAACTGTTCTTGCTGCTTTATCTCAGTGCTAGGATTTGTGATTGATACCTGCTAGTGTGCCAAATCTATCATGGGGATACACTTTCAGGGAGAAGACATGGAATTAAGGGTGTTATGAGAACTTGTACCAAGATACAGATGTCCTAAACAAAGGGTGACTTCAAGAGTATAGACAGGCAAATGGCTTTGTCCAACTATACTACCATTCTCTTTCTCTCCAGACATGTTCTCTTATTTGTATTTTCAACTAATAATACTTTGAAACACTACAAATTCTTATTTTTGTTTGCAACTTTATTTAATTTTAAAAAGGCTGAAGGAAATAATTTAATTGCAAATAGGCTGAAGGACATGTCTGACACAAGCACATACTGACTTAATTTTCTGAAGTTGTCAGAGTTTTGTGAGCTTTTATTGTACATAAATAAAGAAGGGAGAGAAAGGTTTTGCCTACTGTTATTGTGCATAAGGAAGTTTTGTAATAGCCATCAGTGAGCAATGGGACATTATTCCTTCTTATTTATTTCTAAAAAAGAATAGCATGGCCCTGTTATTATGGCACAGAGCTGGGATGGAGACACTACTCCTACACCAAACTTCTGTACTTTTATTAGCAAGTTGCACATACTTTTTTCCTCATAATCTTCCAAGCAATACAAAGAATAAATGTGGAGGGGAAAGAAAACCACCTCTCACAGACACAGCTTTTCAGAAAGTTTCAACATATCTGTATTGAGACACAGATTGAATTTCCAGTGTAGTACTTTGAATCTCAGCACAAAGGGACAGAAGAGAAGGAAGGGTCCACTGCTCCCTCTTGGGAAAGGTCAGTCCTGGTTCTATTAATTTCACCTCAAAAATGTAAAACTATATTACAAGCTTTTAGGACCTCTCAAAAATTCAGAGATTGTAAAGAAGATTATAAATTGTATTTCAGCAAGTTTGTCCTGCTCTTATCCTAAGCCTCAAGAAAACTTGATTGATAATTAGTATTTGCTTAATAGGAGTATTTATTAAAGGATTTAAAAGCAAAAATTACAATTATTAAAATATATGGTTTCCTATCATGCCTGTGAGGTGATACCAATCTAACTTTGTAATGAGGAAAAAGGTGTGAACACAGGGGTTAAAATACTCCTGCCAAGTCAGAAACTAGCACTTAGAGTAGATCTTGGAATATAAACCAGACCTCTCAACAGCCAGCACTTTGCTTTTGCTACATATTCACTCTTACATGTGGCCAAAATAGAAGGTGATGTTTCTCACTGCTTAATTCAGTAGTCACTGGAGTGGCAGGGAGTAAAGCAGAACTGGCTTTAGTGGGCCAGATTCCCTGTCAAGCCAGTTTAAGGCCATTTACTTGTAGAAGTTATTCTTAGTTCATCCTGATGCAGCTAGTAGAAGAATCAGACAAAATTAGGATAAGGCTATTTCAAATAAACTTTTAAAGTAACTAGAAACCAACTTTACACATCATATATAAGGATTCAATGACTTTGAGGGATTAGCAGGGGTTGACATCTCTGGATTTTTTTTGGCAAAATTTCAGATATTTTGGTTTGTTTCTTCAGCTACACAGCTTAAATCACACCCAGTTTGGTTTTGCAGTTCTCACCCAATAGTGATACAAAGTTTTTTCTTACATTTTCCCAGTTTCCCTTCTGACATCTGATGTCACTAAATTAAAAAAATAATATCCCTTTTCCCTTTTCAATTATTCTTGTCCTGCCTAGTGCTATGAAAGAACAGGGCATGCAAACTAAGGCTCAGCATTACAAATCTACATTCTATTTAGGAATATGCAGAAAACCAGCATGCCAAAACACACATGCAGTAGGAACAGGGAGCAAAGCAACTCCTGCATTGCCAAAATACACATAGAAGCGTGCCATTTGTGATTCATTCATCATTACCAATACACATGTACAAACATGCAGGCAGCTAGCCCTCTTCATTTTAATTGATGCTTTGCTACCAAATTCCTGCACAGGTCTGAGCTGCAAATGTGTACTGAAACAGACATATTTCTACCATAAGTTTGTGCACACATTACAAGTGTATAGCAAGAATACTTCCATGAACACACAGTTTGGTTTATTTTAACAGCCTTTCAGGGTGCAGACACTGATTCAGTGGTCAGTAGCAGAATGCCCCACTGATGATAGGAAATATGAAATTGTTCAATTTGGACATCTCCATACATCAATAAAAAAGACTCACGATTCCCACTGCTTATCCCCATTCACCTTTGGAAGATATAATGAAGTAAATCTTTCTTTTCTCTTCAATATTTCTCATTTTTAATTATTTTCATGATGGATACCAGAGTAAGTTATCTCTTACTCTGTAACCCTCTCAGGTAACCCCGAGATACTGGTAATCTAATCCACTATTTTCATGATTTTTCATCTATGGCAAATCAACACAGTCAACTCCAATGAATGTCATTTAAATCCACTAGATAAACAAACCCAATAAATTCTATTTTAGGTCACATTACCTAAAACCTGCCATAATTTCAATTATATTGAGTCATTGGTAATGTAGACCTTAAAATACCTTTTGGAAGGTAACAAGTGTTATTTCTATGTTTTCTCTGCTAGCCTCACAGAAGTTCATTCCTTGGAGTTGAACAATGTATCTTTGACTGGACATAATTTATATGTTTTATAATTATGCATTTCAGAAGATTAAGGTTTCTTCTATGCAGCTGCATTTAGTCTATGGATTGCTTTGCCATATTTGGAAAAATAATCAGAAAAATTACAGAATATTTCTATGAATTTCCCTTCCTCCCCATCTTTTTCCCTTCTTTTTTCACTTGAAAGGTGGCTTTCAACTTCCAAAATTGCAGAACCTTACTCAAAGGATGAATATTCATGAAAAAAAAGACAGAGGAATGACAGGGGTCTCTCTGGCCTGCTGATCCTGCTTCACTTCTGAACCTTTTCTTTTATGATATTGTCATGGTTTAGGAACAGTGTTCCCTCGTTTAGGGCTCCCACTGAAATACCCTAGAACATGTTCTGCTCTCTCACTTTTTGCCCACAGCCCCTGTGGCAGAATGGAGAGAAGAATGGCACAAAAAGTTAAGGATCATAGGTGGAAATAAGAACAATTTACTGGAAACAGCAGTGGGAAAAGAAAATGAAGAGTAACAACAACAATACTAATAACAGAGTGCAATGCTATGCAAGAAAGTAATCTAATGTACTGGAAGCAATTTAGTAGTAGCACAAAACCAGCATTCATGGGAATTTTTTTTGCAGCAGAGGGTTTCATGTAATATAATTTCAGAAGATAGTCCTTTTAGAAGGTTTAAAATTATGAGAGATGGGAAATTAACTTAAAGGACTGATTTTATATCTAAAAGATATCATTCAAAAAGCTCTCATATGCTCCATTTTATTGTTTAAACTTGTAAAAAGGGTGGAATTTGAATCTAAGGAATTATAACTTCTGAAAAAAAAGTCTGTTCAGAGACCATTTCCTTTATGTATTAAACTGCTTTAGAGACTTCAAAGAATTTTAAGTTGTATATCAAGAACTGCCCAAAGATAAATTAAGATTATTCAAATTTTACTTTATCTCTGTCCAGAATAGTCCCCTCAGATCCTCAAGTCATTTACAGTGATTTCTAGAGTCTGTTTCTGCTATGCAGGCAATATTTTTCCATTTTTACATGGAAGACTTTGAAAGAAGAGTAATCATGTCTCAAGCACTCTCTCTTTCTCATTGATAATTGAGTCATTCCTTTCTGGCTTGTTTGCGGGGGAGGGTGTGTGGAATATTTTAATTGATGTTGTTGGTATTATTTTTTTTAATCTTACATTTCTGAAATTAAAGACCAATCATATAGACTGTAATGCTTTTCTACAAGTTAGAGAAAAACTTTGAATATGTATCAATTAATGCTTTGCAAGTTCACAGTCTCATTTCACAGTACATCCAAGTGAAAAATTATAGACTAAAATTAGACAAGTATTACAGGTATTCAAACTGCAAAGGGCACAGCTTTAAAAACTACACCCAGTCTGGTGGGTTAACTTTGGCTAAGAGCTGAACTCCCCATCAGCCACTTGCCCACTTCCCACCTCACCTCTCACATCAGGACCAGGGAAAGAATTGAAAGAAGAGGAAGTCCTGGGTTGACACAAAAGCAGAGAGATTGCTTACTGGTTACTGTTGTGGTAAAACAGAAATGACTTGAGGAAAATTAGTGGTGGACTTGGTAGAGCTGCATCAGTGGCTGGTCAGGATGATCTTAGATGTCTTTTCCAAACTAAAATATTCTATGATTCTGTTTTGCCAGCAGGGACTGATGGGATCAGCTGTGTCCTCTGGTGGGACCATTGGAGCTGGCTGGAACCAGCTGTGTTTGGCATGTGTTACTCCTGACCTCTCCTCACAGACACCCCTGTGCTCTCAACCATACAGGAATTCAGCCTTTTCTATGAGAAGAAACTGCTCTTCTGTGATTTAAAGACTCAACATAGATGGCTCAATGCCCCTGCTTTTGGCTACCCATAGATCAGTCACCACCATTTTCCCTTTTTGCTTGTGGATCTGTGTGTCTGCATTTTTAAAGTACTAAAGTTAGTATTGTTTGCAGTTATTCCTACAGCAGTTGTTTTGACTGTGCTGCTAGAATTGGATCCTTATTCAGGAAAATATAACTACACCAGAATGGCAGATAAGTATATGTGTTTAAGCACACTCAAAAACTCGACTGAAATCATAAGGTGCAGCCCAGTGTTCAGATGTTGATATGGGTCACTGATTGAGGGAAGGTTGTCCTACTTGTCTAGTAGCCTAGCTAATAATCTTATTGCTGATTGAAACTGGAAATAAAGAGGTCTTTTGTCAAGGTGGCTTATGCATCTAAGTTTTCTTCTTTCAACAGTGTTTTAGAATGTCTCAAGGGACAAAATCTTCCTCATTTCTCTAATAAGTGAAATTCTTCTGGGGTATATGGGTATAATAACCACACTTTAACTTTACACAATGCAGAATTAGCATCATATCAAAAAAAGATTGCTGTGAAGAGCTGTAATTTTATTCTTATCACTATCATTAAGACATGAAAACTGGGTCTCAATGTGCTCATCAAGGGGCCGCTCTAATTATTAGACCTATAACCTTTGAGAAGGAAAGAAAGAAGGTAACAGAGCAGCATTGATTTGTGAAGATCCAAACCACACAATGGCATTCAGCATGGTCATTACCGCAGGCAGGCCTGCAGTGCTTGAAATTACTTTCTTCTAGACCAACAGGGAAGGGAAACTGTGAGCCATCTAAGCCTGAAGGAAAATTATAGAAAATGAGAAAATCAAGGATAAATAAGCTCAGTAAGGGTATATATCTTTGGTGCAAATGTTTGCTCCTATTGACATTCATGGGAGATGCATGAGTATGTATGTCCATGAAGGTACAAAAAATTTCTGGGCCTAATTACACAGAACCACAGAAGGTACCTCTGGAGACCTTTAGAGCAGATTGCACAGGATAATATCCTGGTGTGTTTTGACTATCTCCAGAAAAAGACACCACAACCCCTCTGGGAAGACTGTTCCACTGCTCTCAGCCTCACAGTAAAGCTCTTCCTCATATTCAGATGGAGCTTCCTGTGCATCAGTTTGCATCTGTTGCCCTTTGTTCTGACTAAGCATCATTGAAAAGGGTCTCATCCATCCTCTTTATACCCGCCCTTCAATATTTATATGCATTGGTAAAATTCCCGCTCAGTCATGTCTTCTCCAGGTTAAACAGGCAGTCTCAGCCTTGCCTCATAAGACAGATGCTCCAGTCCCCTCATCATCTTCACAGCCCTTCTCTGGACCCTCCCCAGGAGTTCTTTTTCTTTCTTCAACTGGGAATCTGAGAACTATACACAGTATTCCAGATGTGGCCTCACCAGGGCTGAGTAGAGGGGCAGGGTCGTCTCCTGTTACCTGCTGGCAATGATTTTCACAATGCACCCCAAGATACCTTTGGTTTTCTTGGCCACAAGGACACACTGCTGGCTCATGAACAAATTGCTGTCTGGCATGACCCCTAGGAGCTTCTCTGCAATGCTGATTCCCAGTAGTTTAGCCCCATCCTGTACTGGAGGCTGGAGATTTTCCTCCCCAGGTACAGAGCCTTGCATTTGCCTTTGCTGAACTTTATCAACTCCTCTCTGCCCAACTCTACATCCTATCCAAGTCCTGCTGAATGGTAGCACAGCTTTCTTGTGTACCAGCCACTCCTCACAGTTTTGTATCATCAGCAAATTTTGTATGATCTGTCCCCCTTCCAACTTGTCCCAGCAAGCTGTCACCTGGGGAATGCTGTTAGCTGCAGTCCTCTAACTATGCTCTGCACGTCGAGCCACAGCCCTCTGAGCTCTGCCACTCACTACACCTCACTGTCCATTCATCTCAGGGGTATTTCCTGAGCTTTTCTATGAGGATATTATGGGAGACGATGTCAAAAGTCTTGCTGTAGTCAAGGTGAAAGTTTCTGTGTGCTTTCCCTATCTACCCAGCCAGTAATTCCATCACAGAAGGCCACCAGATTGGTTAAGCATGATTTCCCTTTATGAATCCATGTTGACCTTATTATCCTCCACATGCTTAGAGATGCCACCCACAGGCATAGACATGACATCCAGGGTGAAGGTGAGGCTGACCGGCCTGTAGTTTGCAGGGTCCTCCTTTTTGCCCTCTTTGGAGACTGGAGTGACATTGGTTTTCCTCCACTCCTCAGGCACTTTGGGTCTTCTCCATGATCAATTAAAGAGGATGGGGAGTGGCTTAGCAATAACATCTGCTAGCTCTTTCAGCATTCATGGGTGCAACCCGCTATGGCCCGAGGATTTGTGGATGTCAGTTTTGTCTGAATTACTTCTAATTTGGAACTCCTAGACCAAGGGAAAGTCTTCCCTTTCTCCAGACTTCTCTTACCACCAGAGTCTGGGATTCCTGAGGACTGGCCTCTGGAGCAAAGAACACTTTTGGTAACCCTGCCTTTTCTGTATCCTTTGTCACCCAAGATCCACCTCATTCAGCACCAGGCCCACATTTTCCCTAGTCTTCCCTTTGCTTCTGATGTACTTGCTGAAGCTGTTCTTGTTGTCCTTGCCTTCCCCTGACAGATTTATTTCTTAATGGACCTTAGCCTTCCTTGTTGCATGCTTTCATACTCTGACAACATTCCTATATGCTTTCCAAGCGGTCTGCCCCTTTCCCCATGTTCTATATAAACTTCTTTCTTCTGTCTGAGTGTTGCCAGAAGCTCCTCTTGCATCTATGCAGTTCTCCTGTGTTGTTCTTCTATTATTTCTAGAGTCCCATATTGTTGCTATTAGATTTCTAAAGTCCATACCTCTTTGGTGTATTCTCATGGCAGCAGATCTTCACTGACTCCTTCTGCTGCACGCTGTTCTCTCTCAGGTCAGGGCTCCTCCAAGACTCTCCCTGACTGGCTAAACCCGCCCCCTTTTATCCTGGTCATCTTCATTGGTTACAGCTGCCACCCAATTAAGGACATCACAGCTGCAACCATCAAGGGCAACCAGGACCTTTGGGGCAAAGCCTCTATACAGATATTCAAATACATTTTCTCTACTATACTCCTGCTTCTTTCACTTGATTTCTTACTCATAAGAGATGCACCTTACACTTGGAGGAAGTGATGTTTGAACATTGCCAGCTTTCTTGTCCTTATTCTCTCTGGGACTCACTCCCATGAGCCTTTATGAAGCAGTGTCCTGAAGAGGCCAAAGTCTGCTCTCCTGAAGTCCAGGGTAGTGAGCTTGCTGCATGCCCTCTTTGCTGCTCTAAGGATCTCAAACTCCACCAAGGCTTTCTTTGGGCTTCACCAGCCCTTCTTGATAGTCAGAATAGAGCCGAGCATGCCACATCTCCTTTTTACCTTTCTATGAATTCGAGAAGGACATTTTCATCAACACATTCCAGAGACCTCCTGGCTTGCTCATTCCCTGCTGAGCTGTCCCTCCAACAGATATTTGGGTTCCTGAAATTCCCCATAACAACTGCTGCTTGTGAATGTGAGGCTGCACCTATCTGTCTGCATAGGGCTGCCACCGATTCTTCAGAAGATTTTAGAGTCTGCAAAGGTGAACATCCACCACAGGGATACAGAAGTGTCCGCAGATCTCCCCTAATACCACAGCTAACCAGGGCACACATTCCCTGAGACTCCCTCTGCAGCTTGAGTCATCATTGCATTAGCTCTTAATCATGAAACATCCCTTTCACATTGCATTGATGTGGCAATCTGTGAACTGAGGAGAATGAGGGACAATAATCAGATATATCTCATTAAAGGAGTTGTAGATATTTCAAGTTTTTAGATGTATACCACTTCTTTTAAATGTATAACACTTAAATATATATCACTTCTTCTCCCATCCTAAAAAGACATTCCAAAATAAACTTGAGAAATTCTACTGCAAATTATTTCTCACTTTTACGGTTAAAGAGGGAGCAAAACTAGACTGCTTCTGCTCTATATCCATATTTTGTCAGCTTAATATCAGAATTTAAAACAATCAAATTTGTCTCATATGAGCCTAAGGGATATTACTACTTTAGATACCTACCCTGAGCTCTAATCACTTATGTTTTACTGCCACAAGAAATGTTAGAGCTATGTTACTTTTATAATGGGAAACAATTTTTTATTCTTACATTGTGTTCACATTTTAAAATAAATATAGTTTTGTAGTAATTTTCAAATTCCCAAAGAAAGTAGTGATCCAGGAGAGGCCAAGTATTATAAAAATCCCATTTAAAGGTGATTATTTAGGAATATCGTATGACTGAAGACAGAAATTATTAGTTACTGAAAAAAATTAAGACAGTGAACAGGAAAGAAATTTGCTAAGCAAGAGTAGTTATATGGAAGGGGGAAATAGATACAAAATTAATAATGTCTTAAGGACTACAAAGTGGAAAGGACAGTAAAAAAATGATAGATTAATAGTGGTCTGGTAGTACATATCTCTCTAACCATTTCTGTCCATAGTTTTTTATGCATTCCCTATTTAAGCTTCAGTCCCACAGATAGATGCAAGAATAAAAGTTGACTCAACATGAATGCATTTATGTTTATATTTCATTTCAGCTTCAGGATCTGAAGAAGTGGGAGTGACCTACTTCTCACTGTTTGTAAATAGTTGAGGTTTGTGAGTGGTAAGACTCAAAGGGAAAATATATGTTTACATGGATGGCAAGAATCTAGAGCTAGGACAACGAATATAATTATTGAAATCATAGCTAATTACTTCTTCAGAGCCTTATATAATCTTTAAAATTTATTAGAAGTCCTTAATATAGCATCTGCTATATTCTATCTGTAATTGTCTTGGAGTGTACTTAGAAGCAGTTGCTTTCAAAGACAGAAGTTTTGGTAAAATGACTCAATGCCTGATCCAGTATTATAGTTTTAGTGATCTAATCAGCTATGGTACTTTTACCCATGTTTTAAAAGGTGCTAAGACCTTGCAATTACCACTAAAGCCTCAGTATTTGGAAGACTCAGTATTTGGAGATTGCACACCATATCAAACTGAGCAAATTCTAAGAAATGATACATTAAAAAGCCAGGAATGTTCATTGTGTAGGCAACAAAAGTCATGCTCAGCTGGGGAATATTTTAGTGGGTTATCTATATTCCAATATGTTGTAAATCTTCCTTGTGCTTGGGAGAGGAGTTGGCAGTGTACTGTATCTGCATAATTTGTTTCTGAACGTTGCAAATCAAATGCAGAAGTTATGTCCTAAGCTAAAATCCTAACATCTCTTGTATCAGCTGCCCCATTTACACTTTTTCTGTTTTCTCCCAGAGCTGGGAAAACAGTCCTTCCTTATGTTGTCTCACCACCTCCAAGATGTTCAACTTAGCAGGCAGGTGATGTAAAGGGGAGAATGAGGAGAGTGGGAGTCCAAGCATGTGTTAGCACTGTGTGTAGCTAGAGATCTGACACATTCCCTCCCAGATTTTCTCCACTTACCCACACTCTTCTCTAGGTATGTTAAAATCCACACTGCTTTAACATAGGGAAGTACAGATGAGAAATACAATTATATTCCCAGCTTCACAGCCTCGAGTGAAAGTACTGTCTTTTGGAAGGGTGTTTGCTAGGCAGAATCCTCCTTTGAACTCTCATGCTCGCATACACTTCTTGCTTGCAGTCAGGCTCTTTGCCTTCAGGACTGATCAGAACCATACTTTTTTAGTATAAAAGGTAAGAAATGTGCTTGGAAACAAGTAGCAGAGTTTACACTTTTGCCATTGGTGTTTTGTAGATAGGTTTAACTTTGAGAACTCAGCATGCCCCTGAGATTTTACACATCACTTCCCTTAATATTAACTCTGAGTTCTCCTGACAATGAAAACTAAAAGTGGAAGATCCTTCTGTTTATGTTTCAAAATAATCAGATTTACAGAGGTGATATACAGACTTTATTTCAAGGCCTCATTTTTAGATTCAAAGCCAAAAAAATCTTTCCTACATGGGATGTTATGTTTTAATCCCCTTACAGAAGTCAAATTCTTCCCATGTCCTCCCACACATAGTCTTCTTCACACCCACATGGGTATGTGACATGTACCCACACTCACTCAGCTTAGCAGTGCCACCACGTACCCTATTACCTCCTTCAATTTATACATTTTTAACATTTTTTGCACCTTCACAGAAGGACTTGACTGTTTTTCAAACACCAAAATAGCTTTAATGTAATGGTTTAGAGTGCATTCTCATTAGGATTTGTCTGCAATGCAGGGCATTTCCCCTTGACCCAGATACAAAAGAAACATAAATAAATAAAACAGAATAATTTTTATTTATGAAGCAGAATTTTAAACTTGGCGAGATCTTATCTAATGAATTTAATTCTAAACTCATGCTTATTTTTTTGTGGGCCCTTCTAGCTGTATCCTTGGTACTTCTACATTGGACAGATTAATTTATACTTACCTGAAGCTTTAAATGCTGACCTAAAGTTCAGAGTGCTGTATCAAAAGAGATACTGTGTGATTTTTTCCATAGAGCAGATACCTTATAAGACATGATGCCCTTCATGATTTTTGACCGATGGATATTTATTTGTACCCTAATATTTTACTTCACCAGCTGCATTTTCTACCATTTATATTTTGTACCAGTAGTGAGAAAGGTGCAAATGATCAAAGGTACATGAGGCTTTATATCTCACTCTGTTTATATCTCACTCTATTTAATAAAGCTGGCAGCTCTCATGTACATCACTTCATCCAGCTGAAGTGACCAAGTGCATGTCACACTGACTTCAAGGATACGGAAATTGCCTCATTTGAATGTATGTCAGCTATGCTCCCCGATCTCTGAGGAAGTACTGAACAAAATATAAATATGCCTGCAGTGTCTGATGTCAGCCATGATCTGGTCTCCCTGATTTAGACTTCTACATTTCATTTGAATTCACACTGCATTAACCATATGTGAGGAGTGCATTATGTGAGGATTTAGGTGTTTCTTATCCTTCTTTTTTTAGCAAGATAGAATTTCAGTATTTTATAGCACTAGTTTCTCTCCTTCAGTGGGATTGTTCCAAATTCATGCAGATGTGGAAAGGTGAATAATTGGTCAGTACCTGTATTGATATTTGTTACTCAGAATGCAGACTCAGCATATTTCTTAAGAAAATGAGGGCAGTAATAGGAGACACCAGGATCTCCCCATTGAGAGAAGAAAAGCAGAATGAATCAGGACATTATACAATTAGACAAGTTACAAGAAATAATTTCAAGATTCTTTTATCAGTAATCTTTCCTCCTTCACAGGAAAATAATTGTTTTATATAAACTACTTTTGTTGTATTTCTTGCTAGATTGAGTGCACTTACAGCTTTGCAGGAAAGCAGCAGTGGACAACAAAGTTCTGAAGCAGAGCTGGCTTTAATATTACTGGGAGAATATACTCTGTGTACATGTGGGTCTACTCAAGTACTTCTTGAAATTAACCAGTATTTCATTTTCACTAAGAAAAAGGAGGTGGCAAAAATTATGACGATTTAAGCAGTCCCATTTCTGTGTGCTTCTATGAGGGTTTCATATTTTTCTACTTTAAATATTTTTTATGTTGCATGGTACATAAAGAAAAGCTAAAATAAAATAGAAGTATTTTAAGGTTGTTTAAACAGAAGGGTTTTAAAGAAATAACAGCTTGTACTATTTATTTTAAAAAGAAATTTGAAATCATCAGGTTTTGCACTGATTCTGCACACAGACAAGTTTTGAAATCATTGGATATGGCATTTCTACTCCTGATACCGGAATTGTTATGAATTTCAGCTTGATTCTGCTTTTGTTGCTGATGACCACAGAGTGCTATGTTGACCTCAATCTAAACCCCTTTAGCAAATTAATTCACTGCAATATTTCTCCCTTTAGTTTGGTAAATTCAAGTTCTTGCTCATTACTGTTCAGTTACTCTTTTGGCTGAGCATTACATAGAAATTTAGAGCACAAGACCCTTTTAATTCTTTTTTTCCTTTTTCCAGTCAGATGGCTGCCTTAGAGCAATCTGTTTTGATGAAAAACAGGGTTTCTTTTCAGATATGAGCTTTTCTTTTTTTCCACTCCCATAATTTTTGATGGCACCTGGGGTAGGGAGGCCTGTTGCCTGCAAGAAGGAATGTTATATATGTGGTGTTTGAGAGAGAGGCAGCACACGGGAATGGAATGTGGAAAATTGTCTTGTCTTGCTTTTCCTTTTCCCGTTTACTTTTGCCTGCTTGTGTCTACAGTCCTTGCTCAGTTGTTTAGCAGGGCTTGGGTTTTTTTCTTTTTTTTCTTCTTTCTTTATGACTTTTTAGAGGAACTTTGAGGAAAGTTAGCTCAATTTATGCTAGTAATTATCCCAGAGGGGTAAGGACTAATTGCTGTAATTATTACTTGAGGTCATGTGGGGAGATTTAAAGCCTGAGGCTGACTATAAAGAAGCAGGTTAAAAAATCATCTTTCTTGAATTTGAGAGTCAGTTGATAAATCCTGGTGTTGCAATGTTCTTATCTGCTAGGGGAGAATCTGATAGAACAGATGGAGCAAAGGGAACAGAAATATGTTTCTATTTCTATTTACCTGATTTTTCAATTGGAAAATAGTTTAACAAGACTTGGTTGCAATGAGATTCTACTTTGTTTATAGAAATAATTTTTAAGAGTAAGACTGCATGGCAACACCAATATATAGAAGTAATGAAAGGACTAGTTTCTAACATCACAATAACAAGGTGATTTGGCTCACTTAAACAGAACAAATTTTAAGATCAGGATCAAATCCAGAAACAGGTAATGAAAGTAATCTCAATGTCCAAAATAGGAACCAGTATTTACTGAAGGGACAATTCAGTCATTTGTGTAAGATATTTGCTAGAGTTCAGCAGCCATGTCCAGCACTGAGGATTTGCTTTGGTAAAGTTTTAATACCTTTAGGTTCTTAAAACTTTTAAAAGTCTTTGTAGAAGAGAAGACTTTCTAGTTGTTGGCATAATATCCAGTACAAAAGAAAACCTGTTTGGAGATCCTTTTGGCCATTTGATCATTAAGAAAAATGCTCATAATCAATACAGACCTAAAATAACTCCTTTGAGGGGTCCCCATTCATCTTTCGGGAGTAAAACTTCAGCTCTCAAACATGAAGAAAAAAAAGAAAAAAAAAAAAAAAGAAAAGGAAAAAAAGGAGGGGAAAAAAGATCCATGGATATAAAGCAGGTAAGAATTGTTTTAGTTATTTCTGTTTGGACATGATTTTTCTTTCTTGTCTGGACAAGGTCTAAAGATAGGTTTACACCAGTCTTGATTAATTGGTTAAAACACATCCTGGTTTTCATGCCAGAGCTTTCCCTTGCGTTAAGTGACGGAATGCATCCTGACCTGGCAATAGGTTGTGTATGTGAAATGGGAAGGAAAATGTCTTCCAGTTTCTAATCCCTACTGTAAATCTTGTAAGCACATGTACTCAGGAGGGCGGGTTTGGGGGAGGGGGGGTGTCATTTCTATATATTAAGAGATAAAGAGGACTTAGCTGGTACTAGCAGGTACCAGCAAATGTAGCTTAGTTTGCTGTCACCTCATTCATTAATAGCTGACTGTAATGGTGGGCAGTGGGCATGAGATTCTAATGGGAAGGCAGATTGCCTGTCTTGTCAAGGTTTAGGAAGTGAGAACTTAGTCAAAAGTGTAACAGAAAAGCTGTTATGTAGGTTATGTATAATCACCAGGCTCTGTGAGGTGTTGATGTAGATTGTACTCAAGCCTTCACCTCACATAAAATGGTGCTCACACATTTAATAAGGAGACTTGATTAAAATGCCATAAACACACACTTCTGTAAGAAAACAGAGGTTAAAGCAGCAGGAGGCATTAGAAGCAGCCAATAGAAGAATATAGGGGTGTTTTCTAAAGGTTAGAAGAAATCACTCCTGAGTAATTCTATCTTCCCCATACACATGTAAAGGATATTTTGATATTTTGACATTTCAGTTGAAACAGGCAAAAAACCAAACAACGACCAAATAAGACAAGATCTATCATATATGCAAGTGACAATTTCCTGTCAACAAAACACTCCCTGAATTTTTGTGCTTGGGGTCTTGGAGACTGGTGATATTTGAAAATAGTCTCTCTCAGCATTTGAGTTGTTTGTTTTCAAGGACTCACAGAAAACTAGGCAGAAAGGGACACAGCAGAGAGTCATCTTATCAATGACTTAGTCCAAAACTAAGAGGTATTCTAGCTCTATCAGCCCTGAGAGGGACTTGCAAGAGCAGCTGCTACATTGAGGCAGGAGAACCCCAGCCAGAACTTTTCCACTCTCAGTAAAACCCCCTGAGCCTCACCTGCTGTGGTAAAGCATGAGCAGAGCATGTGCTCACTCCAGCCCTGGCACAAGAGGGCACAGAGCAGGAAGCATCCTGTGCCTTTGGAGCAGCCCTTGGGGCAGATTTTATTGGCTGTAAAGACAAAGTGTCACCTTGACCTCTGTGTAAAAAGCTGTGCACAGGACAAATTCAAAACATCCTTTACAAAGTAATTGTTTGACTTTAATGTTTTTTAGCATGTAAGCACTAAATATTCCCATAAGTAGTAATGTCTTAGTAGTGGATAATCTGGGATGTCCTTGCTTTGTATGAATTTGTTCTCTTAAACCCCCATCCTGTGCATACATATACTAAACACACACAAACACGTAAGTTATTACAAAAATTTCAGTTTAAATCTCCAGCAGCTGAAAAGCATGAAAAAGACCACTTGGTGTATGTGCAAGACCTACTTAAAAAAAAAAGTTTACATAGCCCTGCCAGTCAACAGAGGTTTTATTTCTCTTTATTTCTCTCTTATTTTAATTTGCCTGGTTTTCTTCCTGTTTTCTAATTCTGGGATCAGAGTCCTGTTACCTGCTTATTACAGATTACATTGTGCCATTTGGAAATTACATCAGTGAAATCTTGGGCCTATCCAGGAGAAGCATCAGCTGAGGGAACAGTGCAGCTCTCCCTATAATTACTGTGTAATGTGGTAAGATATTGTCTGATGCCCTGTCCTACCACTAATACAAGTGCATTTTTGGAGTGGATAATCTCCTTCTCTCACAGATGTCTTTGGTTGTTTTTCAAGTGCCAGGAACATCGGCAGTGAATAGGCTGCACCGTCTTGGGGTGGAGACTTTCCTTAAAACAGTGTCTGTGTGGGGAAGAGAAGAGCATACTTCTGCTTTGGTCACATAAAACACAGGTTTGCGTGCTCATATTCCCAGGGAAGTTGATGACCTGTTAGTAAAAGGCAGAGGAATAAGACATCACAAAGACATCTGAAGTTTCATGGATCCAATATATTGTGCTTCTCTGAAACGGTAAGGAAACACATTAAGAACACATTAAGAATCTTTCAGTGGTCTGAAAGATTCAGACCACTCTGGGCTGTGTGATGTTTCTCCAGAAAGTATTTTGTTTTGTAGTCAGTTTTTGGTAGGAGAAATCTTTGACTGAGCCAAACCCATCCTGGTACATCTGATCTTTAATCTCATTACCTCCAACCTTTTTCCAGCTGCATCGAAGAAGACTGAATTCAAAACCAAAAAACATTAAGCCTTCAGCATCTTATTGTGCTCTATTGCACAGAGGAGACTTATATGTGCACCCTCCACCATTATACCCATACCAATGGGAATACTCCCAATAGTCTAATACATTTTGAAATGTAATCATCAAATTAAATATCAAAATATTAAACATGAAATGAATAATTAATCAGGTTCTGCTTTTAACAGAACAAGCCTATATAGTCCAACAGCATATCAAAATACAAAATATTCAGACCCAGGTGGTCTCCTTTCCAGATTTTGGTCAGATTTTACTGTTAATGTAGGTAGAACAGCCTTGCAGAATGATCTGTGCAATTCTGCCTTTAAACTCCTATATGGCCTTGGAAACAATTTTGCCTGTTTCCAATCTTTAGCTGGTGTCTGTCTCACTTGTATACTCAACAGGCTTTTTAAAGTACTTAGAGCACAAGTACTTTTGGAGTGACTTGAAAAAAATAGTCTCTGCCTTCCATAGGTATCTACTGATCCAGAAAAAGGGGGGAATGGACAGCCAAGACCATGATTTAATGATTTAACATTAGATGATCTTTGGTTTTATGATTTCTCACCACATTACAGTTGGATAACAGAAAAGTGTATGACCTGCCAAACCTACTGGAGATGTGCTCTCAGCAACAAAAACTTTTCTCATATGGGTCACAGAGAAACCAACAGGAATTTATAAGCACATAATTCTACCCGTCAGAAAAATATCTTGTAATTGCCAGCATAGTGCGACCTGCCACACAAAAAATGCTGGTTGGACTGAAGAACAGGGTGCACAGTAGCCTCAAAGTTAGTAAATTTCCAGAGAAAATTAAATTGTGTAAGGTTTAGTTGAAAAGCCCATAAACACAAAACAGTACTAATACATTCCAGCTGGTGCGAGAATGCAGGCTGAATGCACACAGGAACAGGATAATTTTATTTTGAGATATGTTTCACTCCAGCCTTTACCACAGATTTATGTGGGTTTGGCATATATGCTCCTAACTGTACTTTTAACTTCAAAAGTGGGTAATGATCAATTATAGGATCCCATATTGCTGCGAGGAGACAGGGACAAAAGGTTGGGGGCACTGTACTGAGCAGCTCTGGCTTCAGCAGCCAGCACCAGTGGCAGTCATAAGCACTATGCTCTGCCTCTGTGGGCTGAACCCCTGACACAGAAAAGAGTACAGAAAAAGTCCACAAGCTCATGGATCTTTATTAACATGGAGCTTATGTAAATTGCACATTAAATAGGTTACAATACTTCCACTTGGCAAGAAGAGAGCCAACCATCTGGACTGATGTGATTAGCAATGTTCATTCTAATATTCTTTGACTAAAAAACACATAGTTTTCTGGAAACAGATATACATGAGAAAAAATTGAGGGTTTCTTTAAGTTGTATTAATAGTGGAAGTTGTGCTGTGTAATTCCAAATTATTTGGGTAATGAGGTGTACTAATTTTTAGACTCAGTCCAGTTTAGACACACAGCATGCATATGCCCTGTAATAGGAGTGTTTATTAATTATATTTAATTGTCATCGCTTTTCCTAATGATAAGTGTGTTCACCCCTGTTCATTTTGTTTCTGAAATGGCGATTATTGAGAATGGGGAACATGAATGAATAAGCAGCTGAAACTAAGGAACCATGGGTGTCTGCATTAGAAAATTGGCCTTCAACAAGCCAGCCATCAACACAGTCATCCAGGGCCATCATGCTCCACTGGCTGGGAAAGGAAATATTGTCCAAACCCGTTGCTGCTCTCCAGTGGCAAGCAGGCTGGTCATAAAGACAAGTGCCTTTCATAAATGGATGTCTGCACCATGAGCACAGGCTTAACTAGAATTTTCCAATTAGCTGATTGCACATTTTTATGGGGTTAAGTAATGGTAACCTCCACAGCACTTATAGGAGGGGCATTAGGGCTGTTAAGACTTAAAAATGCCACCAGTAGGTGGAGAACAAGCAACATGAATCATGCCCATGAGCACATGTGCACTCAATCTTGGGACATTGCTGTAACATGCAGAACTGCATTTTGTCACTAGGATGCCAGTTCCCAAGTCATTTCCAGCTGCAACTTTACATGTAGTTGCAAACAGAGCTTCTGGCTTAGCTCCAGAAACAAGAACTGCCATCATGACTCCTTGAAGTTGTAGATTGTATGTTTGGAAAAGCTGCATTAGAGCCATAATGGTAGCCTCTACACATGCTAATGCCCATCTGCAGTGGTTGTATATTTAAATGCTCAGCAGCTTCTCTGAAGGTGCATCATGTATGTTCTGCTCAAGGCAGCATTTCCAGGTTCAAGAAAACAGGAAAGTATTGGCAGTATTCCAGCAAGCACAAAGACCTTGAATTCTCTGTATGCCAGGGGAGAGCTGATGAATGCTGCATGCATCTAAGACATCTCTTGCCTGCACATTCACTTGCATTTTCTTTTATAATGTGATATACTGAAAAATACCAGGGTAGAAGTTAGATGTGAAGGTTCTTTGTTGTAGTCCTTTCTTTCTTAGTGCTGGACTTCAAAAGTTTGATTCATACATGAATACAATGATGAATCATTTAATTGCACATCAACCTAGGGGAGAAAAATTTTATGAAATCCAGATAGTTCTGTAGCAAACATTTTCCTATCAGAATAACTGACACAGACCACATCAAGGCCTCTCAATTTCTGAGCCCACACAAAGTCCCTATGTATTGGCTACTTTCTTTTTTTTTCAACCATGTGTTTCTGGGACATTAGGCTCATTAAAAAGGAGAAGTCCTGTAGACTACTTTCATTTTTGTGTGAGGCTGAGTATTCTTTTTCTTCATCCTGTGACAAAATGCAGTATCTATGACTATCGTGGACTTCATATTTCTATGTTGCAACTCATACCTGTTTTTTTCTTTTGGGTGTCTTCTAATGACAGTAGAAAAGGCACTGCATCTTGTCATGCTGCAGCTTTTTCTTTGTAGGATCTTCTTCCTGAGAAAAAATTCTTGGGCCTTCCAGGAATATATGCACTTTCAAAATATGTCATATCTAAAGACTAAGAACTAGGACATATCAGGTAGATAGATAAATAGTTTTTAGTGAAAAGACATCTTTTACCATAACGATTTCAGAAGGGCTTTTAAAGATATGTGCCCTTCTGACAAGGTGTGACACAATATCCGCCCCTCAGCATGTTGAGCCAGACCCACCAGCCAGGAAAAAGGACCACTTGTGCCAATGTTGCATAATTCTATCTCCCTCTCTAGATCAATGATTGCACATGTCTTGCCAACCTTAACTAGACACAAAGCATTTTTCAACTGCTCCACAAACACTTCAAATTAGAAGTACGATGGGTTGGAGGGTACCAACCAATTTCATTTTGGCAATCGAAATGAACTCCCATCTTTGTTCCTCAGTCAGCAGCCTCCTGTTAACTGTAGTCATGATGACTTGTTTCACATTCCAGTTGGGACGTCTAGTCCTTTTGTTAGAGCTTTTTGCTGGAGTCTGAGGCGACATGCCTTATCATATGCAATTGGAAGCTGTCACATATATCACCCAACAAAAGCATGGTGCCCTGGGAGAGCTCCAGAAACACTGTACACCCATGCCACCAAAAGCCTGCAGCAGACTCCTAAAAGAGCAGCTCCACATTTCAGGAAGTAACACATTACAGAATGATTCTTCCATTAAGATTTATGCTTAAAATAGAGGAGCCACAACCTCATGCATCAGCAGTGTTTTCATCAGCTGATTAAGCATGACAGATGAAGCAGGCTCCTGACCTTTCTGAGGCTGAGGGGGAAAGAGAAAGAAAAAAAAAGAAAAGAGAAATGGCCTCTCTTTCACCTCCATATTCAATTGGGCACTTCCTCAAACAAATAAAAAGACACTCTTGCAGCTGAACAAGAGGCCATGCAGTTAACCATGGGCCCCTGAAGTTGTTCAATCAAGAAGGAACATGATACTTTGTGATTTGTCTGTTCATTGCTACTGGGGTGGGCCGTTGCTCCTAAGTGAAGAATAATAGCTGTCAATTGCCTTCAGATCACAGTAAAAGTCCTGGCACTCTTAGGCAACCTGTTATTAAATTGTTAACTTTCTGACGTCTACCTTATTACTTTAAACACACATACCATTCTGACTTTAAATATACACACTGAAACTAGTGATAAATCTTTCCAAACACTAAACTAAGGATGCATGCACAGTCTTGTAATTATTTTTTTTTTTAACTTTTTTGAAGAGTTCTGCATGTGTAAGTTTCTTTTGGTGAAGTCATACTGTATACCCTACAAAATTATTTTATTGTGGAAGTCTCAGCAGGGCTCTTATAAGGAACAGGAACTGATATTTGGGGACAAGTTATTGTTCACCAGCTTGTTCTTAGGCAGGAGTAGCTTCTCTGGTGGAAAGCACCTACCAAATTCTCTGACTACCATGGAGGAGATGTAAACCTTCAGGAAGAGAAAAACAGCTCACAGAAAATTTTAACAGAAGGCAGAAACTTTGATTCAAACTTTGAAGTCCTAGGGAGCTGGCATAGAATGAAGCAGGAAAGCAACATGTTCATGCTGGCTCATGAATTACCTTTCACTAATTCCCAAAGCAATGGTTTTTTCAGTCACAATGTGCTTTTCAGAGCAGGGATTTGAACAGAAAATCCCTTACCTCATTCCTCATTTTTTTCCCCTTCTGTTCTCCACCAAAAAACGTTATTAGCTCTGTGATCATCCCAAAGGAGAGTGAAAATACAGAAATATGTCTGCAGAGTTTTACTAGAACAGAACAGCAGATCTATATTAAATTTTAGGCAGATGGCAATATGGAATTGTTCATCTATGTGAAGGCTCTGAGACAGCTGGATTAGGAGTGTGGGTACTTCGAGCTTTTCTGGAGGCACTGAAAAAGTCACCAGCAGAATAGAATACTTACAAGTGCCAATATCTATTCCATGCTTATATTGATTGAACATAGGGATAAGAGCATGTAATTAGGTTTGTAATTTCATTAAGGGATCCTGTGGTCCCCTCTCAGAGCAACTCAGCCCTCTAGTTTGCCAGTTGCTCTGGACAACCAGTGTCATCTACTGTTTATCTAGTGGGAAAGTAAGCACTTGGCTAACCAAGTAAACACAATACATCTACTCTTTGTCAGCAAATGTCAAGACCTATTAAAAAATACAATAATTCAGATAAATATTTTCAGATGTTTTCTATGCATGCTGGTTTATTCTATTAAGTAGAGTTTAATAAGGCTGACTGTTTCATTTTTAAATGCAATAAATTAATCCTGAAAAGTCAAAAAGTACACAGAATTGTTGCCAGGTCTGCAACTGACAAATGGAAATGGTAATTTTTCTTCTGTGGAGCATTTATCTTCCTGTGATGGATGCAAATTATGAAAACTGCTTTTTAAGGGAATGGAAAAGGCATAACTTTAAAAATTTAAAATACACTACAAAAATATTACTTTACAGCAATTTTTAACTTCAATTTATTGAACTGAATCATCATGTTACCTTTTTGCTCCATTTAAGAATTGGCATTACCTGGACTAGTTACTGCAGTATCCTGTATTCGCCATGTTCTTTTTTCTACCATGAATCTCCAGATGTCAAGATATCCAAAACAAAGCTTTGAGCAGGTGACTTGGCAGGTCAACTGAACAGAATCAAAAGTAAAACTTGTCCAGAATCAAACGCTGTAGTTCCAATTCAGATTTCTTAATCCCAAAATGTTATGTTAGTTTTCCCTGATAAAAATCCCAAAATCTTTGCAAAATCTGAATTTCCCCAAAAGATTTTCTGTCTGTGCTGTATGTAAATCTGAAGCCAGGGAGAGATTCAAGAAAGTGAAGTGACTGAGACAGCAGTTTACCAACCTCTCAGTCACCTTATTTACAGAAGAAATAGGTTAAGTGGTTATATTTGAGACTCATATTGTGCAGCAATTCACCCAGGGATGCCTTCTTTTTTCCCAGTGACCATTTTTTTGAAGTCTTAGAGGCTTTAGGGTATTGTCACCAAAGCCCATTGTTTGCAGGGGTCTCAAGTATTGACTGATGCCTTTACTATCGAGGAAGGACAGAGGTCAGAGTCACAGTTGGAGGTTTAGCCTGTGACAATGCTTTTGTGGCAGTGTGGGAACAGCCTGACTAGCAGAAAGAGGACACTGTGCCTATTCTCAAGTTAGAAGTTGTCTTGTAAGGCTGTTTCAGCTGTTGGTAAAACAAGGTATTAAATGATTGTATTGCAAAAAATGTGCATCATCAGATGCAAATTGGATTCCTGAAGACACTTCTGGTACAGAAATATTCTCCACAGTGTAACTTTGCTCCTCCTCATTGCTGTGGCCCAAAGTAAAGATCTCCTTGCTCCAATCTTTCTTTAGGGAGACACAAAAAAATAGCTGGTCATGTCTAGGAAATGTAGGCCCTCATGTTAAATGTTTTACTTCTTACAACAAGAAACAGCCCATCATCACTAAGTCTCATAAAAACTGATGCTAAAACAGGAGCTTCCAACCCTGAAAGAAATATCTCCTACTGTCTTCCCATCAGAGAGAGAGCCCATCCCTTCCTGCTGGGACACCCAATGAACTTTCCTTGCCTGATCTTCAGTGTCAGAAATGAGAGGAATAAAGAACTTCTCATAACAGGACACAGGTGATTACTCCTTGCTTACACCAATTCACATCTTCACCATCATGAAAAATCACATCCATTCACAACCTGTTCTGAGCTGCATTTCAGTAGGAATCAAACAGCCTTTCCTTCTCCTCTTCCCCTCCTATCAAGCACCAAAAAGAGCCAAGCAAACATTCTGTATCCAGGCACTTCTTCATGGAAGATGACCTTTATTGTTGTGCTTCACAGCTCAAGCATCTTGTGCATTATCAACCTGAAAGAAAGTTTAAGTCCTGGATGTTTAGGGTCCACAATCCAGAAAATTTGTTTTGTTCAGCTGCAGTTTTCCTATGTGACATTAGACAAGTTATGGAGCCTTTCTTAGCTCTAGTTTACTGTCAGTGAAAGGCAATAATTTACTTGCTTCTCTCAGAGAATTTGAAGTTTGTGAGGCACTCAGATGTTACAGTAAGAGTGTGCACACCAACTGCAACCCATGCATTTAGGGGTGCCCCATTTTGGCTAGGTAGATCAGAGAATCTGGCCCTCCATCAACATAATCAGAACAACAGAAAGGAAAGCTGGATGGTGCATGATGAGGTTCTGCAGTCATTCTGGAAATCACAAACAGCTCCTCATTCCAAACAAAATTTAGGAACCTATTTTGATTTTAGTCAACACAAGTTTTCTGGTCAGTAAATGTATTCGTGATTATTTCTGCTAGGAAGCCACAGATGCTATTCACAATTAATCTGAAAGAAGCAGCATTTGTCCCAACGGAGTTCTCTGTTTAACTGATACTCAATACCAGGGGAGAAAAAACCAATCCTTATATTGCCTACCAGGTACGAAAGCAGGAAAGTTTGAATGCAAGCAAGAACAATTGTTATCAGCTAATGATTGTAACTATTTGCTGTTCTTCACTCTTCTGCCTCTCATAGAAGTTTCAGGCATATGATGAGGGAGTCAAAACGGCTCCAGAAACTTTAGCGATCTGTCACATACTGCAAGTGAGAACAGCCGAAATGATCAATGTTTGAACATGCTGTGTGATGGTAATTGACACAACAAGGAAAGCTTTTACCCATACTGAATAATAAGAATAATCAATACATTGGCAGGATTGATTCACTGCTGATCCACAAACAAGGAAAAAGCCATATTCCTCAAATCATTTATTTTCCATGACTGGTTCTGTCATATCAAACTGCAGTGCTGCAATAACACTTTATAAATAAGCATTGATTTTCATCAAGCATTTAGAGAAAGTTTACAGCACCGTCAGGCTATTGACATGTGTTAGATCAGAAACAAAGACAAAAGCCTATTTTTCAGATTGGAGTCACAATCCCATCTGCATCTGGAACAATGGAAATAGGTATAGAGTCAACATGCCAAAGAGCAGCAATTCTTAAGGCATTAGGAGAGACTGGTGTGACCAGACAGCCTGTAGGACTACCTCTAAAGTTTGATTTTCTTGATGAATTACAACTTCAGAAAAGATGAAGAGCTCATTGCACTAAATTTCATGTTAAATATGTAGTTGTCCATACATAATATTGTCCATACATATATTTGACAGAATTTATTAATTATAAAACACAAGCCTGTCAATGGCCTCCTTACTTTCAGGTGTTCTGTTTTTCCTCCTTGCTGATCATTTTGACACTTCTCTCAGGTTTCTCCAGAATAAACATCACATGTAATCTCACAAGCAGAGTTTGGTATCATCTAGATAAACTATCTTTTTGTATGTTTTTCATGGCTACCTCACTGATTAAACAATTTGTTTTAAAAGTAGTCCCTTTCCCTTCTTCATTTGCACTGATGTATTCAGCACAATCCATTTCCTAATCACTGTTGTCATTTATCTCTTCATTTTACCTTGTCACCTACTTAATTCCACTAGAGGCATTTCTAACATCTCCTTTTAATAATCTCTGCTAACAATGCAGAACACTATTAGCATAATAAGCATTTCCCATCTGCACAAATGAGACTTCTTCTCATCAGTCTGAAAACTAACTACTGTACATAAAAATAGCCAGGAATCATTAGAATTAAAGGGAGAACACATTCCCCTGCAAAAAACTTCTTCTCTTTCTTCTCCTGGTGGTACCCACTTCAACTATCTGTAATAGTAAAGTCTACAAGACCAGGATTGAGCACAAGGTCCCTGGCTCTTCTCCTGCTTAATGTTAATATGATCCCTAACACTGTTTTGAGCAAGGAAAAACTGGCAATGATGCCCAAAAGCATTACAGGGGTTTAGCATAAACCATGGGCTCATCTCGGTGGGCAGTGTGAAGATCCACACTGTTCCACAGGTGAACACAGTTTTCCTGTCTAGACCATTGTCACGGTTTAGGAATTCAGTCCCCAGTTCAGTGCCCCCACTGCTCCCCATGTCCCCTCCAACTGCAGGCACAAAGGCAAATATCATAGGTTGAGGTAAGAACAGTTTACTTGGAACAGCAATGAGATAAAATGAACAGTAACAGAGACAATACTAATAATAAAAGGTGTAAGAAAATAAAATGTTCACAGGGACAAGCATCCCCAATAACAGAAAATACTGGACACCTCCCTCCACCATGTTTTCTCATCTGGAAGGAGCCCCTTATCCCTGGGAGAGAGTCCCTGCCCCCAGTCCCAGCAATACTATAGAACAACCTTGGATCCTGGCCATGCCCCCTCCCAGGTGCTGCAAAAAATTCACCTTGTCCTGGCTGGAACCAGGACAACAATATATATCTCTAGTCCACACCCTTGAATATCACTCAAACCTTAAGGAGTTGAAGGGAGACTTGCCAAGGAATGTAGTTGGACTATGGACCTAGCCTCCCTTCTGCCTGGATATCTGCAAAGATGCACAATGTCTGCATAAATTGAGGTGACACATTTATGTTCTTATTATCTTTGGAAGCATTTCCATCAAAAGCAGAGGCATAGGTGTTGTCAGACCCTTATATCTGTGTCCTATGAGGCAAATTAATTAGTTTCTCAGAGCAACAGAGTCAGGTGGCACCAAAAGACATCACTAGTCACAGTTCCATATTTGCCTGGACTTCTAGTGTGGCAATGTCCTTCATCTCAGTGGAAATCTCAGGAAAAAAATTGTTTAAAAAAGAGTTTGCCTATACCTGGTAAATTAGATCTGAATAATGTAGACAAACCCTGACATGTTCTTTTCTTCTCTTTTTGTCTACCCTCTGGTAAAGACCAGGCAGAGCTGATGACAGAGTCATGCAAGGTTCTATTGATTGGCAGTCAGGGTGAGGCCTCCTGCCATGGGACAGACAATTCAGCCATAAGGTTTCCCTGCCAGGCAACAACAGAAATAAAGAGGTCTTGGACTTGTCTGTTTGCTGGTATTGATGTAGCTAAAAGCCTGCAGGTCTCTGGGCCCATCTGAATGCATGGCTGAGGCATATTCCTGGTGCTTCTGGGGCCCAGGGTGCAGGTAACAGAGACAAACTTTGGTCTGCCAGCCCTTTGGCCTGCTCTTCCCCCAGAACATGATGTCATTCAGCTCTGGAGACACTGCAATCCATCTCTTCATGAGAATTGTCACTACACAATATTTGCAGATCATTAAGGCACTAGAAACCATGATAGCTGATAAACTAGAGCTTTGTGTCTTATGTCACATATTTTCAGACCAAAAGAACAAATTTTAACTAGAAAGATTCTTCAAACAGTAGGTGAAAAACACAAGGATTTAAATCAGGAATTGGATAATGCTAAGCATCTTTCCTCTACTTTAACTATAGATCATGTTTTTTCTTAATAATAAAATTATATTTATGGAAATCAGTTTAAAATTGTGATTGCTTTTTAACAATTAGAGAAAAATAATTTTATTTTATATCTTGAGAATGTTTCCAGTCTATAAAACCTAAAAGAAAGTTTCATCATTACTGTGTTCTGACCCACATCTCAGGCTGGAAATCCCTGATCAATCTTGTTCCTACCAAGAAAAGCCCAAACCCGTAAATTAACAAGGATCCATCTACTAGTTATTAGTATCAATAATTTCCAGTTCATAGGTCTTTTGTTATCAAATTTAAATATAATGACAAAAACCTGAATTTTTTCCACATCTGTTTATCTTCAGCATATGATGGAAATTATTACTTCCTTAAAATATAAAATTAATTTGAAGGGTTGTTGAAATTGTACTTCAAATCCCATGTCCTCATCAGTTTTCTTAACGTGCTTCTTAATTCAAATATACATGATTTCTGAGTTACTCATGAAAATGTTGTGGTTTCTACAGGAACAACATGTAGAAATATTTCCAGTTTTTAGACACATTGTTCTTATAGTGTGTCTGTTGTGTTGCACTCATACACAAACACAGTAGGAATATATCTGTTAGTCTTATATATGACACTAGTAAGAATACCTGTTGTGTTAAATAAGTATATTGTGTTTATGTTTATGCATGTTTGTGTTGAATTCAGACATTATTTTCTTTTTGGCTTCTTTTGTTTTTCAAGTGATGAGTTATTTGGAAGCTGGGTCAAAGCCCTACTTGACTGGTTTTGAGAAACAACTGCTTGGGCAAATGAAGTCAACAGAATATTTTCAAATACATAAAAACATTTAGAAAAAAAATTTCAAAATGTTTTTTCTTTAGTATCACTCTGATAGAGATATATAATTAAATTGTAAAAATATTCTAAGACTAAGTGGTATAATTCTTTTAGAGATATTCCTGTTAAGTAGCTACCAATACTGAACATTGTTCCCACTTTTTTCCCCTTTCATTTTCTTACATACATGTATTTATATATTACTGGTATAGACAATATTTGCATATATGTATGCATATATAATTTTAGTTCATCTACTACCACATCATATGATACAGATTCAACTTTTCATGGGGTTTTACTTTGAAAAATCACCAATCCCATGATTCTGAATAGCTGGATACACACAACATATGTCTAAGGACTTCTAAAAAAATCTGTAAGCTAGGTGATGTGACAAATTCTCTGAATAAATGCAGGATTTAGCATGTTGAATAATGTTATATGTTGCAACATAATCTTCTTCTGCTAATGTTTGTTTACATATCAGATTTTTTTTTTATTAGTTACATGTGCCTTAAAGGGGAGAATATTTTTATGGCATTGCACAGTAGACCTCCACCCCCTTATTTACAGTTGCTGAGATGGAATGTGGAGATACTGACTTCAGTGATATTTGGATCAGGCTCTCAGACTGTAATTGGACACGCTGAAATCTCTGCTAAAAGAGTTCCTTAAGGCTACTTTAGGGGACATAACCTAAATATGGCTTATAGGGCTTTTAGGAGGGAAGAAGCTTGGATAAGAGAGCTTCTAAGACACATGCCTTTCTTGTTGCTGAACAATGTGAACATTTAATTTTTCCTACACATCTCCTCCTCTTCTACTGCCTGTCAGATAAAAAAAGGCTCACAGATGGTTTTGTGGGGGAGATAAAAGACCCTCTTTTAACCTCTACCCCACCCCCCAAATAACTGCATATCCAATGTGAATTTATCAGAAGCCTTATGTGAGTTTCAAAACTTTTGCCAAGTCCACATTTTCTGTTTTACCAAAAATCTAATTTCAGATTTCATTCTTTTAATTAACAGATCACAGATACTACTTTAATTAATTATGCCCTAAAGAATTAAATCAGCTAGATGTGGGTACTTCCTTTTCTGCTGAACTCAGTTGGAATTACACTATTAGCACAAATGTTCACTGATGGAGAAGACCTGCCCACTTTTATGATGGATTGGATCATTCCTAGAGCCCTGTGCTGGGCTCAGTTGACCAGATCTCTTCTAGGCTTACATAAGGATATGAAAATTTCCCTAAGAAGTTCCACAGCTGAGTTCCTAATCCAGCTCTACTAAATTCAAACAATTTTAAATTCTAAATTTTGCCACTGGTTTCAATCAAAAGTTGAAACTGATTTCAAGGTGCCCCACAAGCACATTTTCCATCTAATGTGTGTACATTTTCCTTCAAGGAAAGAGTACAGATGTCAAGTTTAAAATTCTGAAGTTGTTTGCCCAAATTTCAGCAATGTACAATATTACAGTGTTGTACTACATAAGGTATAGAGAAGTCATTCTACTCTCAGGATTGTCATTTGTGCATTTTTCTTGTATTACAACAGAACCAGGCTGATGTGTTTAATTTAATATACAGTGAGTCAAAAGTGCCTTTCTTGATGACTTGATGAAAACACTAACATTTCGTCTTGTTCTCTGCTCATGTATCTCACTCCCTACAGTGTGCCTTAGAGAAAGGCTCAAAAATCAGAGACAAAGGATATCCCAAACTAAGGAAGGATATCAACAGTTGAAATAATTCTTGGCCCACAGAAAATTAATGGAAAATCATGTTACTACTTCAATTCATACAGAAGTTCTGAAGCTGAGAACAGTAAAACAAGTGTATCATAATGAGAGCAATTTAGGTTGGAAGAGACCTCCCAAGGTCATTTAGTCCAACTGTGGCTCACAGCAGGGCCAGCCAGACCAAACAGACCAGGGTCTTGTCTAGTCCAGTTTTGAAACTCCAAGAAAAGAAATCTGGAAGCCTTCCCATGGAAAGTGGGTTCTCTAGCACCATATGGCCATTCGCAGAACTACAGCGGAAGAATCTAGGACACTGGTAATATCTTGGATCTCACCCTCTCCTTCTCATGTGGCCCATTGCAGTATTTTATGTCATTTGATATTTAACCTAGAGGCTACCAGTTCTGTAGCATGCTGAGTGCACCAAAGAGGTGTTTTATGAAGCCGTTTGGACGATACTTGTAATGACTGCACTTATGACAAATGGACTTGATGACTTAGATGGTCTCCTGCAGGTGTCTCTTCCTAGCTGAATCTGCAGTATTAACTGCACAAGTAAACCATGGCTTGCATGAATGACAGCTTGTTTTTCATCATCTATAACAGCATATTTTTGCATGTGAATTTACCTGCTTGTGACAGCATAGGTATGTTTTGCATACATATCTTATGAGAGTTCCCTTTGAAAGATGGTCTTTGGATAACCTTTACAGTCCTTCTAGAAATTCATATAAATGACTTCTGTTCCAAGGGTAAATATATGCAAATGAAATAAAAAGGGCCAACCCTTTCTACAAAATTTCAGCTTTACATATGTCAATCCAAAAATGCATTTGGTAAATCTGCTTATTAGAGAAACCACACCAAAAAAAAAAAAAAAGAAAGCAAAGGTACACACCTCCTTTTCCTGTCAGCCCATTCTCTGTGTAGGCATGTGAGAGGTAGGCCTTCACCAGCTATTAAGAGTTGAGAGGATTGGACCTAATTTGAAGATTTGTTTCCATTCACAGTTCCATTTTCTACTATAAATTATTTAGACTGCCAAGGAATTGAGAAGCAGTGTAAAAAAATGATGTGTAAGAAATCAGGGAAGATAAATTTAGGGAATGTTACAGGGGGAGCATAATATTCACCAAGGCTTGGGCTGCTTAACCTGGTCTCCAGGCCCCCACTTCAACATGACTTCGCAAGCATAGCTGATATTTTTGATTTAGTGTAGACCATGTAGATAGTGAATAGGAATGTATGGGAGATGCAACCAGGTGATGGAAGAACTCAGTAGGAAGAAGAAAGCAGTAAAAGAAAATATATTCTTATGTTCCTCTCCCCCACACTGAGTTACTTCATAGTTTCTGAATTTTGTTTAAAATATTAGGTCAGGTTATTTAATAAACCTTTCAGAGCCTATCTGCCACGTGAATCAGGGAAATATGGCATGGCCAGGGATGTCCATAAAGGCTACTGCATTGCAGCTATTCTCTGTCTGACAAGGGGCATAGCCCTGCAGCAAAACAAAAATGTGGGTTTGATTCCTTCCTGAGCAAGTAGGTGTGCAGGAACAAGTCACCCAGGCCCGCCACTCCTCAGTTCTGCACCTGCAAGAGAATAATACCTCACTGAGAGCTGTAAAGAAAAAAAGAATGGTTGATCACAATGAAAGATCTCTTTTACTTTTTCTGCAGGGAAAAAATCAAGAAGTGGTAGACAAATGTCCTTGAACCCAGGTAAAAGCTGAAAGAACAGGAAAACCCTTTTTTTTATGAAAGACTAATACTGTGAATAACATTTGTCCCCTTCTCTTACCAGCACACTGAACATAGCTTTCATACTCTTAACAACTTTGTGGTGACAGGCAAGCCTTACCTTTGTCCAGGGAGTGAATTCTCAGCATCATTTCCTCAGTGACCTCCAGAGTGGGCCCTGTTATTTGTCACCTCTTTCAGTAGAAGAGAAAGAGAAAATGAAGTTCAAGAGTAAGATTTCAATAAACCTTTGCTTTGATGTCCAAAGAAATTCCCTAGCATGTCTCAGTGTCAGGAAAGAGCTCTCTCCAATTTTGGATATGGGACAGGAAAAAAAAAGGAGGTACTCTCGCTGCACATACAGCAACCTGCATTTGCACCAGGAGATGAAATGTGAGTAGTCCCTCTGACTCTGTGACACAGTGCATGTCAGATGCACTGTGAAAACTCAGATGACTGAGTTTTCCAGAAACTTCATACCCTTTTTTCATGGTGTAGGATCCAACAATATTATGCTGACTGAACTGTTTATGAGCATCCTTCTAACAGTTGTGATCTAGAAGTTTTGACTACCTCCTTCATGGTCCAGTCCAACACTCACTAAAGTAAATGAAATAAATCTCTTTAGACAGGAATGCTAACATCACTGGAGGTACCAAGAATACAGAGTGAAGTTGGCTCCCACCACTCTGTAACACTTCTATTTCAACTCTGTGTTAAACTGAGCATGCTATGCCATGTCTGTAATTCCAAGTACTAAGGGTAGTTCCATTTCTGTAATTCAAGCTATTATCATGATATACCTCCTCAGGAAAAATGACATCAAACTTAAGTTCATATTCCACACAGGAAATATTTCACATAGCACATAAATGTTCAAAACATGATTGTGCTCTGCCTCAACTCCTTTCACTGCAGTTTTAACTTCAGGTGAATGGACAACAAAGCAACAGGGAAATCCTAAATTAATATTTTGATTAAGAAGATTTATAAGGAAAGCTATGGGGGAAAACTAAATTTGGAAGGAAAGTGCTGCTTAATAGGAAAATATATGAGCAGAATCAAGATCTATATCTCTGCAACAGTTTTCTAACTATATGAATGTTCAGAAAGATATTTAGCTTTGTCTCCTTGTTATTACAGGTTGGGCTAGTCTTTTGATTCATAATCTCCAAAACATCTGTTCCTTCTTGCTTTCTGATCCCTAGTATTATTAAAATATGAAATTAAGGTGAATTATGAAAATATCTAGAGACACAAAGTTAATCAGTATTCTTTAATGAGGGCTGAAATATTTTTCTTCAATTGTTTCAGAAATTAATGAGAAGCCTCTAAAACAAGCTATTTGATTTCTATTCTATTCTTATTACTCCATGTCTTTCCTCAAGGATTTTTGGGAGATTATTACTCTAAGAATAGAAATGCCAGTATGATTTTCAGAAATCTTTTTTTCTGACAGAGAGTTTCACTATCTATTATTGATACATCTGCGGTCTTAAACTATTATCTTCTCTTTAAAACATCCAGGATTTATTCTGTAACAGCAAGATATTTTCTGAAGTAATTATGTAATGTGAATTGCCTTATTCTGAACCCCCAGTAAAATGTAGACATGGCACATGTAAATCCAGTGGAGGACAATCAACTGGAAGGGATTGGACCATCTGACTGAGTTTGTTCAGCCTGAAGAAGAAAAGAATCATGGTAGTCTTATCAATATGCATAAATACTTAATGTGCGGGGATTAACGAAGAGACAAAGAATTCTCATTGGTAGAGATTGAAAAGTCAAAAGGGAATCAGCACAAGCTCAAAGACAATAAATTCCATTCAAATTTAAGAAAAAATAATTGTCTACAGTGACGCTTTCCCATCACTAGAACAAGTTGACTAGTGGGGCTATGTTATCTCCATCCTCAGAGATGCTCAAAACTCAGCTGAACACAGCCCAAAGCAACCTGCCCTAGCTGACCTTACACTCAGCATTTTACTTATTCTTCATGATTCTTTGAAAACCTGGAGTCCATGGATTACAGGGTCCAAAAATACTGCAGTCACATAAACTCTGCTGATGACACAGACATATGACTGCTATGAAAATCACAAAACAGTTGAAGCTGACATGGACCTCTGGAAATACCTGATCCTGCTCAAGCAGGACCACCTAGAGCTTCTTGACCTGCACTATGTCCAGACAACTTTTGAAATCTCTAGGGAGGGAGACTCTATGACCTCTCTAGCTAACTATCATCAGGGATCAGTCACACTCACACCCTCACAGTGATAAAGTGTTTACTGACCTTCAGATGGCACATCCTGTGTGTCCGTTTGTGCCCACTGCCTCTGTTCCTGTCACCAGGTGACACTGAAGAGCCTGGCTTCTTCCTCTTTGCACCTTTTCATTCAAATATCCCACACAACAATGAGATCCCCCATGTCTTCTCTTTTCCAGGATGAGCAGTCTCATCTCTCTCATCTTTTTCCAGTAGAAGAGATGAACCAGTCTCTTCATTGTCTTTGTCACCCTTAATCAAACTGTCTCCAGATCTTCCACATTTCTTCCCTTGTAGTGCAGAGCCCAGACCTCCACACAGTACTCCAAGTGTGGCCTCACCATCACTGAATAATGGGGAAGGATCACTCACCTCCTCAACCTGCTGACAGTACTTCTCCTAACTCTGGCATGAAATGGCAAAAAGCTTGCTCACTTCTATCTCATGTTCAGCTTGGCTTCCACCTGGACCCACAGGTCCTTTTCTGCTCTGCTTCTTTCAAGACAGTTGACCCAACACTCTACTGATGTAGACTGAAATTACCCCTTCCTAGTTGCAATACTTCACACTTGTTGAATTTCATGAGGTTCCTGTCAACCAGGTGATGTTTTCAGCTGGAGATATCCCCAAAACCAATGCATGATTGTGATTCATTATTATTATTATTATTATTATTATTATTATTATTATTATTATTATTATTATTATTATTATTATTATTATTAATCTTTATATTGAGATAGAAATGTTGTATGTTTGGGAAATATATGCTCTCATATGAAAAAATTATATGTAAACAGATAAATAGAGAAAAGAGATTAATTTTTTTCTTTTTCAGACTTAGCCAGATAGAGTTAGAAAACATTTACTGAATCTAAAATGCATTGGCTGCTTAATTATATTCCAGATATCACTGAATGAACCTACATTAATACAAAGCAGATATTGTAAAGAAATATTAAAAGACGCATCAAATAAGAATTCACATCCAGCCTCCAACCCAGCCATAGGCAAGATAGCCCCAAAAGCACATATCCACAGTTTATGAAGTCTGACTTTTAGGGTTATTCTCCTTTATAGATGATCTATTGGTATTAGATAAGAATTTTTGTCTTTTTTGTCCCCTTACAAATTGCCTACTTCGTGAACCTTGCAGGAATATAACATACTTGAAACCTGTTTCTCAGTCAAATATGATTTAAAAGTAGTAATAAGTTCAAATGTTAACATGTGTTACATAGTCAGAACATATTAATAAGCAAAAGGTAATGAACCAAAGGTGTCCTGAATGCCATCTCCTTAAATCTACACTCCAGAGCAATAGAGCGTATAACATTTTCCCAAAAAAGTACTGCAAAGGTAAAAAACCACTCTTGCTCACCTTGCTTACTATTTCAAGCTAACACAACAAAACACAGTTGCGCCTGTAATCTGTAACAGCAATTAATTGTGTAAAACAAGCACCACTAAACATGCTTAAGGTATAGGTAGTAGCGTATTTGTCTTGGTTTAGGGCAAATTTGGGAGTTTCATAACATTAGAGATAACGTGAGGAAATTCTCCACATTGATTTAATCCTGCTAATAAAGACCGTAGGCAATGTTGACATAAGCCTCATTCCAGGCTAAGGTTTACTTACAGTCATTGAAGACGGAGCTTTCCCTGATTACTGATTTTTAGCAGAAGCAAAAATACCTGTGTCAATGGCTGATATTCATTCCTCTTCTCCTCAGTGAGAATACAAATTACCTGACCTACAAGGCAGGAAAGATATGTATGTTTATTCAGATTTATGCCTGTAAAGGTATTGGATTAAGTCTCATATTAAAACAATCACATGATGCAGATCTTCCAACCTATGCTGTCTGTTAGTAACAATTAATACTGGGTCATCTGCTTCCTGACAGTCTCTGGCAGTTTGTTAGGAATTTTTGGTATTAACATATATTTTAAAGGTTGAAAAATATGTGATAGGTCCATATTTGATAGATGTGTGGGTAAATGTTTAGAAAACAGAGTGAAAAATCATAACAAAGTGAGAATGTACAAAAAATGTGGAACAAAGAAAATGGCATATTTTGCATGTTTGTCTTCTATATGTTTTCCATCTTCATTTTTCCTACTTGTTTTTTATGTGCCTCATTCATGATTTGCCAGAAAAAGATAATATCACTACCTGTGGGCTTCTTAAGACTTAGAAAATACAGATTTTGACTCCAGAGAGACAAATCATGGTCAATTATTCAGAAGGAACTATTACATATTATAAAGATATGTCTGAAACATAACCAGCTAGTACAAATAGGTGTCATATTTAATTTTAAAAGCATTCCCATTCTTAAATATCTTACACAATTTATGTAGGTTACTTGATTGTTCTTCTTATATTGCATTTCTATCTGTTTCTTCAAACCTGAATGACAATTTTGTGCCATTGCTGATAATTAATTTTAAAGAAATTATCTAGTGAAAGGAAAACATATTTTTCTCTTTAAGTTCATATGCTTTCTTGTGATAAGGCTTTGGTAGGGAAAAAATCAGACTAAGTACAAAGAAACCAGACAGCAAACTAGCCTAAGATTTCTCTCCCTGCCTGTGTGATTGAAGGAACTTACAAGACAGGTAAGACTCTGTTTCAGTTTTATAGCTATGGGATTTGAAAGTGGCAAGGCTGCTTAATAGAGAAAGCTAAAAGCACCCCTGTAAGGATTTAAATGGAAGTCTCATCTGTTCTACAGAAACACACCTTTCTTACTACTGTGATTTTGATCACCTGCTGTTCTCCAATTAAACTATGAACAAGTAAAAAAGGAATGCAATATATTTGCATGTGAAATGCAGCACAGTGGCAATCAGAGGTTTTTTAAGAGAAGATCAATTTGGGAAGAACAATGTGTGTCTGTAATGTGCAGCAAAGATTTCTTTATTCTTCTGAATTGAAAAAACAAGATGCTGGGAGCTTTATTTCCTTAATGAAAGAATTTTAGGATGATTTGCCACCCACCTGGGACTCTGAGTGGCAGAGCAAGTGGAAGGTAGAGAAATATGGCACGTATTAGAAGCAGCTTAAAGCACTGTTGATGAAAAGGACTAGTTCAGAAGTTAGAAAATACAGGTTATATTCTTGGCTTTATTGTCTATTTAGTGTGGAATGAGAAATGGCATTTTGCATCTGTGTCTCAGTTCTATCTGTATAATAAGGGGTTTCTTTGTTTTGCAAGATACTTTGGTCTAAATGTGCAAGAAGGTCATAGTTACTGATCTATTTCAGTGGTTTATAGAGAAGTTGCACTGCTCTCAATACACACCTGCTTTGTTTCACAAGTTTAACATTTTACATCCACAGAATTCAGAAAGGTAGAAAAAGGGGCATGGAAATAATATCCTTGTTGTTACAGGAGATGGAACTAAGCTGCAAGGAAGCGAGGTGACTGCCAGCAGCCATCTCACATAGCAGCAGGACAGACAAAAATGGCAGCTGGGTCCACTGGATCCACTGGATCTCACTCACTACATTAGATCCTATTTCTGTCACATAATAATAGCATAGCTCTAACATGAGTTACTGCACAAACAAGGGCTCCATCTCATACTGGGCCTGTTTTCTTTTGGATAACATGATTGTCTGAGCTTTCAGGGCTGCAGTTCACAAAAAATGAACCTTCAGAAAGCAGGGATATTTGCAAGAGGAGTTTATAGCAGTACAGGAAATAAAGATAATTTAGGGTTCCCAAAATCTGTGAGATGAAAGGAAGATGTCAGGGCATTCTGGTTTAAGGCAGGGAAGGGGATGCAGGAAAGAGGGCAAAGAAAAGAGGGGGATAAGGGAGTAGGAAGTGAGGGTGGAGAAAGAGGGGGAAAAATTGGGGGAAAAAAAGAGATGGCTGCAAAACTGCTCACCAGATTCCAGCAGTGCATCTTTAAACACCCAAGAAATAATGAAAAAAATATCTCTTTAAGTAATCTAGTGATTTACATCCTCACTCATTAAGTCAGTGATAATTTTACCACTGATTCCAAAAGAATTTTATCAGAGTCTTTGAAGAGTGCAGTAATATTATTGTCTTTCTACTCACAGAGACAACCTTTTCTTCTGAAGTAATATTTTCAGTTATATCTGGTTAAAGATCCTCCAATAACCTATGACCCATCAACAAATTACAGATTTTTCATAAGTCAGACATTTCAATCATAGAATTGTAGAACAGTTTGAGTTGGAAGGGGACCTTGAAGTTCATCTTGCTCCAACACTCCTGCCACTGGCAGGGACATCTTCCACTAGACCAGGTTACTCAGAACCCCATCCAACATGGCCTTAAAAACCTCCAGGGATGGGGCATCCACAGCTTCCCTGTTCCTGAGCCTCATCATCCTCACAGTAAAGAATTTCTTCCAATTATCTACTCTAAACCTACTCTTTTTGTAGCCGTTTTGCTGTCACCAGAAGCTCTTGCCTCATCTTTCCTGTAAGTCCCCTTCAGGTACTGGAATGCCACAATTGGGTAACCCCAAAGCCTTCTCTTTTCCAGGCCGAGCAAACCCACTTCTCAAAGCCTTTCCTCATAGGAGAGGTGCTTCATCCCCCTAATCAACCAAGTGTCCCCTTCTGGACTCACTCCACCAGGTCCATGTCCTTCCTGTGCTGGGGACCCCAGAGCTGATGCAGCCCTGCAGGTGGGGTCTCACCAGAGCAGAGGGGCAGAATCCCCTCCCTCACCTGCTGCCCATACTGCCTCTGATGCAGTCCAGGACACGTTTTGGCTTTCTGGGCTGCAAGGGCACATGGCTGGGCCATGTCCAGCCTCTCTCCCACAGCATCCCCCAAGTCCATCTTGGCGGAACTCCTTTGCGTCTGTTCATCCCCCAGCCTGGATGGATACCAGGGGCTGCCTCGAGCCAAGTGCAGCACTTTGTTCCTGGACATTACTCCCATGAGCCCAATTCCTGAACTTGTCCAAGTCCCTCTGGGTGGCATCGCATCCTTCAGGTGTGTCACTGCACCACTCAGCATGGTGTCATCTGCAATTTTGCTAAGGGTGCACACAATCCCTCTCTCTCTGTCATTAATGAAGACTCTAAGTGACACTTGTTATTCAGTGGTATTTCAGTGATGCATGCCTATTCTGAGAAATACAATTCTGAAAGTAAAATTGGCATTTTTTTACAGGAAAATTCAATTTTTACTTCCAAATTGCCTTTTTAAAAGTGATTTGGTCAGCCATTAATTACATATTCAGCATTTCATTTACAGAGAATTTTCAGAGATTTATTTCTTCTTTGTCTTCATTTTCAGAGGAGAAAAAAATACTACAGAGCCAAAGAACTTTGTAGCCTTACATAAGAAAGACATATTTTAGCCAGTCCAAACCACACCACCTTCTGCTTCTCTTGACACAGTACCTATGCAGGATTTATTCTTGGTTCTTATTTACTGCCTTCATAATATTGCTGGGTTCCCAGGGCAGCCAAGATAGAGGCATTTTACAGTGAAACACACTTTAATCTGCACACCATAGTGGAAAAACTGACACCCATCATAAAATACTACAAGCCATCCTTGTCTGAATCTGCATTTCTGGTTTTGTTCTGTTGAAAAGCACAAAGTGTCTGCAGCACTTACTAGAAAACTGCATTTATTTTGCTCAGGTAAAGTTTGTTGTATTTCAAGGTTCTAAACCTAGGTAAGTATTGTTCCATGCATTATTGTATTTGGAACAATTCAATCCTTGGTTAGTTAATAGGATCATATTAACTACAAACATAAAATAAAATCTGTTTATTTTTTTACTTTTTCAAGCAGAGAGTTGTTTCTTCTTTTTCAAGGTTAAAATTAATTGTTTAAGGAAAATGATTATGTCTTCCTTCAAAGACAAAAAAAGTAGTTCATAGAACATACTTATTGGAAATATACAGAGCATAGAGATGACAGAGTAAGTGGTGAGTGAAGATACTTACAGGGATTATAGATATTTTCAATGGTTTAAGAAAATTGAGTTGATAAGTAGCAATCAGGACATTAAATATTAACCTAAATAATAACTTCCTGTATGAGTTGTAATGTTATAAAATTTTCTGTTGCCATTGCATGGTCCAGCTACTATATTCCTTATCCTGCAGTCTGTCATAAAATAAGATGATTAATTTTTTGGGTTTTTTCCTTGTCATAATTCTGTGTGCTATTGACCTGGTTCCTGCAGTGCCAAAAGAGCTGTTCTAGCACCAGGCTAATGGCCACTTTGTGTAGGAAATATTTTCATCTCTCCTCTGCATTGTTTCATTCCTGATCCACAATCCCAGAGGTGTGGTGTTTCAAGCTCTTTCAGCCTGAGCTGTGGGTTTAAATTCCCAAAGGCTAAGCCAGTCTTAGACCTGAGCCCTCCCACCTGTGCCTGTGGGGAAAATGGGGCAGCCCCTCAACACATTGCTGAGTGGAGTGGTTTGTGCAATGCAGGGGAATAGTTACCCAAGCCCTCTTTCCCTATATCCTTTGATAGTTTTGTTAACTTTAAATAAGCTTTCCCTAGCAGAGAAACTGTTTTGTTTTTCAAAAACAAATTGAGAGAGTACAGTTGTAATTACATTACTGTTTGGTTGATATGCATTTCAATCTTCCTTAAAAATAAATAGAGAGACAACAGCATAATGGCTCATCTGTTAAAACAGTTCTTTAGCTGGAGTTTTTGGGAAGTTTATCTGTAGATGTCCATATCAAGAAAACTTCAAACAGCACCTGTTTTCTCTTTGCTCTTTGTTCAGAGATCCATCCACTCTATGTAACCTACCTCTTTTCATACACACAAGTATTTGGCATAATGAATCCTTTTACTAAAATGAATTAACCATGTCTGCCTGACACCTGCACATTGACAAGACTTTGGGGTTTTTTAACTTTTTCTTTAAATTTTGGGGGCAGAGGAGGGTATCTTTTGTACTGAAGTAAAATTTCTTATTGAAGATTTGAAGAAGGAAGAATAATTTTAGGTCTCAGTCTGTTCATTGCTGTCCGTGTTTTTTCTAGCCATGACATTGTCATTGCTCACTGCTTCAACATAAATACACTGCAGAAAGTAATACCAAACACAAAGATACAGTAATGTAAGATCATACAAATGGCCATTTCAGTTCAGACTGCCCATCAGGCATTATGTTGTCACCAATACAGCCTGAGAAAGAACTGAAGAGGGTAAATGTGGGCTAATGCTTAATTTTACACCTTGCAGTACCAAGACTTTCAAAGACTGAAGGTGGGAGTTGCTGTCTTTGTGTTTAACTGTTCTGATGAATTTGTCTAACAATTATTTTAACCCAGGCATTCCACTTGCATGTGTTATATATTATATATTAAAAAAGTGTTCAGAGTAACAGAATCAGAGTAACATTTTAGGAAGTCTAGAACTTTAAAGAAGATGCACGCTGAAATTTTAAGCATATGCACACTGAAAGAAGAGAACTTACCAGAGTTCTGTTCCCTGCTCTGGATCACATGCCTACATTGTGGCTTAATTCCTGTTTCTGCACCATGCCTTCTCCACAGCACTGTTTTGTAGGTAGTCATAAAGAAGCAGGTCTCCCAAATTCCAGTCAAGCTCCCTCCTCCCCACACCCTGACTTTACCACACCTACTCCTCTAGCTTCTTGTAATGTCATGTTGGATTAGATCCTTGTGAAATATCATGAGCTAGGTTTGGATAGAGGTTTTTCGGCACCAAAACATGTATTGCTTTTGCCACTGGATGAAATACAGCAGTAAGAAATCAAGGCAGCAGAAACAATGTGCATACACATAGGCATGTGTCTGCATTCCCCTAGGAGAGCATTAATAGATGGGCTCAGTGCTTGGATGTGCCAGACTGGAAAAATTAACTACAGGTCACCTAAGCAATATTTATATTGACTGTCATGATTAGAGTTTGCCTTTGTCAGAAAAATTAACTTTCCTCTGAGCATCACAAACAAGCAAACATGCTGCATTTTCCTGATTTTCTTTTCCTTGAAAGGCAAAACTTTCAAACCCTGAAATATTTTGACTATAAAGGAAGGTCTCATGTTGGTATTAACACTTATAAAATGTTTGTCTCTTTTATCTCGCTGAATAAGCTTTATTTGTATTTTTGGATCTCATTTTTTGTCACTTTAATGACTTTCTGCTTACTACTGAGACACAACCCTGTAAGAGTTTTCAGGAAATTATGGAACTGAACAGCATGCACAGGCAGACACTTGCATTTATTCAGGGCCGGGGGGGGGAAGGGGGGCGGCGGAATAAGGACATGGAAGACAGGAGAAAATTGTAATCCACAAAATATATTACAAAGGAAAAAAAATCTTAAACTTTTATTAAAATTTTGATATTGTGTGTTTTTTAGAACATCTAATAATTTTACATCACTTGGCACTATGAGCAATGACCCCAACAGTTCTATTGGCTGTTGTCATGGCATAATACAGTACTATAACTGACACAGGATAATTACCAACACAATTACACTCACAGCAAGGCCAGTGTTCTCCCCCTTCTTTAACAAGCAGCTCCTCATCCTCCTTTCAAACAGTACAACTCTTTACTGTAGGCTTTTAGACATGAAGGGCCACACATAAAGGATTCATCAGGAAGCTTGCCAAAGTATTGTAATGGGAGGTAAAAGCTTAATTGCCTCACAGGTGAATGCCTCCAGTATGGATCTAAGCTGCAATGTCTTTAAAAGAACTCAATCAGTTGTTTTAATGCCATTATGCTTCAAATTTTAAGTGCAGACACTTAAAGAAAAGAATTCCCCAGTTCAGGTCTTTCTGGTAGCTCTTTATATTTGAATGACTGACACCTGTTAACATAATTAGGTAATTAGTTTACTTTGAATTATTAAGGGAAAGATCTGAAATGATGAAAGCCGTAACAGAGCTGGAGGGCTTTATTATTTTTTCTCTTTTTTTTCTGGTTCAGCTGAAAACATAAAGAGCAAATACACAGAAACATATGGTTCTAACCTTCTTGAAGATAGGCCTGTGGGGGATTTTTCCAGGTTTGTGAAGTCAGCTCCAGGGTGATGTTATCCATTTTCAAACATTTTCTTTCCCTGTTTAGCATTTTGAGCTTTTACAGATTTCTTACTCTCCCTGGTTTTAATAAGAATCAGTCATTGATTTATTGAACTATTTTAAGAAAAGATCATTCTACTGGTATTTTCACTTTGACCAAAACTGGGACAATGCTGCAGTTCTCATAAGGAGAAGACCTATTCTCATGAGATTTCCAACCTGATTTTCATAACAAAGAAGTTATTGAAAAACTTTTTTTGTGTTGCCTGAACCAAACCTTTTCAGATTCATGCCTTAGTAGAAGCATTTTGCTTTTAACGATTTCCCACTGATCTGTATAGTGAAGACAGTCTCTGTGCATTAAGAGCAGCTTGCAATACAATGGGGTTTGAGAGCCAGTGGCTTCCTAAGCTTTGAAGCACCTGGCATAATAATGGATGTGCTGATGGATGACCTGATGTGTTACACAGACAGAATATAGCCTATCAGCATTATACTGATGGATTCTTTCCAGTCCTAAAGTAGAAGATTTTGAAAGGAAGACCTATTTCAACTTCAAGGGAAAAACAATGGGGATGCAGAGCTGTGGGAGAATGATGTATTGCTATTCTATAGTTTCTGCTTCTAGGTACAGATGTCAGAGTTTGAATGGTTCTTCTTCTCAAGTAAGCATTTTCAAAGTTTAATGAGATGGAAGGCAAGAGGACACATGAGCTCACAATGTGCACTTCCAGACCAAAAAGTCAGACACATCCTGGGCTGCATCAAAGGTCAGGCAAGGTAGATGTGTCTCTCTACTCTGTTCTTCTGTAACCTGGATTGCTACATCCAGCTCTGGCGACCCCAGCACAGAAAGGACATGGAGCTGTTGGAGAGAGTCCAGAGAAGGTCACCAATTTGATCACAGGGATGGAGCACCTCTCCTATGGGGAAAGGCTGAGGGAACTGGGTTTGTTCACCCTGGAAAAGAGAAGGCTTTGGGGTGACCTAGTTACAGTGCCCTAATTACAGGTCCTGATGGGAACTTAGAGGAAAGATAGGGCAAGAACATTTACAAGAGCATCTAGTGACAGGATAAGGGGGAATGGCTTCAAATTGAAAGACAGTAAGTTTCGATTAGATAAATGAAAGAAATTCTTTACTATGAGGGTGATGAGGCTTAGGAACAGGCTTCCCAGGGAAGTTGTGGATGTCCCATCCCTGGAGGTTTTCAAGGCCATGTTGGATAGGGCTCTGAGAAACCTGGTCTAGTGGAAGATGTCCTTGCCCATGGCAGAAGGGTTGGAACAAAATTTCTACCCAAGCCATTCTATGATTCTTTGATTCTGTGATTCTGAGGCTGATATTATACTAGGTAGTCTTAGAAGCGTGATTATATTGTGCAGAAAAATAACAGGTAACTGTTGCTCCGTTGCAACTTATCAGTGTTAAATAAGGATGAAGCCAACACGTTATAGGAGATATAGCAACATCACTTTCAATTTGGAGATTTAAGAATACAAACTACAGAATTCCTTGTGAAACATGACCAGCTGGTGCATAGCATAAATGGAAGCGCATTGATGTTATTTCAGTTGTGTTTCTCAGTAAGCTACACCTATGATATGAATTGCAAAATCTTCAGATAACATTTCTGAGGACCCTGATACAGATTTCTACTGGGCACCTTGAGAAAAAGCAAGTACAGAAACCCTTGCAGGTGGAGCAGGTGATAACCACTAGTTGCAGTCTAGACTCCAGGTGTCACTGGGCACTTTTCTCCACCAGCAGGTTCAGACAAGCTCACTCTGACTACAGCCCAGCTGATCTGACAGTTCTAATCTGGTAATTACAAAAACATCTTATGCCCAGGTGGTAAGCATTGTTAAAGAAAAATTATGCAAGTTTGGACATAAACTACACCTATAAATCATGGGCAGGACCCTAAGTGATGCCAGAGTGTGTCTATCTGCCTCCATCAATATAAACATATAAGCCTCCCTCATCACTTTCTTTGATGATATTCTAAGTTAACTGAACTGCAAAGTGCCATAATTTCTCTCACTGTAAAAAGGGTAAGAATTGTAATTCTCTATATCTCACAGACATGCTAAGAATCTTGATCAATGCAAATTCCACTTAAGGGGAAATTCAAAAGGTGCAATGTGTTGTTTGTTGCCAGAATGAGACAGCACTGAAACTGCTCCATATCAGCTTCCACATAAAGCTTAAAAGATCATGAAAATTCTGATTCTGTAAATAGTACTGAGGGAGACAAGACAAGCTCTTTTGGAAGGAAGGAAGGTTTGGGAGATCCCTAGCCTCAGGATTTTTCAGAGGATCATGGAGTAGGTAGATAGTTGCATTCCTGGGAACCACCTCATTCCTGCTTTCTTAAGAATTTCACTGTTCTAATTAGAACTTACCAGAGAGCACTTCTAACAAAGGGGAGCCCACATGACGTATGGCAGTTATTTAACTTGTCTTGGAATCAGACAGGCAGGATTATGTTTCTGGCTTTAGGTGACTGAAACAAGTAAACCATGATTAGAGACAGCTATATAAGAAAAAATCTCTGTGTGTCAAGGGAAAGGATACTGCGTTGCTATTGTCACAGACACAGGTGACACCAAGTGTATCAAGGTCTTAAAAATCATTGTCACTTATATACACATCCCTCTAATTTGCACTTCACAATTTGACTTATCAAGAACAAAAGAAGCTCTGAGCATGACTCATCGTATAAACAGTTATAGTTTTGAGTGGCAAGTCTGAAGGGGAAAGATGATCTTTCCTGCTTAGGCTCAAAATAGTGACCATGTACTTAACCTAGAAAACTAATTAAAAAGGAAGAGTGAAAGAGTGATCCAGCTCAATAAACAATATAGAGAGCGCTTAATTTGCCAACCTTGTTGTTCTGTATGGATTCACGGGATCCTATACAGGCAGCTTTCAGTGTGGAGTTTTCCTACTCTACAGACTACTGGCATTGCAGGCCTAGTAGCCTGCCTGCCCCTCGGCCCTTTCACAGGACAGAGACTCTCTGGTACTGTGTGAGTGAAGCTCAGCAGCAAGTAAAGAAGCATATGCAATGTTAAAGCCTGGTGTACTAACAAGGGTACAGGCTTGCTCTTGTTTGTGCCTGATGCATAATGGCAAGAGAATTGAAAATGCACCCAAAGGCTGACATGACAGAAGGACAACATGAACTGGACACACCAGCTATAACCTTGGAGGCAAGAGGTAGCCAGACATAATGCTGGCTCTAGAATTTCTCACAAGGGATGCTCCATTAGATAGCATACTGACTTGAAACTCAGACTGCATTGCCAGTGGTAGATACTACACTGACAGCTGCTGAGGAGCCTTAAACCTCTGTTGAGGGAGAAAGAAGCTATGGAAAAGACTTACCACAAAAAATGGGATTTTTTTTCACAGCAAATTTGAGGTCTATATCGATAATTTTCACCATCACATTTCAAATAGAGAATGTGTGAGCATGGCATACAGTCTTGTTCAAGAGATGAATGTTTATTAGTCGTGGTTAACTGCAGCATGTGAATCAGCACAAGGCTTTGTTTTTCATGCTCACAGTTCTCACTCACAGAGAGTGATGCTCTCCCATATCTTCACTGAAAAGGAGAATTTTTACAGTAAGTTACCACCCAGGATGGGTGAGTAAATCAGAATCTAGATTTGTTGTCTAAATCCACAGATTTTGTTCTCTTTAGCCAATCATAAGATTTCTAAACTGGCTTCCTGCCCCATATATTCTCAGTGAAAATTTTCCCCAACTATTTTCTCTTTTATTTGGTAGTTTCTAAAATTGCAGCCGTCAAACCAGTTCATCAGGACTAGGCATGAAGCAATGAAAAACAAGCTTCACAACCCAGGGAGCTTGGTAACAAACAGTGCTTTGGTGAAAGACTTCCTCTTTTTCACAGCCTTCATAGCCAGAAAGACTTTTGACCTCTGAAGCACTCTTAAAAGGAACATTCATCCAAGTGAATGAATTCTGGGGAAAGTTGCTCTGAGCCACTCAGCAAGTGATCCATCACCTGGGATCATTTCTCTCACACTTGCCTGGAATTCACTGCAGAGCTCCAGGAGGACATTTCAGTAGAAACCTCATGCAACCATTGATCAGAATCAGTCATGTGATTAATGAACATTTGGATTTCAGGAGATGTTTTTGTTTTACATGCTCCCAAGTATTTAATCATTTTGCTTTAATCTTCACTTTAGAAAATTAAAGGATAGTTCTGAAAAGCAGCTCAATACTGGTAAAACCAAGAACTTCAGGAACTTTCTACCTGCATTCAAACATCAAAGCACTTTCCAGAAAATCTCCAGCACAGTAGGCTTCAATTCTATGTCTAATATTGGCACATTCTGGTTGTGAGTTGTTTTCTGCCTGTTCTTGTTGGATATATATCTATACTGGCCCCACAGAATAAATGTGTGCCAAGGACTGTTATCCTTAGGCCAAAGGGCATGCACAGGTGTCATCTACATCACACTGCACTTAGCCCAGAGACCTTGGCTATTCGGGGGGTTTTAGGACATGGCTAGAGTGTGGTGTACATTTCTCAGTTTAAGGGTCTGAAACAAAGCAAGGCCCATGTCCTAGGACACCACAGTGAGATATTTTCATGGCACAAAGCAAAGGAAACGTTACATGCCAAGACATAAGACATGGAGTTTGAATACACAAACACATGCCTGCACACACGTACAGTCTTTACAGATACTGATGGAGGGATGTATAAATAGAGAGAGAAAAACACAGTCCTATTCATTGTACCTTTAGGACATAGCCTACAGTACATGTTACCTACCAAACTGTGCCCAGACAATGTCTAGATCACTAAACTGTTGCTCTGCATGTAAACGTGACAGGAAATACCCAGTATGGACAAGCAGTTGTTCAGTGCTTAAGTTTATGCTCTGCTCCTGCTTTATTTGGCAGCAGAAAAATGTCTCTCATATGATGCTTGTTACATGTGGTATAGTGTTTTCAATCTTTGTGCTTCCAAACACAGTAGTGCAGTTTGTGCTATTTCCACAAGAATTCCAGTTATGTTGTTCACATGAAGTGTCCATGTTATTTGAACAGCCTTGGGCTTTTTAGCTCTGAAGGCATAATCTGTGAGGCACACCTGGGCAACTATAGGTCTTTTACAGACTTGAAATTTTATTTAAAGGACTATGACATGTAGAGGATTGATCAATACTTGCACAGCAGCTTGGGATCCCCATCTCTTAAATTGCATTATATACACAGAGAAGAATAAGTATTAGGTTTTAGCTGTCAGAATAGTCCTGCATTTTAGCTATGCATCTCATTGAATTCAAATAGCACAAACTGAATATTTGGTTAGCAGGAATATGTATGTATACCTAGAGACCAAAAAAGAAACTCACATACAGAAATAGAAATAACAGATCACATTGCTAATGCCAGTGAAACCAGTTTTAAGAACAAAGCTATTGTATGTTTTACTGATACTAAAGGTTACATGTTCTTTAGCCAGCTATTATTACTTAAAATATTCCCTTGGAAAGTTCATTTTCCCTTTTTTTTTTTAGCCAAGAAAATATCAGGCGTCATTGGAGAAACATATTACCTGACACTAATAGGGTTTTAAAAAGAAGCAGACAGTGTTACTAATAGCCCTATTCTGGTCCCATAGATAAGGAACCTTTTAATGCTTTACTTTGTAGGAAGTGAAATTTCTCATCCTTTTTTAAGATAAAATGTCAGTGGTTACTGAAAGTGCATGGGAGCTTTCAGTTTAACAATTTATTAATGGAGTGGTGTTCACTATAGAGTTTCCAGGATCCAATTTATTTTTAGTAAATTTTAGCCAACAGCTATGATTCCTATTGTGTTTCTTGCTGCCTTTATAGTCTATATACCAAATATGTTGCTGCAACACATAGCTGGAAAAAAGTGCTGAACTGCTACAGACCTTATTTCTTTCTAACAGCAGTATCTGCTTCAGCTAATTAAAGACATGGTTCTCAGATCTGCAAAGCTGAATCCACCTTAATGAGTACATTCAGTGTACCACACAGCAACATGATCCTGTGTGATATGTCTGACATATCAGCTTTTGTCTGAAACAGCAAAGAAAGAGTATGTAACACATTGGAGATCTGAGAGATCCAGCAACACCTTCCTCTATGATTAAATACCAGTACTGATCACCAGGGGCTTTTTTGACATCATTCTGTCCTCCTGACTTTCATTACTGTATTGATGAATTCTACTAATTTCCCTTGTAAATCAAGAGTAGCCCCAACAGGACTACCCTTGAGAAGTCTCTGTGTGGCATGGATTTTTGAACAAGCTAAGACAATATTGAACACGTCCCAGTTTCTCTACTTTAATTGTCAAAGATTATTCCCCAGAAGACATCCCAAACTCTCTTTAGTGACTATATACACTTGCTATAACCCTGAAATGATTACAAGCTACAATAAATAGCCCATTCCTGGACTTTACAGGTGCAATATTCCTAAGCTGTTCTTTTCAAACACAGTCCTGTTAGACAACACGCAGAGCAGCAATTAGCTAGTTTGACTATCACTGCTGGCAAAGCTGAAGTGAGTCTTCTGAAGAAAAGAAACCAAAAATGCTGTAGAGCCAGGACCAGACAACCAAAAAAATTTGAAATTTAGTCAAAGAAAACACCTATTTGTCCAGTAAAGACATTGGACTATATAAAAAGCTGTGTCAAATATTCCTCATTGCAGAAAGGGAACACTCACCCATTGGAGAATTCTTTACTATGATCCTACATTCCTATCTCGGAGAAGAGAGAAAAGATTCAATAACTTTTTGATTGCAACAAAAGATCTTTTTACTCTACCAACATAGAAAAAATTTCTTACAGAGGATTCAGATGTGATTGTGAGGTAATCCCATGTCCAATGTCACCCTAGGAGCCTGCAGTACTGAATCTATGACCATGGTCATCAAATAATATTCCAACGTCTCTTCTTTACATTAATTTTTGCTTTACCTCTTCAAAACTTCTTGGAATATTTTTCATTCCTTGGGAGCAGACGATTAAATGTAAATTTTAAACAGCCTTGGAATATTAACAGGCAGAAGGTAATACATTCATTCACCAAAGGACGGAGGTTTATTACTTCAGATTATTTTTTGGAGGGAAAGTGCTGAAAAGTCGTGGTTTCAGTTTAAACACTGAAAGAAATTTCAATCACTGAAACTAATTTTTACTTATTGTTAAGGCTTGGAAAAAAAAAAAAAAGAGAACCAAAAATGAAATTCAGCAAGATTTTTAAGGACTGAAAATTTTATTATGTTCCATGTCATTGCTGTAATACATATTTCTTCCTTCACTTTCTAGCATATTTTAGGACGATCTGTTCTCCAAGCTGGTCAATATATGAAAAGTGTTCACTAAAGAAATACTTCTTAGTACATACAAATCTGTACTTAGATAAGGGTGATAAATCAACAAGATGCGATGCAACTTTGTATTGAAAGACATGAATTTTGTTATAATCACATATACAGTCTCTTCTATACCTGAACAAGAATTTGCTGAAAGCTGCTTGTAAATGCCATGTATATTATAATGGTTTATAAATAACAAAGCATGAGAAAAATGACATGGGAATCAAAATAATAGGAACAGATTTTTTTTTTAATTGTACAGTATTTTACTGGTTATCATTTCCCAGAATTAATCCGACTATAAGTTTATGTTGTGTTTCAAATCCAGCTATTCCTAAATATCAATACATATTGCTGACACTTTGCTTCTTTTGGGCTGCCAGCAGATTACATCCTCACCATGGTTTCACCACTGGCAAGAAGCCTAGGAGAGAAGTTTGCAGATGGAAGGGGATGGAGAAATTCCCAAATAATCTGTTCCATTCTGGTCAGGCTCTTATACCATGCTCACCAACCACTGCATTAGGGACCTTGCTGAGCTGATACATAGTGGCCCTGCTTACAAAGCACAAACTTTTGGGTCTGAAAAAATGATGGATGAGCATTAGGTTTTGGTTCAGTTACAGGTCTGATAAAAATTCAGAGCAGTTCTCATTTTATCAGAATGAATTCACCCATACCTAATATAGAGCTGGCAAGGTTTTTATTTTGCAACTTTAGAATAGTGTTGCATAAGCACAGTGCAGAAATGATAAATGTCTCTAATGGGGATGGAGTAATGGGCTTGAACTACTGTAGACAACTCTGCTGGAGCTGCTGTTCATCACTCACAGTACTGCTCACTTCAGCTTTGTAGGGTAGTAGAAACCCAGACATTCTTCTCCTACCCACCCACCCCACCTCTGCCCCATGCTTCCTGAAATGCTGTTTAGGGAGTGTTGTCATTACAACAGGAAGCACACAGACTGGAGATGTATATCAGAGTGCTGCATTTGAATTTACCCCATCACCCTGAACTACTCATGCTAACCTGAACATCTTTTTGTCCACAGTTTATTGGCGTTCCATACTAAAATTACTTGTAAAAAAAGGGCCTTGATTATTGATGATGCAAATATTTTTCTTCATTATTAAGTGAATTACAATTAGCTTGGATTTTAACATCTATTCAAAATGATAGCAGAGGGCAACTTGCAGCAGAAAAAGGGTTGTAAGCTTTCCACTTACCAATTAATTCTATTATCAAATGCTAAGAAAAAAAATGTGCCTGCCAGCTGTGGCTTTATTATGTTCTCCCAGAACTAATAATGGGAAAGCTGTGAAAGTTTTTCTTTTATTACTTTTTTTGTGTCTGTGTGTATGTGTTAGCCAACAATAACAACCAAAAACACATTCTTTTTTTCCCACAGAAATACTTTTTTTTTTTTCAGAAGGTGATCTAAACAGAACAGTAGCATTAGAATAATTAAAATTAGGAACCTCAGTTTTAAGCTGAAATTTCATTTCTGCTAAGCACTTCTGAGGTATCATGAGCAGTAAATTCCCAGTCATGTGGATGCAAAGATAATGTCAACTGGTTTCAATGAGTTGCAGTGCAATGCAGAACAAAGTCATTCAGCCATCTGGAGCTGGTGATTTCCCACCTTTGCAACAAGGACTACACAGTAAGTCTCACTGTAATTCTGCTATATTTTAGCTGACCATAGAAAATTTTGAGTGAAAGAAAAGCTTCTGCTTGCTTCTTCAATGCCCTCTGTAGTCTTTTTCATGGTTTTCCAGCTATGTACTGTTAAGGAGACTGTCAATGGCAACAATTTGTTTCTAATTGAGATGGCAATATCAAAACCATTTATTTGAAATCCTTCAGACTTTAATAAAACTTTATAAAGCTCTAATAGTTTTTCCCTTCTTGCATCTCTATTAAATGGATCAAAATTCTGGGGTCTCAGGCAGTTCTCTTATTTTAGCATCTTATGACTGAACAAAGATTTTTAACCAATTTCATTTCCATAGTTTTTTTCACAGGATTAATTTTATTTCTGTCTCCTAATCTGTGGATTTTATTTCACCAAAACCCTGAATTTAACAGCTGGGTTCCTGGTTCAACAAACTGGAGAGGGCTACTTGCTTCTCTGGGTAAGGCCTTAGGCAAAGAAATAATGAAAATACTTTTTCAGCTCCTTTCCCACCTGGTGAAATTTCTTCACTGAAAGCATAATTAGACTGTGGAACTCACAGAGGTGGGCTGCCAGCTAGGCAAATTCAGCTAAGGTTTTACAGAATAACTGGTATATTACTGTAACTGTAATGTCCAACATTGCCTAATGCAAGAGAAAAAAGAAATGTTACAACCAGAAAACTTAATGCTTTATAGCTTGAGATGACTTTATGTGAGAGGATTAGAATGTTAGAATTAGAACCCAAACATCTTCATGAAAATTATTAGCATTTCATGGGATTTCTAGTTTATTCTGAATCACCTGGTATTGGCCCTCTCAGCACAAGGATAACAAAACAGAATTTTTTAACCAGCAAAGGGAAATCTGACCAAATATAGCAATTCTATGGAATCAAGATTTATGACATGTGTTGTAGATATTTTAGTGACCTATAGCAATAGTTCAGGGCGATAGTGGTAACCCATAGACCACAATATTTTAATTTATTATGTTTAATTATTTTAATGTCAAAATAAAATATATATTATTAAAGTTTTATTATTCAAAGCTGTTGAGGTTTTATTTTTGCTCAATATAGAAGAATACTGAGATGTGCCTTCCTTGTTAGTATCCCCTGATACTTGAGAGACCCTTGAAGATTACATATTGATTACCTGCACCTTGCTTTTGTCCCCTGTAAACAGAGGTCATTTCAGTTGATTTTGTTATTGGTATCCCTTGAGAACTCAGCAGTCACTGATCTAACAGGTCTGGGTGTACTAAACACAACATTCAAAGTCCGATATTCATTTCACAAAATATACATTTGTTTTATAGCACAGTATTGAATAGCATGGGGCTCTCCCTAGAGAAACTAGCTACAAAATCCAGCTTGAGTTTGTCTTCTCTAAATTTTAATGCAAATTTTAATGTACATATGCTGTAGAAAAATATTCTTAGGTCAGAAGATAGTATTTCTTGGACATCAAGAAGCATCTTGGAGGAATAATGTCTAATTATTCTAGACCACAGGTATTGAGTTTGCATGGCCAGATTTTGGTAGCAGGAGGGCCACAGGGGTTGCTTCTGTGATAACCTGCCAGAAGCTTCCCCTATGTCTGACAGAATCCATGCCAGATGGTTTCAAGTCTGACCCACCGTGGGCCAAGGCCAAGTCCATCAGAGGTGGTAGTAATAATGTAATATGTTATCTGTCATAACATATCTAAAAAGGGAAAAAAAGTGATTGTGCAGTAGTAATTGAGCTCAAAGAAGAGGCAGGTGTGAATATGAAAAGCAGTAAGCCTGCAGATCCCAGTCAGCGCAGAGGGAAAGGGAAGAGGTGCTCCAGGTGTCAGAGCTGAGATTCCTCTGCAGCCCATGGTGCAGCCCATGGTGCAGCAGCTGTGCCCCTGCAGCCCATGGGGGACCATGGGGACACAGAGATCCACCCACAGCCTGTGGAAGTCCCCACAATGGAGCAGGGCGATGCCCAAAAAAAAGTTGTGGCCCCATGGGAAGCCCAAGATGGAGCAGGCTCCTGGCAGGGCTTGTGACACTCTGGGGACCCGCGCTGGAGCAGGCTGTTCTTGAAGGGCTACACTCCATGGAAGAGTGAACCACGTTCAGCAGTTTGTTAAGAACTGTAAGCCATGGGAAGGACTCACCCTGGAGAAATTTGTGGAGGACTGTCTCCCATGGGAGGGACTCCATGCTGGAGCAGGGAAAGGGCTCCTCTCTCTAAACAGCAGCAGGAACCACGTCCGAGGAACTGGCTGTAAGCCGCATTCTCCATCTCCCCATGCAACTGGGGGAGGAGATAGAGCCCAGGAAGGAGGGAGGGGTAGGGAGAAAGCAGTTCTAAGATTTGGTTTATTTCTCATTATTGTGCTCTAATTTTAATTGATAATAAATTCTGTAATTTTCCTGAAATCCAGTCTGTTCTGCATATGTTGGCAAAAAAGGAGTGATCTTTCCCCATCCTTATTTCAACCAATGAGCCTTCCATCATAGTTTTTCTTTGCTCTGTCCAGTTGCAGAGGTGGATCCAGCCAAGGTCAAACCCCCAGACAATGTAATAATTACCTTGATCCTATGGCAATACATTTTCTTCATCTGCTCCCTTGAAACTGTTGCATAGTTTGCAGATAAAGTGTCTCTGGCCTAGGTCTAATGAAGTAAGCTCCAGGACTCATGAGGCTTTTTGTTCATTTGGCATAATTTTACTTTACAACAGGGATTTCTATTTTTATTGTTTTACAGACATATCTGACCCAGAAATGTGACAAGGCTTTTGAAATAGAAACTTTTGTAAATCCAGGCAATAACACACACTCACGCATTATACACCCAAAGGATTATATTTTTATAAAGCTCTAATTTCACAATATCTGATATAGAAAACACCACAACATCACTGCTGCGGGGATGCAGTAATGTTTTCAAACCAAAATGTGCTCCTTATTTCCACCCTGTGATAGCCTGTGCAGCCAGGGAGCCCCGAGTGCCCACAAGGCCAGAGGCAGGTCCATGGCTGGGGCAGGCTGTATTGCCAAATCACCGTCCCAGCAGCAAGGATCTAGTGGCATCTGGGCTCCCAGGGAAGTCTGCCCTTCCTCTTGAGGCAGCTCTGTGAGTAACACACAACAGCCTGTGTCCAAACCTGTAACAAGAGCTGAGCTAGAGTTAAGCTCTTAGGAAGTCCCAGAGAGAATTCCTGTCAGATATATAAAACTGCTTATTTCATTCAGGCTCTACTGGTTTTTTCACATGCTCATTACAGATATAATGTAGGAGAATAATTTAAATTATAAGCAAAGCTATTATTCTTGTATATAGCCCATAGTAAATTGCTATTAAAAGATTTTGATTATTCAGTTGGTTGGGTACTTATAAAACATATTTTAGCATCTAAGTGGAAAGAAACTTGCAGCTTTTTCTGTAGCAGATTTTATCTTTCCTGTCCAGACAAGAGGAAATGGAGGGATATTTGTAAAGAGAACCTTCAGCAGACATCATCCCTCAAAAAAGGCTTTTATGAAGTTTTGCAGAGTAAGGTGAGATGGTGCATGCTCTAGGCTTTTGATTTCTCAGAGAGTAATCAGTGGGGAACAAAAAATAATAAGACAAAAACACAATAAAAGAAAAAAATTCAAGAAATTAAAACTAGAGGCTCCAGACTGATATTCTGTAACCATAGAGAAATGAATGCAGTGATTTGATAGTAAAAACAACAACGACAAAAAAAGCCTGTATTAGAATTTACATAAAAGAGAATGTATTAAATAATGAGATAAAAGCTATTGTAAAATGCTCTCAAAATGCCTTTCAAGCTCTATGTTTCCCTACTCACTTCCCCAAAATTTAAGTGTGCCTAGTGTTTCCTTTCTGGCCAAAAATCTGACAAATTAGTATTTTAGTTAGATTTTCAATTGGAGCAAGATCTAATACTGTACTAATTAATTGAGCATATTCCTTTCCCAATTCCTCTACTGCATCCCTTTCTGCAAGGACAACCCACTAAATGGTATTGCTGTAGAACCATGAAATTCCTTAAAATAAGACTATGAAGATAACAAACTGTTGAACACTCAAAAAATAATATATTCAAATTTATTCACATATTCTTAATAATTGGAATTTCGTTAGAACTGAATATTTTGAAAAACAATTCTCTTAAACAGCACATTTTCACATATCTGATAACATTGTTGCTGTCTATCTAGATCTGCAGTTTGTGTATGAATTGTTGAAGGAAAGCAGAAATGGATATCCTTGCCTTTTAATGTAGAATATCTTTTGCTCATCCTAGATTGCTCTTCTGATTTGAGGGTGTGATTTCCATGTGCTTTGCTCTCAAAGTATGCCTGCAACTCAGCAGAATATGTGTTTTCTATAGATTAGATTCTATTGACCACAGAGATTGTATGGTCCATTTCAGACAGGGAACTACCCTGCTCCAGCAATCCAATCACCTGCATCATATTTCTTTATCAGTATTCCACAAAAAACTTGCTGCAAAGAGAGGAAAAAGAGAAAGTGTGCTTCATTAATTAAAAAATAAAAATCATCCCATCTTCAACCTGAAATAGCCAGAGGCTGCAGAAATAGGAAAAATGCAATTGTTTTACTTTAGATAAATTGGTTTTCCCCTCCCAGCCAGAGTCTTATTAAAAAAAAAAGCTCTTTAGCTCTGTTTTGTTGTTGTTGTTGTTGTTGCAAACATGATTAAGCTTGGGATAGTGTTTTTGTTTATTTACAAACCAGATGTTTTGTCACACAAATCTTGTAGCACCTCTGGAGCATGCTTACCTGTGTTATATTGGCATGCCCTCAAAATAAGAGTTCCAGTGCCATCACACCTCACAGTACTATTTTCAATAGATAATATCAATTCTGGAAGTTCATGAACACTGTAATAAAACAGTCCTGTATCTTACCATCTTTTGTCCTTATCTAGCAACTTTGCCATGGTGTCAAAGATGAAGTGAATGCACTAAAGAACACACTAGAGGTTCAACAAAAATTAAGTATAAATAAAAAATTCCTTCATTAAACTTACAATTTATTTTTAAACTGAATGACAAAGGTGATCAGTCATAAACCTATGATTAGTCTAGTTGGTTTTTACAGCAGGTTTGATTTTTGTCAGCTACTTCATTCCTAGTTATTCACGCAGCTTCACTATAAATTGCTTAAGAGCCTGCAAATGCTTCCAATGCCTTTCTCCTGTTAGGTCATCCTTTGTAACAATAAAAGAACCAAAGCTTTATGTAGCCTCACTGATCTCTTTTGTTAAATGTTAATTTTAACACTTAAGCAATTCTACATAATGAGATCCTATCTCTAAAAGTAATTTTCTCTTCTGAAAGTCACCAAGGTACTGAAAAATTTCCTTGTCATTGATTTTGGGTTTGGGTCTTTAATGGGCAGGTCTTTTGGTTGAAGGTCTTGCATCTCCCAGAGCAGCAAAGGGAGGGAAATTATGATTTACTATGTGGGAAGGTGTGCAGCCCCTCAGGGCCTCAGAGGGTCCCCTGACGGGAAAACCTCTTTTTAACAGTTCTGTGCCAGGATTGAGAGACACATGGGACCTTTTTCAGTCTTCAAGTTGCTGTTTGTTTTTATCTTATCAGAAGTTTGGCATGCCATCTGCAGCAGACTTAGCTCGCAAGAAAGTACAGCACAAATGGTCCCAAGATGTACAGTTTGAAGGTCTTTTAAAGCCATTTTATCCAATTAACTCTTAAAACATACTCTATTTCTACCTTTCTACCCATAACTAATCCTTGTCTGCCCACATAACCTCTGCACTGCAGCTTCCCACAACCAATCACCCTGTGCTCCCAACACTGCAGAACATGGATGGAGTAGATAAAGAAGAAGCTCAGACAATGCCCAATATCCTCCATCTTATCTCCTATTTATCTCTATACTAAAATCCCAAAACTCTAAATTTCTCACCCTGTGACAAACTACACTATTCTCTATTATCTATTACACACACTTGTAAACTCCAATCCATCCCAAAGTCTTGGAAGCCCTCTCCACGGGCAAAGGTTAAAGGCAGTGCTTCTCTGGGAGCCAGAACCCCTCAGGACAGGCAGAGAAATATTCCCTGTGCCCTGGGTTCCAACAGGAAGGCTGATGACAAAAGTGTTAAAATATTTGTCAATACCCTGCTCTTAAATTCTAAACCAAGCACCTGTCATGGGCTAACACTGGAGACCAGAGGTTTGGTCCAGGTGAACTGCCCCAGTTTAAAGTGGTCAAATTTAAAATGTGCTTTTTGATATAGATAAGGAAGCATTATTACACACTAGGTTATCTACACTTAATTTATTTTAGCCTAAAGGAAAATCTAGAGGAAGGCCACCTATATTTATATAAAGAGAGCACTTTTCCTCCAGTCTTCAATGCAGCAAATGTTAGGATTTATTAATATGCTGAGAAATGTATTTGCATTATATTCCATAAAATGATCATAATCTCTGCTAGGGTGAAAGTAATTTAAAAGCTACTGCTTTATAAAATAGTTTTACAGACTTATTGAAGTAATTAAGTATATCTATAAGAGAGATAGAATTGCACTTGCAGTGCAGTCTGAAGCACTTTATAGCTGTATTCCTTAACCAGACTAGTGCTTTAAATCAATTATATCCTGTTATAATGATCTTTTTACTAAAATACGTGATTTGTGGCATTTCTGTGAGACAATTTATTGTATCATTTCAACACAGAATCCATACATTCCACATACTGTATATGTGTATGTGTGAAATGAACCACACCTTTATGAAGCATATTAAAAAATCTAATTTCTGCCATAAATCATTTAAATGGCTCCTAATCTGAGTAATTACTGTTGATTGGTTCAGTGTGCTGTTTTACTTAATAGATTGTGTTTTTCTAATTGGCCAAGATTTTAGTAACAAATTACAAAAGGATATGAGGGAGGATGGGTAGTACAACTAGCAGGTTTAATATGTCGTGTCCTGAACTCAGTTAATTAATCCAAACAGTAGCATTTAAAATGACATCTGGTTGATACAACGGAAAGTGCTTTTATAATCCTAAAATGTTCTTTAACTAATCTGCTGCTGCTTCTAAGATATGTATTTTTAATTACTGTTATTATTTGAAATAAAACACAGTTGGTTAAAAAATTCTGTGGCGACTGGTATCTTTGGGGTATAGTGCCTTTACAAATTTTTTTAATTTAATTTGGAATTCATGCTCATTAGATTATTTTAGGGCATACTGTGATTCAACTTTCTGTCTTGAGGGGAAAATCAAGCTTGTGGCTACACTGTTTTGGAGTAGATCAAAGAACTTGCTGTGACACAGGGTTGGTCTGGTCAGGGATGCTATTCTACTATAATTATGCCAATTCTCTTCCTTTTTCAGATTTTCTGTTCTCAAATAATAACTTCTTCCATAATAATTACTCTTTCAAGAAAGCAAAGAGTCAACTGGTATGTGCAGAAAATAAACCAACTGGGATTGTGATCCTGGAAATAGGTATACTTTAACCATCCTGGTTTTCCTGTTCCTGTGGACACTCCCATTGAATAAGTCGTCTACTCTGTGGAAAATGGATTTATCTTAGTATGAAAGCTGGGACTTCCAGAATAGGGGCAACTGACTAGGCAATAACATTTCCACTCAGAATCCTGAGCTGAGACCACCTGCAAGAAAGGGATACCAATACCATTAATTTTGGCTCATTGTACAGATTGAGCCCTTGCTCAATGGAGAACTAAGAACAGGTCTTTGAACTCCATACAAGAACAGCGATGGGTAACCCAGGGGGTTTTAGTCCCTTTAAGTTCCATTTGCATCTCTTTTAAATATGGTCAGATTTGGGTCCCCTGGCAAGAGGGTAACAACAATATTTTTTGATTACTCACAAGTATCAAATGCCACTACCCCATGGAGCAGGCTTTCTTACCTGTTCTAGAGACTGTATTTGCCTCAGCAATTAGGATGGTATAAAAATCTTGACTTTTATTCCTTCCTAAGTATTGAACAGGAGCATTTGAAGTAGTATACTGTATAAAGCGTATTTTTTTTATTCTAGGTTATATTAAGCATCTGTAAAACAGTTCCTTAATTGAAACATACTCAAGAAAGCTTTAAGCTACATGCCTCAGGTCCTGCTGGCTGTTGAGATGGAGCAGGACAGGTCTCAGCTCATATTGACAAAGCCACCCAAAAACCAGGCAATATTCAGGATACAAATAGCAGCCCCAACACATCTATGTCATGTAGCAATACAAAGTTGCTGGAAAAGTTCTTTATATACTTTGTTTCTTAAATCCTTCACTTATTTTTAAGAAATAATTAAAATTAAGAACAATTTTCAAACTGCAGAAAATTATTGGAAAATAACATTTAATTGAAATTTAAGTGAACATTTAAGTGAAATTGAAATTTGAACCCTGCAGAATTCTTCCCTGCTACCAGTTTTAAAAGGAGTGTATAACGCTAGTTCTGTTTCAAATTAATTTATTGAAAAATTAGCAAGACTTCATAGAGTATATCCACCTTTCATTTCAGCAAAAATCACTAATTTCAAGAAAAATAATGTCCCTTTCCAACAGGGAGAAGTGCTGGCCAGAAATCAAGGCATCAGTCTTTGCGCTACACTTTTAGCCTTGTTTTCTGTTTGCTATTTTCTACCCAAGAGCAGACTTTAGATAAATCACTTAGGACTTTCATGATCTATCAGATGCTGAGTGGGATTTCAAAAAGCAGGGAAGTATGAATAGGTAGAGACTATAATAGTTCAGAATAGTGCACCAAGGGTAGGTGAGATCAAGATTGTCACATGTTCATCCTCTATTCGCGTGGGCATCACCCATTACCTTAAATGTCACATGATAGTGGGTACCATAAACACCATATCTGGTGTATGATCTTGTTCCTAGGCAGGCTTCTTCACACTTTGTGGGATTTCAGGGTGCCCTTTAAAGAGAGAAGAAAGAGCTGTCTCTTGAAATGCAGTGCTGCTGATATAAGTGATGCTGATATCTCTGCATTGCCCTAAGGCAAAGAGGAGCTTCCCTGAGCAGCCCTGTGTGGAGCTGTGTCCTTCCATTCCCTGCCATCAAGGTTTCTTTAGATACTGACACCAGAGAGTTTTGGACCAAGGACATCTCACTCCACCCGCCAGTCTCCCAGGACCTGCTCATTTGTAAGGTTCTCATAAAAGTCTGTGATCTCACATAACAGGACTATCCAGAGCAGGGACTTCAGTCCAAATGGGAACCTTGGCTCAGGATTTCTGATTACTTCTTAGTGTACAGTTAACTGCTTAGCGTTAGCCAACAAAGTCATGTGAGTTGTTCAACACTTGTTCTTATTGTATTGCTCTGTACTGTATTGTAGTTTTTAGAAATAATTTAGAAATAATTTAGAAATAATATTGTAATTATAGACTTTTCAATTTTAATTTATTTTCATGGCAACAGCTCTAGTGAGGTTTTCTTTTTTAAAAAGCAGATACAGATTATAATGAAAATAATGTGCAATTTAGAGGAATCTGTGCAAACAGATCAGTAAAACAAGTTAATAGCACAAATATAAAAGCAAGCAGGTATTGAATAAACCCTCCACACTTAAAAACAGGTAAAAAAAAAACCCACCAAACCAATTTTTTCCCACCAAAGTTTTCAACATTTGGACATAAGTGGATCTCTGCAGACAAGCAACTCAGCACCCTCAGCTTTCACAAAACTAAAATATTGGGCAGTACCAGGTGGGATCAGGCCCACAATCCCCTTGTTCTCATCCTTCCAGAATCCCTTTCTTTGAGGAATTGCAACTCAGCAATCACAGTGGAATACCAAGAAACAAATGAAATTTCTTCCCTGAACAAAAAACAAAAAATAGCTAGCATGGGAAATCCCTCAAAAGCTTAACAGCTCCTGCATGTATATTGCAACCTCCATTCAGAAAAGATGTGTGTGCTTGGGTTTGGGTCCTTTGTCACAAGACTTTAATCAGAGACCGAAATTGCATTTGCAGTAGTCTTCTGAAGCCATCTGTTTCCATTGAGTGTACAGGGAGCCAAAATTGACCGCTCCTGAACAGTGGCACAAATCACACACACCTGGACACAGCTGGACTGGATAGGATGGGAGTCACTGCACCAGCCAGCCACAGACACAGGTCCTCCATGTGCCAGCCACCAGCCTTTAGGGATTATGTTATCTCAAGATGAATCACTGAGAACATTTAACTTTTAACTCTGAGTGACTTCTGCCCATGAAAGACCATACCAAAACAACTGTTCTTCCAAACCCTGTGAAATATGTTTGAGTGTGTACTTGAAGGTATACACTTTATTCAATATTCTAGCTTGAGCTTATCTCTAATATCTTAAAAGTTTGGAACCTCAAAGAGGACTTTTGTCTTTTCTATTTGGTTAACGCTAATTCTTTTATTCTCTGGGGGTTCTTGTTCCATTGCCTGTACCACTATAAAGAATCTTCCATTAAGATTGTAAGTGATGGGACTTACAGCTTCTGTATTTGATGTTCCTTCTGTAGAACAGTTTTCTGCACACAGGTCATCCAAAGCACACTATGTCAGTACCCACCCATCTTCCATGTTCTGGCTTTTCATGCTCATAAAAAAATGAATAAACAAATTGTTTCTAAACTGAACATCTCTTCCAATGTTCTGTGGGTGTTGATATTCAATACACACTACATCATTAGATTTTAAAAATATCAACTAAAATAACATAAAAGGTACCTTCAAACCATCCTTCTGAAAAAGTATTTTCTTAGTAGAAATAATTGTGTGAAACTGATCGTTGCAACACATGAAAGACTTAGATTGCATTCTAAAAATGATTTTACATTAAATGATAAGACTTTCAGTTCTTTGTAGACTTAACAAATTATTATTATATACAAATTTCAATTCTACCTCAAAAATGCAAGCAAATCTAGAGTGCCAGAGGAAGCTGTCTCCCAGTACATGATAATACTATACACAGGTTTAGGGAAGAAATTAAAAATAACAGCGAATTGAAACAAGGGAATTTAGGTAGGCAGAACATAATTACCTAAGCTGGAATTTGGCCAAGACACTGGGGCTAACACTTTTTCCCTTTTGAAAAGTGCCAGGAGATCTTTAATGAGAACAAGTACCCAGGGATCTCTAATGAGAACAAGGTCGGGACCTTTATTTGATATCTCAGCTGAAACACAGCAATCTCAGCAGCACTATACTACCTAGCACAAGGCTGGGGCATAAGTTCAAATCTGACTCAGAAGAAGAGTGACACCAACAGCATCACTACCACCTTCTTCTTTCATACTTTGTTCTCCATGGTTTGCTCCCACTCCACAGCTTAGCGAAGTGCTGTTTTTCAGGTAGTGCAGAGCATAGGAAAATTGCTATTTCTTTTTAAATATATTTGGCTCAGCTTTCATTGTTCCCATTTGGTATTTTCTGCTGGGTAAATCTGTCGATGGGTACTGGCTGACTATGAATGGTGAACTAACCAAGGACAGTAAAGAGGAGTCTACTCTTGACATGAGAGAACATAATTATAACCAGAAACACAAATGCAGAAAGTATATCATTCTAGCAATTTTAATCATTTTCATTTGTTAGTAGAGACCTTAAAATAGTTTTGCAATTACAGTTTTAGATAGTCAGAAGAGTCTTTTCTATTTAGTGTAACATTTTAACATCTGTTTTGTCAGTCTAAGTGCTATCTTTCTGACCTCTCCAGTTCTTTGGAGTATGAAAGTGAGAATTTGGCTATTGATGGTACCCTTTCCATCATTCAGGTACATTATAGTTTGTTTGCATATTGTGATGTAACAATTTCCAAAACAGCTCCAAAAAAACCAAAAGAAATTAAAAAGTTAGCATAATTTTCAAATGCTACTGAACTAAAACCCCACACATTAATAAATAGTCCAGTTTTCAGAGGCACTGAGAACACTCAGATTCTGTTTATTTTGGTTTTTTCCCACTGATGGCACAAGATCACATGCTAAAAATGTGCTTGGCAGGATTAGGCCCCAAGCCGAAACAAACTAATTTAAAGACATTTCAACAGTATTCACAAGGGCAGCAAATATAAGCATAGGCACTTGCACTCTTATTGGTCTTGCATTTATTCTAGGTCAACAACAAGCGCAGCTGTTCCCAAATGGTGCATGGCTTTCTCAGCCAGAGAACACAGTCCTGTTTTGATTGATCAAGAAAGAAAAAATTCCATGTTGCAGGTAGCAAAGTGTGTTCTTGCGCTCCAAATACTACACGTACCACAATAAGAAATTGAGCTTATTGAGCATAATTGAGCTTATTAAAATATAATTTTTTATACTCTTTTCTGTTCACCAGATACAAGAGTGCGAGTTGATCCTCGAAATTTCACTAAAGAGTATCCCTGATTTTTCTGCACCAACAATAAAGACAGATTTCCCCAGCTGGACAAGCCACACTGTTTATACCCTCTGTGGAGATCACAATTGAATCAGTATGTTGATGGACTTAATACACTGTAGTATAAAAACATAATAACTTGCTTCATCTTTGACCTCTCTTCATGCCCAGCTGATCCTGAGGATCCTATTTCTGCATTATGTAAATTGCACACTCTCTTCCTTCAGATTAGCTTCTTTGACTTCAGGATCTTCCCTTGAGAAAAAACTGTGCAACAATGACAAGTCAGAAAATCCAAGTCAGCCACAGCTTTCTTGGCATACCAGGACTATTCCAAGTAATGCTCATCAGGAATACAAAACAATTTGTTCAGTGTGTATGGTAATCTTGCTAAACAATTGGTTTGACATAGGAATCTGTAAGAGAATAATTTGTCTCAAAGGTCTCATTTGCTGTGATATTTTCAATTATTGTCTTTTATCTGATATCTTGATAACAATTTCATATCTTATCCTACCTGGTGAAGAGCAATTACAAATTATTTTGAAAATTCAGCTTTTCAAAGGCCTTAAAATCAAGGGATTCAAGTGGGATTCACTAGACAGAAAAAAAGCTTGGTTTGGCAAGGAACTGGCCCTTGACATGAGGAAAATTGGACATGGGAAAGACCACACAGCCACATTGCAACCTTCTCTTCACCTGACTACAAAAAATGCCAGCCACATCATGCGTATGGCTGGAGTGGGATGGTGTCCAGCTTCCCTCAATCACCTTCTCCCCTTGTACATCTGCCCCTGCACAAACAAGGTCCTTTGTCCAAAGTCCAAGAGGCAGTTCTCTAAACTCAGACAACTGCCTGAAATCTATGTGACTTCATTTGCCTTGAATTTTGAGCCACTAAAGTTTGTTATTTGCTCTTTTTATCCGTACTATATACACATGTGTGTATTTCTCCAGTTTAACTGGATTACGTAAATGAAAGTCTAAGTATTTACATGTCTCAGTACTTTCATGTTAATATTATTCAGCCTTTTTTCACACTGAATTGTGTACTTCCATAGACACAATGTGCATTATATTCAGCTCATAAAAGCATGATGCCCTTGGCCAGGGCACCTGAATTTAACTCAGAAAGAGCCTGTCCAATAACTGAACAAGTACTTGCATACCCAAACTATTACAGATGACTTCATTAACAATGCCAGACATTCTCACTTACAAGACAACATCTCTCAGATATATATTCATATCCTCAGATTGTCCCTGAGAAGGTTTAGGTAGACAAATAATAGATTACATACATAAGTGCATATTTGTATTTTCCAAACACATGTGAAAGTTAAACCTGAAAATGTGAAGTGTCTTTATTTGAATAATAAATTAAAAGCCCATGGGATTCCAGAGTAATCAAGGAGCCAAATTGTCCATTAAAGTAAGGAGATTAAGAAATCTAAAAAATTATTTTCCTCTCTATATCAATAACATGAAAAAAAAGCATAGTGTTACATGCACAAGACCAGCCCTTTCCCTGGGCTGAATCAGAGCAGTTACAGATAACTGCCCAGACAAGGATGTTCAAAACACAAGGAGGGTCCTGTGCCATGTCAGACCCATGTCCCACTCAGCAGGACACCACTTCATCACTGCTGCCCTTTCAGCAGGGTGATGGGGGTGAATCTTGCCTTGCAGCTCATTAGCCTGTTCTGGACAGTGTTTTCTGGGATTCCTCGGCTTTTGCCTGATATCTTTCTCTGCTACATTTTGGACAGGTCCAAGACAACTTAGTTTCCAAGACTAGAGGCAGTAAGCCAGCATTGCAAATATCTCAGAAGATACCAAAGATGTTTGAAATATCCAGCAATCTCTTAGCTAGTACTAAAAAATTAACTTCAGTATCACTTGCTTCTTCTGGACACTTACCAGAAAAGCAATAGGTAAATTTTAATCTGTAAATTTTAATTTTTTTCCCCTGCAAACCAGGAGTCTATACAGACACCAGAACATAGTGTGTCCAGCCCTGGCCTTGGTTCAGAGAATGGATTTACTCTAGTTCACATTCACTATATTATCAACTTCATCCCATGGCAAGATCTTTTACACCTTTCGTATGAGCTGCCTGACCAGTGATAAGAACTAAAATACGTATGGTTTTACCTGCCCTTACAAACACAAGATCAGTGACCAAAAAACCTCAGAAGAGCTGAGCCCTGACATATCAGCATGAACATCCAAAGTTTCCTAAGAATTTCTTGCTATGATTTCTTGAATTAGCAGTATCAGGCTAGAAGTCCTGTAAGAATAATATGCAACAGCCTATTGCAGTGAAAAGATGAGAACATTTCAGAAGGTCCCAAAAGATTTAGTTGTGGCAATTTACAAAGGGTTAAAGGAAAAGAGAGGTTGTATTTTATGGTCTTTCTTTGTTAAGATACTGCCTATGCCTCAATATGATAGAAAAGAAATTGAAGAGGCCTTTGCTTGGCAGTGGGTCGACAACAGCTGTGAAAATAAATGATGACTAGAGAGAGAGAGAAAATATATGAGGTACCAGTATGCCTTACTGTACTTTTAAATTTATGCTGCAGATGGTGGAGTGTTTTTAAATCTCAGCACTCTAAAATAACTAACCTGGCAGGTGCACACCTGGTGGACTTCTAAGGGGAGAGATCCAGCCATTATTATCATAGATGATCCAGTAAAGCTGAAGAACTGCATGGCCATGCAGTTTTTGGTGGGATGTTTTTATTTTTTCTCACTTGGATGCCAAAATGACATATGAAGCCACAGGCAGAGAATAGCCTGTGTAAAGATCCCTACACACATATGCACATACTTGTCCATTTTCATGTACATTTCATGTGAGTATTTGGAGTTAATGGGAGAGTAGAACAGTCTAACCATTTCTAAATTTCTTAAAAACTTTTAATTTACTAGTTTTGGCATCTCATTATCAGAAGCAGTGATAACAGGAAGGAGGCTGTACCTCCAGTTATAAAAAAAAATTAAAAATATCCCTCAACCGATGATTCTTTTCAACATCTGCCTCTTTTCTTTCCTTTCATAGAGAGCATGCATGAATAATCAGACCATAGTGCTGCTGTTAATTGAAAAAATCATTAGTAAACTTCCAGGTGCTGTTTACTATATAACCATTGTAATTTTCTATCCTAAAATCAGCATCTCACCGACATCATTGTCTGCCCTGGGGCACAGGGATTGTGCAGCTTTTACATTGTCAAAGGCAGTTGCAACCCCATTTGCTAGCAATGAAAGAAATGGATCCACACCTGCAGAGTTTGAGGCAATAATTCCTAATATTAGCCAGACCGCATGAGGAGAGGGCTTTTTTGCCAATCCTTTATGATTCAACACTTTACAATCCATTTGAAATCATTTAAATATTCTTTTATTTTGTTGCTCCTACCCCATGTTTATTCTTCCTTTAATTTCTCCCTTCTCCTGCAGCAGACCTACAAATAAAAGACAGGCACAGATCATACCATACCTATGCAGCTAAAGAAATGGAAGAATTGAAACTCACCTCTTATTTCAGAGTATCAATTATTAGACCTATCCAAGAAAAGAGCAGAGACATATTCTCAAATACAGCATGACTAAGTACAGATGAAATCCAAAGCTCTTTTGGAAATGACACTTGGTTTCTACTCCCCCCAAAAAAAGTTGTTTCAAAGTCAGAATTGAATCTCTGGGCCAGAACAAATTGTGTCTCCTTAGCCAAACTACAGACAGCAAGATCTCAACTGGTTCAAATCAGAATATTTTTTCCTGACTTCAAGGAGGTTGCACCTGTTTTTGCCTACCTGGGCTTGCCCTTCCATACTTTCAGCTATAACATACCAGCCTTCCACAAATCTCCAGCCTTCTCAAAAATTACTTTGGAATTGACAGATTTATCTATGTCTAAAATGTCTCAAAAATTGTCATCTTCAGTTTCCCCAAGAGGCTCTGCTCAGAGCAATTCATTTAAAGAGAATTCAAGCCATCTCAACCATAACATGTTGAGAAACTTCAAATAATACTGCCAATCCAGAATTTGCTAGAGATTTGATATAGTGAATTTAATCTTCAGTATCATATGCATAGCATTACTAGGCTAAAATTAATACTAAAACAACCATCACAACTATTTTTTACATAATATATTCCTGGTGGGTTCAGCTCTGAGTAGATTTTCCTAAACTTGAATATACATCTTGTTGCATAGATAAAAGCACTTGTATACGCTTAATTAGAAACAGCATAGAAACAACCTGCGTTCAACTTATGTGAACAGGTTTGTAAGCCAGTGAAAATGATGGGAAGGAATGAAGGTCACAGCACTGAAACCCAAGGAAGTCACTGGAGGCCTTTTAGGACTCTTTTAGTGCAGAGTCCCTTAAAACCTTTTCCAGTGTCTGAGAACTGGTGAATACAGCCAATCTAAAAAGACACAAGACTGAGAAATGAAAACCAGAAGAGTTTTTCAGCAAGAGCAGGAGGGGAGAAGACCAGTATGAAAAGATATATTCTTGGGGCTTCTTTCAATCTAATGTGCTTTAAAAACAGCACTGTTCAGCTAAGCGTTTAAGCATTTATTTAATGGCTAATGATTAAGATCAAGTAACTGGCACATAAACCCTGCCAAACTTAAAGGTTGATACACTCTGAAGTGCTTTATTGAACTGGAGCCCAAGCAATACTGACTCAATTAGAAAGTAATTTTAAAAACTCTGAAATATATCAGTGTCTGTAACAGATTGTATTGTCTTTCATAATGAAGAGGTCTCTCCATTTTCATCAAAGGAACAATCAATAGTCTGGTAACATTTTCATCAGGAATAGACCTTTTCTATGCTTGGTCTTGCCTTTCAAGAATTCATCCACATAAACTTTCTTCTGATAACAAGAAAGTTGATCATATAAATATTTTCTTTGAAAGTACATTTTAATTTCTTACAGTTTTCCTAATATACTATCTAAAATATATTACTAAAATGCACAAGACCTAGTGGTGGGGAGCAGTTATTCACTTCAGTGAGGACAGTATTTCAACACTTCTCAGAGCTGACTTGTTTCTACTTAGGGAATTTTATTTGTGACCCCAAAGCCTTCAAAAGACACTTCAAAAATTAAAAAAAAAAAGTCAGAGTTGATTAGGTGTTTTTAAAGAGATTTACATCCTGAATCATCTTAAGGCAAACACCAAGTATTTGCAAGTATTTGTTTTTACTTTTACCTTTTATTCAATGGTAAAATGCCTTTAAATATATGCTGAACTCATCTGGGAAGCCAGAGACCCCTGTACATCTGTGAAGGCTTTAATCTGACTTCTTAAGCTGTTAGTATGATTCCAAGCACTTTGAATTAAATGGAAAAAACTTTTACACACATCAATATCTTTGATTCAGACCCTTTGGGTTCTCAGAGAACCTTTTTGCAACAGACTGTCTATTGTGCTCTTCACCTGTAACACTGACTGTCTTTTGTATCACTAGAAATTTATTTAAAATCTGCTCCATAAATAAGCTGCTATTTACAATTAGTAATACACAGTATAATTTCCCTCCTTGGCCTCCACATAGCATTGTTCCAGATACTCAACTGGAAGTTTTTAGTGGGTTTAATTTTCATAACTCTGTGAAGTTTGTTCCAAGATTTCCAGGTGTGTCTGATCACTGAGTTATTTGTCTTTAAATCTTTCAGGGTGAATTTTTGGTAGGTGCCAACCTCGCATGTGTCTGTTAATTGATGCTCTGCTTTCACCCATGGCAATTGCACTTCATCAGCCTGCCAGACTCTGAAAACTTGAGCCAAATTAAAAGCCCACTGCTAAAGCTTTACATTTGGTAATTTTAAACTTCCATATTTAAGGCTGGCAAAATGTTTTGTGCTTCTCATCCTCAGCCTATACAGAGAAAGAAAATGGATATGGTCTTAGTCACTGGCATATAAACTGTGCAAAAATAATCCTGGAAATGCACAATTAATTTGTGGTGCTGAGATAATTCAAAATGTGAACTTGAAGATATCCTGGTGTCAGATGTCTTCTTTTGTATTTTGAATTGTGTTTACAAGTCTTATGACTTAAAAAGTTTCCTTCTGAAAGTATTTTCCTGTCTTCCATGCATTAAAAGGACCTGAAGGGGCCATATACTACATTTGAAAGACTTTTTATTTCAGATACTTTATGTGGTAGCTTGATACCTGGGTGAAACCAAATACCACTTTCAGATAGCCCAAATGTATGCAGGTATTTGGCCATATCTGCACCATGCAGCAAAGCTAGCTGCCTTCATGAGATTCTCTTTTGTTTTAGATATCTTTTGCTATATCACAGCCTGTGGATATCTGTATAATAGTGAAGTCACAATATCTAAAGAAAAAAATCAATATATTGAAAAATACCTTGACCCAGGCCATCATAAACTGATTTTATTCTTGTATGGATTAAATCTCAGGGAAAATGCATATATTTGGATGTCTTCTACCCTTCGTCATTCAGATATCACTTCTCCTACTACTCTTGGGAAAGGTTATTGTCTGTTACTCTGTGTAGGTGGTACAGGGATATAAATATTACTACTAATAATAAATTTATGGCGCTTCTTTATCCCATATAATTTAAGCAATCATCCAATATATAACTCCCAGGGCTCTGGGGGCACATCCCTCTCTGGGACCTCATTCCACCCTGCTCAGGATGGGAGGCTCATTGCAGCCTCCCAGGGCCTTCAGTCCCCATCCCAGTGATGATGCAGCAGCACTGATCTCCAGCCCCATCTCCTCCATCTCCTTTCAGCCCTGGTTGGAGTCCCTTCCTGTGCTCTGGCCCTGATTCATGGCTTACTGTGTTAGAGTGTGTCAATGGACCCTGGCACGCTGGGACTGTGCCCTGTGGGTGAGGGCACAGCCAGTGCTGGGTCATCCTCAGGTCCAGCTCCACAACTCCAGCTCATGCTACTCCCCCACATAACTATAAAATATACAGTGGAGATCTAATATATGCATTTCCTGAACTGATCCTAAGTATAAAAAAATATACCAAACTTACCAAGCCACTTCACTAGGAATTACACCACTCTATAGAGATGAGTTTTATGGGAAACTAGGCACTTATTGCCACAATGATTTTTTTAAAAGTTATATTTTTAATTCACTGAGAAACTGATAATGACACACCCTGCAGGATGAACATGTTTGCAAAAGGTTTCTTGTCAGTTTTATGACTAAATTTTGTAAGGGACAGAAGAATTCTTTTTTGCACCTTATCAAAACAACATTGACCTGATTCAGTCCATCTCATGAGACCTGAAGAATATAGTTAAGAATGTGTCAGCATTAGACTCCCATAAGTCATTTAAAAAAAGCTCCAAAAAGAGTTCTTAGGCAACTCAACTCATTTTCCAAAGGGATGGTGTTTTGCAGGAGGAAGCTGTGTCCATCTGGACCACAGCCACCACTGTAATTGCAGTTTGCTGCAGAAAGCAGGTGGTGACTCTCAGAGGGCTCTGTTTTGTGGTGATCCCTCCAGTTTGATAACTTTCTCAGAGCACTGCTTGCATGAACTTTCATGAGAGACACATAGAAAGGAGGTAGGTACCAACTTCCACTGTCTCTTCTGAGAAATGAACCTGGGGCTGTCGAGGTAGGAGGAGAGCAATTCAGGAAAAACAGCAGCCAGCAATGTGTGTCTGACCTGTGCAACTCCCCTGGGCATGAAATTGTTCTGTGGCAGGCTATGGATTGCAGCTGTGTACTGTTAGAGGTAACCAAATGCAGTGGCTTTGGCCCCCATGGGGATCCCCTCCTGCCCCAGAGTCACTGCTGTCCCCATGGATGCAAGGCTGCCACAGAAGCGAGTCTCCACGTCCAGCCAGTGGCAAGGCAGCTGGGTACATATTCCCAGAAGGCACACAAGCACACAGACACATGGCAGGCCCTCAGATAAGCACAGAGAACAGTGCCTTTAACAACACTCATGCAAGCACAGACTCCAGTCAACACACCTGAAGAGCACAGAGGCTCAGTCCTGTTCATCTTCTCCAGCTATCTGGGTGGAAATGCACTGGTGGAGTATGGAACCTCCAGTCTGGCTCTCCCCAGCAGTTGTTCTCAGACAGTCTCTGGAATGAGGATCACTGAGCCCCTTAGGTTGACAGTCTCTCATTCCAGTGGTTGGCACTGAGACCTCTCCTACCCACTAGCCAGTCCAGCTTCAAGTAAGCTTTAAACAATCCAAAAAATTCCCTTCCCTCTGCAACCCATAATAACGCTATGTTCCTTTAGGCAATGGCACTCTAGTCTGCATGGCATTGCAGGGAGTGTCTTGCACTGACTCCACTCTGCATTTGCAGATGGGTTTGCTGTTGGTCTCACCATTCTTCTTGAATGGTTTCAGGAATAGCTACTGCCTACATACGTTCAAAAGAGGAATGGCCAGATTGATGAAGAATAAATTCATTAGAGTTTAGCATATATGTCCAGGTCAGGAAGCCCATGAGCTGTAAGTGTTTGAAGGCTAGGAGAGTAATATATAGGCTAGGTGAGCGTCATATACACTTGTTTCATTCTTAAACTCTTCCCTTGATAGCTGCTTTTTGTTGCTGTCCTAAACAAGGCACAGGGGAGATGAATCTTCATTTTTGTCCAAGATGGCTGTTTCTTGGAAGGCAATGCAGATCTGTCCCCTTCTAATACAAAGGAAAGACTTGGCTGAGATTGTAATGAGCATTCATCTCTGTCATGTCTTTCTCTACTTCAGTCCTGTTTCATGGGAAGATATTTCAAATGTCTACTGCAAATGAAATTATAGAATGGCAGGAAAGAGAATGGTCTCATTTATCACATAAAGATACTGGCAGAAGCAAAGAGGATCAGTGAGTCAAAGGGCAGGTTAGAAGCATAAACTGATTTGGGGAACATCTCCCATGTTGCAGATTTAAGACCAGCCATTAAGAGCTGTCATTTTTATGAGCTAAAATTGGTCCTCCAGCGCATTATCTGCCATATTTTTTACAAAACTTATTTTAGCCTTCTTTTACCTGAGGAAAGACCAAGACAATATACAAACCAAGGTAAAGCAGAACAGGGAAGGTGAGTTACTCTGCAGCCTCTAGATCTTTTATCACAAGCTGCTTATTCATTTAACATCTTCTCTGTGCCTTTCTCCATAAAGCATTATGTTTTTGCTCTGAATTAAAACTGAAGTATTTGCTGTTTAATGTGTGAGGGTTTTTTTACAGATTATTTAAGGCACAATTTCTGTTTATAGTCCCAGGGTATAGTCTAATCACCTTTGTTTACCTCATATTCCTTTCCTAATTAACTGACAACCTATTAGCATACATTTTTTTATCCCAGGAGTATTAATTATACATAATTTATATCATAAGCATTTATTCCTTATCAGTCAGCTGAATAAAACATTTACCTGTTTATAGCTACTTGAGGTTAACACTTTTATACAAAAAACTCACCTGAGACTTCCAATCAAATTATCAGATTTTTAATTTTCTGTTACATAATGATACTGTATTAGTCATTGTAGTATTTTATTCCACTCTAGGCTAAACAATCATTTAGCAGAGCAGAGTGTTGGCAGCATTAATTAACCAATGATACATGCTCAGTTGAACAATAAGCTGCAAATAATAAAAATGCAAGATGAGATAATGTATAGACCTTCTGTGTTATTTGTATGCTGGAAAGCAGGACTAAACCCTACCCTCAGTTGCACATGTGCAGCTCAGGGAGAGCTGAGCATCCAAGGGCAGGCTCTGGCTGTCATGGCAGGACAGAACATTGTCATTCTCAGGCTGAAGAATTCATTGTGTGGATTTTATCTTTGCCCACTAACACCCAGTCATTTCTGAATATAAACTGCAGAGCAACTAGGTGGAAAAGGGGGATATTCTATCACCTTTGGAAAATAAGCTGATAAAGATACTGTTGCAAGAAGCTTTGAATAAATAAAAATAAAAATTAAAATTTAAAAAGAAAAAAAATAGAACAAGAAAAAAGTAAGCCTATAACATTGTGTTCTTAAGGGACTGGATTCAATTAGTTTATCCCAAGGCCTACCATGCCTTTTTTATCCTATTTGCCTCTGGTTTTTGACTCCTGACCCTCTTACTTCCATATTCTCCTGAATATTTAAGGATTTTTTTAATCCTTCTGGGGATTTCTGTACTACTCTCATGTTATTCACCTTTCATTATCATTTTCTTCTAGTATCCTTTTTCGCATTTGATTTTTATTTTCCATTTCAGTTCCATTCACTGGACATTCCAGACACTGGACTTTTAACCCTCAGTCTCCAACGTTTCTCACTGTATCTTCTGGTTCTGTCTCCCCTTCTCTTTGTTTCTGGCCTTCTCTCATTTCACTGCCCATGCACCCCTCTCTACCTCAACATAGTTCTCTATTTACTTAGCTCTTACTTCATTTACTATTCATTATTCCCATGTTCTTTGTACAACCACTGTGCCTTAGAGCTCTGGCCATGGAGCAGGCTCCATTGTACCAGGCACTATGGAAACACAAAGCAAACCATGTGCCTCTGACCCTGCAGCCAGATACAAGAGAAGAAACTAGAGGAGTTGATTGCTGGATCAAAAGAAAACCTTCTCCTTTTGCCCCTGCATATTGATCATTCAATTTGCTTCATAAGGAGGAGAATAAGTACAGTGTTGTTAAAAAAAAAATGTAGTCAGGAGTGGAAGCACATGAGTATTTTGGGGGGAAAAAGTAAGAGAACAACAGAGAAGAAAAGCTGAAAAATGTGCTCCAGAAATGTTCACGGTGGATGATTTTTAAGGGCAAGAAGAACATAAAAGGACATTGAAAAGACCATACAACATGCATGATTCACATTTCAATTGACAAATACATCTCATAATGGCCAGTTCTGTCTTGGGGGCAGGATTCATCTGACCAACTTAAACATCTAAAATCTGAGTTAGATTCTTGTCAACCAACAAAGGGAGATTCTGGGCTGCAATTCATCACTAAAGTAAATGTCTAAAATAGCTAAGGCCAGATGCATTCTAAAATGTGTCCACTTTTCCTTTTTGACTGAAAATGATCCTGTCTGCTTCACATATGGACTTTCTGAAAGCTTAAAGCTAGGCAAGAGGGACTCTGCAGGCATGTCCATCCTTGATAACAAACTGGCCTGAGCCCTAACTTTGTCCTTTCTGCTTCTGTGAGCCCAGCAGCTGAAAGCCAAGGCCACCCAGGTGCTGGAAGCCTGTGGGAGTCCTCCAACAATGCACACTCTCAGCTGTAAGAGCAATCCTCTTATCTGCTCTGCCATGGTTTCCTCCTCCTCCATTAGGAAGGACAGTGACATTGTACTCTCAGAAACCAGAACAGGTCAAGGCCCATTAATGTTCTTTACCCTGACTCAAATCTTATTGCTTCCTTTCACAACATTCATTTGCAAATTTGGGGGTCTCTACCCTGCTGTGTCTGGCCTCTTGATTGAGAATACTATTTTTCATTTGATTGAGACTTCACACAGTGCTCCACACATAACCTCCACAAACCTCTAGGTTTTCACGAGCAGAGCTGTCCTGGTATTACAAGACACTCTGGTTTTTGTAAACACCATTAGTACATGATACTTCTATGTGATTCCCATAGCTGACAGGAGAAGGTAAAGACCTTGTAATGTCCTTCTCCTGACCACATCTTTGCTTCTCTTTCTCTAATATACTTTTTGTTTCTTAACAATAGTTTGCTTCTTCTATCAGTTTTCTAAACTTAAAATCAAGCAGATATGTTACTCCTGATCACTAATGACTTCAATGTTCGAAAAGAGTTTCTTTGCTTACACAGATTGGTTGAAGAATGGTATTTGCAATGGCAGAGATCTCTGGAATTGACTGAAGTGCTCTTTGTGCAAGGTGTTTGGCTTGTTGTAGCAGAAGTAGGCACCAAAAAAAAAAATCTCTTTCAACTTCCACTTCCTTATAGAATAGAAAGTTATTATTTGGGTGTAGATGCTGCCCATGACCCCTCCTTCAGGATGGTCTACCTGTTTCCCTTGATGTTTTTCCTCTTTTTTTTTGACACTTGAAAATGAGCCTTACATTTTACAGAGCTTCAAATATTTGTCTGAATCAAATTCTCCCATATTTAGCATAAAGATATCAAGATAACATGTGAAGGAGATGAGAGGAGGGGGATATGTGATTACCAAGGGATGCAAGCAGTACTGTAATTACCTGTTTTGTGACTTGCTGTATGCTGCTGTGTGCTGCTGAAGTAGACTGCTGAGGCCACCAGAAGATGAGAAGAACATCTCTCACCTCTCACAGCCTGTTAGAACAACAACATGGATACAAATGTCTGCTCCACACACTCCTATCCCTCTTCCTCTGTCAGGCATTGGGTTCTGTTCTGTTCCTACAGCTCCAAACTGTGCTCTGTGTACCATCAGCAGGCCACATCAGTGTGTTAATGATCAGCAGAAGTCTAGTGAAGTGTAATAATCAGTCATTATGTCCCCTTTTGTTCAGTAAAAGCGTGCACCAATAGGATATGCGGTGGCCATGGAATGTCCAATAGTTGGCCAAAATACTTCCTGATTCACCAGAAGTGTTGAAGTTTTAACAGTAGTTTTATGGTTCAAAAAATTAAAAATTCAGTTTCAAGCTGTACAAGTGTTTTAAATTGTACCAGATATGATGTCAAATCCCAAATAACTACTTAGAAAGTTTTCTGCCTGCATATTTTTAGAAATCTCTCATCTTAGTTTCTTGATGAAATTAAGGTTTCCAGGGTTTTCATTCCTCTTAATCCTTCTGATCCAGTGGAAGTTTTATTTCTTCTGTTTTAGCAACAATGTCTTGGTCCTGCCCCAGAAAACCTACTGAAAACACTGAGCTGGAGCATTGCCACTGACAATACAATACACAGGCTTCTGAATACCTTTGATCAGGCTGAAGAAGACACCAGAGTCCTTAGACGCTTCACAGTACTATAGTTATAAACATATATTCTACTTGTGAACTGAGTATATTTAATGAAGATAAATATTTCAAGACCATCAATATGCAATATTGGCAATTTATGCCTATATGTTTACTGATTATTGCAGTCACTCTTAAGAAAGCTTTTGAATCACACCCTTACAGTGTGTCTGTAAGGGTGTGGCACAACTGTCTCTCAGGAGCAGTAAATGAAAACAATGCTGAAACACACAGAGCTGAACAACAACCCCCTTTCACAGAATGAAGAACCACAGAATCACAGAAGAGGATGAGTTGGAAGGGACCTACAAGGATCATCAAGCTCTAGTCCTGGCCCTGCATAGCACAGGACAGCTCCAAAAGTTCCACCATGTGTCCAAGAGCATTGTCCAAACCCTTCTTCAGCTCTGTCAGGCTTAGTGCTGTGACCACTTTCCTGAGAAGCCTGTTCCAGCCCAACCACACTCTGAGTGAAGAACCTTTTTCTAAAATCCAACATAAACCCCCACTCCTTCACTCAGCTTCAAGCTACTCCCTCATGTCCTGTCACTAGTCACCAGAGAGAAGGTATGGTGTCTGCTCCTTCCTTTCCCCTCATGAGAAAGTTGTAACTGCAATGAGGACTCCCCTCAGTCTCCTCGAGGCTGAACAGACCAAGTGACCTCAGCTGTTCCTCATGCGGCTTCCCCTCAAGATCCTTCAACATCTCCATGGCCCACCATTGGATGTTGTAATAGTTTAATATCTTTCTTACATTGTGGCACCTAGAATTGCCCCCAGCACTCAGGCGAGGCTGAGTGCAGAGCAGAGCAGGACAATCCCCTCCTGTGCCCAGCTGGTGATGCTGTGCCTGATGCCCCACAGGACCCAGCTGCCCCTCTAGAGGAAGGCACCAAATCAACTTTTCCCATTTCAGCTGCTTAAATTTAAGCATCTTGCTCTATAGCAAGGCCTTTAGGTGAATTAATTTTTACTGATGTGACTCACATAAAGCAGCCAAGATTAAAACCCAAAACCCATCTCAGGTCCTAAGGAGTGAAAATGCAAGCAAGTTTACATGGGATGTTTAATGTTCAAATCCATCAGCTGCAAATGCTGACTCAGTTCTCTGTCCTACAGGGAGCACGAGGCTTAGCTGAAAATAGAGATGAGGTGCATGGGGTCTCCACTTTACCATCAGGAGTCCACATTCTCCCTCAGATATCCAAGTATGTCTTGATACCCATAGTTACTGACTGTTCTTCCTCATAAATATCTCCTAAAATAAACCCCAACCAAATAACACAAAATCTACACTTTCAAACTTTGAAGCTCTGAAATGGAGGACCCCCAAACTGTTGGACATTTTTTATCATTAAAACCAGTTCTTCATCAGTCACAGTATTTCTATTGGTCTCTGAGCTTAGACATCATGCTGTGTCTTTTGCTATAAAAGCCAAAAGTTCAAATTATTTCAGAAAAATCAAAGACCATATAACAAGCTGGATATGGAGATGTTAAGTTAATGGCTGGACATAATGATTTTAGGCCTTTTCCAACCTAAATAACTCTATGATTGTATAAGGATCTCCTGAAAGAAGAATATTCACACCTTAAGTTTTAGGGCTTGGCTTGCTCCTTGAGTAGACAATGCTTCTGACACAATAGACAGTATATCAGAAATCTCAGTTGGAGCAAACTGACTTGATCACAGTCAGTGAACACAGTCATAAAATGTAGGAATGATTTCTTCCCATTTGACTGTTTCCTAGTGTTCTGTGAAATAAATCAAATATATATGTTCCAGAATCAAAGCCCAATTAAAAAAAAATCCTGCAAATTAAACAGACTTTCAGAATTATGGCACAATATTAATTATCTCAGGCTATATCTAATGTTGGGATCTAACTTATATGGAGTATGAGATATCTTATGAAATTCTGTACGCTTTCATTGTATTTTATGATGAAAGTAATTTCATTGGTTTTAATCAGCTTCACTTAAGTTACTTGGAAAAAACATTTAATTATTTTTGCTTTAAGAAAATAAACTGCCAAATCAGTATTTAGGTTACAAAGTCTAGAGGGAAATCTGTCCAAGAAATAAAAACTGCAGTTGTCACAGCAAATGATCAGCTAAAAAGAGGCTGTCCACAAAACATATGCAGCAATTTGAGCTGTCTTCGAAAGTCAAGAGAATGCTGTGCAATTCATTAATTTTGTATGAATACTGAAATATTTGTCATTTCTCTTAAAAAAGTAACTCCTGAAGTGACACTACTTAAGTGGAAATCTAAATTTCTCATAAAAAACCAGCAGCATTCTGGCCCTCACATTTGTGGCAAAAGTTGAATCACATCACAGAAATGCAAATCAGAAAATAATTTTCAAAAAACCTCAGTTTTTAAGTGTCATGATTACCGAGTGCTTGAGGCTGACAATATTTCATGATCCTAGCCTCTGATAAGCACTTTTTACCTGGAAAATACTTTGGAAGTCCATTAAGAAAATGCAGCAAAATGCGCAATTTTATTATAAATAGAATGTTGGGCAAGTTTATGAAAGAAGGATTACAATACATAATAGACACAACATAGAGGAAGGTGATGCTGCTCCATAGCCCACTGGCCTTTCAGCAGAAAGCTTCCACTATGCTATATAAGCGACAGAGAAGATGAAGCCACTTAAATACTTTGTCTCCCTCCCTCAGTTTATTATTTGGCTGTTCAATGGATTATGAAGTCAGTGTATTTCAGGAGTAACTGGAGAAGGCAATGTATGCTTAAAACATCCAGTTCTGGCAAACTTTTTTCAATGAAAAATAGTAGCAGGAAATGCGGAAGCTTCCTTTACGTCTTCCTTAGGACCTAGAGGTCCTCATCACCCACCTTTTATTACTTATCTCATTATTTTTTTGTTCATTCTTTCTTCCTTGTTCAGGTTTTGTCCTCTTCTTCCTCACTTATCTTTGCTTTCCATTCTTATCTTTTCATAGAGAGTGATTCTCCAGTCCTTTGGTGAATTGTTTTAAAATCTCTCACCCCAACAGTAGCTCTTCTCTTCCTACTAGCTGCCTGCAGGAGCTGGCAGCAAAGCAATCCAGATGAAACAATTGCTTTCAGTTATGCCCTTTTGGATTCTTTGGGAATTCCAATAGCCACTGTGGAAACTCCATGGACTTTTCCAATTCCCAATGAAGAGACTTCAAAGCCTAATCCATCAGAAATCCTTAGCAGCTGCTGGACCACAAATGTCTGGCTGCTCTACAGACCACATATGGTAGTGGATGCTTCAATAATGAGTGAGAGATCTCTTGTCCACATGAACTGTACAAAACTTTATTATTGTTTCACCTTGCCTCTTTCCCAGAAATAGGTCAGCTACAAGGACGATAAAATAATTTCCCTGGAAAAAGGATGATGGAAGAGTATTGGGTCATTGCATATACTACCAGAAGCAAGGATAAAAATTCAGTTTTTCATCAACATTTTTTTCTAATATCTCCCCCTCCATTTCATAATGATAGGCAAAGATGTATCATTCCACCACTGGGGTTTTTTTTGTGCAGCATTCTCTGGTATGTATATTCTTGTGTTGCTCAAACAGAAAACATATTTTGCTGTTTCTTGAAAAGTCAGACAATTTACACTGGGAATTTCTGCCTATCGTGATTTCTGTTCCAGAATCACTCAAATTGAGAGAGCTGAGTACTTTCCTTTGTATGAATGTATATGAAGCTAAACTGGGGTATTGTGAAAAACAGTTCACAAAGCCAGTAGAAAGCTATATATAAAATGATATTCTCATTTCAGATGAAGCCTGAGACAAAAAGGATATAGGTAAACACAGCTGCAACATTTTTAGGCATATAATCAAAGGCACAAAAAATATTGGAAAAATATGTAATTATTGTAATTAAAATGTGAACAGTATTGATGGAAAATATCTTTAAAGCATATAAAATCAAAACAAATCTTTTAACATATGGGAATTTATTCTACAGGAAAGATTTGCAAGAACAAAAGTACCAGTTACCTACTTGCTTTTTACTGCTAGTAGAAGTTGAAACATGAGAGGCAAGAAATGTTCCTCAGTTCTGCTTCATTGAATCCTCTGCTTTATGAAGAAATGGGAAACTAGCATCAAAACAATAACAGAAGGGTATTTTTAAAATGTTCTGTTTTAAGACACTTGCCTCTCCATCTGCATCTCCAATGTCATTCCCTTCTTATGTCATGTTTCTGTACCACTTTCTTTCCTTCCTTCTATTTAAGTCTTTTGATTCTGATCTTTTCCTTATTCCTGGTTGATATTTTCCCTTTGTCTCTCTGTGAATGTCACAGCAAGTGAGTACATGCTCAGCTTTCAGCTGGAGTTACTTCCACTGGGTTTAAGCCCAAGTGTAAAATGAAATTGATCTGTGGAAGACCCTTAAGCTTCCTGTATAGTCTGTGGAGACTGGCAAGCTCTCACCAGATGGAGTCACATTCCAAGCAGAAGCCAGACTAGACAGTTTGATGTTCCAAAAGATGCCATGACTGTGCAGGCAGCCTGAGACAGCCAGGCACCTGAAAGAGGGCTCTATCAAGGCTTTATCATTCCATGGAAGACAACTGAGGCCCCACAGAAGAGCTTTCCACTGCTTTGTCTTTTGTAGGTTCATGCTGATTTTTTTTTTTAATAGATGTTCCTACAGTTTCCTCTCCAGGTCTTTTCTATTCAATAGGACCCCAACAACAATCTTCTATTCAATAGAACCCCAACAACAATCTTCTATTCAACAGTCATAACAACAGATGAGGAATAGCTTTGAAACCCACTATGTTATGTGGCGTATACTCACCCAAAGACTAGGGTAGTCTAAGGACTAAAATTACTATATACTATTCTACTGTCTAGCCCTTGCCATGGCTCCAGTCATACTGGAATAAATCCAGCCACAGACTTGATAAATCCCCTTTCAAAGTGGGAAATGCAGTGGCCTTGACATCACCATTATCAGCGGCCTGCAAGTACAGTGGGATGCAGACCATGTTCTGCACTTCAGCACAGCCCTGGTCCTGCTTCTTCATGTTAAGAGGGAATCTGTGTGCCTCTTACAGACTACCCTCCAGTATGTACAGTCTGTGAGGCATCAGTGGTCCTGAGTTTTGTCTGAGGAGTGGAGTTACCTGCTCTAGAAAGCCAACAAAGTCCTAAAGCAGGATGCGAAGAGGTACTGATAGCTCCACAAACCAAAATAGCTACCCAATAATTGTTGGAGAGATGGGCTTTTTCTGGTTTTCCATTCAGAAACTATTTTTCTCAGTTCATCATTGGGAGGGAGAGCTGACATCTTTCTTCCACAGAAAAACATTTAATTTTAAGATAACTTGCACATAATACTTTGCTTTTGCATTGCTTCAAACAGAATGATTTCCCGTTAAGATAAAGCAAGGATGACCAGACTGTGGCCGCTGAACAGAGTGTTCTGGCAGAGCAGAGCAGCAGTATAATGACATTAAAAGTTCGATTTTTAAAACATTCAAAAATTAAATTAAATTACAAAATGAAATTTAAAAAAAAAAAAGTTCAAAATTGTCTGAGCAATACAGAGTCACTTGGAGGTCCTTCACAAATGCAAAACAATTTGCTTCACCCACAGGCATTAACTGCTCCAGCTGGACATTACCTGACCACTAAAGCCCTTTGGATGAGCCAGTAATATTTAAATAATCCACATTCAGACATTGTCTTACACCTTCCTTGGTGGACTGCACTGCAAATGCCTGGTACAATTAATTAACATTGGGACCAAAACCAGAGTCTCCAACTTCCAAAACAAATGCTCAGTCATGTAGCCAGAAGCACAGCTCCAATGGCATAAGCCAATTCACTCCCTGTTTTATTAAACTTCCACAGTGTTTAGAATCACTAAGTCACAGTAGGTCTGGCACTTCATGTTATGAACCTTGGTGAGCATTTCCTTACCCACCCAAGCAGAAATGTAGCATCTATTGCTAATTCTGCTGTCTGAGGGATTTCTGTTTGACTGCAAATCATATGTAATGATGTGAAATTTGGCAATATATGTAACATACATGCCCGAGCCCAATTAAGACATGAATCTGCCTGCATACGTGGACGTGTCTGCTTCCCTTCTAAAAGTCTGAGCATTATTTTGTGGTCTGTGTGTTTCTCATGTCACTGCCTGTGATCACTCTTAATACACAGGTGGCTACAGCAAACTTTCCCTTGTAGCCATAATTCACCCACATTTACTTGCAATCATCTGAAAGTTAAGTTTCAAACATGAGCAGATTTTCTGGTTTTCCTGTATATTTGGCAGACTGATGTAGACACCTTTAGGAGGCAATTTGTCCTGCCAAAACTTAATTGTCAAGGAGGGTCATATGCCCTGAGGTCACTCATCTCTCTGCTGAACACTGATGTAGTCTAAGCACTACCTTACAAATAAATTGACTTTTCAGATGGCGTGAATCACCTGGGACGCATTCCATCTCTGCATGCTATTGGTTTGCAAATAATAGCTCAGCTTTGTAGTTTCAGATTAGTTTTCCTTCTATAAATAGGGAGAGATTGAAGAAACTATGAAAAGTACATTTCATTATGTAATTTCAAAAATGGTCAAACACTGTATACAATTTAAGGAGAACTGTCCTGGTTTAGGACAAATTCAGGAGAAAACTTCAAAGGGGTCCCTCTAGAAAACAGATTCAAGTGGCCCATCCCCAGCTGGTTTCTCTTTGGAAAAAGTGGAAAAAAACTGTTTGTTTAACAAGCAAAGTATTCACAAGCATTAAAAAAATCAATAATTTTAAACAATAAAATGGCTCATTGTTCTGAAGAGATGGCAAATTCAGAGAGTACTTTTTGTGGGGCGTAGCTCAGCTCACTCAGTCTCTTATCTGTCCTTCCTGCGCTGGAAATGCCACGTCCTTAGCCCCAGTGTGAACTCCTGATGTTTTCCTGGCTTTTTGGTCCAAAGCAGGGCTGAACAGTTCCAAGAAAAAGAAAACCCCAACTATGCATAAATTCTAAAGATCTGCAAAAATTTACTGATTTTTACTTTTCTGTGGATGCTTGTTACAGAAATAAGTTTTATTGAAATACTTGTTGGACTCCACAAGACCTGCTTGTTGTCCTCTCTTAGCTCTACTTATTCCCTCAATGGGAAGAAGAAGTAATTGTTCCCTAGTCTCCATTGAGACTTTTGTCTTTATTCCTCTATCTTCTCACAAGATGCAAGTGTAAAGGGCATTTTAAAATGAACATACAAGTATAAATTCCTTATAACTTTAAGGATATTGCAAGTGTAAATTGATCAAACTTGGAGCCTTAGAACCAGCTCCCCAGGGAAGTGGTAGAGTTACTATCCTTGGAAGCGTTCAAAAAATGAGTAGACGTGGCACTTCATTATATGGTTATGTGGCCACAGTTGTGAAAGGCTGGA